>NC_140731.1:10492500-11092500 GCF_050655825.1 Lonchura striata | reverse complement strand
GTGGCCGGCGTCTTTCGGCTGAAGCAGCGCTTCGGAGCGTACGGCTGTTGTGTGCGCGAAGCAGTCGCTTCTCCTGCTCCGCGAGCCGGACAGAGCGGTAGCTTGTACGAGGGCGAAGAACGAAGCCGCAGAGCACCGGCCTTCTGCGCGCACCCTAAGGACTGCTAGAGGACCGTGGTGGCCGCTCGCCTGCCCCTTCAATTCCCTTCTAGCATGCTTATGGAAGGTGTTTCAGGACAATTTTCCTGAGTTTTGAATTCGTCCTGATGCAGCCCCACGTTGGAAACTCGTGCTCGTCCTCTGAGTCTCCGAGTGCAGAGACCTCGATGGCAACTGCAGAAATGAAGGGCTGCGTTGAGTTGTCGAGAAGCAAGAACATAGGCAGCGCCTTGTGTTTGGGAGTCAGCAGCTGCTGGACTTTTGCGATTGCTTTCACTGTGCACTGAATGCCTGCACGGCATGTGCACGTTAAAACAGGGAGCTGGGCAAGAGCAGTAATCGAAAGATCACGGCCGTCAGAAAGCAGTTTATATATTGCCCTGGAAAGAGCAGTGTTTTTGGAGTGTGCAGTAAAATCGTGTTTCTGGACAAGGGAGGCATAAGTGCGCTGCGCTCCTAAGCTATCTCCCTGCGAGACACACTGTCAAAGCTTTTCGTTATCATGCAGTCTAGTGCAGACGCACACTACGGCTCTCCGGAGCTGTCCGAAGCCAAGCGCCGGTGGCCGGCGTCTTTCGGCTGAAGCAGCGCTTCGGAGCGTACGGCTGTTGTGTGCGCGAAGCAGCCGCTTCTCCTGCTCCGCGAGCCGGACAGAGCGGTAGCTTGTACGAGGGCGAAGAACGAAGCCGCAGAGCACCGGCCTTCTGCGCGCACCCTAAGGACTTCTAGAGGACCGTGGTGGTCGCTCGCCTGCCTCTTCAATTCCATTCTAGCATCCTTATGGAAGGTGTTCCAGGACAATTTTCCTGAGTTTTGAATTCGTCCTGATGCAGCCCCACGTTGGAAACTCGTGCTCGTCCTCTGAGTCTCCGAGTGCAGAGACCTCGATGGCAACTGCAGAAATGAAGGGCTGCGTTGAGTTGTCGAGAAGCAAGAACATAGGCAGCGCCTTGTGTTTGGGAGTCAGCAGCTGCTGGACTTTTGCGATTGCTTTCACTGTGCACTGAATGCCAGGACGGCATGTGCACGTTAAAACAGGGAGCTGGGCAAGAGCAGTAATCGAAAGATCACGGCCGTCAGAAAGCAGTTTATATATTGCCCTGGAAAGAGCAGTGTTTTTGGAGTGTGCAGTAAAATCGTGTTTCTGGACAAGGGAGGCATAAGTGCGCTGCGCTCCTAAGCTATCTCCCTGCGAGACACACTGCCAAAGCTTTTCGTTATCATGCAGTCTAGTGCAGACGCACACTACGGCTCTCCGGAGCTCTCCGAAGCCAAGCGCCGGTGGCCGGCGTCTTTCGGCTGAAGCAGCGCTTCGGAGCGTACGGCTGTTGTGTGCGCGAAGCAGTCGCTTCTCCTGCTCCGCGAGCCGGACAGAGCGGTAGCTTGTACGAGGGCGAAGAACGAAGCCGCAGAGCACCGGCCTTCTGCGCGCACCCTAAGGACTGCTAGAGGACCGTGGTGGCCGCTCGCCTGCCCCTTCAATTCCCTTCTAGCATGCTTATGGAAGGTGTTCCAGGACAATATTCCTGAGTCTTGAATTCCTCCTGATGCAGCCCCTCCTGGGAAACAACTGCTCGTCGTCTGAGTCTCCAAGTGCAGAGACCTCGATGTCAACTGCAGAAATGAAGGGCTGCGTTGAGTTGTCGAGAAGCAAGAACATAGGCAGCGCCTTGTGTTTGGGAGTCAGCAGCTGCTGGACTTTTGCGATTGCTTTCACTGTGCACTGAATGCCAGGACGGCATGTGCACGTTAAAACAGGGAGCTGGGCAAGAGCAGTAATCGAAAGATCACGGCCGTCAGAAAGCAGTTTATATATTGCCCTGAAAAGAGCAGTGTTTTTGGAGTGTGCAGTAAAATCGTGTTTCTGGACAAGGGAGGCATAAGTGCGCTGCGCTCCTAAGCTATCTCCCTGCGAGACACACTGCCAAAGCTTTTCGTTATCATGCAGTCTAGTGCAGACGCACACTACGGCTCTCCGGAGCTGTCCGAAGCCAAGCGCCGGTGGCCGGCGTCTTTCGGCTGAAGCAGCGCTTCGGAGCGTACGGCTGTTGTGTGCGCGAAGCAGCCGCTTCTCCTGCTCCGCGAGCCGGACAGAGCGGTAGCTTGTACGAGGGCGAAGAACGAAGCCGCAGAGCACCGGCCTTCTGCGCGCACCCTAAGGACTGCGAGAGGACCGTGGTGGCCGCTCGCCTGCCCCTTCAATTCCCTTCTAGCATGCTTATGGAAGGTGTTCCAGGACAATATTCCTGAGTCTTGAATTCCTCCTGATGCAGCCCCTCCTGGGAAACAACTGCTCGTCGTCTGAGTCTCCAAGTGCAGAGACCTCGATGTCAACTGCAGAAATGAAGGGCTGCGTTGAGTTGTCGAGAAGCAAGAACATAGCCAGCGCCTTGTGTTTGGGAGTCAGCAGCTGCTGGACTTTTGCGATTGCTTTCACTGTGCACTGAATGCCTGCACGGCATGTGCACGTTAAAACAGGGAGCTGGGCAAGAGCAGTAATCGAAAGATCACGGCCGTCAGAAAGCAGTTTATATATTGCCCTGAAAAGAGCAGTGTTTTTGGAGTGTGCAGTAAAATCGTGTTTCTGGACAAGGGAGGCATAAGTGCGCTGCGCTCCTAAGCTATCTCCCTGCGAGACACACTGTCAAAGCTTTTCGTTATCATGCAGTCTAGTGCAGACGCACACTACGGCTCTCCGGAGCTGTCCGAAGCCAAGCGCCGGTGGCCGGCGTCTTTCGGCTGAAGCAGCGCTTCGGAGCGTACGGCTGTTGTGTGCGCGAAGCAGCCGCTTCTCCTGCTCCGCGAGCCGGACAGAGCGGTAGCTTGTACGAGGGCGAAGAACGAAGCCGCAGAGCACCGGCCTTCTGCGCGCACCCTAAGGACTTCTAGAGGACCGTGGTGGCCGCTCGCCTGCCTCTTCAATTCCATTCTAGCATCCTTATGGAAGGTGTTCCAGGACAATTTTCCTGAGTTTTGAATTCGTCCTGATGCAGCCCCACGTTGGAAACTCGTGCTCGTTCTCTGAGTCTCCGAGTGCAGAGACCTCGATGGCAACTGCAGAAATGAAGGGCTGCGTTGAGTTGTCGAGAAGCAAGAACATAGCCAGCGCCTTGTGTTTGGGAGTCAGCAGCTGCTGGACTTTTGCGATTGCTTTCACTGTGCACTGAATGCCAGGACGGCATGTGCACGTTAAAACAGGGAGCTGGGCAAGAGCAGTAATCGAAAGATCACGGCCGTCAGAAAGCAGCTTATATATTGCCCAGAAAAGAGCACTGTTTTTGGAGTGTGCAGTAAAATCGTGTTTCTGGACAAGGGAGGCATAAGTGCGCTGCGCTCCTAAGCTATCTCCCTGCTAAGACACACTGCCAAAGCTTTTCGTTATCATGCAGTCTAGTGCAGACGCACACTACGGCTCTCCGGAGCTGTCCGAAGCCAAGCGCCGGTCGCCGGCGTCTTTCGGCTGAAGCAGCGCTTCGGAGCGTACGGCTGTTGTGTGCGCGAAGCAGCCGCTTCTCCTGCTCCGCGAGCCGGACAGAGCGGTAGCTTGTACGAGGGCGAAGAACGAAGCCGCAGAGCACCGGCCTTCTGCGCGCACCCTAAGGACTGCGAGAGGACCGTGGTGGCCGCTCGCCTGCCTCTTCAATTCCATTCTAGCATCATTATGGAAGGTGTTCCAGGACAATTTTCCTGAGTTTTGAATTCGTCCTGATGCAGCCCCACGTTGGAAACTCGTGCTCGTCCTCTGAGTCTCCGAGTGCAGAGACCTCGATGGCAACTGCAGAAATGAAGGGCTGCGTTGAGTTGTCGAGAAGCAAGAACATAGGCAGCGCCTTGTGTTTGGGAGTCAGCAGCTGCTGGACTTTTGCGATTGCTTTCACTGTGCACTGAATGCCAGGACGGCATGTGCACGTTAAAACAGGGAGCTGGGCAAGAGCAGTAATCGAAAGATCACGGCCGTCAGAAAGCAGTTTATATATTGCCCTGGAAAGAGCAGTGTTTTTGGAGTGTGCAGTAAAATCGTGTTTCTGGACAAGGGAGGCATAAGTGCGCTGCGCTCCTAAGCTATCTCCCTGCGAGACACACTGTCAAAGCTTTTCGTTATCATGCAGTCTAGTGCAGACGCACACTACGGCTCTCCGGAGCTGTCCGAAGCCAAGCGCCGGTGGCCGGCGTCTTTCGGCTGAAGCAGCGCTTCGGAGCGTACGGCTGTTGTGTGCGCGAAGCAGCCGCTTCTCCTGCTCCGGGAGCCGGACAGAGCGGTAGCTTGTACGAGGGCGAAGAACGAAGCCGCAGAGCACCGGCCTTCTGCGCGCACCCTAAGGACTTCTAGAGGACCGTGGTGGTCGCTCGCCTGCCTCTTCAATTCCATTCTAGCATCCTTATGGAAGGTGTTCCAGGACAATTTTCCTGAGTTTTGAATTCGTCCTGATGCAGCCCCACGTTGGAAACTCGTGCTCGTCCTCTGAGTCTCCGAGTGCAGAGACCTCGATGGCAACTGCAGAAATGAAGGGCTGCGTTGAGTTGTCGAGAAGCAAGAACATAGGCAGCGCCTTGTGTTTGGGAGTCAGCAGCTGCTGGACTTTTGCGATTGCTTTCACTGTGCACTGAATGCCAGGACGGCATGTGCACGTTAAAACAGGGAGCTGGGCAAGAGCAGTAATCGAAAGATCACGGCCGTCAGAAAGCAGCTTATATATTGCCCAGAAAAGAGCACTGTTTTTGGAGTGTGCAGTAAAATCGTGTTTCTGGACAAGGGAGGCATAAGTGCGCTGCGCTCCTAAGCTATCTCCCTGCTAAGACACACTGCCAAAGCTTTTCGTTATCATGCAGTCTAGTGCAGACGCACACTACGGCTCTCCGGAGCTGTCCGAAGCCAAGCGCCGGTGGCCGGCGTCTTTCGGCTGAAGCAGCGCTTCGGAGCGTACGGCTGTTGTGTGCGCGAAGCAGCCGCTTCTCCTGCTCCGCGAGCCGGACAGAGCGGTAGCTTGTACGAGGGCGAAGAACGAAGCCGCAGAGCACCGGCCTTCTGCGCGCACCCTAAGGACTGCGAGAGGACCGTGGTGGCCGCTCGCCTGCCTCTTCAATTCCATTCTAGCATGCTTATGCAAGGTGTTCCAGGACAATTTTCCTGAGTTTTGAATTCGTCCTGATGCAGCCCCTCGTTGGAAACTCGTGCTCGTCCTCTGAGTCTCCGAGTGCAGAGACCTCGATGGCAACTGCAGAAATGAAGGGCTGCGTTGAGTTGTCGAGAAGCAAGAACATAGGCAGCGCCTTGTGTTTGGGAGTCAGCAGCTGCTGGACTTTTGCGATTGCTTTCACTGTGCACTGAATGCCAGGACGGCATGTGCACGTTAAAACAGGGAGCTGGGCAAGAGCAGTAATCGAAAGATCACGGCCGTCAGAAAGCAGTTTATATATTGCCCTGAAAAGAGCAGTGTTTTTGGAGTGTGCAGTAAAATCGTGTTTCTGGACAAGGGAGGCATAAGTGCGCTGCGCTCCTAAGCTATCTCCCTGCGAGACACACTGCCAAAGCTTTTCGTTATCATGCAGTCTAGTGCAGACGCACACTACGGCTCTCCGGAGCTGTCCGAAGCCAAGCGCCGGTGGCCGGCGTCTTTCGGCTGAAGCAGCGCTTCGGAGCGTACGGCTGTTGTGTGCGCGAAGCAGCCGCTTCTCCTGCTCCGCGAGCCGGACAGAGCGGTAGCTTGTACGAGGGCGAAGAACGAAGCCGCAGAGCACCGGCCTTCTGCGCGCACCCTAAGGACTGCGAGAGGACCGTGGTGGCCGCTCGCCTGCCCCTTCAATTCCCTTCTAGCATGCTTATGGAAGGTGTTCCAGGACAATATTCCTGAGTCTTGAATTCCTCCTGATGCAGCCCCTCCTGGGAAACAACTGCTCGTCGTCTGAGTCTCCAAGTGCAGAGACCTCGATGTCAACTGCAGAAATGAAGGGCTGCGTTGAGTTGTCGAGAAGCAAGAACATAGCCAGCGCCTTGTGTTTGGGAGTCAGCAGCTGCTGGACTTTTGCGATTGCTTTCACTGTGCACTGAATGCCAGGACGGCATGTGCACGTTAAAACAGGGAGCTGGGCAAGAGCAGTAATCGAAAGATCACGGCCGTCAGAAAGCAGTTTATATATTGCCCTGAAAAGAGCAGTGTTTTTGGAGTGTGCAGTAAAATCGTGTTTCTGGACAAGGGAGGCATAAGTGCGCTGCGCTCCTAAGCTATCTCCCTGCGAGACACACTGTCAAAGCTTTTCGTTATCATGCAGTCTAGTGCAGACGCACACTACGGCTCTCCGGAGCTGTCCGAAGCCAAGCGCCGGTGGCCGGCGTCTTTCGGCTGAAGCAGCGCTTCGGAGCGTACGGCTGTTGTGTGCGCGAAGCAGCCGCTTCTCCTGCTCCGCGAGCCGGACAGAGCGGTAGCTTGTACGAGGGCGAAGAACGAAGCCGCAGAGCACCGGCCTTCTGCGCGCACCCTAAGGACTTCTAGAGGACCGTGGTGGCCGCTCGCCTGCCTCTTCAATTCCATTCTAGCATCCTTATGGAAGGTGTTCCAGGACAATTTTCCTGAGTTTTGAATTCGTCCTGATGCAGCCCCACGTTGGAAACTCGTGCTCGTCCTCTGATTCTCCGACATGCAGAGACCTCGATGGCAACTGCAGAAATGAAGGGCTGCGTTGAGTTGTCGAGAAGCAAGAACATAGGCAGCGCCTTGTGTTTGGGAGTCAGCAGCTGCTGGACTTTTGCGATTGCTTTCACTGTGCACTGAATGCCAGGACGGCATGTGCACGTTAAAACAGGGAGCTGGGCAAGAGCAGTAATCGAAAGATCACGGCCGTCAGAAAGCAGTTTATATATTGCCCTGAAAAGAGCAGTGTTTTTGGAGTGTGCAGTAAAATCGTGTTTCTGGACAAGGGAGGCATAAGTGCGCTGCGCTCCTAAGCTATCTCCCTGCGAGACACACTGTCAAAGCTTTTCGTTATCATGCAGTCTAGTGCAGACGCACACTACGGCTCTCCGGAGCTGTCCGAAGCCAAGCGCCGGTGGCCGGCGTCTTTCGGCTGAAGCAGCGCTTCGGAGCGTACGGCTGTTGTGTGCGCGAAGCAGCCGCTTCTCCTGCTCCGCGAGCCGGACAGAGCGGTAGCTTGTACGAGGGCGAAGAACGAAGCCGCAGAGCACCGGCCTTCTGCGCGCACCCTAAGGACTTCTAGAGGACCGTGGTGGCCGCTCGCCTGCCTCTTCAATTCCATTCTAGCATCCTTATGGAAGGTGTTCCAGGACAATTTTCCTGAGTTTTGAATTCGTCCTGGTGCAGCCCCACGTTGGAAACTCGTGCTCGTTCTCTGAGTCTCCGAGTGCAGAGACCTCGATGGCAACTGCAGAAATGAAGGGCTGCGTTGAGTTGTCGAGAAGCAAGAACATAGGCAGCGCCTTGTGTTTGGGAGTCAGCAGCTGCTGGACTTTTGCGATTGCTTTCACTGTGCACTGAATGCCAGGACGGCATGTGCACGTTAAAACAGGGAGCTGGGCAAGAGCAGTAATCGAAAGATCACGGCCGTCAGAAAGCAGCTTATATATTGCCCAGAAAAGAGCACTGTTTTTGGAGTGTGCAGTAAAATCGTGTTTCTGGACAAGGGAGGCATAAGTGCGCTGCGCTCCTAAGCTATCTCCCTGCTAAGACACACTGCCAAAGCTTTTCGTTATCATGCAGTCTAGTGCAGACGCACACTACGGCTCTCCGGAGCTGTCCGAAGCCAAGCGCCGGTCGCCGGCGTCTTTCGGCTGAAGCAGCGCTTCGGAGCGTACGGCTGTTGTGTGCGCGAAGCAGCCGCTTCTCCTGCTCCGCGAGCCGGACAGAGCGGTAGCTTGTACGAGGGCGAAGAACGAAGCCGCAGAGCACCGGCCTTCTGCGCGCACCCTAAGGACTGCGAGAGGACCGTGGTGGCCGCTCGCCTGCCTCTTCAATTCCATTCTAGCATCATTATGGAAGGTGTTCCAGGACAATTTTCCTGAGTTTTGAATTCGTCCTGATGCAGCCCCACGTTGGAAACTCGTGCTCGTCCTCTGAGTCTCCGAGTGCAGAGACCTCGATGGCAACTGCAGAAATGAAGGGCTGCGTTGAGTTGTCGAGAAGCAAGAACATAGGCAGCGCCTTGTGTTTGGGAGTCAGCAGCTGCTGGACTTTTGCGATTGCTTTCACTGTGCACTGAATGCCAGGACGGCATGTGCACGTTAAAACAGGGAGCTGGGCAAGAGCAGTAATCGAAAGATCACGGCCGTCAGAAAGCAGTTTATATATTGCCCTGGAAAGAGCAGTGTTTTTGGAGTGTGCAGTAAAATCGTGTTTCTGGACAAGGGAGGCATAAGTGCGCTGCGCTCCTAAGCTATCTCCCTGCGAGACACACTGTCAAAGCTTTTCGTTATCATGCAGTCTAGTGCAGACGCACACTACGGCTCTCCGGAGCTGTCCGAAGCCAAGCGCCGGTGGCCGGCGTCTTTCGGCTGAAGCAGCGCTTCGGAGCGTACGGCTGTTGTGTGCGCGAAGCAGCCGCTTCTCCTGCTCCGGGAGCCGGACAGAGCGGTAGCTTGTACGAGGGCGAAGAACGAAGCCGCAGAGCACCGGCCTTCTGCGCGCACCCTAAGGACTTCTAGAGGACCGTGGTGGTCGCTCGCCTGCCTCTTCAATTCCATTCTAGCATCCTTATGGAAGGTGTTCCAGGACAATTTTCCTGAGTTTTGAATTCGTCCTGATGCAGCCCCACGTTGGAAACTCGTGCTCGTCCTCTGAGTCTCCGAGTGCAGAGACCTCGATGGCAACTGCAGAAATGAAGGGCTGCGTTGAGTTGTCGAGAAGCAAGAACATAGGCAGCGCCTTGTGTTTGGGAGTCAGCAGCTGCTGGACTTTTGCGATTGCTTTCACTGTGCACTGAATGCCAGGACGGCATGTGCACGTTAAAACAGGGAGCTGGGCAAGAGCAGTAATCGAAAGATCACGGCCGTCAGAAAGCAGTTTATATATTGCCCTGGAAAGAGCAGTGTTTTTGGAGTGTGCAGTAAAATCGTGTTTCTGGACAAGGGAGGCATAAGTGCGCTGCGCTCCTAAGCTATCTCCCTGCGAGACACACTGCCAAAGCTTTTCGTTATCATGCAGTCTAGTGCAGACGCACACTACGGCTCTCCGGAGCTCTCCGAAGCCAAGCGCCGGTGGCCGGCGTCTTTCGGCTGAAGCAGCGCTTCGGAGCGTACGGCTGTTGTGTGCGCGAAGCAGTCGCTTCTCCTGCTCCGCGAGCCGGACAGAGCGGTAGCTTGTACGAGGGCGAAGAACGAAGCCGCAGAGCACCGGCCTTCTGCGCGCACCCTAAGGACTGCTAGAGGACCGTGGTGGCCGCTCGCCTGCCCCTTCAATTCCCTTCTAGCATGCTTATGGAAGGTGTTCCAGGACAATATTCCTGAGTCTTGAATTCCTCCTGATGCAGCCCCTCCTGGGAAACAACTGCTCGTCGTCTGAGTCTCCAAGTGCAGAGACCTCGATGTCAACTGCAGAAATGAAGGGCTGCGTTGAGTTGTCGAGAAGCAAGAACATAGGCAGCGCCTTGTGTTTGGGAGTCAGCAGCTGCTGGACTTTTGCGATTGCTTTCACTGTGCACTGAATGCCAGGACGGCATGTGCACGTTAAAACAGGGAGCTGGGCAAGAGCAGTAATCGAAAGATCACGGCCGTCAGAAAGCAGCTTATATATTGCCCAGAAAAGAGCACTGTTTTTGGAGTGTGCAGTAAAATCGTGTTTCTGGACAAGGGAGGCATAAGTGCGCTGCGCTCCTAAGCTATCTCCCTGCTAAGACACACTGCCAAAGCTTTTCGTTATCATGCAGTCTAGTGCAGACGCACACTACGGCTCTCCGGAGCTGTCCGAAGCCAAGCGCCGGTGGCCGGCGTCTTTCGGCTGAAGCAGCGCTTCGGAGCGTACGGCTGTTGTGTGCGCGAAGCAGCCGCTTCTCCTGCTCCGCGAGCCGGACAGAGCGGTAGCTTGTACGAGGGCGAAGAACGAAGCCGCAGAGCACCGGCCTTCTGCGCGCACCCTAAGGACTGCGAGAGGACCGTGGTGGCCGCTCGCCTGCCTCTTCAATTCCATTCTAGCATCATTATGGAAGGTGTTCCAGGACAATTTTCCTGAGTTTTGAATTCGTCCTGATGCAGCCCCACGTTGGAAACTCGTGCTCGTCCTCTGAGTCTCCGAGTGCAGAGACCTCGATGGCAACTGCAGAAATGAAGGGCTGCGTTGAGTTGTCGAGAAGCAAGAACATAGGCAGCGCCTTGTGTTTGGGAGTCAGCAGCTGCTGGACTTTTGCGATTGCTTTCACTGTGCACTGAATGCCAGGACGGCATGTGCACGTTAAAACAGGGAGCTGGGCAAGAGCAGTAATCGAAAGATCACGGCCGTCAGAAAGCAGTTTATATATTGCCCTGGAAAGAGCACTGTTTTTGGAGTGTGCAGTAAAATCGTGTTTCTGGACAAGGGAGGCATAAGTGCGCTGCGCTCCTAAGCTATCTCCCTGCGAGACACACTGTCAAAGCTTTTCGTTATCATGCAGTCTAGTGCAGACGCACACTACGGCTCTCCGGAGCTGTCCGAAGCCAAGCGCCGGTGGCCGGCGTCTTTCGGCTGAAGCAGCGCTTCGGAGCGTACGGCTGTTGTGTGCGCGAAGCAGCCGCTTCTCCTGCTCCGCGAGCCGGACAGAGCGGTAGCTTGTACGAGGGCGAAGAACGAAGCCGCAGAGCACCGGCCTTCTGCGCGCACCCTAAGGACTGCTAGAGGACCGTGGTGGCCGCTCGCCTGCCCCTTCAATTCCCTTCTAGCATGCTTATGGAAGGTGTTTCAGGACAATTTTCCTGAGTTTTGAATTCGTCCTGATGCAGCCCCACGTTGGAAACTCGTGCTCGTCCTCTGATTCTCCGACATGCAGAGACCTCGATGGCAACTGCAGAAATGAAGGGCTGCGTTGAGTTGTCGAGAAGCAAGAACATAGGCAGCGCCTTGTGTTTGGGAGTCAGCAGCTGCTGGACTTTTGCGATTGCTTTCACTGTGCACTGAATGCCAGGACGGCATGTGCACGTTAAAACAGGGAGCTGGGCAAGAGCAGTAATCGAAAGATCACGGCCGTCAGAAAGCAGTTTATATATTGCCCTGAAAAGAGCAGTGTTTTTGGAGTGTGCAGTAAAATCGTGTTTCTGGACAAGGGAGGCATAAGTGCGCTGCGCTCCTAAGCTATCTCCCTGCGAGACACACTGTCAAAGCTTTTCGTTATCATGCAGTCTAGTGCAGACGCACACTACGGCTCTCCGGAGCTGTCCGAAGCCAAGCGCCGGTGGCCGGCGTCTTTCGGCTGAAGCAGCGCTTCGGAGCGTACGGCTGTTGTGTGCGCGAAGCAGCCGCTTCTCCTGCTCCGCGAGCCGGACAGAGCGGTAGCTTGTACGAGGGCGAAGAACGAAGCCGCAGAGCACCGGCCTTCTGCGCGCACCCTAAGGACTTCTAGAGGACCGTGGTGGCCGCTCGCCTGCCTCTTCAATTCCATTCTAGCATCCTTATGGAAGGTGTTCCAGGACAATTTTCCTGAGTTTTGAATTCGTCCTGATGCAGCCCCACGTTGGAAACTCGTGCTCGTTCTCTGAGTCTCCGAGTGCAGAGACCTCGATGGCAACTGCAGAAATGAAGGGCTGCGTTGAGTTGTCGAGAAGCAAGAACATAGCCAGCGCCTTGTGTTTGGGAGTCAGCAGCTGCTGGACTTTTGCGATTGCTTTCACTGTGCACTGAATGCCAGGACGGCATGTGCACGTTAAAACAGGGAGCTGGGCAAGAGCAGTAATCGAAAGATCACGGCCGTCAGAAAGCAGCTTATATATTGCCCAGAAAAGAGCACTGTTTTTGGAGTGTGCAGTAAAATCGTGTTTCTGGACAAGGGAGGCATAAGTGCGCTGCGCTCCTAAGCTATCTCCCTGCTAAGACACACTGCCAAAGCTTTTCGTTATCATGCAGTCTAGTGCAGACGCACACTACGGCTCTCCGGAGCTGTCCGAAGCCAAGCGCCGGTGGCCGGCGTCTTTCGGCTGAAGCAGCGCTTCGGAGCGTACGGCTGTTGTGTGCGCGAAGCAGCCGCTTCTCCTGCTCCGCGAGCCGGACAGAGCGGTAGCTTGTACGAGGGCGAAGAACGAAGCCGCAGAGCACCGGCCTTCTGCGCGCACCCTAAGGACTGCGAGAGGACCGTGGTGGCCGCTCGCCTGCCTCTTCAATTCCATTCTAGCATCATTATGGAAGGTGTTCCAGGACAATTTTCCTGAGTTTTGAATTCGTCCTGATGCAGCCCCACGTTGGAAACTCGTGCTCGTCCTCTGAGTCTCCGAGTGCAGAGACCTCGATGGCAACTGCAGAAATGAAGGGCTGCGTTGAGTTGTCGAGAAGCAAGAACATAGGCAGCGCCTTGTGTTTGGGAGTCAGCAGCTGCTGGACTTTTGCGATTGCTTTCACTGTGCACTGAATGCCAGGACGGCATGTGCACGTTAAAACAGGGAGCTGGGCAAGAGCAGTAATCGAAAGATCACGGCCGTCAGAAAGCAGTTTATATATTGCCCTGGAAAGAGCAGTGTTTTTGGAGTGTGCAGTAAAATCGTGTTTCTGGACAAGGGAGGCATAAGTGCGCTGCGCTCCTAAGCTATCTCCCTGCGAGACACACTGTCAAAGCTTTTCGTTATCATGCAGTCTAGTGCAGACGCACACTACGGCTCTCCGGAGCTGTCCGAAGCCAAGCGCCGGTGGCCGGCGTCTTTCGGCTGAAGCAGCGCTTCGGAGCGTACGGCTGTTGTGTGCGCGAAGCAGCCGCTTCTCCTGCTCCGCGAGCCGGACAGAGCGGTAGCTTGTACGAGGGCGAAGAACGAAGCCGCAGAGCACCGGCCTTCTGCGCGCACCCTAAGGACTTCTAGAGGACCGTGGTGGTCGCTCGCCTGCCTCTTCAATTCCATTCTAGCATCCTTATGGAAGGTGTTCCAGGACAATTTTCCTGAGTTTTGAATTCGTCCTGATGCAGCCCCACGTTGGAAACTCGTGCTCGTCCTCTGAGTCTCCGAGTGCAGAGACCTCGATGTCAACTGCAGAAATGAAGGGCTGCGTTGAGTTGTCGAGAAGCAAGAACATAGGCAGCGCCTTGTGTTTGGGAGTCAGCAGCTGCTGGACTTTTGCGATTGCTTTCACTGTGCACTGAATGCCAGGACGGCATGTGCACGTTAAAACAGGGAGCTGGGCAAGAGCAGTAATCGAAAGATCACGGCCGTCAGAAAGCAGTTTATATATTGCCCTGGAAAGAGCAGTGTTTTTGGAGTGTGCAGTAAAATCGTGTTTCTGGACAAGGGAGGCATAAGTGCGCTGCGCTCCTAAGCTATCTCCCTGCGAGACACACTGCCAAAGCTTTTCGTTATCATGCAGTCTAGTGCAGACGCACACTACGGCTCTCCGGAGCTCTCCGAAGCCAAGCGCCGGTGGCCGGCGTCTTTCGGCTGAAGCAGCGCTTCGGAGCGTACGGCTGTTGTGTGCGCGAAGCAGTCGCTTCTCCTGCTCCGCGAGCCGGACAGAGCGGTAGCTTGTACGAGGGCGAAGAACGAAGCCGCAGAGCACCGGCCTTCTGCGCGCACCCTAAGGACTGCTAGAGGACCGTGGTGGCCGCTCGCCTGCCCCTTCAATTCCCTTCTAGCATGCTTATGGAAGGTGTTCCAGGACAATATTCCTGAGTCTTGAATTCCTCCTGATGCAGCCCCTCCTGGGAAACAACTGCTCGTCGTCTGAGTCTCCAAGTGCAGAGACCTCGATGGCAACTGCAGAAATGAAGGGCTGCGTTGAGTTGTCGAGAAGCAAGAACATAGGCAGCGCCTTGTGTTTGGGAGTCAGCAGCTGCTGGACTTTTGCGATTGCTTTCACTGTGCACTGAATGCCAGGACGGCATGTGCACGTTAAAACAGGGAGCTGGGCAAGAGCAGTAATCGAAAGATCACGGCCGTCAGAAAGCAGCTTATATATTGCCCAGAAAAGAGCACTGTTTTTGGAGTGTGCAGTAAAATCGTGTTTCTGGACAAGGGAGGCATAAGTGCGCTGCGCTCCTAAGCTATCTCCCTGCTAAGACACACTGCCAAAGCTTTTCGTTATCATGCAGTCTAGTGCAGACGCACACTACGGCTCTCCGGAGCTGTCCGAAGCCAAGCGCCGGTCGCCGGCGTCTTTCGGCTGAAGCAGCGCTTCGGAGCGTACGGCTGTTGTGTGCGCGAAGCAGCCGCTTCTCCTGCTCCGCGAGCCGGACAGAGCGGTAGCTTGTACGAGGGCGAAGAACGAAGCCGCAGAGCACCGGCCTTCTGCGCGCACCCTAAGGACTGCGAGAGGACCGTGGTGGCCGCTCGCCTGCCTCTTCAATTCCATTCTAGCATGCTTATGCAAGGTGTTCCAGGACAATTTTCCTGAGTTTTGAATTCGTCCTGATGCAGCCCCTCGTTGGAAACTCGTGCTCGTCCTCTGAGTCTCCGAGTGCAGAGACCTCGATGTCAACTGCAGAAATGAAGGGCTGCGTTGAGTTGTCGAGAAGCAAGAACATAGGCAGCGCCTTGTGTTTGGGAGTCAGCAGCTGCTGGACTTTTGCGATTGCTTTCACTGTGCACTGAATGCCTGCACGGCATGTGCACGTTAAAACAGGGAGCTGGGCAAGAGCAGTAATCGAAAGATCACGGCCGTCAGAAAGCAGTTTATATATTGCCCTGAAAAGAGCAGTGTTTTTGGAGTGTGCAGTAAAATCGTGTTTCTGGACAAGGGAGGCATAAGTGCGCTGCGCTCCTAAGCTATCTCCCTGCGAGACACACTGCCAAAGCTTTTCGTTATCATGCAGTCTAGTGCAGACGCACACTACGGCTCTCCGGAGCTGTCCGAAGCCAAGCGCCGGTGGCCGGCGTCTTTCGGCTGAAGCAGCGCTTCGGAGCGTACGGCTGTTGTGTGCGCGAAGCAGCCGCTTCTCCTGCTCCGCGAGCCGGACAGAGTGGTAGCTTGTACGAGGGCGAAGAACGAAGCCGCAGAGCACCGGCCTTCTGCGCGCACCCTAAGGACTGCGAGAGGACCGTGGTGGCCGCTCGCCTGCCCCTTCAATTCCCTTCTAGCATGCTTATGGAAGGTGTTCCAGGACAATATTCCTGAGTCTTGAATTCCTCCTGATGCAGCCCCTCCTGGGAAACAACTGCTCGTCGTCTGAGTCTCCAAGTGCAGAGACCTCGATGTCAACTGCAGAAATGAAGGGCTGCGTTGAGTTGTCGAGAAGCAAGAACATAGCCAGCGCCTTGTGTTTGGGAGTCAGCAGCTGCTGGACTTTTGCGATTGCTTTCACTGTGCACTGAATGCCTGCACGGCATGTGCACGTTAAAACAGGGAGCTGGGCAAGAGCAGTAATCGAAAGATCACGGCCGTCAGAAAGCAGTTTATATATTGCCCTGAAAAGAGCAGTGTTTTTGGAGTGTGCAGTAAAATCGTGTTTCTGGACAAGGGAGGCATAAGTGCGCTGCGCTCCTAAGCTATCTCCCTGCGAGACACACTGTCAAAGCTTTTCGTTATCATGCAGTCTAGTGCAGACGCACACTACGGCTCTCCGGAGCTGTCCGAAGCCAAGCGCCGGTGGCCGGCGTCTTTCGGCTGAAGCAGCGCTTCGGAGCGTACGGCTGTTGTGTGCGCGAAGCAGCCGCTTCTCCTGCTCCGCGAGCCGGACAGAGCGGTAGCTTGTACGAGGGCGAAGAACGAAGCCGCAGAGCACCGGCCTTCTGCGCGCACCCTAAGGACTTCTAGAGGACCGTGGTGGCCGCTCGCCTGCCTCTTCAATTCCATTCTAGCATCCTTATGGAAGGTGTTCCAGGACAATTTTCCTGAGTTTTGAATTCGTCCTGATGCAGCCCCACGTTGGAAACTCGTGCTCGTCCTCTGAGTCTCCGAGTGCAGAGACGTCGATGGCAACTGCAGAAATGAAGGGCTGCGTTGAGTTGTCGAGAAGCAAGAACATAGGCAGCGCCTTGTGTTTGGGAGTCAGCAGCTGCTGGACTTTTGCGATTGCTTTCACTGTGCACTGAATGCCAGGACGGCATGTGCACGTTAAAACAGGGAGCTGGGCAAGAGCAGTAATCGAAAGATCACGGCCGTCAGAAAGCAGTTTATATATTGCCCTGGAAAGAGCAGTGTTTTTGGAGTGTGCAGTAAAATCGTGTTTCTGGACAAGGGAGGCATAAGTGCGCTGCGCTCCTAAGCTATCTCCCTGCGAGACACACTGCCAAAGCTTTTCGTTATCATGCAGTCTAGTGCAGACGCACACTACGGCTCTCCGGAGCTGTCCGAAGCCAAGCGCCGGTGGCCGGCGTCTTTCGGCTGAAGCAGCGCTTCGGAGCGTACGGCTGTTGTGTGCGCGAAGCAGCCGCTTCTCCTGCTCCGCGAGCCGGACAGAGCGGTAGCTTGTACGAGGGCGAAGAACGAAGCCGCAGAGCACCGGCCTTCTGCGCGCACCCTAAGGACTGCTAGAGGACCGTGGTGGCCGCTCGCCTGCCCCTTCAATTCCCTTCTAGCATGCTTATGGAAGGTGTTTCAGGACAATTTTCCTGAGTTTTGAATTCGTCCTGATGCAGCCCCACGTTGGAAACTCGTGCTCGTCCTCTGAGTCTCCGAGTGCAGAGACCTCGATGGCAACTGCAGAAATGAAGGGCTGCGTTGAGTTGTCGAGAAGCAAGAACATAGGCAGCGCCTTGTGTTTGGGAGTCAGCAGCTGCTGGACTTTTGCGATTGCTTTCACTGTGCACTGAATGCCTGCACGGCATGTGCACGTTAAAACAGGGAGCTGGGCAAGAGCAGTAATCGAAAGATCACGGCCGTCAGAAAGCAGTTTATATATTGCCCTGGAAAGAGCAGTGTTTTTGGAGTGTGCAGTAAAATCGTGTTTCTGGACAAGGGAGGCATAAGTGCGCTGCGCTCCTAAGCTATCTCCCTGCGAGACACACTGTCAAAGCTTTTCGTTATCATGCAGTCTAGTGCAGACGCACACTACGGCTCTCCGGAGCTGTCCGAAGCCAAGCGCCGGTGGCCGGCGTCTTTCGGCTGAAGCAGCGCTTCGGAGCATACGGCTGTTGTGTGCGCGAAGCAGCCGCTTCTCCTGCTCCGCGAGCCGGACAGAGCGGTAGCTTGTACGAGGGCGAAGAACGAAGCCGCAGAGCACCGGCCTTCTGCGCGCACCCTAAGGACTTCTAGAGGACCGTGGTGGTCGCTCGCCTGCCTCTTCAATTCCATTCTAGCATCCTTATGGAAGGTGTTCCAGGACAATTTTCCTGAGTTTTGAATTCGTCCTGATGCAGCCCCACGTTGGAAACTCGTGCTCGTCCTCTGAGTCTCCGAGTGCAGAGACCTCGATGGCAACTGCAGAAATGAAGGGCTGCGTTGAGTTGTCGAGAAGCAAGAACATAGGCAGCGCCTTGTGTTTGGGAGTCAGCAGCTGCTGGACTTTTGCGATTGCTTTCACTGTGCACTGAATGCCAGGACGGCATGTGCACGTTAAAACAGGGAGCTGGGCAAGAGCAGTAATCGAAAGATCACGGCCGTCAGAAAGCAGTTTATATATTGCCCTGGAAAGAGCAGTGTTTTTGGAGTGTGCAGTAAAATCGTGTTTCTGGACAAGGGAGGCATAAGTGCGCTGCGCTCCTAAGCTATCTCCCTGCGAGACACACTGCCAAAGCTTTTCGTTATCATGCAGTCTAGTGCAGACGCACACTACGGCTCTCCGGAGCTCTCCGAAGCCAAGCGCCGGTGGCCGGCGTCTTTCGGCTGAAGCAGCGCTTCGGAGCGTACGGCTGTTGTGTGCGCGAAGCAGTCGCTTCTCCTGCTCCGCGAGCCGGACAGAGCGGTAGCTTGTACGAGGGCGAAGAACGAAGCCGCAGAGCACCGGCCTTCTGCGCGCACCCTAAGGACTGCTAGAGGACCGTGGTGGCCGCTCGCCTGCCCCTTCAATTCCCTTCTAGCATGCTTATGGAAGGTGTTCCAGGACAATATTCCTGAGTCTTGAATTCCTCCTGATGCAGCCCCTCCTGGGAAACAACTGCTCGTCGTCTGAGTCTCCAAGTGCAGAGACCTCGATGTCAACTGCAGAAATGAAGGGCTGCGTTGAGTTGTCGAGAAGCAAGAACATAGGCAGCGCCTTGTGTTTGGGAGTCAGCAGCTGCTGGACTTTTGCGATTGCTTTCACTGTGCACTGAATGCCAGGACGGCATGTGCACGTTAAAACAGGGAGCTGGGCAAGAGCAGTAATCGAAAGATCACGGCCGTCAGAAAGCAGCTTATATATTGCCCAGAAAAGAGCACTGTTTTTGGAGTGTGCAGTAAAATCGTGTTTCTGGACAAGGGAGGCATAAGTGCGCTGCGCTCCTAAGCTATCTCCCTGCTAAGACACACTGCCAAAGCTTTTCGTTATCATGCAGTCTAGTGCAGACGCACACTACGGCTCTCCGGAGCTGTCCGAAGCCAAGCGCCGGTGGCCGGCGTCTTTCGGCTGAAGCAGCGCTTCGGAGCGTACGGCTGTTGTGTGCGCGAAGCAGCCGCTTCTCCTGCTCCGCGAGCCGGACAGAGCGGTAGCTTGTACGAGGGCGAAGAACGAAGCCGCAGAGCACCGGCCTTCTGCGCGCACCCTAAGGACTGCGAGAGGACCGTGGTGGCCGCTCGCCTGCCTCTTCAATTCCATTCTAGCATCATTATGGAAGGTGTTCCAGGACAATTTTCCTGAGTTTTGAATTCGTCCTGATGCAGCCCCACGTTGGAAACTCGTGCTCGTCCTCTGAGTCTCCGAGTGCAGAGACCTCGATGGCAACTGCAGAAATGAAGGGCTGCGTTGAGTTGTCGAGAAGCAAGAACATAGGCAGCGCCTTGTGTTTGGGAGTCAGCAGCTGCTGGACTTTTGCGATTGCTTTCACTGTGCACTGAATGCCAGGACGGCATGTGCACGTTAAAACAGGGAGCTGGGCAAGAGCAGTAATCGAAAGATCACGGCCGTCAGAAAGCAGTTTATATATTGCCCTGGAAAGAGCAGTGTTTTTGGAGTGTGCAGTAAAATCGTGTTTCTGGACAAGGGAGGCATAAGTGCGCTGCGCTCCTAAGCTATCTCCCTGCGAGACACACTGTCAAAGCTTTTCGTTATCATGCAGTCTAGTGCAGACGCACACTACGGCTCTCCGGAGCTGTCCGAAGCCAAGCGCCGGTGGCCGGCGTCTTTCGGCTGAAGCAGCGCTTCGGAGCGTACGGCTGTTGTGTGCGCGAAGCAGCCGCTTCTCCTGCTCCGCGAGCCGGACAGAGCGGTAGCTTGTACGAGGGCGAAGAACGAAGCCGCAGAGCACCGGCCTTCTGCGCGCACCCTAAGGACTGCTAGAGGACCGTGGTGGCCGCTCGCCTGCCCCTTCAATTCCCTTCTAGCATGCTTATGGAAGGTGTTTCAGGACAATTTTCCTGAGTTTTGAATTCGTCCTGATGCAGCCCCACGTTGGAAACTCGTGCTCGTCCTCTGATTCTCCGACATGCAGAGACCTCGATGGCAACTGCAGAAATGAAGGGCTGCGTTGAGTTGTCGAGAAGCAAGAACATAGGCAGCGCCTTGTGTTTGGGAGTCAGCAGCTGCTGGACTTTTGCGATTGCTTTCACTGTGCACTGAATGCCAGGACGGCATGTGCACGTTAAAACAGGGAGCTGGGCAAGAGCAGTAATCGAAAGATCACGGCCGTCAGAAAGCAGTTTATATATTGCCCTGAAAAGAGCAGTGTTTTTGGAGTGTGCAGTAAAATCGTGTTTCTGGACAAGGGAGGCATAAGTGCGCTGCGCTCCTAAGCTATCTCCCTGCGAGACACACTGTCAAAGCTTTTCGTTATCATGCAGTCTAGTGCAGACGCACACTACGGCTCTCCGGAGCTGTCCGAAGCCAAGCGCCGGTGGCCGGCGTCTTTCGGCTGAAGCAGCGCTTCGGAGCGTACGGCTGTTGTGTGCGCGAAGCAGCCGCTTCTCCTGCTCCGCGAGCCGGACAGAGCGGTAGCTTGTACGAGGGCGAAGAACGAAGCCGCAGAGCACCGGCCTTCTGCGCGCACCCTAAGGACTTCTAGAGGACCGTGGTGGCCGCTCGCCTGCCTCTTCAATTCCATTCTAGCATCCTTATGGAAGGTGTTCCAGGACAATTTTCCTGAGTTTTGAATTCGTCCTGATGCAGCCCCACGTTGGAAACTCGTGCTCGTTCTCTGAGTCTCCGAGTGCAGAGACCTCGATGGCAACTGCAGAAATGAAGGGCTGCGTTGAGTTGTCGAGAAGCAAGAACATAGCCAGCGCCTTGTGTTTGGGAGTCAGCAGCTGCTGGACTTTTGCGATTGCTTTCACTGTGCACTGAATGCCAGGACGGCATGTGCACGTTAAAACAGGGAGCTGGGCAAGAGCAGTAATCGAAAGATCACGGCCGTCAGAAAGCAGCTTATATATTGCCCAGAAAAGAGCACTGTTTTTGGAGTGTGCAGTAAAATCGTGTTTCTGGACAAGGGAGGCATAAGTGCGCTGCGCTCCTAAGCTATCTCCCTGCTAAGACACACTGCCAAAGCTTTTCGTTATCATGCAGTCTAGTGCAGACGCACACTACGGCTCTCCGGAGCTGTCCGAAGCCAAGCGCCGGTGGCCGGCGTCTTTCGGCTGAAGCAGCGCTTCGGAGCGTACGGCTGTTGTGTGCGCGAAGCAGCCGCTTCTCCTGCTCCGCGAGCCGGACAGAGCGGTAGCTTGTACGAGGGCGAAGAACGAAGCCGCAGAGCACCGGCCTTCTGCGCGCACCCTAAGGACTGCGAGAGGACCGTGGTGGCCGCTCGCCTGCCTCTTCAATTCCATTCTAGCATCATTATGGAAGGTGTTCCAGGACAATTTTCCTGAGTTTTGAATTCGTCCTGATGCAGCCCCACGTTGGAAACTCGTGCTCGTCCTCTGAGTCTCCGAGTGCAGAGACCTCGATGGCAACTGCAGAAATGAAGGGCTGCGTTGAGTTGTCGAGAAGCAAGAACATAGGCAGCGCCTTGTGTTTGGGAGTCAGCAGCTGCTGGACTTTTGCGATTGCTTTCACTGTGCACTGAATGCCAGGACGGCATGTGCACGTTAAAACAGGGAGCTGGGCAAGAGCAGTAATCGAAAGATCACGGCCGTCAGAAAGCAGTTTATATATTGCCCTGGAAAGAGCAGTGTTTTTGGAGTGTGCAGTAAAATCGTGTTTCTGGACAAGGGAGGCATAAGTGCGCTGCGCTCCTAAGCTATCTCCCTGCGAGACACACTGTCAAAGCTTTTCGTTATCATGCAGTCTAGTGCAGACGCACACTACGGCTCTCCGGAGCTGTCCGAAGCCAAGCGCCGGTGGCCGGCGTCTTTCGGCTGAAGCAGCGCTTCGGAGCGTACGGCTGTTGTGTGCGCGAAGCAGCCGCTTCTCCTGCTCCGCGAGCCGGACAGAGCGGTAGCTTGTACGAGGGCGAAGAACGAAGCCGCAGAGCACCGGCCTTCTGCGCGCACCCTAAGGACTTCTAGAGGACCGTGGTGGTCGCTCGCCTGCCTCTTCAATTCCATTCTAGCATCCTTATGGAAGGTGTTCCAGGACAATTTTCCTGAGTTTTGAATTCGTCCTGATGCAGCCCCACGTTGGAAACTCGTGCTCGTCCTCTGAGTCTCCGAGTGCAGAGACCTCGATGTCAACTGCAGAAATGAAGGGCTGCGTTGAGTTGTCGAGAAGCAAGAACATAGGCAGCGCCTTGTGTTTGGGAGTCAGCAGCTGCTGGACTTTTGCGATTGCTTTCACTGTGCACTGAATGCCAGGACGGCATGTGCACGTTAAAACAGGGAGCTGGGCAAGAGCAGTAATCGAAAGATCACGGCCGTCAGAAAGCAGTTTATATATTGCCCTGGAAAGAGCAGTGTTTTTGGAGTGTGCAGTAAAATCGTGTTTCTGGACAAGGGAGGCATAAGTGCGCTGCGCTCCTAAGCTATCTCCCTGCGAGACACACTGCCAAAGCTTTTCGTTATCATGCAGTCTAGTGCAGACGCACACTACGGCTCTCCGGAGCTCTCCGAAGCCAAGCGCCGGTGGCCGGCGTCTTTCGGCTGAAGCAGCGCTTCGGAGCGTACGGCTGTTGTGTGCGCGAAGCAGTCGCTTCTCCTGCTCCGCGAGCCGGACAGAGCGGTAGCTTGTACGAGGGCGAAGAACGAAGCCGCAGAGCACCGGCCTTCTGCGCGCACCCTAAGGACTGCTAGAGGACCGTGGTGGCCGCTCGCCTGCCCCTTCAATTCCCTTCTAGCATGCTTATGGAAGGTGTTCCAGGACAATATTCCTGAGTCTTGAATTCCTCCTGATGCAGCCCCTCCTGGGAAACAACTGCTCGTCGTCTGAGTCTCCAAGTGCAGAGACCTCGATGTCAACTGCAGAAATGAAGGGCTGCGTTGAGTTGTCGAGAAGCAAGAACATAGGCAGCGCCTTGTGTTTGGGAGTCAGCAGCTGCTGGACTTTTGCGATTGCTTTCACTGTGCACTGAATGCCAGGACGGCATGTGCACGTTAAAACAGGGAGCTGGGCAAGAGCAGTAATCGAAAGATCACGGCCGTCAGAAAGCAGCTTATATATTGCCCAGAAAAGAGCACTGTTTTTGGAGTGTGCAGTAAAATCGTGTTTCTGGACAAGGGAGGCATAAGTGCGCTGCGCTCCTAAGCTATCTCCCTGCTAAGACACACTGCCAAAGCTTTTCGTTATCATGCAGTCTAGTGCAGACGCACACTACGGCTCTCCGGAGCTGTCCGAAGCCAAGCGCCGGTCGCCGGCGTCTTTCGGCTGAAGCAGCGCTTCGGAGCGTACGGCTGTTGTGTGCGCGAAGCAGCCGCTTCTCCTGCTCCGCGAGCCGGACAGAGCGGTAGCTTGTACGAGGGCGAAGAACGAAGCCGCAGAGCACCGGCCTTCTGCGCGCACCCTAAGGACTGCGAGAGGACCGTGGTGGCCGCTCGCCTGCCTCTTCAATTCCATTCTAGCATGCTTATGCAAGGTGTTCCAGGACAATTTTCCTGAGTTTTGAATTCGTCCTGATGCAGCCCCTCGTTGGAAACTCGTGCTCGTCCTCTGAGTCTCCGAGTGCAGAGACCTCGATGTCAACTGCAGAAATGAAGGGCTGCGTTGAGTTGTCGAGAAGCAAGAACATAGGCAGCGCCTTGTGTTTGGGAGTCAGCAGCTGCTGGACTTTTGCGATTGCTTTCACTGTGCACTGAATGCCAGGACGGCATGTGCACGTTAAAACAGGGAGCTGGGCAAGAGCAGTAATCGAAAGATCACGGCCGTCAGAAAGCAGTTTATATATTGCCCTGAAAAGAGCAGTGTTTTTGGAGTGTGCAGTAAAATCGTGTTTCTGGACAAGGGAGGCATAAGTGCGCTGCGCTCCTAAGCTATCTCCCTGCGAGACACACTGCCAAAGCTTTTCGTTATCATGCAGTCTAGTGCAGACGCACACTACGGCTCTCCGGAGCTGTCCGAAGCCAAGCGCCGGTGGCCGGCGTCTTTCGGCTGAAGCAGCGCTTCGGAGCGTACGGCTGTTGTGTGCGCGAAGCAGCCGCTTCTCCTGCTCCGCGAGCCGGACAGAGCGGTAGCTTGTACGAGGGCGAAGAACGAAGCCGCAGAGCACCGGCCTTCTGCGCGCACCCTAAGGACTGCGAGAGGACCGTGGTGGCCGCTCGCCTGCCCCTTCAATTCCCTTCTAGCATGCTTATGGAAGGTGTTCCAGGACAATATTCCTGAGTCTTGAATTCCTCCTGATGCAGCCCCTCCTGGGAAACAACTGCTCGTCGTCTGAGTCTCCAAGTGCAGAGACCTCGATGTCAACTGCAGAAATGAAGGGCTGCGTTGAGTTGTCGAGAAGCAAGAACATAGCCAGCGCCTTGTGTTTGGGAGTCAGCAGCTGCTGGACTTTTGCGATTGCTTTCACTGTGCACTGAATGCCTGCACGGCATGTGCACGTTAAAACAGGGAGCTGGGCAAGAGCAGTAATCGAAAGATCACGGCCGTCAGAAAGCAGTTTATATATTGCCCTGAAAAGAGCAGTGTTTTTGGAGTGTGCAGTAAAATCGTGTTTCTGGACAAGGGAGGCATAAGTGCGCTGCGCTCCTAAGCTATCTCCCTGCGAGACACACTGTCAAAGCTTTTCGTTATCATGCAGTCTAGTGCAGACGCACACTACGGCTCTCCGGAGCTGTCCGAAGCCAAGCGCCGGTGGCCGGCGTCTTTCGGCTGAAGCAGCGCTTCGGAGCGTACGGCTGTTGTGTGCGCGAAGCAGCCGCTTCTCCTGCTCCGCGAGCCGGACAGAGCGGTAGCTTGTACGAGGGCGAAGAACGAAGCCGCAGAGCACCGGCCTTCTGCGCGCACCCTAAGGACTTCTAGAGGACCGTGGTGGCCGCTCGCCTGCCTCTTCAATTCCATTCTAGCATCCTTATGGAAGGTGTTCCAGGACAATTTTCCTGAGTTTTGAATTCGTCCTGATGCAGCCCCACGTTGGAAACTCGTGCTCGTCCTCTGAGTCTCCGAGTGCAGAGACGTCGATGGCAACTGCAGAAATGAAGGGCTGCGTTGAGTTGTCGAGAAGCAAGAACATAGGCAGCGCCTTGTGTTTGGGAGTCAGCAGCTGCTGGACTTTTGCGATTGCTTTCACTGTGCACTGAATGCCAGGACGGCATGTGCACGTTAAAACAGGGAGCTGGGCAAGAGCAGTAATCGAAAGATCACGGCCGTCAGAAAGCAGTTTATATATTGCCCTGGAAAGAGCAGTGTTTTTGGAGTGTGCAGTAAAATCGTGTTTCTGGACAAGGGAGGCATAAGTGCGCTGCGCTCCTAAGCTATCTCCCTGCGAGACACACTGCCAAAGCTTTTCGTTATCATGCAGTCTAGTGCAGACGCACACTACGGCTCTCCGGAGCTGTCCGAAGCCAAGCGCCGGTGGCCGGCGTCTTTCGGCTGAAGCAGCGCTTCGGAGCGTACGGCTGTTGTGTGCGCGAAGCAGCCGCTTCTCCTGCTCCGCGAGCCGGACAGAGCGGTAGCTTGTACGAGGGCGAAGAACGAAGCCGCAGAGCACCGGCCTTCTGCGCGCACCCTAAGGACTGCTAGAGGACCGTGGTGGCCGCTCGCCTGCCCCTTCAATTCCCTTCTAGCATGCTTATGGAAGGTGTTTCAGGACAATTTTCCTGAGTTTTGAATTCGTCCTGATGCAGCCCCACGTTGGAAACTCGTGCTCGTCCTCTGAGTCTCCGAGTGCAGAGACCTCGATGGCAACTGCAGAAATGAAGGGCTGCGTTGAGTTGTCGAGAAGCAAGAACATAGGCAGCGCCTTGTGTTTGGGAGTCAGCAGCTGCTGGACTTTTGCGATTGCTTTCACTGTGCACTGAATGCCTGCACGGCATGTGCACGTTAAAACAGGGAGCTGGGCAAGAGCAGTAATCGAAAGATCACGGCCGTCAGAAAGCAGTTTATATATTGCCCTGGAAAGAGCAGTGTTTTTGGAGTGTGCAGTAAAATCGTGTTTCTGGACAAGGGAGGCATAAGTGCGCTGCGCTCCTAAGCTATCTCCCTGCGAGACACACTGTCAAAGCTTTTCGTTATCATGCAGTCTAGTGCAGACGCACACTACGGCTCTCCGGAGCTGTCCGAAGCCAAGCGCCGGTGGCCGGCGTCTTTCGGCTGAAGCAGCGCTTCGGAGCGTACGGCTGTTGTGTGCGCGAAGCAGCCGCTTCTCCTGCTCCGCGAGCCGGACAGAGCGGTAGCTTGTACGAGGGCGAAGAACGAAGCCGCAGAGCACCGGCCTTCTGCGCGCACCCTAAGGACTTCTAGAGGACCGTGGTGGTCGCTCGCCTGCCTCTTCAATTCCATTCTAGCATCCTTATGGAAGGTGTTCCAGGACAATTTTCCTGAGTTTTGAATTCGTCCTGATGCAGCCCCACGTTGGAAACTCGTGCTCGTCCTCTGAGTCTCCGAGTGCAGAGACCTCGATGTCAACTGCAGAAATGAAGGGCTGCGTTGAGTTGTCGAGAAGCAAGAACATAGGCAGCGCCTTGTGTTTGGGAGTCAGCAGCTGCTGGACTTTTGCGATTGCTTTCACTGTGCACTGAATGCCAGGACGGCATGTGCACGTTAAAACAGGGAGCTGGGCAAGAGCAGTAATCGAAAGATCACGGCCGTCAGAAAGCAGTTTATATATTGCCCTGGAAAGAGCAGTGTTTTTGGAGTGTGCAGTAAAATCGTGTTTCTGGACAAGGGAGGCATAAGTGCGCTGCGCTCCTAAGCTATCTCCCTGCGAGACACACTGCCAAAGCTTTTCGTTATCATGCAGTCTAGTGCAGACGCACACTACGGCTCTCCGGAGCTCTCCGAAGCCAAGCGCCGGTGGCCGGCGTCTTTCGGCTGAAGCAGCGCTTCGGAGCGTACGGCTGTTGTGTGCGCGAAGCAGTCGCTTCTCCTGCTCCGCGAGCCGGACAGAGCGGTAGCTTGTACGAGGGCGAAGAACGAAGCCGCAGAGCACCGGCCTTCTGCGCGCACCCTAAGGACTGCTAGAGGACCGTGGTGGCCGCTCGCCTGCCCCTTCAATTCCCTTCTAGCATGCTTATGGAAGGTGTTCCAGGACAATATTCCTGAGTCTTGAATTCCTCCTGATGCAGCCCCTCCTGGGAAACAACTGCTCGTCGTCTGAGTCTCCAAGTGCAGAGACCTCGATGGCAACTGCAGAAATGAAGGGCTGCGTTGAGTTGTCGAGAAGCAAGAACATAGGCAGCGCCTTGTGTTTGGGAGTCAGCAGCTGCTGGACTTTTGCGATTGCTTTCACTGTGCACTGAATGCCAGGACGGCATGTGCACGTTAAAACAGGGAGCTGGGCAAGAGCAGTAATCGAAAGATCACGGCCGTCAGAAAGCAGCTTATATATTGCCCAGAAAAGAGCACTGTTTTTGGAGTGTGCAGTAAAATCGTGTTTCTGGACAAGGGAGGCATAAGTGCGCTGCGCTCCTAAGCTATCTCCCTGCTAAGACACACTGCCAAAGCTTTTCGTTATCATGCAGTCTAGTGCAGACGCACACTACGGCTCTCCGGAGCTGTCCGAAGCCAAGCGCCGGTGGCCGGCGTCTTTCGGCTGAAGCAGCGCTTCGGAGCGTACGGCTGTTGTGTGCGCGAAGCAGCCGCTTCTCCTGCTCCGCGAGCCGGACAGAGCGGTAGCTTGTACGAGGGCGAAGAACGAAGCCGCAGAGCACCGGCCTTCTGCGCGCACCCTAAGGACTGCGAGAGGACCGTGGTGGCCGCTCGCCTGCCTCTTCAATTCCATTCTAGCATGCTTATGCAAGGTGTTCCAGGACAATTTTCCTGAGTTTTGAATTCGTCCTGATGCAGCCCCTCGTTGGAAACTCGTGCTCGTCCTCTGAGTCTCCGAGTGCAGAGACCTCGATGTCAACTGCAGAAATGAAGGGCTGCGTTGAGTTGTCGAGAAGCAAGAACATAGGCAGCGCCTTGTGTTTGGGAGTCAGCAGCTGCTGGACTTTTGCGATTGCTTTCACTGTGCACTGAATGCCAGGACGGCATGTGCACGTTAAAACAGGGAGCTGGGCAAGAGCAGTAATCGAAAGATCACGGCCGTCAGAAAGCAGTTTATATATTGCCCTGAAAAGAGCAGTGTTTTTGGAGTGTGCAGTAAAATCGTGTTTCTGGACAAGGGAGGCATAAGTGCGCTGCGCTCCTAAGCTATCTCCCTGCGAGACACACTGCCAAAGCTTTTCGTTATCATGCAGTCTAGTGCAGACGCACACTACGGCTCTCCGGAGCTGTCCGAAGCCAAGCGCCGGTGGCCGGCGTCTTTCGGCTGAAGCAGCGCTTCGGAGCGTACGGCTGTTGTGTGCGCGAAGCAGCCGCTTCTCCTGCTCCGCGAGCCGGACAGAGCGGTAGCTTGTACGAGGGCGAAGAACGAAGCCGCAGAGCACCGGCCTTCTGCGCGCACCCTAAGGACTGCGAGAGGACCGTGGTGGCCGCTCGCCTGCCCCTTCAATTCCCTTCTAGCATGCTTATGGAAGGTGTTCCAGGACAATATTCCTGAGTCTTGAATTCCTCCTGATGCAGCCCCTCCTGGGAAACAACTGCTCGTCGTCTGAGTCTCCAAGTGCAGAGACCTCGATGTCAACTGCAGAAATGAAGGGCTGCGTTGAGTTGTCGAGAAGCAAGAACATAGCCAGCGCCTTGTGTTTGGGAGTCAGCAGCTGCTGGACTTTTGCGATTGCTTTCACTGTGCACTGAATGCCAGGACGGCATGTGCACGTTAAAACAGGGAGCTGGGCAAGAGCAGTAATCGAAAGATCACGGCCGTCAGAAAGCAGTTTATATATTGCCCTGAAAAGAGCAGTGTTTTTGGAGTGTGCAGTAAAATCGTGTTTCTGGACAAGGGAGGCATAAGTGCGCTGCGCTCCTAAGCTATCTCCCTGCGAGACACACTGTCAAAGCTTTTCGTTATCATGCAGTCTAGTGCAGACGCACACTACGGCTCTCCGGAGCTGTCCGAAGCCAAGCGCCGGTGGCCGGCGTCTTTCGGCTGAAGCAGCGCTTCGGAGCGTACGGCTGTTGTGTGCGCGAAGCAGCCGCTTCTCCTGCTCCGCGAGCCGGACAGAGCGGTAGCTTGTACGAGGGCGAAGAACGAAGCCGCAGAGCACCGGCCTTCTGCGCGCACCCTAAGGACTTCTAGAGGACCGTGGTGGCCGCTCGCCTGCCTCTTCAATTCCATTCTAGCATCCTTATGGAAGGTGTTCCAGGACAATTTTCCTGAGTTTTGAATTCGTCCTGATGCAGCCCCACGTTGGAAACTCGTGCTCGTCCTCTGATTCTCCGACATGCAGAGACCTCGATGGCAACTGCAGAAATGAAGGGCTGCGTTGAGTTGTCGAGAAGCAAGAACATAGGCAGCGCCTTGTGTTTGGGAGTCAGCAGCTGCTGGACTTTTGCGATTGCTTTCACTGTGCACTGAATGCCAGGACGGCATGTGCACGTTAAAACAGGGAGCTGGGCAAGAGCAGTAATCGAAAGATCACGGCCGTCAGAAAGCAGTTTATATATTGCCCTGAAAAGAGCAGTGTTTTTGGAGTGTGCAGTAAAATCGTGTTTCTGGACAAGGGAGGCATAAGTGCGCTGCGCTCCTAAGCTATCTCCCTGCGAGACACACTGTCAAAGCTTTTCGTTATCATGCAGTCTAGTGCAGACGCACACTACGGCTCTCCGGAGCTGTCCGAAGCCAAGCGCCGGTGGCCGGCGTCTTTCGGCTGAAGCAGCGCTTCGGAGCGTACGGCTGTTGTGTGCGCGAAGCAGCCGCTTCTCCTGCTCCGCGAGCCGGACAGAGCGGTAGCTTGTACGAGGGCGAAGAACGAAGCCGCAGAGCACCGGCCTTCTGCGCGCACCCTAAGGACTTCTAGAGGACCGTGGTGGCCGCTCGCCTGCCTCTTCAATTCCATTCTAGCATCCTTATGGAAGGTGTTCCAGGACAATTTTCCTGAGTTTTGAATTCGTCCTGATGCAGCCCCACGTTGGAAACTCGTGCTCGTTCTCTGAGTCTCCGAGTGCAGAGACCTCGATGGCAACTGCAGAAATGAAGGGCTGCGTTGAGTTGTCGAGAAGCAAGAACATAGCCAGCGCCTTGTGTTTGGGAGTCAGCAGCTGCTGGACTTTTGCGATTGCTTTCACTGTGCACTGAATGCCAGGACGGCATGTGCACGTTAAAACAGGGAGCTGGGCAAGAGCAGTAATCGAAAGATCACGGCCGTCAGAAAGCAGCTTATATATTGCCCAGAAAAGAGCACTGTTTTTGGAGTGTGCAGTAAAATCGTGTTTCTGGACAAGGGAGGCATAAGTGCGCTGCGCTCCTAAGCTATCTCCCTGCTAAGACACACTGCCAAAGCTTTTCGTTATCATGCAGTCTAGTGCAGACGCACACTACGGCTCTCCGGAGCTGTCCGAAGCCAAGCGCCGGTCGCCGGCGTCTTTCGGCTGAAGCAGCGCTTCGGAGCGTACGGCTGTTGTGTGCGCGAAGCAGCCGCTTCTCCTGCTCCGCGAGCCGGACAGAGCGGTAGCTTGTACGAGGGCGAAGAACGAAGCCGCAGAGCACCGGCCTTCTGCGCGCACCCTAAGGACTGCGAGAGGACCGTGGTGGCCGCTCGCCTGCCTCTTCAATTCCATTCTAGCATCATTATGGAAGGTGTTCCAGGACAATTTTCCTGAGTTTTGAATTCGTCCTGATGCAGCCCCACGTTGGAAACTCGTGCTCGTCCTCTGAGTCTCCGAGTGCAGAGACCTCGATGGCAACTGCAGAAATGAAGGGCTGCGTTGAGTTGTCGAGAAGCAAGAACATAGGCAGCGCCTTGTGTTTGGGAGTCAGCAGCTGCTGGACTTTTGCGATTGCTTTCACTGTGCACTGAATGCCAGGACGGCATGTGCACGTTAAAACAGGGAGCTGGGCAAGAGCAGTAATCGAAAGATCACGGCCGTCAGAAAGCAGTTTATATATTGCCCTGGAAAGAGCAGTGTTTTTGGAGTGTGCAGTAAAATCGTGTTTCTGGACAAGGGAGGCATAAGTGCGCTGCGCTCCTAAGCTATCTCCCTGCGAGACACACTGTCAAAGCTTTTCGTTATCATGCAGTCTAGTGCAGACGCACACTACGGCTCTCCGGAGCTGTCCGAAGCCAAGCGCCGGTGGCCGGCGTCTTTCGGCTGAAGCAGCGCTTCGGAGCGTACGGCTGTTGTGTGCGCGAAGCAGCCGCTTCTCCTGCTCCGGGAGCCGGACAGAGCGGTAGCTTGTACGAGGGCGAAGAACGAAGCCGCAGAGCACCGGCCTTCTGCGCGCACCCTAAGGACTTCTAGAGGACCGTGGTGGTCGCTCGCCTGCCTCTTCAATTCCATTCTAGCATCCTTATGGAAGGTGTTCCAGGACAATTTTCCTGAGTTTTGAATTCGTCCTGATGCAGCCCCACGTTGGAAACTCGTGCTCGTCCTCTGAGTCTCCGAGTGCAGAGACCTCGATGGCAACTGCAGAAATGAAGGGCTGCGTTGAGTTGTCGAGAAGCAAGAACATAGGCAGCGCCTTGTGTTTGGGAGTCAGCAGCTGCTGGACTTTTGCGATTGCTTTCACTGTGCACTGAATGCCAGGACGGCATGTGCACGTTAAAACAGGGAGCTGGGCAAGAGCAGTAATCGAAAGATCACGGCCGTCAGAAAGCAGTTTATATATTGCCCTGGAAAGAGCAGTGTTTTTGGAGTGTGCAGTAAAATCGTGTTTCTGGACAAGGGAGGCATAAGTGCGCTGCGCTCCTAAGCTATCTCCCTGCGAGACACACTGCCAAAGCTTTTCGTTATCATGCAGTCTAGTGCAGACGCACACTACGGCTCTCCGGAGCTCTCCGAAGCCAAGCGCCGGTGGCCGGCGTCTTTCGGCTGAAGCAGCGCTTCGGAGCGTACGGCTGTTGTGTGCGCGAAGCAGTCGCTTCTCCTGCTCCGCGAGCCGGACAGAGCGGTAGCTTGTACGAGGGCGAAGAACGAAGCCGCAGAGCACCGGCCTTCTGCGCGCACCCTAAGGACTGCTAGAGGACCGTGGTGGCCGCTCGCCTGCCCCTTCAATTCCCTTCTAGCATGCTTATGGAAGGTGTTCCAGGACAATATTCCTGAGTCTTGAATTCCTCCTGATGCAGCCCCTCCTGGGAAACAACTGCTCGTCGTCTGAGTCTCCAAGTGCAGAGACCTCGATGTCAACTGCAGAAATGAAGGGCTGCGTTGAGTTGTCGAGAAGCAAGAACATAGGCAGCGCCTTGTGTTTGGGAGTCAGCAGCTGCTGGACTTTTGCGATTGCTTTCACTGTGCACTGAATGCCAGGACGGCATGTGCACGTTAAAACAGGGAGCTGGGCAAGAGCAGTAATCGAAAGATCACGGCCGTCAGAAAGCAGCTTATATATTGCCCAGAAAAGAGCACTGTTTTTGGAGTGTGCAGTAAAATCGTGTTTCTGGACAAGGGAGGCATAAGTGCGCTGCGCTCCTAAGCTATCTCCCTGCTAAGACACACTGCCAAAGCTTTTCGTTATCATGCAGTCTAGTGCAGACGCACACTACGGCTCTCCGGAGCTGTCCGAAGCCAAGCGCCGGTGGCCGGCGTCTTTCGGCTGAAGCAGCGCTTCGGAGCGTACGGCTGTTGTGTGCGCGAAGCAGCCGCTTCTCCTGCTCCGCGAGCCGGACAGAGCGGTAGCTTGTACGAGGGCGAAGAACGAAGCCGCAGAGCACCGGCCTTCTGCGCGCACCCTAAGGACTGCGAGAGGACCGTGGTGGCCGCTCGCCTGCCTCTTCAATTCCATTCTAGCATGCTTATGCAAGGTGTTCCAGGACAATTTTCCTGAGTTTTGAATTCGTCCTGATGCAGCCCCTCGTTGGAAACTCGTGCTCGTCCTCTGAGTCTCCGAGTGCAGAGACCTCGATGTCAACTGCAGAAATGAAGGGCTGCGTTGAGTTGTCGAGAAGCAAGAACATAGGCAGCGCCTTGTGTTTGGGAGTCAGCAGCTGCTGGACTTTTGCGATTGCTTTCACTGTGCACTGAATGCCAGGACGGCATGTGCACGTTAAAACAGGGAGCTGGGCAAGAGCAGTAATCGAAAGATCACGGCCGTCAGAAAGCAGTTTATATATTGCCCTGAAAAGAGCAGTGTTTTTGGAGTGTGCAGTAAAATCGTGTTTCTGGACAAGGGAGGCATAAGTGCGCTGCGCTCCTAAGCTATCTCCCTGCGAGACACACTGCCAAAGCTTTTCGTTATCATGCAGTCTAGTGCAGACGCACACTACGGCTCTCCGGAGCTGTCCGAAGCCAAGCGCCGGTGGCCGGCGTCTTTCGGCTGAAGCAGCGCTTCGGAGCGTACGGCTGTTGTGTGCGCGAAGCAGCCGCTTCTCCTGCTCCGCGAGCCGGACAGAGCGGTAGCTTGTACGAGGGCGAAGAACGAAGCCGCAGAGCACCGGCCTTCTGCGCGCACCCTAAGGACTGCGAGAGGACCGTGGTGGCCGCTCGCCTGCCCCTTCAATTCCCTTCTAGCATGCTTATGGAAGGTGTTCCAGGACAATATTCCTGAGTCTTGAATTCCTCCTGATGCAGCCCCTCCTGGGAAACAACTGCTCGTCGTCTGAGTCTCCAAGTGCAGAGACCTCGATGTCAACTGCAGAAATGAAGGGCTGCGTTGAGTTGTCGAGAAGCAAGAACATAGCCAGCGCCTTGTGTTTGGGAGTCAGCAGCTGCTGGACTTTTGCGATTGCTTTCACTGTGCACTGAATGCCTGCACGGCATGTGCACGTTAAAACAGGGAGCTGGGCAAGAGCAGTAATCGAAAGATCACGGCCGTCAGAAAGCAGTTTATATATTGCCCTGAAAAGAGCAGTGTTTTTGGAGTGTGCAGTAAAATCGTGTTTCTGGACAAGGGAGGCATAAGTGCGCTGCGCTCCTAAGCTATCTCCCTGCGAGACACACTGTCAAAGCTTTTCGTTATCATGCAGTCTAGTGCAGACGCACACTACGGCTCTCCGGAGCTGTCCGAAGCCAAGCGCCGGTGGCCGGCGTCTTTCGGCTGAAGCAGCGCTTCGGAGCGTACGGCTGTTGTGTGCGCGAAGCAGCCGCTTCTCCTGCTCCGCGAGCCGGACAGAGCGGTAGCTTGTACGAGGGCGAAGAACGAAGCCGCAGAGCACCGGCCTTCTGCGCGCACCCTAAGGACTTCTAGAGGACCGTGGTGGCCGCTCGCCTGCCTCTTCAATTCCATTCTAGCATCCTTATGGAAGGTGTTCCAGGACAATTTTCCTGAGTTTTGAATTCGTCCTGATGCAGCCCCACGTTGGAAACTCGTGCTCGTCCTCTGAGTCTCCGAGTGCAGAGACGTCGATGGCAACTGCAGAAATGAAGGGCTGCGTTGAGTTGTCGAGAAGCAAGAACATAGGCAGCGCCTTGTGTTTGGGAGTCAGCAGCTGCTGGACTTTTGCGATTGCTTTCACTGTGCACTGAATGCCAGGACGGCATGTGCACGTTAAAACAGGGAGCTGGGCAAGAGCAGTAATCGAAAGATCACGGCCGTCAGAAAGCAGTTTATATATTGCCCTGGAAAGAGCAGTGTTTTTGGAGTGTGCAGTAAAATCGTGTTTCTGGACAAGGGAGGCATAAGTGCGCTGCGCTCCTAAGCTATCTCCCTGCGAGACACACTGTCAAAGCTTTTCGTTATCATGCAGTCTAGTGCAGACGCACACTACGGCTCTCCGGAGCTGTCCGAAGCCAAGCGCCGGTGGCCGGCGTCTTTCGGCTGAAGCAGCGCTTCGGAGCGTACGGCTGTTGTGTGCGCGAAGCAGCCGCTTCTCCTGCTCCGCGAGCCGGACAGAGCGGTAGCTTGTACGAGGGCGAAGAACGAAGCCGCAGAGCACCGGCCTTCTGCGCGCACCCTAAGGACTTCTAGAGGACCGTGGTGGTCGCTCGCCTGCCTCTTCAATTCCATTCTAGCATCCTTATGGAAGGTGTTCCAGGACAATTTTCCTGAGTTTTGAATTCGTCCTGATGCAGCCCCACGTTGGAAACTCGTGCTCGTCCTCTGAGTCTCCGAGTGCAGAGACCTCGATGGCAACTGCAGAAATGAAGGGCTGCGTTGAGTTGTCGAGAAGCAAGAACATAGGCAGCGCCTTGTGTTTGGGAGTCAGCAGCTGCTGGACTTTTGCGATTGCTTTCACTGTGCACTGAATGCCAGGACGGCATGTGCACGTTAAAACAGGGAGCTGGGCAAGAGCAGTAATCGAAAGATCACGGCCGTCAGAAAGCAGTTTATATATTGCCCTGGAAAGAGCAGTGTTTTTGGAGTGTGCAGTAAAATCGTGTTTCTGGACAAGGGAGGCATAAGTGCGCTGCGCTCCTAAGCTATCTCCCTGCGAGACACACTGCCAAAGCTTTTCGTTATCATGCAGTCTAGTGCAGACGCACACTACGGCTCTCCGGAGCTGTCCGAAGCCAAGCGCCGGTGGCCGGCGTCTTTCGGCTGAAGCAGCGCTTCGGAGCGTACGGCTGTTGTGTGCGCGAAGCAGTCGCTTCTCCTGCTCCGCGAGCCGGACAGAGCGGTAGCTTGTACGAGGGCGAAGAACGAAGCCGCAGAGCACCGGCCTTCTGCGCGCACCCTAAGGACTGCTAGAGGACCGTGGTGGCCGCTCGCCTGCCCCTTCAATTCCCTTCTAGCATGCTTATGGAAGGTGTTCCAGGACAATATTCCTGAGTCTTGAATTCCTCCTGATGCAGCCCCTCCTGGGAAACAACTGCTCGTCGTCTGAGTCTCCAAGTGCAGAGACCTCGATGGCAACTGCAGAAATGAAGGGCTGCGTTGAGTTGTCGAGAAGCAAGAACATAGGCAGCGCCTTGTGTTTGGGAGTCAGCAGCTGCTGGACTTTTGCGATTGCTTTCACTGTGCACTGAATGCCAGGACGGCATGTGCACGTTAAAACAGGGAGCTGGGCAAGAGCAGTAATCGAAAGATCACGGCCGTCAGAAAGCAGCTTATATATTGCCCAGAAAAGAGCACTGTTTTTGGAGTGTGCAGTAAAATCGTGTTTCTGGACAAGGGAGGCATAAGTGCGCTGCGCTCCTAAGCTATCTCCCTGCTAAGACACACTGCCAAAGCTTTTCGTTATCATGCAGTCTAGTGCAGACGCACACTACGGCTCTCCGGAGCTGTCCGAAGCCAAGCGCCGGTGGCCGGCGTCTTTCGGCTGAAGCAGCGCTTCGGAGCGTACGGCTGTTGTGTGCGCGAAGCAGCCGCTTCTCCTGCTCCGCGAGCCGGACAGAGCGGTAGCTTGTACGAGGGCGAAGAACGAAGCCGCAGAGCACCGGCCTTCTGCGCGCACCCTAAGGACTGCGAGAGGACCGTGGTGGCCGCTCGCCTGCCTCTTCAATTCCATTCTAGCATGCTTATGCAAGGTGTTCCAGGACAATTTTCCTGAGTTTTGAATTCGTCCTGATGCAGCCCCTCGTTGGAAACTCGTGCTCGTCCTCTGAGTCTCCGAGTGCAGAGACCTCGATGTCAACTGCAGAAATGAAGGGCTGCGTTGAGTTGTCGAGAAGCAAGAACATAGGCAGCGCCTTGTGTTTGGGAGTCAGCAGCTGCTGGACTTTTGCGATTGCTTTCACTGTGCACTGAATGCCAGGACGGCATGTGCACGTTAAAACAGGGAGCTGGGCAAGAGCAGTAATCGAAAGATCACGGCCGTCAGAAAGCAGTTTATATATTGCCCTGAAAAGAGCAGTGTTTTTGGAGTGTGCAGTAAAATCGTGTTTCTGGACAAGGGAGGCATAAGTGCGCTGCGCTCCTAAGCTATCTCCCTGCGAGACACACTGCCAAAGCTTTTCGTTATCATGCAGTCTAGTGCAGACGCACACTACGGCTCTCCGGAGCTCTCCGAAGCCAAGCGCCGGTGGCCGGCGTCTTTCGGCTGAAGCAGCGCTTCGGAGCGTACGGCTGTTGTGTGCGCGAAGCAGCCGCTTCTCCTGCTCCGCGAGCCGGACAGAGCGGTAGCTTGTACGAGGGCGAAGAACGAAGCCGCAGAGCACCGGCCTTCTGCGCGCACCCTAAGGACTGCGAGAGGACCGTGGTGGCCGCTCGCCTGCCCCTTCAATTCCCTTCTAGCATGCTTATGGAAGGTGTTCCAGGACAATATTCCTGAGTCTTGAATTCCTCCTGATGCAGCCCCTCCTGGGAAACAACTGCTCGTCGTCTGAGTCTCCAAGTGCAGAGACCTCGATGTCAACTGCAGAAATGAAGGGCTGCGTTGAGTTGTCGAGAAGCAAGAACATAGCCAGCGCCTTGTGTTTGGGAGTCAGCAGCTGCTGGACTTTTGCGATTGCTTTCACTGTGCACTGAATGCCTGCACGGCATGTGCACGTTAAAACAGGGAGCTGGGCAAGAGCAGTAATCGAAAGATCACGGCCGTCAGAAAGCAGTTTATATATTGCCCTGAAAAGAGCAGTGTTTTTGGAGTGTGCAGTAAAATCGTGTTTCTGGACAAGGGAGGCATAAGTGCGCTGCGCTCCTAAGCTATCTCCCTGCGAGACACACTGTCAAAGCTTTTCGTTATCATGCAGTCTAGTGCAGACGCACACTACGGCTCTCCGGAGCTGTCCGAAGCCAAGCGCCGGTGGCCGGCGTCTTTCGGCTGAAGCAGCGCTTCGGAGCGTACGGCTGTTGTGTGCGCGAAGCAGCCGCTTCTCCTGCTCCGCGAGCCGGACAGAGCGGTAGCTTGTACGAGGGCGAAGAACGAAGCCGCAGAGCACCGGCCTTCTGCGCGCACCCTAAGGACTTCTAGAGGACCGTGGTGGCCGCTCGCCTGCCTCTTCAATTCCATTCTAGCATCCTTATGGAAGGTGTTCCAGGACAATTTTCCTGAGTTTTGAATTCGTCCTGATGCAGCCCCACGTTGGAAACTCGTGCTCGTCCTCTGAGTCTCCGAGTGCAGAGACGTCGATGGCAACTGCAGAAATGAAGGGCTGCGTTGAGTTGTCGAGAAGCAAGAACATAGGCAGCGCCTTGTGTTTGGGAGTCAGCAGCTGCTGGACTTTTGCGATTGCTTTCACTGTGCACTGAATGCCAGGACGGCATGTGCACGTTAAAACAGGGAGCTGGGCAAGAGCAGTAATCGAAAGATCACGGCCGTCAGAAAGCAGTTTATATATTGCCCTGGAAAGAGCAGTGTTTTTGGAGTGTGCAGTAAAATCGTGTTTCTGGACAAGGGAGGCATAAGTGCGCTGCGCTCCTAAGCTATCTCCCTGCGAGACACACTGTCAAAGCTTTTCGTTATCATGCAGTCTAGTGCAGACGCACACTACGGCTCTCCGGAGCTGTCCGAAGCCAAGCGCCGGTGGCCGGCGTCTTTCGGCTGAAGCAGCGCTTCGGAGCGTACGGCTGTTGTGTGCGCGAAGCAGCCGCTTCTCCTGCTCCGCGAGCCGGACAGAGCGGTAGCTTGTACGAGGGCGAAGAACGAAGCCGCAGAGCACCGGCCTTCTGCGCGCACCCTAAGGACTGCTAGAGGACCGTGGTGGCCGCTCGCCTGCCCCTTCAATTCCCTTCTAGCATGCTTATGGAAGGTGTTTCAGGACAATTTTCCTGAGTTTTGAATTCGTCCTGATGCAGCCCCACGTTGGAAACTCGTGCTCGTCCTCTGAGTCTCCGAGTGCAGAGACCTCGATGGCAACTGCAGAAATGAAGGGCTGCGTTGAGTTGTCGAGAAGCAAGAACATAGGCAGCGCCTTGTGTTTGGGAGTCAGCAGCTGCTGGACTTTTGCGATTGCTTTCACTGTGCACTGAATGCCAGGACGGCATGTGCACGTTAAAACAGGGAGCTGGGCAAGAGCAGTAATCGAAAGATCACGGCCGTCAGAAAGCAGTTTATATATTGCCCTGGAAAGAGCAGTGTTTTTGGAGTGTGCAGTAAAATCGTGTTTCTGGACAAGGGAGGCATAAGTGCGCTGCGCTCCTAAGCTATCTCCCTGCGAGACACACTGTCAAAGCTTTTCGTTATCATGCAGTCTAGTGCAGACGCACACTACGGCTCTCCGGAGCTGTCCGAAGCCAAGCGCCGGTGGCCGGCGTCTTTCGGCTGAAGCAGCGCTTCGGAGCGTACGGCTGTTGTGTGCGCGAAGCAGCCGCTTCTCCTGCTCCGCGAGCCGGACAGAGCGGTAGCTTGTACGAGGGCGAAGAACGAAGCCGCAGAGCACCGGCCTTCTGCGCGCACCCTAAGGACTTCTAGAGGACCGTGGTGGTCGCTCGCCTGCCTCTTCAATTCCATTCTAGCATCCTTATGGAAGGTGTTCCAGGACAATTTTCCTGAGTTTTGAATTCGTCCTGATGCAGCCCCACGTTGGAAACTCGTGCTCGTCCTCTGAGTCTCCGAGTGCAGAGACCTCGATGGCAACTGCAGAAATGAAGGGCTGCGTTGAGTTGTCGAGAAGCAAGAACATAGGCAGCGCCTTGTGTTTGGGAGTCAGCAGCTGCTGGACTTTTGCGATTGCTTTCACTGTGCACTGAATGCCTGCACGGCATGTGCACGTTAAAACAGGGAGCTGGGCAAGAGCAGTAATCGAAAGATCACGGCCGTCAGAAAGCAGTTTATATATTGCCCTGAAAAGAGCAGTGTTTTTGGAGTGTGCAGTAAAATCGTGTTTCTGGACAAGGGAGGCATAAGTGCGCTGCGCTCCTAAGCTATCTCCCTGCGAGACACACTGTCAAAGCTTTTCGTTATCATGCAGTCTAGTGCAGACGCACACTACGGCTCTCCGGAGCTGTCCGAAGCCAAGCGCCGGTGGCCGGCGTCTTTCGGCTGAAGCAGCGCTTCGGAGCGTACGGCTGTTGTGTGCGCGAAGCAGCCGCTTCTCCTGCTCCGCGAGCCGGACAGAGCGGTAGCTTGTACGAGGGCGAAGAACGAAGCCGCAGAGCACCGGCCTTCTGCGCGCACCCTAAGGACTTCTAGAGGACCGTGGTGGCCGCTCGCCTGCCTCTTCAATTCCATTCTAGCATCCTTATGGAAGGTGTTCCAGGACAATTTTCCTGAGTTTTGAATTCGTCCTGATGCAGCCCCACGTTGGAAACTCGTGCTCGTTCTCTGAGTCTCCGAGTGCAGAGACCTCGATGGCAACTGCAGAAATGAAGGGCTGCGTTGAGTTGTCGAGAAGCAAGAACATAGCCAGCGCCTTGTGTTTGGGAGTCAGCAGCTGCTGGACTTTTGCGATTGCTTTCACTGTGCACTGAATGCCAGGACGGCATGTGCACGTTAAAACAGGGAGCTGGGCAAGAGCAGTAATCGAAAGATCACGGCCGTCAGAAAGCAGCTTATATATTGCCCAGAAAAGAGCACTGTTTTTGGAGTGTGCAGTAAAATCGTGTTTCTGGACAAGGGAGGCATAAGTGCGCTGCGCTCCTAAGCTATCTCCCTGCTAAGACACACTGCCAAAGCTTTTCGTTATCATGCAGTCTAGTGCAGACGCACACTACGGCTCTCCGGAGCTGTCCGAAGCCAAGCGCGGGTGGCCGGCGTCTTTCGGCTGAAGCAGCGCTTCGGAGCGTACGGCTGTTGTGTGCGCGAAGCAGCCGCTTCTCCTGCTCCGCGAGCCGGACAGAGCGGTAGCTTGTACGAGGGCGAAGAACGAAGCCGCAGAGCACCGGCCTTCTGCGCGCACCCTAAGGACTGCGAGAGGACCGTGGTGGCCGCTCGCCTGCCTCTTCAATTCCATTCTAGCATCATTATGGAAGGTGTTCCAGGACAATTTTCCTGAGTTTTGAATTCGTCCTGATGCAGCCCCACGTTGGAAACTCGTGCTCGTCCTCTGAGTCTCCGAGTGCAGAGACCTCGATGGCAACTGCAGAAATGAAGGGCTGCGTTGAGTTGTCGAGAAGCAAGAACATAGGCAGCGCCTTGTGTTTGGGAGTCAGCAGCTGCTGGACTTTTGCGATTGCTTTCACTGTGCACTGAATGCCAGGACGGCATGTGCACGTTAAAACAGGGAGCTGGGCAAGAGCAGTAATCGAAAGATCACGGCCGTCAGAAAGCAGTTTATATATTGCCCTGGAAAGAGCAGTGTTTTTGGAGTGTGCAGTAAAATCGTGTTTCTGGACAAGGGAGGCATAAGTGCGCTGCGCTCCTAAGCTATCTCCCTGCGAGACACACTGTCAAAGCTTTTCGTTATCATGCAGTCTAGTGCAGACGCACACTACGGCTCTCCGGAGCTGTCCGAAGCCAAGCGCCGGTGGCCGGCGTCTTTCGGCTGAAGCAGCGCTTCGGAGCGTACGGCTGCCGCTCCGCTGTTGTGTGCGCGAAGCAGCCGCTTCTCCTGCTCCGCGAGCCGGACAGAGCGGTAGCTTGTACGAGGGCGAAGAACGAAGCCGCAGAGCACCGGCCTTCTGCGCGCACCCTAAGGACTTCTAGAGGACCGTGGTGGTCGCTCGCCTGCCTCTTCAATTCCATTCTAGCATCCTTATGGAAGGTGTTCCAGGACAATTTTCCTGAGTTTTGAATTCGTCCTGATGCAGCCCCACGTTGGAAACTCGTGCTCGTCCTCTGAGTCTCCGAGTGCAGAGACCTCGATGGCAACTGCAGAAATGAAGGGCTGCGTTGAGTTGTCGAGAAGCAAGAACATAGCCAGCGCCTTGTGTTTGGGAGTCAGCAGCTGCTGGACTTTTGCGATTGCTTTCACTGTGCACTGAATGCCAGGACGGCATGTGCACGTTAAAACAGGGAGCTGGGCAAGAGCAGTAATCGAAAGATCACGGCCGTCAGAAAGCAGTTTATATATTGCCCTGAAAAGAGCAGTGTTTTTGGAGTGTGCAGTAAAATCGTGTTTCTGGACAAGGGAGGCATAAGTGCGCTGCGCTCCTAAGCTATCTCCCTGCGAGACACACTGTCAAAGCTTTTCGTTATCATGCAGTCTAGTGCAGACGCACACTACGGCTCTCCGGAGCTCTCCGAAGCCAAGCGCCGGTGGCCGGCGTCTTTCGGCTGAAGCAGCGCTTCGGAGCGTACGGCTGTTGTGTGCGCGAAGCAGTCGCTTCTCCTGCTCCGCGAGCCGGACAGAGCGGTAGCTTGTACGAGGGCGAAGAACGAAGCCGCAGAGCACCGGCCTTCTGCGCGCACCCTAAGGACTGCTAGAGGACCGTGGTGGCCGCTCGCCTGCCCCTTCAATTCCCTTCTAGCATGCTTATGGAAGGTGTTCCAGGACAATATTCCTGAGTCTTGAATTCCTCCTGATGCAGCCCCTCCTGGGAAACAACTGCTCGTCGTCTGAGTCTCCAAGTGCAGAGACCTCGATGTCAACTGCAGAAATGAAGGGCTGCGTTGAGTTGTCGAGAAGCAAGAACATAGGCAGCGCCTTGTGTTTGGGAGTCAGCAGCTGCTGGACTTTTGCGATTGCTTTCACTGTGCACTGAATGCCAGGACGGCATGTGCACGTTAAAACAGGGAGCTGGGCAAGAGCAGTAATCGAAAGATCACGGCCGTCAGAAAGCAGCTTATATATTGCCCAGAAAAGAGCACTGTTTTTGGAGTGTGCAGTAAAATCGTGTTTCTGGACAAGGGAGGCATAAGTGCGCTGCGCTCCTAAGCTATCTCCCTGCTAAGACACACTGCCAAAGCTTTTCGTTATCATGCAGTCTAGTGCAGACGCACACTACGGCTCTCCGGAGCTGTCCGAAGCCAAGCGCCGGTGGCCGGCGTCTTTCGGCTGAAGCAGCGCTTCGGAGCGTACGGCTGTTGTGTGCGCGAAGCAGCCGCTTCTCCTGCTCCGCGAGCCGGACAGAGCGGTAGCTTGTACGAGGGCGAAGAACGAAGCCGCAGAGCACCGGCCTTCTGCGCGCACCCTAAGGACTTCTAGAGGACCGTGGTGGCCGCTCGCCTGCCTCTTCAATTCCATTCTAGCATCCTTATGGAAGGTGTTCCAGGACAATTTTCCTGAGTTTTGAATTCGTCCTGATGCAGCCCCACGTTGGAAACTCGTGCTCGTCCTCTGAGTCTCCGAGTGCAGAGACGTCGATGGCAACTGCAGAAATGAAGGGCTGCGTTGAGTTGTCGAGAAGCAAGAACATAGGCAGCGCCTTGTGTTTGGGAGTCAGCAGCTGCTGGACTTTTGCGATTGCTTTCACTGTGCACTGAATGCCAGGACGGCATGTGCACGTTAAAACAGGGAGCTGGGCAAGAGCAGTAATCGAAAGATCACGGCCGTCAGAAAGCAGTTTATATATTGCCCTGGAAAGAGCAGTGTTTTTGGAGTGTGCAGTAAAATCGTGTTTCTGGACAAGGGAGGCATAAGTGCGCTGCGCTCCTAAGCTATCTCCCTGCGAGACACACTGTCAAAGCTTTTCGTTATCATGCAGTCTAGTGCAGACGCACACTACGGCTCTCCGGAGCTGTCCGAAGCCAAGCGCCGGTGGCCGGCGTCTTTCGGCTGAAGCAGCGCTTCGGAGCGTACGGCTGTTGTGTGCGCGAAGCAGCCGCTTCTCCTGCTCCGCGAGCCGGACAGAGCGGTAGCTTGTACGAGGGCGAAGAACGAAGCCGCAGAGCACCGGCCTTCTGCGCGCACCCTAAGGACTGCTAGAGGACCGTGGTGGCCGCTCGCCTGCCCCTTCAATTCCCTTCTAGCATGCTTATGGAAGGTGTTTCAGGACAATTTTCCTGAGTTTTGAATTCGTCCTGATGCAGCCCCACGTTGGAAACTCGTGCTCGTCCTCTGAGTCTCCGAGTGCAGAGACCTCGATGGCAACTGCAGAAATGAAGGGCTGCGTTGAGTTGTCGAGAAGCAAGAACATAGGCAGCGCCTTGTGTTTGGGAGTCAGCAGCTGCTGGACTTTTGCGATTGCTTTCACTGTGCACTGAATGCCAGGACGGCATGTGCACGTTAAAACAGGGAGCTGGGCAAGAGCAGTAATCGAAAGATCACGGCCGTCAGAAAGCAGTTTATATATTGCCCTGGAAAGAGCAGTGTTTTTGGAGTGTGCAGTAAAATCGTGTTTCTGGACAAGGGAGGCATAAGTGCGCTGCGCTCCTAAGCTATCTCCCTGCGAGACACACTGTCAAAGCTTTTCGTTATCATGCAGTCTAGTGCAGACGCACACTACGGCTCTCCGGAGCTGTCCGAAGCCAAGCGCCGGTGGCCGGCGTCTTTCGGCTGAAGCAGCGCTTCGGAGCGTACGGCTGTTGTGTGCGCGAAGCAGCCGCTTCTCCTGCTCCGCGAGCCGGACAGAGCGGTAGCTTGTACGAGGGCGAAGAACGAAGCCGCAGAGCACCGGCCTTCTGCGCGCACCCTAAGGACTTCTAGAGGACCGTGGTGGTCGCTCGCCTGCCTCTTCAATTCCATTCTAGCATCCTTATGGAAGGTGTTCCAGGACAATTTTCCTGAGTTTTGAATTCGTCCTGATGCAGCCCCACGTTGGAAACTCGTGCTCGTCCTCTGAGTCTCCGAGTGCAGAGACCTCGATGGCAACTGCAGAAATGAAGGGCTGCGTTGAGTTGTCGAGAAGCAAGAACATAGGCAGCGCCTTGTGTTTGGGAGTCAGCAGCTGCTGGACTTTTGCGATTGCTTTCACTGTGCACTGAATGCCTGCACGGCATGTGCACGTTAAAACAGGGAGCTGGGCAAGAGCAGTAATCGAAAGATCACGGCCGTCAGAAAGCAGTTTATATATTGCCCTGAAAAGAGCAGTGTTTTTGGAGTGTGCAGTAAAATCGTGTTTCTGGACAAGGGAGGCATAAGTGCGCTGCGCTCCTAAGCTATCTCCCTGCGAGACACACTGTCAAAGCTTTTCGTTATCATGCAGTCTAGTGCAGACGCACACTACGGCTCTCCGGAGCTGTCCGAAGCCAAGCGCCGGTGGCCGGCGTCTTTCGGCTGAAGCAGCGCTTCGGAGCGTACGGCTGTTGTGTGCGCGAAGCAGCCGCTTCTCCTGCTCCGCGAGCCGGACAGAGCGGTAGCTTGTACGAGGGCGAAGAACGAAGCCGCAGAGCACCGGCCTTCTGCGCGCACCCTAAGGACTTCTAGAGGACCGTGGTGGCCGCTCGCCTGCCTCTTCAATTCCATTCTAGCATCCTTATGGAAGGTGTTCCAGGACAATTTTCCTGAGTTTTGAATTCGTCCTGATGCAGCCCCACGTTGGAAACTCGTGCTCGTTCTCTGAGTCTCCGAGTGCAGAGACCTCGATGGCAACTGCAGAAATGAAGGGCTGCGTTGAGTTGTCGAGAAGCAAGAACATAGCCAGCGCCTTGTGTTTGGGAGTCAGCAGCTGCTGGACTTTTGCGATTGCTTTCACTGTGCACTGAATGCCAGGACGGCATGTGCACGTTAAAACAGGGAGCTGGGCAAGAGCAGTAATCGAAAGATCACGGCCGTCAGAAAGCAGCTTATATATTGCCCAGAAAAGAGCACTGTTTTTGGAGTGTGCAGTAAAATCGTGTTTCTGGACAAGGGAGGCATAAGTGCGCTGCGCTCCTAAGCTATCTCCCTGCTAAGACACACTGCCAAAGCTTTTCGTTATCATGCAGTCTAGTGCAGACGCACACTACGGCTCTCCGGAGCTGTCCGAAGCCAAGCGCGGGTGGCCGGCGTCTTTCGGCTGAAGCAGCGCTTCGGAGCGTACGGCTGTTGTGTGCGCGAAGCAGCCGCTTCTCCTGCTCCGCGAGCCGGACAGAGCGGTAGCTTGTACGAGGGCGAAGAACGAAGCCGCAGAGCACCGGCCTTCTGCGCGCACCCTAAGGACTGCGAGAGGACCGTGGTGGCCGCTCGCCTGCCTCTTCAATTCCATTCTAGCATCATTATGGAAGGTGTTCCAGGACAATTTTCCTGAGTTTTGAATTCGTCCTGATGCAGCCCCACGTTGGAAACTCGTGCTCGTCCTCTGAGTCTCCGAGTGCAGAGACCTCGATGGCAACTGCAGAAATGAAGGGCTGCGTTGAGTTGTCGAGAAGCAAGAACATAGGCAGCGCCTTGTGTTTGGGAGTCAGCAGCTGCTGGACTTTTGCGATTGCTTTCACTGTGCACTGAATGCCAGGACGGCATGTGCACGTTAAAACAGGGAGCTGGGCAAGAGCAGTAATCGAAAGATCACGGCCGTCAGAAAGCAGTTTATATATTGCCCTGGAAAGAGCAGTGTTTTTGGAGTGTGCAGTAAAATCGTGTTTCTGGACAAGGGAGGCATAAGTGCGCTGCGCTCCTAAGCTATCTCCCTGCGAGACACACTGTCAAAGCTTTTCGTTATCATGCAGTCTAGTGCAGACGCACACTACGGCTCTCCGGAGCTGTCCGAAGCCAAGCGCCGGTGGCCGGCGTCTTTCGGCTGAAGCAGCGCTTCGGAGCGTACGGCTGCCGCTCCGCTGTTGTGTGCGCGAAGCAGCCGCTTCTCCTGCTCCGCGAGCCGGACAGAGCGGTAGCTTGTACGAGGGCGAAGAACGAAGCCGCAGAGCACCGGCCTTCTGCGCGCACCCTAAGGACTTCTAGAGGACCGTGGTGGTCGCTCGCCTGCCTCTTCAATTCCATTCTAGCATCCTTATGGAAGGTGTTCCAGGACAATTTTCCTGAGTTTTGAATTCGTCCTGATGCAGCCCCACGTTGGAAACTCGTGCTCGTCCTCTGAGTCTCCGAGTGCAGAGACCTCGATGGCAACTGCAGAAATGAAGGGCTGCGTTGAGTTGTCGAGAAGCAAGAACATAGCCAGCGCCTTGTGTTTGGGAGTCAGCAGCTGCTGGACTTTTGCGATTGCTTTCACTGTGCACTGAATGCCAGGACGGCATGTGCACGTTAAAACAGGGAGCTGGGCAAGAGCAGTAATCGAAAGATCACGGCCGTCAGAAAGCAGTTTATATATTGCCCTGAAAAGAGCAGTGTTTTTGGAGTGTGCAGTAAAATCGTGTTTCTGGACAAGGGAGGCATAAGTGCGCTGCGCTCCTAAGCTATCTCCCTGCGAGACACACTGTCAAAGCTTTTCGTTATCATGCAGTCTAGTGCAGACGCACACTACGGCTCTCCGGAGCTCTCCGAAGCCAAGCGCCGGTGGCCGGCGTCTTTCGGCTGAAGCAGCGCTTCGGAGCGTACGGCTGTTGTGTGCGCGAAGCAGTCGCTTCTCCTGCTCCGCGAGCCGGACAGAGCGGTAGCTTGTACGAGGGCGAAGAACGAAGCCGCAGAGCACCGGCCTTCTGCGCGCACCCTAAGGACTGCTAGAGGACCGTGGTGGCCGCTCGCCTGCCCCTTCAATTCCCTTCTAGCATGCTTATGGAAGGTGTTCCAGGACAATATTCCTGAGTCTTGAATTCCTCCTGATGCAGCCCCTCCTGGGAAACAACTGCTCGTCGTCTGAGTCTCCAAGTGCAGAGACCTCGATGTCAACTGCAGAAATGAAGGGCTGCGTTGAGTTGTCGAGAAGCAAGAACATAGGCAGCGCCTTGTGTTTGGGAGTCAGCAGCTGCTGGACTTTTGCGATTGCTTTCACTGTGCACTGAATGCCAGGACGGCATGTGCACGTTAAAACAGGGAGCTGGGCAAGAGCAGTAATCGAAAGATCACGGCCGTCAGAAAGCAGTTTATATATTGCCCTGAAAAGAGCAGTGTTTTTGGAGTGTGCAGTAAAATCGTGTTTCTGGACAAGGGAGGCATAAGTGCGCTGCGCTCCTAAGCTATCTCCCTGCTAAGACACACTGCCAAAGCTTTTCGTTATCATGCAGTCTAGTGCAGACGCACACTACGGCTCTCCGGAGCTGTCCGAAGCCAAGCGCGGGTGGCCGGCGTCTTTCGGCTGAAGCAGCGCTTCGGAGCGTACGGCTGTTGTGTGCGCGAAGCAGCCGCTTCTCCTGCTCCGCGAGCCGGACAGAGCGGTAGCTTGTACGAGGGCGAAGAACGAAGCCGCAGAGCACCGGCCTTCTGCGCGCACCCTAAGGACTGCGAGAGGACCGTGGTGGCCGCTCGCCTGCCTCTTCAATTCCATTCTAGCATCATTATGGAAGGTGTTCCAGGACAATTTTCCTGAGTTTTGAATTCGTCCTGATGCAGCCCCACGTTGGAAACTCGTGCTCGTCCTCTGAGTCTCCGAGTGCAGAGACCTCGATGGCAACTGCAGAAATGAAGGGCTGCGTTGAGTTGTCGAGAAGCAAGAACATAGGCAGCGCCTTGTGTTTGGGAGTCAGCAGCTGCTGGACTTTTGCGATTGCTTTCACTGTGCACTGAATGCCAGGACGGCATGTGCACGTTAAAACAGGGAGCTGGGCAAGAGCAGTAATCGAAAGATCACGGCCGTCAGAAAGCAGTTTATATATTGCCCTGGAAAGAGCAGTGTTTTTGGAGTGTGCAGTAAAATCGTGTTTCTGGACAAGGGAGGCATAAGTGCGCTGCGCTCCTAAGCTATCTCCCTGCGAGACACACTGTCAAAGCTTTTCGTTATCATGCAGTCTAGTGCAGACGCACACTACGGCTCTCCGGAGCTGTCCGAAGCCAAGCGCCGGTGGCCGGCGTCTTTCGGCTGAAGCAGCGCTTCGGAGCGTACGGCTGCCGCTCCGCTGTTGTGTGCGCGAAGCAGCCGCTTCTCCTGCTCCGCGAGCCGGACAGAGCGGTAGCTTGTACGAGGGCGAAGAACGAAGCCGCAGAGCACCGGCCTTCTGCGCGCACCCTAAGGACTTCTAGAGGACCGTGGTGGTCGCTCGCCTGCCTCTTCAATTCCATTCTAGCATCCTTATGGAAGGTGTTCCAGGACAATTTTCCTGAGTTTTGAATTCGTCCTGATGCAGCCCCACGTTGGAAACTCGTGCTCGTCCTCTGAGTCTCCGAGTGCAGAGACCTCGATGGCAACTGCAGAAATGAAGGGCTGCGTTGAGTTGTCGAGAAGCAAGAACATAGCCAGCGCCTTGTGTTTGGGAGTCAGCAGCTGCTGGACTTTTGCGATTGCTTTCACTGTGCACTGAATGCCAGGACGGCATGTGCACGTTAAAACAGGGAGCTGGGCAAGAGCAGTAATCGAAAGATCACGGCCGTCAGAAAGCAGTTTATATATTGCCCTGAAAAGAGCAGTGTTTTTGGAGTGTGCAGTAAAATCGTGTTTCTGGACAAGGGAGGCATAAGTGCGCTGCGCTCCTAAGCTATCTCCCTGCGAGACACACTGTCAAAGCTTTTCGTTATCATGCAGTCTAGTGCAGACGCACACTACGGCTCTCCGGAGCTCTCCGAAGCCAAGCGCCGGTGGCCGGCGTCTTTCGGCTGAAGCAGCGCTTCGGAGCGTACGGCTGTTGTGTGCGCGAAGCAGTCGCTTCTCCTGCTCCGCGAGCCGGACAGAGCGGTAGCTTGTACGAGGGCGAAGAACGAAGCCGCAGAGCACCGGCCTTCTGCGCGCACCCTAAGGACTGCTAGAGGACCGTGGTGGCCGCTCGCCTGCCCCTTCAATTCCCTTCTAGCATGCTTATGGAAGGTGTTCCAGGACAATATTCCTGAGTCTTGAATTCCTCCTGATGCAGCCCCTCCTGGGAAACAACTGCTCGTCGTCTGAGTCTCCAAGTGCAGAGACCTCGATGTCAACTGCAGAAATGAAGGGCTGCGTTGAGTTGTCGAGAAGCAAGAACATAGGCAGCGCCTTGTGTTTGGGAGTCAGCAGCTGCTGGACTTTTGCGATTGCTTTCACTGTGCACTGAATGCCAGGACGGCATGTGCACGTTAAAACAGGGAGCTGGGCAAGAGCAGTAATCGAAAGATCACGGCCGTCAGAAAGCAGCTTATATATTGCCCAGAAAAGAGCACTGTTTTTGGAGTGTGCAGTAAAATCGTGTTTCTGGACAAGGGAGGCATAAGTGCGCTGCGCTCCTAAGCTATCTCCCTGCTAAGACACACTGCCAAAGCTTTTCGTTATCATGCAGTCTAGTGCAGACGCACACTACGGCTCTCCGGAGCTGTCCGAAGCCAAGCGCCGGTGGCCGGCGTCTTTCGGCTGAAGCAGCGCTTCGGAGCGTACGGCTGTTGTGTGCGCGAAGCAGCCGCTTCTCCTGCTCCGCGAGCCGGACAGAGCGGTAGCTTGTACGAGGGCGAAGAACGAAGCCGCAGAGCACCGGCCTTCTGCGCGCACCCTAAGGACTGCGAGAGGACCGTGGTGGCCGCTCGCCTGCCTCTTCAATTCCATTCTAGCATGCTTATGCAAGGTGTTCCAGGACAATTTTCCTGAGTTTTGAATTCGTCCTGATGCAGCCCCTCGTTGGAAACTCGTGCTCGTCCTCTGAGTCTCCGAGTGCAGAGACCTCGATGTCAACTGCAGAAATGAAGGGCTGCGTTGAGTTGTCGAGAAGCAAGAACATAGGCAGCGCCTTGTGTTTGGGAGTCAGCAGCTGCTGGACTTTTGCGATTGCTTTCACTGTGCACTGAATGCCTGCACGGCATGTGCACGTTAAAACAGGGAGCTGGGCAAGAGCAGTAATCGAAAGATCACGGCCGTCAGAAAGCAGTTTATATATTGCCCTGAAAAGAGCAGTGTTTTTGGAGTGTGCAGTAAAATCGTGTTTCTGGACAAGGGAGGCATAAGTGCGCTGCGCTCCTAAGCTATCTCCCTGCGAGACACACTGCCAAAGCTTTTCGTTATCATGCAGTCTAGTGCAGACGCACACTACGGCTCTCCGGAGCTGTCCGAAGCCAAGCGCCGGTGGCCGGCGTCTTTCGGCTGAAGCAGCGCTTCGGAGCGTACGGCTGTTGTGTGCGCGAAGCAGCCGCTTCTCCTGCTCCGCGAGCCGGACAGAGCGGTAGCTTGTACGAGGGCGAAGAACGAAGCCGCAGAGCACCGGCCTTCTGCGCGCACCCTAAGGACTGCGAGAGGACCGTGGTGGCCGCTCGCCTGCCCCTTCAATTCCCTTCTAGCATGCTTATGGAAGGTGTTCCAGGACAATATTCCTGAGTCTTGAATTCCTCCTGATGCAGCCCCTCCTGGGAAACAACTGCTCGTCGTCTGAGTCTCCAAGTGCAGAGACCTCGATGTCAACTGCAGAAATGAAGGGCTGCGTTGAGTTGTCGAGAAGCAAGAACATAGGCAGCGCCTTGTGTTTGGGAGTCAGCAGCTGCTGGACTTTTGCGATTGCTTTCACTGTGCACTGAATGCCAGGACGGCATGTGCACGTTAAAACAGGGAGCTGGGCAAGAGCAGTAATCGAAAGATCACGGCCGTCAGAAAGCAGCTTATATATTGCCCAGAAAAGAGCACTGTTTTTGGAGTGTGCAGTAAAATCGTGTTTCTGGACAAGGGAGGCATAAGTGCGCTGCGCTCCTAAGCTATCTCCCTGCTAAGACACACTGCCAAAGCTTTTCGTTATCATGCAGTCTAGTGCAGACGCACACTACGGCTCTCCGGAGCTGTCCGAAGCCAAGCGCCGGTGGCCGGCGTCTTTCGGCTGAAGCAGCGCTTCGGAGCGTACGGCTGTTGTGTGCGCGAAGCAGCCGCTTCTCCTGCTCCGCGAGCCGGACAGAGCGGTAGCTTGTACGAGGGCGAAGAACGAAGCCGCAGAGCACCGGCCTTCTGCGCGCACCCTAAGGACTGCGAGAGGACCGTGGTGGCCGCTCGCCTGCCTCTTCAATTCCATTCTAGCATGCTTATGCAAGGTGTTCCAGGACAATTTTCCTGAGTTTTGAATTCGTCCTGATGCAGCCCCTCGTTGGAAACTCGTGCTCGTCCTCTGAGTCTCCGAGTGCAGAGACCTCGATGTCAACTGCAGAAATGAAGGGCTGCGTTGAGTTGTCGAGAAGCAAGAACATAGGCAGCGCCTTGTGTTTGGGAGTCAGCAGCTGCTGGACTTTTGCGATTGCTTTCACTGTGCACTGAATGCCAGGACGGCATGTGCACGTTAAAACAGGGAGCTGGGCAAGAGCAGTAATCGAAAGATCACGGCCGTCAGAAAGCAGTTTATATATTGCCCTGAAAAGAGCAGTGTTTTTGGAGTGTGCAGTAAAATCGTGTTTCTGGACAAGGGAGGCATAAGTGCGCTGCGCTCCTAAGCTATCTCCCTGCGAGACACACTGCCAAAGCTTTTCGTTATCATGCAGTCTAGTGCAGACGCACACTACGGCTCTCCGGAGCTGTCCGAAGCCAAGCGCCGGTGGCCGGCGTCTTTCGGCTGAAGCAGCGCTTCGGAGCGTACGGCTGTTGTGTGCGCGAAGCAGCCGCTTCTCCTGCTCCGCGAGCCGGACAGAGCGGTAGCTTGTACGAGGGCGAAGAACGAAGCCGCAGAGCACCGGCCTTCTGCGCGCACCCTAAGGACTGCGAGAGGACCGTGGTGGCCGCTCGCCTGCCCCTTCAATTCCCTTCTAGCATGCTTATGGAAGGTGTTCCAGGACAATATTCCTGAGTCTTGAATTCCTCCTGATGCAGCCCCTCCTGGGAAACAACTGCTCGTCGTCTGAGTCTCCAAGTGCAGAGACCTCGATGTCAACTGCAGAAATGAAGGGCTGCGTTGAGTTGTCGAGAAGCAAGAACATAGCCAGCGCCTTGTGTTTGGGAGTCAGCAGCTGCTGGACTTTTGCGATTGCTTTCACTGTGCACTGAATGCCTGCACGGCATGTGCACGTTAAAACAGGGAGCTGGGCAAGAGCAGTAATCGAAAGATCACGGCCGTCAGAAAGCAGTTTATATATTGCCCTGAAAAGAGCAGTGTTTTTGGAGTGTGCAGTAAAATCGTGTTTCTGGACAAGGGAGGCATAAGTGCGCTGCGCTCCTAAGCTATCTCCCTGCGAGACACACTGTCAAAGCTTTTCGTTATCATGCAGTCTAGTGCAGACGCACACTACGGCTCTCCGGAGCTGTCCGAAGCCAAGCGCCGGTGGCCGGCGTCTTTCGGCTGAAGCAGCGCTTCGGAGCGTACGGCTGTTGTGTGCGCGAAGCAGCCGCTTCTCCTGCTCCGCGAGCCGGACAGAGCGGTAGCTTGTACGAGGGCGAAGAACGAAGCCGCAGAGCACCGGCCTTCTGCGCGCACCCTAAGGACTTCTAGAGGACCGTGGTGGCCGCTCGCCTGCCTCTTCAATTCCATTCTAGCATCCTTATGGAAGGTGTTCCAGGACAATTTTCCTGAGTTTTGAATTCGTCCTGATGCAGCCCCACGTTGGAAACTCGTGCTCGTCCTCTGAGTCTCCGAGTGCAGAGACGTCGATGGCAACTGCAGAAATGAAGGGCTGCGTTGAGTTGTCGAGAAGCAAGAACATAGGCAGCGCCTTGTGTTTGGGAGTCAGCAGCTGCTGGACTTTTGCGATTGCTTTCACTGTGCACTGAATGCCAGGACGGCATGTGCACGTTAAAACAGGGAGCTGGGCAAGAGCAGTAATCGAAAGATCACGGCCGTCAGAAAGCAGTTTATATATTGCCCTGGAAAGAGCAGTGTTTTTGGAGTGTGCAGTAAAATCGTGTTTCTGGACAAGGGAGGCATAAGTGCGCTGCGCTCCTAAGCTATCTCCCTGCGAGACACACTGTCAAAGCTTTTCGTTATCATGCAGTCTAGTGCAGACGCACACTACGGCTCTCCGGAGCTGTCCGAAGCCAAGCGCCGGTGGCCGGCGTCTTTCGGCTGAAGCAGCGCTTCGGAGCGTACGGCTGTTGTGTGCGCGAAGCAGCCGCTTCTCCTGCTCCGCGAGCCGGACAGAGCGGTAGCTTGTACGAGGGCGAAGAACGAAGCCGCAGAGCACCGGCCTTCTGCGCGCACCCTAAGGACTGCTAGAGGACCGTGGTGGCCGCTCGCCTGCCCCTTCAATTCCCTTCTAGCATGCTTATGGAAGGTGTTTCAGGACAATTTTCCTGAGTTTTGAATTCGTCCTGATGCAGCCCCACGTTGGAAACTCGTGCTCGTCCTCTGAGTCTCCGAGTGCAGAGACCTCGATGGCAACTGCAGAAATGAAGGGCTGCGTTGAGTTGTCGAGAAGCAAGAACATAGGCAGCGCCTTGTGTTTGGGAGTCAGCAGCTGCTGGACTTTTGCGATTGCTTTCACTGTGCACTGAATGCCAGGACGGCATGTGCACGTTAAAACAGGGAGCTGGGCAAGAGCAGTAATCGAAAGATCACGGCCGTCAGAAAGCAGTTTATATATTGCCCTGGAAAGAGCAGTGTTTTTGGAGTGTGCAGTAAAATCGTGTTTCTGGACAAGGGAGGCATAAGTGCGCTGCGCTCCTAAGCTATCTCCCTGCGAGACACACTGTCAAAGCTTTTCGTTATCATGCAGTCTAGTGCAGACGCACACTACGGCTCTCCGGAGCTGTCCGAAGCCAAGCGCCGGTGGCCGGCGTCTTTCGGCTGAAGCAGCGCTTCGGAGCGTACGGCTGTTGTGTGCGCGAAGCAGCCGCTTCTCCTGCTCCGCGAGCCGGACAGAGCGGTAGCTTGTACGAGGGCGAAGAACGAAGCCGCAGAGCACCGGCCTTCTGCGCGCACCCTAAGGACTTCTAGAGGACCGTGGTGGTCGCTCGCCTGCCTCTTCAATTCCATTCTAGCATCCTTATGGAAGGTGTTCCAGGACAATTTTCCTGAGTTTTGAATTCGTCCTGATGCAGCCCCACGTTGGAAACTCGTGCTCGTCCTCTGAGTCTCCGAGTGCAGAGACCTCGATGGCAACTGCAGAAATGAAGGGCTGCGTTGAGTTGTCGAGAAGCAAGAACATAGGCAGCGCCTTGTGTTTGGGAGTCAGCAGCTGCTGGACTTTTGCGATTGCTTTCACTGTGCACTGAATGCCTGCACGGCATGTGCACGTTAAAACAGGGAGCTGGGCAAGAGCAGTAATCGAAAGATCACGGCCGTCAGAAAGCAGTTTATATATTGCCCTGAAAAGAGCAGTGTTTTTGGAGTGTGCAGTAAAATCGTGTTTCTGGACAAGGGAGGCATAAGTGCGCTGCGCTCCTAAGCTATCTCCCTGCGAGACACACTGTCAAAGCTTTTCGTTATCATGCAGTCTAGTGCAGACGCACACTACGGCTCTCCGGAGCTGTCCGAAGCCAAGCGCCGGTGGCCGGCGTCTTTCGGCTGAAGCAGCGCTTCGGAGCGTACGGCTGTTGTGTGCGCGAAGCAGCCGCTTCTCCTGCTCCGCGAGCCGGACAGAGCGGTAGCTTGTACGAGGGCGAAGAACGAAGCCGCAGAGCACCGGCCTTCTGCGCGCACCCTAAGGACTTCTAGAGGACCGTGGTGGCCGCTCGCCTGCCTCTTCAATTCCATTCTAGCATCCTTATGGAAGGTGTTCCAGGACAATTTTCCTGAGTTTTGAATTCGTCCTGATGCAGCCCCACGTTGGAAACTCGTGCTCGTTCTCTGAGTCTCCGAGTGCAGAGACCTCGATGGCAACTGCAGAAATGAAGGGCTGCGTTGAGTTGTCGAGAAGCAAGAACATAGCCAGCGCCTTGTGTTTGGGAGTCAGCAGCTGCTGGACTTTTGCGATTGCTTTCACTGTGCACTGAATGCCAGGACGGCATGTGCACGTTAAAACAGGGAGCTGGGCAAGAGCAGTAATCGAAAGATCACGGCCGTCAGAAAGCAGCTTATATATTGCCCAGAAAAGAGCACTGTTTTTGGAGTGTGCAGTAAAATCGTGTTTCTGGACAAGGGAGGCATAAGTGCGCTGCGCTCCTAAGCTATCTCCCTGCTAAGACACACTGCCAAAGCTTTTCGTTATCATGCAGTCTAGTGCAGACGCACACTACGGCTCTCCGGAGCTGTCCGAAGCCAAGCGCGGGTGGCCGGCGTCTTTCGGCTGAAGCAGCGCTTCGGAGCGTACGGCTGTTGTGTGCGCGAAGCAGCCGCTTCTCCTGCTCCGCGAGCCGGACAGAGCGGTAGCTTGTACGAGGGCGAAGAACGAAGCCGCAGAGCACCGGCCTTCTGCGCGCACCCTAAGGACTGCGAGAGGACCGTGGTGGCCGCTCGCCTGCCTCTTCAATTCCATTCTAGCATCATTATGGAAGGTGTTCCAGGACAATTTTCCTGAGTTTTGAATTCGTCCTGATGCAGCCCCACGTTGGAAACTCGTGCTCGTCCTCTGAGTCTCCGAGTGCAGAGACCTCGATGGCAACTGCAGAAATGAAGGGCTGCGTTGAGTTGTCGAGAAGCAAGAACATAGGCAGCGCCTTGTGTTTGGGAGTCAGCAGCTGCTGGACTTTTGCGATTGCTTTCACTGTGCACTGAATGCCAGGACGGCATGTGCACGTTAAAACAGGGAGCTGGGCAAGAGCAGTAATCGAAAGATCACGGCCGTCAGAAAGCAGTTTATATATTGCCCTGGAAAGAGCAGTGTTTTTGGAGTGTGCAGTAAAATCGTGTTTCTGGACAAGGGAGGCATAAGTGCGCTGCGCTCCTAAGCTATCTCCCTGCGAGACACACTGTCAAAGCTTTTCGTTATCATGCAGTCTAGTGCAGACGCACACTACGGCTCTCCGGAGCTGTCCGAAGCCAAGCGCCGGTGGCCGGCGTCTTTCGGCTGAAGCAGCGCTTCGGAGCGTACGGCTGTTGTGTGCGCGAAGCAGCCGCTTCTCCTGCTCCGCGAGCCGGACAGAGCGGTAGCTTGTACGAGGGCGAAGAACGAAGCCGCAGAGCACCGGCCTTCTGCGCGCACCCTAAGGACTTCTAGAGGACCGTGGTGGTCGCTCGCCTGCCTCTTCAATTCCATTCTAGCATCCTTATGGAAGGTGTTCCAGGACAATTTTCCTGAGTTTTGAATTCGTCCTGATGCAGCCCCACGTTGGAAACTCGTGCTCGTCCTCTGAGTCTCCGAGTGCAGAGACCTCGATGGCAACTGCAGAAATGAAGGGCTGCGTTGAGTTGTCGAGAAGCAAGAACATAGCCAGCGCCTTGTGTTTGGGAGTCAGCAGCTGCTGGACTTTTGCGATTGCTTTCACTGTGCACTGAATGCCAGGACGGCATGTGCACGTTAAAACAGGGAGCTGGGCAAGAGCAGTAATCGAAAGATCACGGCCGTCAGAAAGCAGTTTATATATTGCCCTGAAAAGAGCAGTGTTTTTGGAGTGTGCAGTAAAATCGTGTTTCTGGACAAGGGAGGCATAAGTGCGCTGCGCTCCTAAGCTATCTCCCTGCGAGACACACTGCCAAAGCTTTTCGTTATCATGCAGTCTAGTGCAGACGCACACTACGGCTCTCCGGAGCTCTCCGAAGCCAAGCGCCGGTGGCCGGCGTCTTTCGGCTGAAGCAGCGCTTCGGAGCGTACGGCTGTTGTGTGCGCGAAGCAGTCGCTTCTCCTGCTCCGCGAGCCGGACAGAGCGGTAGCTTGTACGAGGGCGAAGAACGAAGCCGCAGAGCACCGGCCTTCTGCGCGCACCCTAAGGACTGCTAGAGGACCGTGGTGGCCGCTCGCCTGCCCCTTCAATTCCCTTCTAGCATGCTTATGGAAGGTGTTCCAGGACAATATTCCTGAGTCTTGAATTCCTCCTGATGCAGCCCCTCCTGGGAAACAACTGCTCGTCGTCTGAGTCTCCAAGTGCAGAGACCTCGATGTCAACTGCAGAAATGAAGGGCTGCGTTGAGTTGTCGAGAAGCAAGAACATAGGCAGCGCCTTGTGTTTGGGAGTCAGCAGCTGCTGGACTTTTGCGATTGCTTTCACTGTGCACTGAATGCCAGGACGGCATGTGCACGTTAAAACAGGGAGCTGGGCAAGAGCAGTAATCGAAAGATCACGGCCGTCAGAAAGCAGCTTATATATTGCCCAGAAAAGAGCACTGTTTTTGGAGTGTGCAGTAAAATCGTGTTTCTGGACAAGGGAGGCATAAGTGCGCTGCGCTCCTAAGCTATCTCCCTGCTAAGACACACTGCCAAAGCTTTTCGTTATCATGCAGTCTAGTGCAGACGCACACTACGGCTCTCCGGAGCTGTCCGAAGCCAAGCGCCGGTGGCCGGCGTCTTTCGGCTGAAGCAGCGCTTCGGAGCGTACGGCTGTTGTGTGCGCGAAGCAGCCGCTTCTCCTGCTCCGCGAGCCGGACAGAGCGGTAGCTTGTACGAGGGCGAAGAACGAAGCCGCAGAGCACCGGCCTTCTGCGCGCACCCTAAGGACTGCGAGAGGACCGTGGTGGCCGCTCGCCTGCCTCTTCAATTCCATTCTAGCATGCTTATGCAAGGTGTTCCAGGACAATTTTCCTGAGTTTTGAATTCGTCCTGATGCAGCCCCTCGTTGGAAACTCGTGCTCGTCCTCTGAGTCTCCGAGTGCAGAGACCTCGATGTCAACTGCAGAAATGAAGGGCTGCGTTGAGTTGTCGAGAAGCAAGAACATAGGCAGCGCCTTGTGTTTGGGAGTCAGCAGCTGCTGGACTTTTGCGATTGCTTTCACTGTGCACTGAATGCCTGCACGGCATGTGCACGTTAAAACAGGGAGCTGGGCAAGAGCAGTAATCGAAAGATCACGGCCGTCAGAAAGCAGTTTATATATTGCCCTGAAAAGAGCAGTGTTTTTGGAGTGTGCAGTAAAATCGTGTTTCTGGACAAGGGAGGCATAAGTGCGCTGCGCTCCTAAGCTATCTCCCTGCGAGACACACTGCCAAAGCTTTTCGTTATCATGCAGTCTAGTGCAGACGCACACTACGGCTCTCCGGAGCTGTCCGAAGCCAAGCGCCGGTGGCCGGCGTCTTTCGGCTGAAGCAGCGCTTCGGAGCGTACGGCTGTTGTGTGCGCGAAGCAGCCGCTTCTCCTGCTCCGCGAGCCGGACAGAGCGGTAGCTTGTACGAGGGCGAAGAACGAAGCCGCAGAGCACCGGCCTTCTGCGCGCACCCTAAGGACTGCGAGAGGACCGTGGTGGCCGCTCGCCTGCCCCTTCAATTCCCTTCTAGCATGCTTATGGAAGGTGTTCCAGGACAATATTCCTGAGTCTTGAATTCCTCCTGATGCAGCCCCTCCTGGGAAACAACTGCTCGTCGTCTGAGTCTCCAAGTGCAGAGACCTCGATGTCAACTGCAGAAATGAAGGGCTGCGTTGAGTTGTCGAGAAGCAAGAACATAGGCAGCGCCTTGTGTTTGGGAGTCAGCAGCTGCTGGACTTTTGCGATTGCTTTCACTGTGCACTGAATGCCAGGACGGCATGTGCACGTTAAAACAGGGAGCTGGGCAAGAGCAGTAATCGAAAGATCACGGCCGTCAGAAAGCAGCTTATATATTGCCCAGAAAAGAGCACTGTTTTTGGAGTGTGCAGTAAAATCGTGTTTCTGGACAAGGGAGGCATAAGTGCGCTGCGCTCCTAAGCTATCTCCCTGCTAAGACACACTGCCAAAGCTTTTCGTTATCATGCAGTCTAGTGCAGACGCACACTACGGCTCTCCGGAGCTGTCCGAAGCCAAGCGCCGGTGGCCGGCGTCTTTCGGCTGAAGCAGCGCTTCGGAGCGTACGGCTGTTGTGTGCGCGAAGCAGCCGCTTCTCCTGCTCCGCGAGCCGGACAGAGCGGTAGCTTGTACGAGGGCGAAGAACGAAGCCGCAGAGCACCGGCCTTCTGCGCGCACCCTAAGGACTGCGAGAGGACCGTGGTGGCCGCTCGCCTGCCTCTTCAATTCCATTCTAGCATGCTTATGCAAGGTGTTCCAGGACAATTTTCCTGAGTTTTGAATTCGTCCTGATGCAGCCCCTCGTTGGAAACTCGTGCTCGTCCTCTGAGTCTCCGAGTGCAGAGACCTCGATGTCAACTGCAGAAATGAAGGGCTGCGTTGAGTTGTCGAGAAGCAAGAACATAGGCAGCGCCTTGTGTTTGGGAGTCAGCAGCTGCTGGACTTTTGCGATTGCTTTCACTGTGCACTGAATGCCTGCACGGCATGTGCACGTTAAAACAGGGAGCTGGGCAAGAGCAGTAATCGAAAGATCACGGCCGTCAGAAAGCAGTTTATATATTGCCCTGAAAAGAGCAGTGTTTTTGGAGTGTGCAGTAAAATCGTGTTTCTGGACAAGGGAGGCATAAGTGCGCTGCGCTCCTAAGCTATCTCCCTGCGAGACACACTGCCAAAGCTTTTCGTTATCATGCAGTCTAGTGCAGACGCACACTACGGCTCTCCGGAGCTGTCCGAAGCCAAGCGCCGGTGGCCGGCGTCTTTCGGCTGAAGCAGCGCTTCGGAGCGTACGGCTGTTGTGTGCGCGAAGCAGCCGCTTCTCCTGCTCCGCGAGCCGGACAGAGCGGTAGCTTGTACGAGGGCGAAGAACGAAGCCGCAGAGCACCGGCCTTCTGCACGCACCCTAAGGACTGCGAGAGGACCGTGGTGGCCGCTCGCCTGCCCCTTCAATTCCCTTCTAGCATGCTTATGGAAGGTGTTCCAGGACAATATTCCTGAGTCTTGAATTCCTCCTGATGCAGCCCCTCCTGGGAAACAACTGCTCGTCGTCTGAGTCTCCAAGTGCAGAGACCTCGATGTCAACTGCAGAAATGAAGGGCTGCGTTGAGTTGTCGAGAAGCAAGAACATAGGCAGCGCCTTGTGTTTGGGAGTCAGCAGCTGCTGGACTTTTGCGATTGCTTTCACTGTGCACTGAATGCCTGCACGGCATGTGCACGTTAAAACAGGGAGCTGGGCAAGAGCAGTAATCGAAAGATCACGGCCGTCAGAAAGCAGTTTATATATTGCCCTGAAAAGAGCAGTGTTTTTGGAGTGTGCAGTAAAATCGTGTTTCTGGACAAGGGAGGCATAAGTGCGCTGCGCTCCTAAGCTATCTCCCTGCGAGACACACTGTCAAAGCTTTTCGTTATCATGCAGTCTAGTGCAGACGCACACTACGGCTCTCCGGAGCTGTCCGAAGCCAAGCGCCGGTGGCCGGCGTCTTTCGGCTGAAGCAGCGCTTCGGAGCGTACGGCTGTTGTGTGCGCGAAGCAGCCGCTTCTCCTGCTCCGCGAGCCGGACAGAGCGGTAGCTTGTACGAGGGCGAAGAACGAAGCCGCAGAGCACCGGCCTTCTGCGCGCACCCTAAGGACTTCTAGAGGACCGTGGTGGCCGCTCGCCTGCCTCTTCAATTCCATTCTAGCATCCTTATGGAAGGTGTTCCAGGACAATTTTCCTGAGTTTTGAATTCGTCCTGATGCAGCCCCACGTTGGAAACTCGTGCTCGTCCTCTGAGTCTCCGAGTGCAGAGACGTCGATGGCAACTGCAGAAATGAAGGGCTGCGTTGAGTTGTCGAGAAGCAAGAACATAGGCAGCGCCTTGTGTTTGGGAGTCAGCAGCTGCTGGACTTTTGCGATTGCTTTCACTGTGCACTGAATGCCAGGACGGCATGTGCACGTTAAAACAGGGAGCTGGGCAAGAGCAGTAATCGAAAGATCACGGCCGTCAGAAAGCAGTTTATATATTGCCCTGGAAAGAGCAGTGTTTTTGGAGTGTGCAGTAAAATCGTGTTTCTGGACAAGGGAGGCATAAGTGCGCTGCGCTCCTAAGCTATCTCCCTGCGAGACACACTGTCAAAGCTTTTCGTTATCATGCAGTCTAGTGCAGACGCACACTACGGCTCTCCGGAGCTGTCCGAAGCCAAGCGCCGGTGGCCGGCGTCTTTCGGCTGAAGCAGCGCTTCGGAGCGTACGGCTGTTGTGTGCGCGAAGCAGCCGCTTCTCCTGCTCCGCGAGCCGGACAGAGCGGTAGCTTGTACGAGGGCGAAGAACGAAGCCGCAGAGCACCGGCCTTCTGCGCGCACCCTAAGGACTGCTAGAGGACCGTGGTGGCCGCTCGCCTGCCCCTTCAATTCCCTTCTAGCATGCTTATGGAAGGTGTTTCAGGACAATTTTCCTGAGTTTTGAATTCGTCCTGATGCAGCCCCACGTTGGAAACTCGTGCTCGTCCTCTGAGTCTCCGAGTGCAGAGACGTCGATGGCAACTGCAGAAATGAAGGGCTGCGTTGAGTTGTCGAGAAGCAAGAACATAGGCAGCGCCTTGTGTTTGGGAGTCAGCAGCTGCTGGACTTTTGCGATTGCTTTCACTGTGCACTGAATGCCAGGACGGCATGTGCACGTTAAAACAGGGAGCTGGGCAAGAGCAGTAATCGAAAGATCACGGCCGTCAGAAAGCAGTTTATATATTGCCCTGGAAAGAGCAGTGTTTTTGGAGTGTGCAGTAAAATCGTGTTTCTGGACAAGGGAGGCATAAGTGCGCTGCGCTCCTAAGCTATCTCCCTGCGAGACACACTGTCAAAGCTTTTCGTTATCATGCAGTCTAGTGCAGACGCACACTACGGCTCTCCGGAGCTGTCCGAAGCCAAGCGCCGGTGGCCGGCGTCTTTCGGCTGAAGCAGCGCTTCGGAGCGTACGGCTGTTGTGTGCGCGAAGCAGCCGCTTCTCCTGCTCCGCGAGCCGGACAGAGCGGTAGCTTGTACGAGGGCGAAGAACGAAGCCGCAGAGCACCGGCCTTCTGCGCGCACCCTAAGGACTTCTAGAGGACCGTGGTGGTCGCTCGCCTGCCTCTTCAATTCCATTCTAGCATCCTTATGGAAGGTGTTCCAGGACAATTTTCCTGAGTTTTGAATTCGTCCTGATGCAGCCCCACGTTGGAAACTCGTGCTCGTCCTCTGAGTCTCCGAGTGCAGAGACCTCGATGGCAACTGCAGAAATGAAGGGCTGCGTTGAGTTGTCGAGAAGCAAGAACATAGGCAGCGCCTTGTGTTTGGGAGTCAGCAGCTGCTGGACTTTTGCGATTGCTTTCACTGTGCACTGAATGCCAGGACGGCATGTGCACGTTAAAACAGGGAGCTGGGCAAGAGCAGTAATCGAAAGATCACGGCCGTCAGAAAGCAGTTTATATATTGCCCTGGAAAGAGCAGTGTTTTTGGAGTGTGCAGTAAAATCGTGTTTCTGGACAAGGGAGGCATAAGTGCGCTGCGCTCCTAAGCTATCTCCCTGCGAGACACACTGCCAAAGCTTTTCGTTATCATGCAGTCTAGTGCAGACGCACACTACGGCTCTCCGGAGCTCTCCGAAGCCAAGCGCCGGTGGCCGGCGTCTTTCGGCTGAAGCAGCGCTTCGGAGCGTACGGCTGTTGTGTGCGCGAAGCAGTCGCTTCTCCTGCTCCGCGAGCCGGACAGAGCGGTAGCTTGTACGAGGGCGAAGAACGAAGCCGCAGAGCACCGGCCTTCTGCGCGCACCCTAAGGACTGCGAGAGGACCGTGGTGGCCGCTCGCCTGCCCCTTCAATTCCCTTCTAGCATGCTTATGGAAGGTGTTCCAGGACAATATTCCTGAGTCTTGAATTCCTCCTGATGCAGCCCCTCCTGGGAAACAACTGCTCGTCGTCTGAGTCTCCAAGTGCAGAGACCTCGATGTCAACTGCAGAAATGAAGGGCTGCGTTGAGTTGTCGAGAAGCAAGAACATAGGCAGCGCCTTGTGTTTGGGAGTCAGCAGCTGCTGGACTTTTGCGATTGCTTTCACTGTGCACTGAATGCCTGCACGGCATGTGCACGTTAAAACAGGGAGCTGGGCAAGAGCAGTAATCGAAAGATCACGGCCGTCAGAAAGCAGTTTATATATTGCCCTGAAAAGAGCAGTGTTTTTGGAGTGTGCAGTAAAATCGTGTTTCTGGACAAGGGAGGCATAAGTGCGCTGCGCTCCTAAGCTATCTCCCTGCGAGACACACTGTCAAAGCTTTTCGTTATCATGCAGTCTAGTGCAGACGCACACTACGGCTCTCCGGAGCTCTCCGAAGCCAAGCGCCGGTGGCCGGCGTCTTTCGGCTGAAGCAGCGCTTCGGAGCGTACGGCTGTTGTGTGCGCGAAGCAGCCGCTTCTCCTGCTCCGCGAGCCGGACAGAGCGGTAGCTTGTACGAGGGCGAAGAACGAAGCCGCAGAGCACCGGCCTTCTGCGCGCACCCTAAGGACTGCTAGAGGACCGTGGTGGCCGCTCGCCTGCCCCTTCAATTCCCTTCTAGCATGCTTATGGAAGGTGTTTCAGGACAATTTTCCTGAGTTTTGAATTCGTCCTGATGCAGCCCCACGTTGGAAACTCGTGCTCGTCCTCTGATTCTCCGACATGCAGAGACCTCGATGGCAACTGCAGAAATGAAGGGCTGCGTTGAGTTGTCGAGAAGCAAGAACATAGGCAGCGCCTTGTGTTTGGGAGTCAGCAGCTGCTGGACTTTTGCGATTGCTTTCACTGTGCACTGAATGCCAGGACGGCATGTGCACGTTAAAACAGGGAGCTGGGCAAGAGCAGTAATCGAAAGATCACGGCCGTCAGAAAGCAGTTTATATATTGCCCTGAAAAGAGCAGTGTTTTTGGAGTGTGCAGTAAAATCGTGTTTCTGGACAAGGGAGGCATAAGTGCGCTGCGCTCCTAAGCTATCTCCCTGCGAGACACACTGTCAAAGCTTTTCGTTATCATGCAGTCTAGTGCAGACGCACACTACGGCTCTCCGGAGCTGTCCGAAGCCAAGCGCCGGTGGCCGGCGTCTTTCGGCTGAAGCAGCGCTTCGGAGCGTACGGCTGTTGTGTGCGCGAAGCAGCCGCTTCTCCTGCTCCGCGAGCCGGACAGAGCGGTAGCTTGTACGAGGGCGAAGAACGAAGCCGCAGAGCACCGGCCTTCTGCGCGCACCCTAAGGACTTCTAGAGGACCGTGGTGGCCGCTCGCCTGCCTCTTCAATTCCATTCTAGCATCCTTATGGAAGGTGTTCCAGGACAATTTTCCTGAGTTTTGAATTCGTCCTGATGCAGCCCCACGTTGGAAACTCGTGCTCGTTCTCTGAGTCTCCGAGTGCAGAGACCTCGATGGCAACTGCAGAAATGAAGGGCTGCGTTGAGTTGTCGAGAAGCAAGAACATAGGCAGCGCCTTGTGTTTGGGAGTCAGCAGCTGCTGGACTTTTGCGATTGCTTTCACTGTGCACTGAATGCCAGGACGGCATGTGCACGTTAAAACAGGGAGCTGGGCAAGAGCAGTAATCGAAAGATCACGGCCGTCAGAAAGCAGTTTATATATTGCCCTGGAAAGAGCAGTGTTTTTGGAGTGTGCAGTAAAATCGTGTTTCTGGACAAGGGAGGCATAAGTGCGCTGCGCTCCTAAGCTATCTCCCTGCGAGACACACTGTCAAAGCTTTTCGTTATCATGCAGTCTAGTGCAGACGCACACTACGGCTCTCCGGAGCTGTCCGAAGCCAAGCGCCGGTGGCCGGCGTCTTTCGGCTGAAGCAGCGCTTCGGAGCGTACGGCTGTTGTGTGCGCGAAGCAGCCGCTTCTCCTGCTCCGCGAGCCGGACAGAGCGGTAGCTTGTACGAGGGCGAAGAACGAAGCCGCAGAGCACCGGCCTTCTGCGCGCACCCTAAGGACTGCGAGAGGACCGTGGTGGCCGCTCGCCTGCCTCTTCAATTCCATTCTAGCATCCTTATGGAAGGTGTTCCAGGACAATTTTCCTGAGTTTTGAATTCGTCCTGATGCAGCCCCACGTTGGAAACTCGTGCTCGTCCTCTGAGTCTCCGAGTGCAGAGACCTCGATGGCAACTGCAGAAATGAAGGGCTGCGTTGAGTTGTCGAGAAGCAAGAACATAGGCAGCGCCTTGTGTTTGGGAGTCAGCAGCTGCTGGACTTTTGCGATTGCTTTCACTGTGCACTGAATGCCAGGACGGCATGTGCACGTTAAAACAGGGAGCTGGGCAAGAGCAGTAATCGAAAGATCACGGCCGTCAGAAAGCAGTTTATATATTGCCCTGGAAAGAGCATTGTGTTTGGAGTGTGCAGTAAAATCGTGTTTCTGGACAAGGGAGGCATAAGTGCGCTGCGCTCCTAAGCTATCTCCCTGCGAGACACACTGTCAAAGCTTTTCGTTATCATGCAGTCTAGTGCAGACGCACACTACGGCTCTCCGGAGCTGTCCGAAGCCAAGCGCCGGTGGCCGGCGTCTTTCGGCTGAAGCAGCGCTTCGGAGCGTACGGCTGTTGTGTGCGCGAAGCAGCCGCTTCTCCTGCTCCGCGAGCCGGACAGAGCGGTAGCTTGTACGAGGGCGAAGAACGAAGCCGCAGAGCACCGGCCTTCTGCGCGCACCCTAAGGACTTCTAGAGGACCGTGGTGGTCGCTCGCCTGCCTCTTCAATTCCATTCTAGCATCATTATGGAAGGTGTTCCAGGACAATTTTCCTGAGTTTTGAATTCGTCCTGATGCAGCCCCACGTTGGAAACTCGTGCTCGTCCTCTGAGTCTCCGAGTGCAGAGACGTCGATGGCAACTGCAGAAATGAAGGGCTGCGTTGAGTTGTCGAGAAGCAAGAACATAGGCAGCGCCTTGTGTTTGGGAGTCAGCAGCTGCTGGACTTTTGCGATTGCTTTCACTGTGCACTGAATGCCAGGACGGCATGTGCACGTTAAAACAGGGAGCTGGGCAAGAGCAGTAATCGAAAGATCACGGCCGTCAGAAAGCAGTTTATATATTGCCCTGGAAAGAGCAGTGTTTTTGGAGTGTGCAGTAAAATCGTGTTTCTGGACAAGGGAGGCATAAGTGCGCTGCGCTCCTAAGCTATCTCCCTGCGAGACACACTGCCAAAGCTTTTCGTTATCATGCAGTCTAGTGCAGACGCACACTACGGCTCTCCGGAGCTCTCCGAAGCCAAGCGCCGGTGGCCGGCGTCTTTCGGCTGAAGCAGCGCTTCGGAGCGTACGGCTGTTGTGTGCGCGAAGCAGTCGCTTCTCCTGCTCCGCGAGCCGGACAGAGCGGTAGCTTGTACGAGGGCGAAGAACGAAGCCGCAGAGCACCGGCCTTCTGCGCGCACCCTAAGGACTGCTAGAGGACCGTGGTGGCCGCTCGCCTGCCCCTTCAATTCCCTTCTAGCATGCTTATGGAAGGTGTTCCAGGACAATATTCCTGAGTCTTGAATTCGTCCTGATGCAGCCCCTCCTGGGAAACAACTGCTCGTCGTCTGAGTCTCCAAGTGCAGAGACCTCGATGTCAACTGCAGAAATGAAGGGCTGCGTTGAGTTGTCGAGAAGCAAGAACATAGGCAGCGCCTTGTGTTTGGGAGTCAGCAGCTGCTGGACTTTTGCGATTGCTTTCACTGTGCACTGAATGCCAGGACGGCATGTGCACGTTAAAACAGGGAGCTGGGCAAGAGCAGTAATCGAAAGATCACGGCCGTCAGAAAGCAGCTTATATATTGCCCAGAAAAGAGCACTGTTTTTGGAGTGTGCAGTAAAATCGTGTTTCTGGACAAGGGAGGCATAAGTGCGCTGCGCTCCTAAGCTATCTCCCTGCTAAGACACACTGCCAAAGCTTTTCGTTATCATGCAGTCTAGTGCAGACGCACACTACGGCTCTCCGGAGCTGTCCGAAGCCAAGCGCCGGTGGCCGGCGTCTTTCGGCTGAAGCAGCGCTTCGGAGCGTACGGCTGTTGTGTGCGCGAAGCAGCCGCTTCTCCTGCTCCGCGAGCCGGACAGAGCGGTAGCTTGTACGAGGGCGAAGAACGAAGCCGCAGAGCACCGGCCTTCTGCGCGCACCCTAAGGACTGCGAGAGGACCGTGGTGGCCGCTCGCCTGCCTCTTCAATTCCATTCTAGCATGCTTATGCAAGGTGTTCCAGGACAATTTTCCTGAGTTTTGAATTCGTCCTGATGCAGCCCCTCGTTGGAAACTCGTGCTCGTCCTCTGAGTCTCCGAGTGCAGAGACCTCGATGTCAACTGCAGAAATGAAGGGCTGCGTTGAGTTGTCGAGAAGCAAGAACATAGGCAGCGCCTTGTGTTTGGGAGTCAGCAGCTGCTGGACTTTTGCGATTGCTTTCACTGTGCACTGAATGCCAGGACGGCATGTGCACGTTAAAACAGGGAGCTGGGCAAGAGCAGTAATCGAAAGATCACGGCCGTCAGAAAGCAGTTTATATATTGCCCTGGAAAGAGCAGTGTTTTTGGAGTGTGCAGTAAAATCGTGTTTCTGGACAAGGGAGGCATAAGTGCGCTGCGCTCCTAAGCTATCTCCCTGCGAGACACACTGCCAAAGCTTTTCGTTATCATGCAGTCTAGTGCAGACGCACACTACGGCTCTCCGGAGCTCTCCGAAGCCAAGCGCCGGTGGCCGGCGTCTTTCGGCTGAAGCAGCGCTTCGGAGCGTACGGCTGTTGTGTGCGCGAAGCAGTCGCTTCTCCTGCTCCGCGAGCCGGACAGAGCGGTAGCTTGTACGAGGGCGAAGAACGAAGCCGCAGAGCACCGGCCTTCTGCGCGCACCCTAAGGACTGCTAGAGGACCGTGGTGGCCGCTCGCCTGCCCCTTCAATTCCCTTCTAGCATGCTTATGGAAGGTGTTCCAGGACAATATTCCTGAGTCTTGAATTCGTCCTGATGCAGCCCCTCCTGGGAAACAACTGCTCGTCGTCTGAGTCTCCAAGTGCAGAGACCTCGATGTCAACTGCAGAAATGAAGGGCTGCGTTGAGTTGTCGAGAAGCAAGAACATAGGCAGCGCCTTGTGTTTGGGAGTCAGCAGCTGCTGGACTTTTGCGATTGCTTTCACTGTGCACTGAATGCCAGGACGGCATGTGCACGTTAAAACAGGGAGCTGGGCAAGAGCAGTAATCGAAAGATCACGGCCGTCAGAAAGCAGCTTATATATTGCCCAGAAAAGAGCACTGTTTTTGGAGTGTGCAGTAAAATCGTGTTTCTGGACAAGGGAGGCATAAGTGCGCTGCGCTCCTAAGCTATCTCCCTGCTAAGACACACTGCCAAAGCTTTTCGTTATCATGCAGTCTAGTGCAGACGCACACTACGGCTCTCCGGAGCTGTCCGAAGCCAAGCGCCGGTGGCCGGCGTCTTTCGGCTGAAGCAGCGCTTCGGAGCGTACGGCTGTTGTGTGCGCGAAGCAGCCGCTTCTCCTGCTCCGCGAGCCGGACAGAGCGGTAGCTTGTACGAGGGCGAAGAACGAAGCCGCAGAGCACCGGCCTTCTGCGCGCACCCTAAGGACTGCGAGAGGACCGTGGTGGCCGCTCGCCTGCCTCTTCAATTCCATTCTAGCATGCTTATGCAAGGTGTTCCAGGACAATTTTCCTGAGTTTTGAATTCGTCCTGATGCAGCCCCTCGTTGGAAACTCGTGCTCGTCCTCTGAGTCTCCGAGTGCAGAGACCTCGATGTCAACTGCAGAAATGAAGGGCTGCGTTGAGTTGTCGAGAAGCAAGAACATAGGCAGCGCCTTGTGTTTGGGAGTCAGCAGCTGCTGGACTTTTGCGATTGCTTTCACTGTGCACTGAATGCCAGGACGGCATGTGCACGTTAAAACAGGGAGCTGGGCAAGAGCAGTAATCGAAAGATCACGGCCGTCAGAAAGCAGTTTATATATTGCCCTGAAAAGAGCAGTGTTTTTGGAGTGTGCAGTAAAATCGTGTTTCTGGACAAGGGAGGCATAAGTGCGCTGCGCTCCTAAGCTATCTCCCTGCGAGACACACTGTCAAAGCTTTTCGTTATCATGCAGTCTAGTGCAGACGCACACTACGGCTCTCCGGAGCTCTCCGAAGCCAAGCGCCGGTGGCCGGCGTCTTTCGGCTGAAGCAGCGCTTCGGAGCGTACGGCTGTTGTGTGCGCGAAGCAGCCGCTTCTCCTGCTCCGCGAGCCGGACAGAGCGGTAGCTTGTACGAGGGCGAAGAACGAAGCCGCAGAGCACCGGCCTTCTGCGCGCACCCTAAGGACTGCTAGAGGACCGTGGTGGCCGCTCGCCTGCCCCTTCAATTCCCTTCTAGCATGCTTATGGAAGGTGTTTCAGGACAATTTTCCTGAGTTTTGAATTCGTCCTGATGCAGCCCCACGTTGGAAACTCGTGCTCGTCCTCTGATTCTCCGACATGCAGAGACCTCGATGGCAACTGCAGAAATGAAGGGCTGCGTTGAGTTGTCGAGAAGCAAGAACATAGGCAGCGCCTTGTGTTTGGGAGTCAGCAGCTGCTGGACTTTTGCGATTGCTTTCACTGTGCACTGAATGCCAGGACGGCATGTGCACGTTAAAACAGGGAGCTGGGCAAGAGCAGTAATCGAAAGATCACGGCCGTCAGAAAGCAGTTTATATATTGCCCTGAAAAGAGCAGTGTTTTTGGAGTGTGCAGTAAAATCGTGTTTCTGGACAAGGGAGGCATAAGTGCGCTGCGCTCCTAAGCTATCTCCCTGCGAGACACACTGTCAAAGCTTTTCGTTATCATGCAGTCTAGTGCAGACGCACACTACGGCTCTCCGGAGCTGTCCGAAGCCAAGCGCCGGTGGCCGGCGTCTTTCGGCTGAAGCAGCGCTTCGGAGCGTACGGCTGTTGTGTGCGCGAAGCAGCCGCTTCTCCTGCTCCGCGAGCCGGACAGAGCGGTAGCTTGTACGAGGGCGAAGAACGAAGCCGCAGAGCACCGGCCTTCTGCGCGCACCCTAAGGACTGCGAGAGGACCGTGGTGGCCGCTCGCCTGCCTCTTCAATTCCATTCTAGCATGCTTATGCAAGGTGTTCCAGGACAATTTTCCTGAGTTTTGAATTCGTCCTGATGCAGCCCCACGTTGGAAACTCGTGCTCGTCCTCTGAGTCTCCGAGTGCAGAGACCTCGATGGCAACTGCAGAAATGAAGGGCTGCGTTGAGTTGTCGAGAAGCAAGAACATAGGCAGCGCCTTGTGTTTGGGAGTCAGCAGCTGCTGGACTTTTGCGATTGCTTTCACTGTGCACTGAATGCCAGGACGGCATGTGCACGTTAAAACAGGGAGCTGGGCAAGAGCAGTAATCGAAAGATCACGGCCGTCAGAAAGCAGTTTATATATTGCCCTGGAAAGAGCAGTGTTTTTGGAGTGTGCAGTAAAATCGTGTTTCTGGACAAGGGAGGCATAAGTGCGCTGCGCTCCTAAGCTATCTCCCTGCGAGACACACTGTCAAAGCTTTTCGTTATCATGCAGTCTAGTGCAGACGCACACTACGGCTCTCCGGAGCTGTCCGAAGCCAAGCGCCGGTGGCCGGCGTCTTTCGGCTGAAGCAGCGCTTCGGAGCGTACGGCTGTTGTGTGCGCGAAGCAGCCGCTTCTCCTGCTCCGCGAGCCGGACAGAGCGGTAGCTTGTACGAGGGCGAAGAACGAAGCCGCAGAGCACCGGCCTTCTGCGCGCACCCTAAGGACTGCTAGAGGACCGTGGTGGCCGCTCGCCTGCCCCTTCAATTCCCTTCTAGCATGCTTATGGAAGGTGTTTCAGGACAATTTTCCTGAGTTTTGAATTCGTCCTGATGCAGCCCCACGTTGGAAACTCGTGCTCGTCCTCTGAGTCTCCGAGTGCAGAGACGTCGATGGCAACTGCAGAAATGAAGGGCTGCGTTGAGTTGTCGAGAAGCAAGAACATAGGCAGCGCCTTGTGTTTGGGAGTCAGCAGCTGCTGGACTTTTGCGATTGCTTTCACTGTGCACTGAATGCCAGGACGGCATGTGCACGTTAAAACAGGGAGCTGGGCAAGAGCAGTAATCGAAAGATCACGGCCGTCAGAAAGCAGTTTATATATTGCCCTGGAAAGAGCAGTGTTTTTGGAGTGTGCAGTAAAATCGTGTTTCTGGACAAGGGAGGCATAAGTGCGCTGCGCTCCTAAGCTATCTCCCTGCGAGACACACTGTCAAAGCTTTTCGTTATCATGCAGTCTAGTGCAGACGCACACTACGGCTCTCCGGAGCTGTCCGAAGCCAAGCGCCGGTGGCCGGCGTCTTTCGGCTGAAGCAGCGCTTCGGAGCGTACGGCTGTTGTGTGCGCGAAGCAGCCGCTTCTCCTGCTCCGCGAGCCGGACAGAGCGGTAGCTTGTACGAGGGCGAAGAACGAAGCCGCAGAGCACCGGCCTTCTGCGCGCACCCTAAGGACTTCTAGAGGACCGTGGTGGTCGCTCGCCTGCCTCTTCAATTCCATTCTAGCATCCTTATGGAAGGTGTTCCAGGACAATTTTCCTGAGTTTTGAATTCGTCCTGATGCAGCCCCACGTTGGAAACTCGTGCTCGTCCTCTGAGTCTCCGAGTGCAGAGACCTCGATGGCAACTGCAGAAATGAAGGGCTGCGTTGAGTTGTCGAGAAGCAAGAACATAGGCAGCGCCTTGTGTTTGGGAGTCAGCAGCTGCTGGACTTTTGCGATTGCTTTCACTGTGCACTGAATGCCAGGACGGCATGTGCACGTTAAAACAGGGAGCTGGGCAAGAGCAGTAATCGAAAGATCACGGCCGTCAGAAAGCAGTTTATATATTGCCCTGGAAAGAGCAGTGTTTTTGGAGTGTGCAGTAAAATCGTGTTTCTGGACAAGGGAGGCATAAGTGCGCTGCGCTCCTAAGCTATCTCCCTGCGAGACACACTGCCAAAGCTTTTCGTTATCATGCAGTCTAGTGCAGACGCACACTACGGCTCTCCGGAGCTCTCCGAAGCCAAGCGCCGGTGGCCGGCGTCTTTCGGCTGAAGCAGCGCTTCGGAGCGTACGGCTGTTGTGTGCGCGAAGCAGTCGCTTCTCCTGCTCCGCGAGCCGGACAGAGCGGTAGCTTGTACGAGGGCGAAGAACGAAGCCGCAGAGCACCGGCCTTCTGCGCGCACCCTAAGGACTGCGAGAGGACCGTGGTGGCCGCTCGCCTGCCCCTTCAATTCCCTTCTAGCATGCTTATGGAAGGTGTTCCAGGACAATATTCCTGAGTCTTGAATTCGTCCTGATGCAGCCCCTCCTGGGAAACAACTGCTCGTCGTCTGAGTCTCCAAGTGCAGAGACCTCGATGTCAACTGCAGAAATGAAGGGCTGCGTTGAGTTGTCGAGAAGCAAGAACATAGGCAGCGCCTTGTGTTTGGGAGTCAGCAGCTGCTGGACTTTTGCGATTGCTTTCACTGTGCACTGAATGCCAGGACGGCATGTGCACGTTAAAACAGGGAGCTGGGCAAGAGCAGTAATCGAAAGATCACGGCCGTCAGAAAGCAGCTTATATATTGCCCAGAAAAGAGCACTGTTTTTGGAGTGTGCAGTAAAATCGTGTTTCTGGACAAGGGAGGCATAAGTGCGCTGCGCTCCTAAGCTATCTCCCTGCTAAGACACACTGCCAAAGCTTTTCGTTATCATGCAGTCTAGTGCAGACGCACACTACGGCTCTCCGGAGCTGTCCGAAGCCAAGCGCCGGTGGCCGGCGTCTTTCGGCTGAAGCAGCGCTTCGGAGCGTACGGCTGTTGTGTGCGCGAAGCAGCCGCTTCTCCTGCTCCGCGAGCCGGACAGAGCGGTAGCTTGTACGAGGGCGAAGAACGAAGCCGCAGAGCACCGGCCTTCTGCGCGCACCCTAAGGACTGCGAGAGGACCGTGGTGGCCGCTCGCCTGCCTCTTCAATTCCATTCTAGCATGCTTATGCAAGGTGTTCCAGGACAATTTTCCTGAGTTTTGAATTCGTCCTGATGCAGCCCCTCGTTGGAAACTCGTGCTCGTCCTCTGAGTCTCCGAGTGCAGAGACCTCGATGTCAACTGCAGAAATGAAGGGCTGCGTTGAGTTGTCGAGAAGCAAGAACATAGGCAGCGCCTTGTGTTTGGGAGTCAGCAGCTGCTGGACTTTTGCGATTGCTTTCACTGTGCACTGAATGCCTGCACGGCATGTGCACGTTAAAACAGGGAGCTGGGCAAGAGCAGTAATCGAAAGATCACGGCCGTCAGAAAGCAGTTTATATATTGCCCTGAAAAGAGCAGTGTTTTTGGAGTGTGCAGTAAAATCGTGTTTCTGGACAAGGGAGGCATAAGTGCGCTGCGCTCCTAAGCTATCTCCCTGCGAGACACACTGTCAAAGCTTTTCGTTATCATGCAGTCTAGTGCAGACGCACACTACGGCTCTCCGGAGCTCTCCGAAGCCAAGCGCCGGTGGCCGGCGTCTTTCGGCTGAAGCAGCGCTTCGGAGCGTACGGCTGTTGTGTGCGCGAAGCAGCCGCTTCTCCTGCTCCGCGAGCCGGACAGAGCGGTAGCTTGTACGAGGGCGAAGAACGAAGCCGCAGAGCACCGGCCTTCTGCGCGCACCCTAAGGACTGCTAGAGGACCGTGGTGGCCGCTCGCCTGCCCCTTCAATTCCCTTCTAGCATGCTTATGGAAGGTGTTTCAGGACAATTTTCCTGAGTTTTGAATTCGTCCTGATGCAGCCCCACGTTGGAAACTCGTGCTCGTCCTCTGATTCTCCGACATGCAGAGACCTCGATGGCAACTGCAGAAATGAAGGGCTGCGTTGAGTTGTCGAGAAGCAAGAACATAGGCAGCGCCTTGTGTTTGGGAGTCAGCAGCTGCTGGACTTTTGCGATTGCTTTCACTGTGCACTGAATGCCAGGACGGCATGTGCACGTTAAAACAGGGAGCTGGGCAAGAGCAGTAATCGAAAGATCACGGCCGTCAGAAAGCAGTTTATATATTGCCCTGAAAAGAGCAGTGTTTTTGGAGTGTGCAGTAAAATCGTGTTTCTGGACAAGGGAGGCATAAGTGCGCTGCGCTCCTAAGCTATCTCCCTGCGAGACACACTGTCAAAGCTTTTCGTTATCATGCAGTCTAGTGCAGACGCACACTACGGCTCTCCGGAGCTGTCCGAAGCCAAGCGCCGGTGGCCGGCGTCTTTCGGCTGAAGCAGCGCTTCGGAGCGTACGGCTGTTGTGTGCGCGAAGCAGCCGCTTCTCCTGCTCCGCGAGCCGGACAGAGCGGTAGCTTGTACGAGGGCGAAGAACGAAGCCGCAGAGCACCGGCCTTCTGCGCGCACCCTAAGGACTTCTAGAGGACCGTGGTGGCCGCTCGCCTGCCTCTTCAATTCCATTCTAGCATCCTTATGGAAGGTGTTCCAGGACAATTTTCCTGAGTTTTGAATTCGTCCTGATGCAGCCCCACGTTGGAAACTCGTGCTCGTTCTCTGAGTCTCCGAGTGCAGAGACCTCGATGGCAACTGCAGAAATGAAGGGCTGCGTTGAGTTGTCGAGAAGCAAGAACATAGGCAGCGCCTTGTGTTTGGGAGTCAGCAGCTGCTGGACTTTTGCGATTGCTTTCACTGTGCACTGAATGCCAGGACGGCATGTGCACGTTAAAACAGGGAGCTGGGCAAGAGCAGTAATCGAAAGATCACGGCCGTCAGAAAGCAGCTTATATATTGCCCAGAAAAGAGCACTGTTTTTGGAGTGTGCAGTAAAATCGTGTTTCTGGACAAGGGAGGCATAAGTGCGCTGCGCTCCTAAGCTATCTCCCTGCTAAGACACACTGCCAAAGCTTTTCGTTATCATGCAGTCTAGTGCAGACGCACACTACGGCTCTCCGGAGCTGTCCGAAGCCAAGCGCCGGTGGCCGGCGTCTTTCGGCTGAAGCAGCGCTTCGGAGCGTACGGCTGTTGTGTGCGCGAAGCAGCCGCTTCTCCTGCTCCGCGAGCCGGACAGAGCGGTAGCTTGTACGAGGGCGAAGAACGAAGCCGCAGAGCACCGGCCTTCTGCGCGCACCCTAAGGACTGCGAGAGGACCGTGGTGGCCGCTCGCCTGCCTCTTCAATTCCATTCTAGCATCATTATGGAAGGTGTTCCAGGACAATTTTCCTGAGTTTTGAATTCGTCCTGATGCAGCCCCACGTTGGAAACTCGTGCTCGTCCTCTGAGTCTCCGAGTGCAGAGACCTCGATGGCAACTGCAGAAATGAAGGGCTGCGTTGAGTTGTCGAGAAGCAAGAACATAGGCAGCGCCTTGTGTTTGGGAGTCAGCAGCTGCTGGACTTTTGCGATTGCTTTCACTGTGCACTGAATGCCAGGACGGCATGTGCACGTTAAAACAGGGAGCTGGGCAAGAGCAGTAATCGAAAGATCACGGCCGTCAGAAAGCAGTTTATATATTGCCCTGGAAAGAGCAGTGTTTTTGGAGTGTGCAGTAAAATCGTGTTTCTGGACAAGGGAGGCATAAGTGCGCTGCGCTCCTAAGCTATCTCCCTGCGAGACACACTGTCAAAGCTTTTCGTTATCATGCAGTCTAGTGCAGACGCACACTACGGGTCTCCGGAGCTGTCCGAAGCCAAGCGCCGGTGGCCGGCGTCTTTCGGCTGAAGCAGCGCTTCGGAGCGTACGGCTGTTGTGTGCGCGAAGCAGCCGCTTCTCCTGCTCCGCGAGCCGGACAGAGCGGTAGCTTGTACGAGGGCGAAGAACGAAGCCGCAGAGCACCGGCCTTCTGCGCGCACCCTAAGGACTTCTAGAGGACCGTGGTGGTCGCTCGCCTGCCTCTTCAATTCCATTCTAGCATCCTTATGGAAGGTGTTCCAGGACAATTTTCCTGAGTTTTGAATTCGTCCTGATGCAGCCCCACGTTGGAAACTCGTGCTCGTCCTCTGAGTCTCCGAGTGCAGAGACGTCGATGGCAACTGCAGAAATGAAGGGCTGCGTTGAGTTGTCGAGAAGCAAGAACATAGGCAGCGCCTTGTGTTTGGGAGTCAGCAGCTGCTGGACTTTTGCGATTGCTTTCACTGTGCACTGAATGCCAGGACGGCATGTGCACGTTAAAACAGGGAGCTGGGCAAGAGCAGTAATCGAAAGATCACGGCCGTCAGAAAGCAGTTTATATATTGCCCTGGAAAGAGCAGTGTTTTTGGAGTGTGCAGTAAAATCGTGTTTCTGGACAAGGGAGGCATAAGTGCGCTGCGCTCCTAAGCTATCTCCCTGCTAAGACACACTGCCAAAGCTTTTCGTTATCATGCAGTCTAGTGCAGACGCACACTACGGCTCTCCGGAGCTGTCCGAAGCCAAGCGCCGGTGGCCGGCGTCTTTCGGCTGAAGCAGCGCTTCGGAGCGTACGGCTGTTGTGTGCGCGAAGCAGCCGCTTCTCCTGCTCCGCGAGCCGGACAGAGCGGTAGCTTGTACGAGGGCGAAGAACGAAGCCGCAGAGCACCGGCCTTCTGCGCGCACCCTAAGGACTGCTAGAGGACCGTGGTGGCCGCTCGCCTGCCCCTTCAATTCCCTTCTAGCATGCTTATGGAAGGTGTTCCAGGACAATATTCCTGAGTCTTGAATTCCTCCTGATGCAGCCCCTCCTGGGAAACAACTGCTCGTCGTCTGAGTCTCCAAGTGCAGAGACCTCGATGTCAACTGCAGAAATGAAGGGCTGCGTTGAGTTGTCGAGAAGCAAGAACATAGGCAGCGCCTTGTGTTTGGGAGTCAGCAGCTGCTGGACTTTTGCGATTGCTTTCACTGTGCACTGAATGCCAGGACGGCATGTGCACGTTAAAACAGGGAGCTGGGCAAGAGCAGTAATCGAAAGATCACGGCCGTCAGAAAGCAGCTTATATATTGCCCAGAAAAGAGCACTGTTTTTGGAGTGTGCAGTAAAATCGTGTTTCTGGACAAGGGAGGCATAAGTGCGCTGCGCTCCTAAGCTATCTCCCTGCTAAGACACACTGCCAAAGCTTTTCGTTATCATGCAGTCTAGTGCAGACGCACACTACGGCTCTCCGGAGCTGTCCGAAGCCAAGCGCCGGTGGCCGGCGTCTTTCGGCTGAAGCAGCGCTTCGGAGCGTACGGCTGTTGTGTGCGCGAAGCAGCCGCTTCTCCTGCTCCGCGAGCCGGACAGAGCGGTAGCTTGTACGAGGGCGAAGAACGAAGCCGCAGAGCACCGGCCTTCTGCGCGCACCCTAAGGACTGCGAGAGGACCGTGGTGGCCGCTCGCCTGCCTCTTCAATTCCATTCTAGCATGCTTATGCAAGGTGTTCCAGGACAATTTTCCTGAGTTTTGAATTCGTCCTGATGCAGCCCCTCGTTGGAAACTCGTGCTCGTCCTCTGAGTCTCCGAGTGCAGAGACCTCGATGTCAACTGCAGAAATGAAGGGCTGCGTTGAGTTGTCGAGAAGCAAGAACATAGGCAGCGCCTTGTGTTTGGGAGTCAGCAGCTGCTGGACTTTTGCGATTGCTTTCACTGTGCACTGAATGCCAGGACGGCATGTGCACGTTAAAACAGGGAGCTGGGCAAGAGCAGTAATCGAAAGATCACGGCCGTCAGAAAGCAGTTTATATATTGCCCTGGAAAGAGCAGTGTTTTTGGAGTGTGCAGTAAAATCGTGTTTCTGGACAAGGGAGGCATAAGTGCGCTGCGCTCCTAAGCTATCTCCCTGCGAGACACACTGCCAAAGCTTTTCGTTATCATGCAGTCTAGTGCAGACGCACACTACGGCTCTCCGGAGCTCTCCGAAGCCAAGCGCCGGTGGCCGGCGTCTTTCGGCTGAAGCAGCGCTTCGGAGCGTACGGCTGTTGTGTGCGCGAAGCAGTCGCTTCTCCTGCTCCGCGAGCCGGACAGAGCGGTAGCTTGTACGAGGGCGAAGAACGAAGCCGCAGAGCACCGGCCTTCTGCGCGCACCCTAAGGACTGCTAGAGGACCGTGGTGGCCGCTCGCCTGCCCCTTCAATTCCCTTCTAGCATGCTTATGGAAGGTGTTCCAGGACAATATTCCTGAGTCTTGAATTCCTCCTGATGCAGCCCCTCCTGGGAAACAACTGCTCGTCGTCTGAGTCTCCAAGTGCAGAGACCTCGATGTCAACTGCAGAAATGAAGGGCTGCGTTGAGTTGTCGAGAAGCAAGAACATAGGCAGCGCCTTGTGTTTGGGAGTCAGCAGCTGCTGGACTTTTGCGATTGCTTTCACTGTGCACTGAATGCCAGGACGGCATGTGCACGTTAAAACAGGGAGCTGGGCAAGAGCAGTAATCGAAAGATCACGGCCGTCAGAAAGCAGCTTATATATTGCCCAGAAAAGAGCACTGTTTTTGGAGTGTGCAGTAAAATCGTGTTTCTGGACAAGGGAGGCATAAGTGCGCTGCGCTCCTAAGCTATCTCCCTGCTAAGACACACTGCCAAAGCTTTTCGTTATCATGCAGTCTAGTGCAGACGCACACTACGGCTCTCCGGAGCTGTCCGAAGCCAAGCGCCGGTGGCCGGCGTCTTTCGGCTGAAGCAGCGCTTCGGAGCGTACGGCTGTTGTGTGCGCGAAGCAGCCGCTTCTCCTGCTCCGCGAGCCGGACAGAGCGGTAGCTTGTACGAGGGCGAAGAACGAAGCCGCAGAGCACCGGCCTTCTGCGCGCACCCTAAGGACTGCGAGAGGACCGTGGTGGCCGCTCGCCTGCCTCTTCAATTCCATTCTAGCATGCTTATGCAAGGTGTTCCAGGACAATTTTCCTGAGTTTTGAATTCGTCCTGATGCAGCCCCTCGTTGGAAACTCGTGCTCGTCCTCTGAGTCTCCGAGTGCAGAGACCTCGATGTCAACTGCAGAAATGAAGGGCTGCGTTGAGTTGTCGAGAAGCAAGAACATAGGCAGCGCCTTGTGTTTGGGAGTCAGCAGCTGCTGGACTTTTGCGATTGCTTTCACTGTGCACTGAATGCCTGCACGGCATGTGCACGTTAAAACAGGGAGCTGGGCAAGAGCAGTAATCGAAAGATCACGGCCGTCAGAAAGCAGTTTATATATTGCCCTGAAAAGAGCAGTGTTTTTGGAGTGTGCAGTAAAATCGTGTTTCTGGACAAGGGAGGCATAAGTGCGCTGCGCTCCTAAGCTATCTCCCTGCGAGACACACTGTCAAAGCTTTTCGTTATCATGCAGTCTAGTGCAGACGCACACTACGGCTCTCCGGAGCTCTCCGAAGCCAAGCGCCGGTGGCCGGCGTCTTTCGGCTGAAGCAGCGCTTCGGAGCGTACGGCTGTTGTGTGCGCGAAGCAGCCGCTTCTCCTGCTCCGCGAGCCGGACAGAGCGGTAGCTTGTACGAGGGCGAAGAACGAAGCCGCAGAGCACCGGCCTTCTGCGCGCACCCTAAGGACTGCTAGAGGACCGTGGTGGCCGCTCGCCTGCCCCTTCAATTCCCTTCTAGCATGCTTATGGAAGGTGTTTCAGGACAATTTTCCTGAGTTTTGAATTCGTCCTGATGCAGCCCCACGTTGGAAACTCGTGCTCGTCCTCTGATTCTCCGACATGCAGAGACCTCGATGGCAACTGCAGAAATGAAGGGCTGCGTTGAGTTGTCGAGAAGCAAGAACATAGGCAGCGCCTTGTGTTTGGGAGTCAGCAGCTGCTGGACTTTTGCGATTGCTTTCACTGTGCACTGAATGCCAGGACGGCATGTGCACGTTAAAACAGGGAGCTGGGCAAGAGCAGTAATCGAAAGATCACGGCCGTCAGAAAGCAGTTTATATATTGCCCTGAAAAGAGCAGTGTTTTTGGAGTGTGCAGTAAAATCGTGTTTCTGGACAAGGGAGGCATAAGTGCGCTGCGCTCCTAAGCTATCTCCCTGCGAGACACACTGTCAAAGCTTTTCGTTATCATGCAGTCTAGTGCAGACGCACACTACGGCTCTCCGGAGCTGTCCGAAGCCAAGCGCCGGTGGCCGGCGTCTTTCGGCTGAAGCAGCGCTTCGGAGCGTACGGCTGTTGTGTGCGCGAAGCAGCCGCTTCTCCTGCTCCGCGAGCCGGACAGAGCGGTAGCTTGTACGAGGGCGAAGAACGAAGCCGCAGAGCACCGGCCTTCTGCGCGCACCCTAAGGACTTCTAGAGGACCGTGGTGGCCGCTCGCCTGCCTCTTCAATTCCATTCTAGCATCCTTATGGAAGGTGTTCCAGGACAATTTTCCTGAGTTTTGAATTCGTCCTGATGCAGCCCCACGTTGGAAACTCGTGCTCGTTCTCTGAGTCTCCGAGTGCAGAGACCTCGATGGCAACTGCAGAAATGAAGGGCTGCGTTGAGTTGTCGAGAAGCAAGAACATAGCCAGCGCCTTGTGTTTGGGAGTCAGCAGCTGCTGGACTTTTGCGATTGCTTTCACTGTGCACTGAATGCCAGGACGGCATGTGCACGTTAAAACAGGGAGCTGGGCAAGAGCAGTAATCGAAAGATCACGGCCGTCAGAAAGCAGCTTATATATTGCCCAGAAAAGAGCACTGTTTTTGGAGTGTGCAGTAAAATCGTGTTTCTGGACAAGGGAGGCATAAGTGCGCTGCGCTCCTAAGCTATCTCCCTGCTAAGACACACTGCCAAAGCTTTTCGTTATCATGCAGTCTAGTGCAGACGCACACTACGGCTCTCCGGAGCTGTCCGAAGCCAAGCGCCGGTCGCCGGCGTCTTTCGGCTGAAGCAGCGCTTCGGAGCGTACGGCTGTTGTGTGCGCGAAGCAGCCGCTTCTCCTGCTCCGCGAGCCGGACAGAGCGGTAGCTTGTACGAGGGCGAAGAACGAAGCCGCAGAGCACCGGCCTTCTGCGCGCACCCTAAGGACTGCGAGAGGACCGTGGTGGCCGCTCGCCTGCCTCTTCAATTCCATTCTAGCATCATTATGGAAGGTGTTCCAGGACAATTTTCCTGAGTTTTGAATTCGTCCTGATGCAGCCCCACGTTGGAAACTCGTGCTCGTCCTCTGAGTCTCCGAGTGCAGAGACCTCGATGGCAACTGCAGAAATGAAGGGCTGCGTTGAGTTGTCGAGAAGCAAGAACATAGGCAGCGCCTTGTGTTTGGGAGTCAGCAGCTGCTGGACTTTTGCGATTGCTTTCACTGTGCACTGAATGCCAGGACGGCATGTGCACGTTAAAACAGGGAGCTGGGCAAGAGCAGTAATCGAAAGATCACGGCCGTCAGAAAGCAGTTTATATATTGCCCTGGAAAGAGCAGTGTTTTTGGAGTGTGCAGTAAAATCGTGTTTCTGGACAAGGGAGGCATAAGTGCGCTGCGCTCCTAAGCTATCTCCCTGCGAGACACACTGTCAAAGCTTTTCGTTATCATGCAGTCTAGTGCAGACGCACACTACGGCTCTCCGGAGCTGTCCGAAGCCAAGCGCCGGTGGCCGGCGTCTTTCGGCTGAAGCAGCGCTTCGGAGCGTACGGCTGTTGTGTGCGCGAAGCAGCCGCTTCTCCTGCTCCGCGAGCCGGACAGAGCGGTAGCTTGTACGAGGGCGAAGAACGAAGCCGCAGAGCACCGGCCTTCTGCGCGCACCCTAAGGATTTCTAGAGGACCGTGGTGGTCGCTCGCCTGCCTCTTCAATTCCATTCTAGCATCCTTATGGAAGGTGTTCCAGGACAATTTTCCTGAGTTTTGAATTCGTCCTGATGCAGCCCCACGTTGGAAACTCGTGCTCGTCCTCTGAGTCTCCGAGTGCAGAGACCTCGATGGCAACTGCAGAAATGAAGGGCTGCGTTGAGTTGTCGAGAAGCAAGAACATAGGCAGCGCCTTGTGTTTGGGAGTCAGCAGCTGCTGGACTTTTGCGATTGCTTTCACTGTGCACTGAATGCCAGGACGGCATGTGCACGTTAAAACAGGGAGCTGGGCAAGAGCAGTAATCGAAAGATCACGGCCGTCAGAAAGCAGTTTATATATTGCCCTGGAAAGAGCAGTGTTTTTGGAGTGTGCAGTAAAATCGTGTTTCTGGACAAGGGAGGCATAAGTGCGCTGCGCTCCTAAGCTATCTCCCTGCGAGACACACTGCCAAAGCTTTTCGTTATCATGCAGTCTAGTGCAGACGCACACTACGGCTCTCCGGAGCTGTCCGAAGCCAAGCGCCGGTGGCCGGCGTCTTTCGGCTGAAGCAGCGCTTCGGAGCGTACGGCTGTTGTGTGCGCGAAGCAGTCGCTTCTCCTGCTCCGCGAGCCGGACAGAGCGGTAGCTTGTACGAGGGCGAAGAACGAAGCCGCAGAGCACCGGCCTTCTGCGCGCACCCTAAGGACTGCGAGAGGACCGTGGTGGCCGCTCGCCTGCCCCTTCAATTCCCTTCTAGCATGCTTATGGAAGGTGTTCCAGGACAATATTCCTGAGTCTTGAATTCGTCCTGATGCAGCCCCTCCTGGGAAACAACTGCTCGTCGTCTGAGTCTCCAAGTGCAGAGACCTCGATGTCAACTGCAGAAATGAAGGGCTGCGTTGAGTTGTCGAGAAGCAAGAACATAGGCAGCGCCTTGTGTTTGGGAGTCAGCAGCTGCTGGACTTTTGCGATTGCTTTCACTGTGCACTGAATGCCAGGACGGCATGTGCACGTTAAAACAGGGAGCTGGGCAAGAGCAGTAATCGAAAGATCACGGCCGTCAGAAAGCAGCTTATATATTGCCCAGAAAAGAGCACTGTTTTTGGAGTGTGCAGTAAAATCGTGTTTCTGGACAAGGGAGGCATAAGTGCGCTGCGCTCCTAAGCTATCTCCCTGCTAAGACACACTGCCAAAGCTTTTCGTTATCATGCAGTCTAGTGCAGACGCACACTACGGCTCTCCGGAGCTGTCCGAAGCCAAGCGCCGGTGGCCGGCGTCTTTCGGCTGAAGCAGCGCTTCGGAGCGTACGGCTGTTGTGTGCGCGAAGCAGCCGCTTCTCCTGCTCCGCGAGCCGGACAGAGCGGTAGCTTGTACGAGGGCGAAGAACGAAGCCGCAGAGCACCGGCCTTCTGCGCGCACCCTAAGGACTGCGAGAGGACCGTGGTGGCCGCTCGCCTGCCTCTTCAATTCCATTCTAGCATGCTTATGCAAGGTGTTCCAGGACAATTTTCCTGAGTTTTGAATTCGTCCTGATGCAGCCCCTCGTTGGAAACTCGTGCTCGTCCTCTGAGTCTCCGAGTGCAGAGACCTCGATGTCAACTGCAGAAATGAAGGGCTGCGTTGAGTTGTCGAGAAGCAAGAACATAGGCAGCGCCTTGTGTTTGGGAGTCAGCAGCTGCTGGACTTTTGCGATTGCTTTCACTGTGCACTGAATGCCTGCACGGCATGTGCACGTTAAAACAGGGAGCTGGGCAAGAGCAGTAATCGAAAGATCACGGCCGTCAGAAAGCAGTTTATATATTGCCCTGAAAAGAGCAGTGTTTTTGGAGTGTGCAGTAAAATCGTGTTTCTGGACAAGGGAGGCATAAGTGCGCTGCGCTCCTAAGCTATCTCCCTGCGAGACACACTGCCAAAGCTTTTCGTTATCATGCAGTCTAGTGCAGACGCACACTACGGCTCTCCGGAGCTGTCCGAAGCCAAGCGCCGGTGGCCGGCGTCTTTCGGCTGAAGCAGCGCTTCGGAGCGTACGGCTGTTGTGTGCGCGAAGCAGCCGCTTCTCCTGCTCCGCGAGCCGGACAGAGCGGTAGCTTGTACGAGGGCGAAGAACGAAGCCGCAGAGCACTGGCCTTCTGCGCGCACCCTAAGGACTGCGAGAGGACCGTGGTGGCCGCTCGCCTGCCCCTTCAATTCCCTTCTAGCATGCTTATGGAAGGTGTTCCAGGACAATATTCCTGAGTCTTGAATTCCTCCTGATGCAGCCCCTCCTGGGAAACAACTGCTCGTCGTCTGAGTCTCCAAGTGCAGAGACCTCGATGTCAACTGCAGAAATGAAGGGCTGCGTTGAGTTGTCGAGAAGCAAGAACATAGCCAGCGCCTTGTGTTTGGGAGTCAGCAGCTGCTGGACTTTTGCGATTGCTTTCACTGTGCACTGAATGCCTGCACGGCATGTGCACGTTAAAACAGGGAGCTGGGCAAGAGCAGTAATCGAAAGATCACGGCCGTCAGAAAGCAGTTTATATATTGCCCTGAAAAGAGCAGTGTTTTTGGAGTGTGCAGTAAAATCGTGTTTCTGGACAAGGGAGGCATAAGTGCGCTGCGCTCCTAAGCTATCTCCCTGCGAGACACACTGTCAAAGCTTTTCGTTATCATGCAGTCTAGTGCAGACGCACACTACGGCTCTCCGGAGCTGTCCGAAGCCAAGCGCCGGTGGCCGGCGTCTTTCGGCTGAAGCAGCGCTTCGGAGCGTACGGCTGTTGTGTACGCGAAGCAGCCGCTTCTCCTGCTCCGCGAGCCGGACAGAGCGGTAGCTTGTACGAGGGCGAAGAACGAAGCCGCAGAGCACCGGCCTTCTGCGCGCACCCTAAGGACTGCTAGAGGACCGTGGTGGCCGCTCGCCTGCCCCTTCAATTCCCTTCTAGCATGCTTATGGAAGGTGTTTCAGGACAATTTTCCTGAGTTTTGAATTCGTCCTGATGCAGCCCCACGTTGGAAACTCGTGCTCGTCCTCTGATTCTCCGACATGCAGAGACCTCGATGGCAACTGCAGAAATGAAGGGCTGCGTTGAGTTGTCGAGAAGCAAGAACATAGGCAGCGCCTTGTGTTTGGGAGTCAGCAGCTGCTGGACTTTTGCGATTGCTTTCACTGTGCACTGAATGCCAGGACGGCATGTGCACGTTAAAACAGGGAGCTGGGCAAGAGCAGTAATCGAAAGATCACGGCCGTCAGAAAGCAGTTTATATATTGCCCTGAAAAGAGCAGTGTTTTTGGAGTGTGCAGTAAAATCGTGTTTCTGGACAAGGGAGGCATAAGTGCGCTGCGCTCCTAAGCTATCTCCCTGCGAGACACACTGTCAAAGCTTTTCGTTATCATGCAGTCTAGTGCAGACGCACACTACGGCTCTCCGGAGCTGTCCGAAGCCAAGCGCCGGTGGCCGGCGTCTTTCGGCTGAAGCAGCGCTTCGGAGCGTACGGCTGTTGTGTGCGCGAAGCAGCCGCTTCTCCTGCTCCGCGAGCCGGACAGAGCGGTAGCTTGTACGAGGGCGAAGAACGAAGCCGCAGAGCACCGGCCTTCTGCGCGCACCCTAAGGACTTCTAGAGGACCGTGGTGGCCGCTCGCCTGCCTCTTCAATTCCATTCTAGCATCCTTATGGAAGGTGTTCCAGGACAATTTTCCTGAGTTTTGAATTCGTCCTGATGCAGCCCCACGTTGGAAACTCGTGCTCGTTCTCTGAGTCTCCGAGTGCAGAGACCTCGATGGCAACTGCAGAAATGAAGGGCTGCGTTGAGTTGTCGAGAAGCAAGAACATAGGCAGCGCCTTGTGTTTGGGAGTCAGCAGCTGCTGGACTTTTGCGATTGCTTTCACTGTGCACTGAATGCCAGGACGGCATGTGCACGTTAAAACAGGGAGCTGGGCAAGAGCAGTAATCGAAAGATCACGGCCGTCAGAAAGCAGCTTATATATTGCCCAGAAAAGAGCACTGTTTTTGGAGTGTGCAGTAAAATCGTGTTTCTGGACAAGGGAGGCATAAGTGCGCTGCGCTCCTAAGCTATCTCCCTGCTAAGACACACTGCCAAAGCTTTTCGTTATCATGCAGTCTAGTGCAGACGCACACTACGGCTCTCCGGAGCTGTCCGAAGCCAAGCGCCGGTGGCCGGCGTCTTTCGGCTGAAGCAGCGCTTCGGAGCGTACGGCTGTTGTGTGCGCGAAGCAGCCGCTTCTCCTGCTCCGCGAGCCGGACAGAGCGGTAGCTTGTACGAGGGCGAAGAACGAAGCCGCAGAGCACCGGCCTTCTGCGCGCACCCTAAGGACTGCGAGAGGACCGTGGTGGCCGCTCGCCTGCCTCTTCAATTCCATTCTAGCATCATTATGGAAGGTGTTCCAGGACAATTTTCCTGAGTTTTGAATTCGTCCTGATGCAGCCCCACGTTGGAAACTCGTGCTCGTCCTCTGAGTCTCCGAGTGCAGAGACCTCGATGGCAACTGCAGAAATGAAGGGCTGCGTTGAGTTGTCGAGAAGCAAGAACATAGGCAGCGCCTTGTGTTTGGGAGTCAGCAGCTGCTGGACTTTTGCGATTGCTTTCACTGTGCACTGAATGCCAGGACGGCATGTGCACGTTAAAACAGGGAGCTGGGCAAGAGCAGTAATCGAAAGATCACGGCCGTCAGAAAGCAGTTTATATATTGCCCTGGAAAGAGCAGTGTTTTTGGAGTGTGCAGTAAAATCGTGTTTCTGGACAAGGGAGGCATAAGTGCGCTGCGCTCCTAAGCTATCTCCCTGCGAGACACACTGTCAAAGCTTTTCGTTATCATGCAGTCTAGTGCAGACGCACACTACGGGTCTCCGGAGCTGTCCGAAGCCAAGCGCCGGTGGCCGGCGTCTTTCGGCTGAAGCAGCGCTTCGGAGCGTACGGCTGTTGTGTGCGCGAAGCAGCCGCTTCTCCTGCTCCGCGAGCCGGACAGAGCGGTAGCTTGTACGAGGGCGAAGAACGAAGCCGCAGAGCACCGGCCTTCTGCGCGCACCCTAAGGACTTCTAGAGGACCGTGGTGGTCGCTCGCCTGCCTCTTCAATTCCATTCTAGCATCCTTATGGAAGGTGTTCCAGGACAATTTTCCTGAGTTTTGAATTCGTCCTGATGCAGCCCCACGTTGGAAACTCGTGCTCGTCCTCTGAGTCTCCGAGTGCAGAGACGTCGATGGCAACTGCAGAAATGAAGGGCTGCGTTGAGTTGTCGAGAAGCAAGAACATAGGCAGCGCCTTGTGTTTGGGAGTCAGCAGCTGCTGGACTTTTGCGATTGCTTTCACTGTGCACTGAATGCCAGGACGGCATGTGCACGTTAAAACAGGGAGCTGGGCAAGAGCAGTAATCGAAAGATCACGGCCGTCAGAAAGCAGTTTATATATTGCCCTGGAAAGAGCAGTGTTTTTGGAGTGTGCAGTAAAATCGTGTTTCTGGACAAGGGAGGCATAAGTGCGCTGCGCTCCTAAGCTATCTCCCTGCGAGACACACTGCCAAAGCTTTTCGTTATCATGCAGTCTAGTGCAGACGCACACTACGGCTCTCCGGAGCTGTCCGAAGCCAAGCGCCGGTGGCCGGCGTCTTTCGGCTGAAGCAGCGCTTCGGAGCGTACGGCTGTTGTGTGCGCGAAGCAGTCGCTTCTCCTGCTCCGCGAGCCGGACAGAGCGGTAGCTTGTACGAGGGCGAAGAACGAAGCCGCAGAGCACCGGCCTTCTGCGCGCACCCTAAGGACTGCTAGAGGACCGTGGTGGCCGCTCGCCTGCCCCTTCAATTCCCTTCTAGCATGCTTATGGAAGGTGTTCCAGGACAATATTCCTGAGTCTTGAATTCCTCCTGATGCAGCCCCTCCTGGGAAACAACTGCTCGTCGTCTGAGTCTCCAAGTGCAGAGACCTCGATGTCAACTGCAGAAATGAAGGGCTGCGTTGAGTTGTCGAGAAGCAAGAACATAGGCAGCGCCTTGTGTTTGGGAGTCAGCAGCTGCTGGACTTTTGCGATTGCTTTCACTGTGCACTGAATGCCAGGACGGCATGTGCACGTTAAAACAGGGAGCTGGGCAAGAGCAGTAATCGAAAGATCACGGCCGTCAGAAAGCAGCTTATATATTGCCCAGAAAAGAGCACTGTTTTTGGAGTGTGCAGTAAAATCGTGTTTCTGGACAAGGGAGGCATAAGTGCGCTGCGCTCCTAAGCTATCTCCCTGCTAAGACACACTGCCAAAGCTTTTCGTTATCATGCAGTCTAGTGCAGACGCACACTACGGCTCTCCGGAGCTGTCCGAAGCCAAGCGCCGGTGGCCGGCGTCTTTCGGCTGAAGCAGCGCTTCGGAGCGTACGGCTGTTGTGTGCGCGAAGCAGCCGCTTCTCCTGCTCCGCGAGCCGGACAGAGCGGTAGCTTGTACGAGGGCGAAGAACGAAGCCGCAGAGCACCGGCCTTCTGCGCGCACCCTAAGGACTGCGAGAGGACCGTGGTGGCCGCTCGCCTGCCTCTTCAATTCCATTCTAGCATGCTTATGCAAGGTGTTCCAGGACAATTTTCCTGAGTTTTGAATTCGTCCTGATGCAGCCCCTCGTTGGAAACTCGTGCTCGTCCTCTGAGTCTCCGAGTGCAGAGACCTCGATGTCAACTGCAGAAATGAAGGGCTGCGTTGAGTTGTCGAGAAGCAAGAACATAGGCAGCGCCTTGTGTTTGGGAGTCAGCAGCTGCTGGACTTTTGCGATTGCTTTCACTGTGCACTGAATGCCAGGACGGCATGTGCACGTTAAAACAGGGAGCTGGGCAAGAGCAGTAATCGAAAGATCACGGCCGTCAGAAAGCAGTTTATATATTGCCCTGGAAAGAGCAGTGTTTTTGGAGTGTGCAGTAAAATCGTGTTTCTGGACAAGGGAGGCATAAGTGCGCTGCGCTCCTAAGCTATCTCCCTGCGAGACACACTGCCAAAGCTTTTCGTTATCATGCAGTCTAGTGCAGACGCACACTACGGCTCTCCGGAGCTCTCCGAAGCCAAGCGCCGGTGGCCGGCGTCTTTCGGCTGAAGCAGCGCTTCGGAGCGTACGGCTGTTGTGTGCGCGAAGCAGTCGCTTCTCCTGCTCCGCGAGCCGGACAGAGCGGTAGCTTGTACGAGGGCGAAGAACGAAGCCGCAGAGCACCGGCCTTCTGCGCGCACCCTAAGGACTGCTAGAGGACCGTGGTGGCCGCTCGCCTGCCCCTTCAATTCCCTTCTAGCATGCTTATGGAAGGTGTTCCAGGACAATATTCCTGAGTCTTGAATTCCTCCTGATGCAGCCCCTCCTGGGAAACAACTGCTCGTCGTCTGAGTCTCCAAGTGCAGAGACCTCGATGTCAACTGCAGAAATGAAGGGCTGCGTTGAGTTGTCGAGAAGCAAGAACATAGGCAGCGCCTTGTGTTTGGGAGTCAGCAGCTGCTGGACTTTTGCGATTGCTTTCACTGTGCACTGAATGCCAGGACGGCATGTGCACGTTAAAACAGGGAGCTGGGCAAGAGCAGTAATCGAAAGATCACGGCCGTCAGAAAGCAGCTTATATATTGCCCAGAAAAGAGCACTGTTTTTGGAGTGTGCAGTAAAATCGTGTTTCTGGACAAGGGAGGCATAAGTGCGCTGCGCTCCTAAGCTATCTCCCTGCTAAGACACACTGCCAAAGCTTTTCGTTATCATGCAGTCTAGTGCAGACGCACACTACGGCTCTCCGGAGCTGTCCGAAGCCAAGCGCCGGTGGCCGGCGTCTTTCGGCTGAAGCAGCGCTTCGGAGCGTACGGCTGTTGTGTGCGCGAAGCAGCCGCTTCTCCTGCTCCGCGAGCCGGACAGAGCGGTAGCTTGTACGAGGGCGAAGAACGAAGCCGCAGAGCACCGGCCTTCTGCGCGCACCCTAAGGACTGCGAGAGGACCGTGGTGGCCGCTCGCCTGCCTCTTCAATTCCATTCTAGCATGCTTATGCAAGGTGTTCCAGGACAATTTTCCTGAGTTTTGAATTCGTCCTGATGCAGCCCCTCGTTGGAAACTCGTGCTCGTCCTCTGAGTCTCCGAGTGCAGAGACCTCGATGTCAACTGCAGAAATGAAGGGCTGCGTTGAGTTGTCGAGAAGCAAGAACATAGGCAGCGCCTTGTGTTTGGGAGTCAGCAGCTGCTGGACTTTTGCGATTGCTTTCACTGTGCACTGAATGCCTGCACGGCATGTGCACGTTAAAACAGGGAGCTGGGCAAGAGCAGTAATCGAAAGATCACGGCCGTCAGAAAGCAGTTTATATATTGCCCTGAAAAGAGCAGTGTTTTTGGAGTGTGCAGTAAAATCGTGTTTCTGGACAAGGGAGGCATAAGTGCGCTGCGCTCCTAAGCTATCTCCCTGCGAGACACACTGTCAAAGCTTTTCGTTATCATGCAGTCTAGTGCAGACGCACACTACGGCTCTCCGGAGCTCTCCGAAGCCAAGCGCCGGTGGCCGGCGTCTTTCGGCTGAAGCAGCGCTTCGGAGCGTACGGCTGTTGTGTGCGCGAAGCAGCCGCTTCTCCTGCTCCGCGAGCCGGACAGAGCGGTAGCTTGTACGAGGGCGAAGAACGAAGCCGCAGAGCACCGGCCTTCTGCGCGCACCCTAAGGACTGCTAGAGGACCGTGGTGGCCGCTCGCCTGCCCCTTCAATTCCCTTCTAGCATGCTTATGGAAGGTGTTTCAGGACAATTTTCCTGAGTTTTGAATTCGTCCTGATGCAGCCCCACGTTGGAAACTCGTGCTCGTCCTCTGATTCTCCGACATGCAGAGACCTCGATGGCAACTGCAGAAATGAAGGGCTGCGTTGAGTTGTCGAGAAGCAAGAACATAGGCAGCGCCTTGTGTTTGGGAGTCAGCAGCTGCTGGACTTTTGCGATTGCTTTCACTGTGCACTGAATGCCAGGACGGCATGTGCACGTTAAAACAGGGAGCTGGGCAAGAGCAGTAATCGAAAGATCACGGCCGTCAGAAAGCAGTTTATATATTGCCCTGAAAAGAGCAGTGTTTTTGGAGTGTGCAGTAAAATCGTGTTTCTGGACAAGGGAGGCATAAGTGCGCTGCGCTCCTAAGCTATCTCCCTGCGAGACACACTGTCAAAGCTTTTCGTTATCATGCAGTCTAGTGCAGACGCACACTACGGCTCTCCGGAGCTGTCCGAAGCCAAGCGCCGGTGGCCGGCGTCTTTCGGCTGAAGCAGCGCTTCGGAGCGTACGGCTGTTGTGTGCGCGAAGCAGCCGCTTCTCCTGCTCCGCGAGCCGGACAGAGCGGTAGCTTGTACGAGGGCGAAGAACGAAGCCGCAGAGCACCGGCCTTCTGCGCGCACCCTAAGGACTTCTAGAGGACCGTGGTGGCCGCTCGCCTGCCTCTTCAATTCCATTCTAGCATCCTTATGGAAGGTGTTCCAGGACAATTTTCCTGAGTTTTGAATTCGTCCTGATGCAGCCCCACGTTGGAAACTCGTGCTCGTTCTCTGAGTCTCCGAGTGCAGAGACCTCGATGGCAACTGCAGAAATGAAGGGCTGCGTTGAGTTGTCGAGAAGCAAGAACATAGCCAGCGCCTTGTGTTTGGGAGTCAGCAGCTGCTGGACTTTTGCGATTGCTTTCACTGTGCACTGAATGCCAGGACGGCATGTGCACGTTAAAACAGGGAGCTGGGCAAGAGCAGTAATCGAAAGATCACGGCCGTCAGAAAGCAGCTTATATATTGCCCAGAAAAGAGCACTGTTTTTGGAGTGTGCAGTAAAATCGTGTTTCTGGACAAGGGAGGCATAAGTGCGCTGCGCTCCTAAGCTATCTCCCTGCTAAGACACACTGCCAAAGCTTTTCGTTATCATGCAGTCTAGTGCAGACGCACACTACGGCTCTCCGGAGCTGTCCGAAGCCAAGCGCCGGTCGCCGGCGTCTTTCGGCTGAAGCAGCGCTTCGGAGCGTACGGCTGTTGTGTGCGCGAAGCAGCCGCTTCTCCTGCTCCGCGAGCCGGACAGAGCGGTAGCTTGTACGAGGGCGAAGAACGAAGCCGCAGAGCACCGGCCTTCTGCGCGCACCCTAAGGACTGCGAGAGGACCGTGGTGGCCGCTCGCCTGCCTCTTCAATTCCATTCTAGCATCATTATGGAAGGTGTTCCAGGACAATTTTCCTGAGTTTTGAATTCGTCCTGATGCAGCCCCACGTTGGAAACTCGTGCTCGTCCTCTGAGTCTCCGAGTGCAGAGACCTCGATGGCAACTGCAGAAATGAAGGGCTGCGTTGAGTTGTCGAGAAGCAAGAACATAGGCAGCGCCTTGTGTTTGGGAGTCAGCAGCTGCTGGACTTTTGCGATTGCTTTCACTGTGCACTGAATGCCAGGACGGCATGTGCACGTTAAAACAGGGAGCTGGGCAAGAGCAGTAATCGAAAGATCACGGCCGTCAGAAAGCAGTTTATATATTGCCCTGGAAAGAGCAGTGTTTTTGGAGTGTGCAGTAAAATCGTGTTTCTGGACAAGGGAGGCATAAGTGCGCTGCGCTCCTAAGCTATCTCCCTGCGAGACACACTGTCAAAGCTTTTCGTTATCATGCAGTCTAGTGCAGACGCACACTACGGCTCTCCGGAGCTGTCCGAAGCCAAGCGCCGGTGGCCGGCGTCTTTCGGCTGAAGCAGCGCTTCGGAGCGTACGGCTGTTGTGTGCGCGAAGCAGCCGCTTCTCCTGCTCCGCGAGCCGGACAGAGCGGTAGCTTGTACGAGGGCGAAGAACGAAGCCGCAGAGCACCGGCCTTCTGCGCGCACCCTAAGGATTTCTAGAGGACCGTGGTGGTCGCTCGCCTGCCTCTTCAATTCCATTCTAGCATCCTTATGGAAGGTGTTCCAGGACAATTTTCCTGAGTTTTGAATTCGTCCTGATGCAGCCCCACGTTGGAAACTCGTGCTCGTCCTCTGAGTCTCCGAGTGCAGAGACCTCGATGGCAACTGCAGAAATGAAGGGCTGCGTTGAGTTGTCGAGAAGCAAGAACATAGGCAGCGCCTTGTGTTTGGGAGTCAGCAGCTGCTGGACTTTTGCGATTGCTTTCACTGTGCACTGAATGCCAGGACGGCATGTGCACGTTAAAACAGGGAGCTGGGCAAGAGCAGTAATCGAAAGATCACGGCCGTCAGAAAGCAGTTTATATATTGCCCTGGAAAGAGCAGTGTTTTTGGAGTGTGCAGTAAAATCGTGTTTCTGGACAAGGGAGGCATAAGTGCGCTGCGCTCCTAAGCTATCTCCCTGCGAGACACACTGCCAAAGCTTTTCGTTATCATGCAGTCTAGTGCAGACGCACACTACGGCTCTCCGGAGCTGTCCGAAGCCAAGCGCCGGTGGCCGGCGTCTTTCGGCTGAAGCAGCGCTTCGGAGCGTACGGCTGTTGTGTGCGCGAAGCAGTCGCTTCTCCTGCTCCGCGAGCCGGACAGAGCGGTAGCTTGTACGAGGGCGAAGAACGAAGCCGCAGAGCACCGGCCTTCTGCGCGCACCCTAAGGACTGCGAGAGGACCGTGGTGGCCGCTCGCCTGCCCCTTCAATTCCCTTCTAGCATGCTTATGGAAGGTGTTCCAGGACAATATTCCTGAGTCTTGAATTCGTCCTGATGCAGCCCCTCCTGGGAAACAACTGCTCGTCGTCTGAGTCTCCAAGTGCAGAGACCTCGATGTCAACTGCAGAAATGAAGGGCTGCGTTGAGTTGTCGAGAAGCAAGAACATAGGCAGCGCCTTGTGTTTGGGAGTCAGCAGCTGCTGGACTTTTGCGATTGCTTTCACTGTGCACTGAATGCCAGGACGGCATGTGCACGTTAAAACAGGGAGCTGGGCAAGAGCAGTAATCGAAAGATCACGGCCGTCAGAAAGCAGCTTATATATTGCCCAGAAAAGAGCACTGTTTTTGGAGTGTGCAGTAAAATCGTGTTTCTGGACAAGGGAGGCATAAGTGCGCTGCGCTCCTAAGCTATCTCCCTGCTAAGACACACTGCCAAAGCTTTTCGTTATCATGCAGTCTAGTGCAGACGCACACTACGGCTCTCCGGAGCTGTCCGAAGCCAAGCGCCGGTGGCCGGCGTCTTTCGGCTGAAGCAGCGCTTCGGAGCGTACGGCTGTTGTGTGCGCGAAGCAGCCGCTTCTCCTGCTCCGCGAGCCGGACAGAGCGGTAGCTTGTACGAGGGCGAAGAACGAAGCCGCAGAGCACCGGCCTTCTGCGCGCACCCTAAGGACTGCGAGAGGACCGTGGTGGCCGCTCGCCTGCCTCTTCAATTCCATTCTAGCATGCTTATGCAAGGTGTTCCAGGACAATTTTCCTGAGTTTTGAATTCGTCCTGATGCAGCCCCTCGTTGGAAACTCGTGCTCGTCCTCTGAGTCTCCGAGTGCAGAGACCTCGATGTCAACTGCAGAAATGAAGGGCTGCGTTGAGTTGTCGAGAAGCAAGAACATAGGCAGCGCCTTGTGTTTGGGAGTCAGCAGCTGCTGGACTTTTGCGATTGCTTTCACTGTGCACTGAATGCCTGCACGGCATGTGCACGTTAAAACAGGGAGCTGGGCAAGAGCAGTAATCGAAAGATCACGGCCGTCAGAAAGCAGTTTATATATTGCCCTGAAAAGAGCAGTGTTTTTGGAGTGTGCAGTAAAATCGTGTTTCTGGACAAGGGAGGCATAAGTGCGCTGCGCTCCTAAGCTATCTCCCTGCGAGACACACTGCCAAAGCTTTTCGTTATCATGCAGTCTAGTGCAGACGCACACTACGGCTCTCCGGAGCTGTCCGAAGCCAAGCGCCGGTGGCCGGCGTCTTTCGGCTGAAGCAGCGCTTCGGAGCGTACGGCTGTTGTGTGCGCGAAGCAGCCGCTTCTCCTGCTCCGCGAGCCGGACAGAGCGGTAGCTTGTACGAGGGCGAAGAACGAAGCCGCAGAGCACTGGCCTTCTGCGCGCACCCTAAGGACTGCGAGAGGACCGTGGTGGCCGCTCGCCTGCCCCTTCAATTCCCTTCTAGCATGCTTATGGAAGGTGTTCCAGGACAATATTCCTGAGTCTTGAATTCCTCCTGATGCAGCCCCTCCTGGGAAACAACTGCTCGTCGTCTGAGTCTCCAAGTGCAGAGACCTCGATGTCAACTGCAGAAATGAAGGGCTGCGTTGAGTTGTCGAGAAGCAAGAACATAGCCAGCGCCTTGTGTTTGGGAGTCAGCAGCTGCTGGACTTTTGCGATTGCTTTCACTGTGCACTGAATGCCTGCACGGCATGTGCACGTTAAAACAGGGAGCTGGGCAAGAGCAGTAATCGAAAGATCACGGCCGTCAGAAAGCAGTTTATATATTGCCCTGAAAAGAGCAGTGTTTTTGGAGTGTGCAGTAAAATCGTGTTTCTGGACAAGGGAGGCATAAGTGCGCTGCGCTCCTAAGCTATCTCCCTGCGAGACACACTGTCAAAGCTTTTCGTTATCATGCAGTCTAGTGCAGACGCACACTACGGCTCTCCGGAGCTGTCCGAAGCCAAGCGCCGGTGGCCGGCGTCTTTCGGCTGAAGCAGCGCTTCGGAGCGTACGGCTGTTGTGTACGCGAAGCAGCCGCTTCTCCTGCTCCGCGAGCCGGACAGAGCGGTAGCTTGTACGAGGGCGAAGAACGAAGCCGCAGAGCACCGGCCTTCTGCGCGCACCCTAAGGACTTCTAGAGGACCGTGGTGGCCGCTCGCCTGCCTCTTCAATTCCATTCTAGCATCCTTATGGAAGGTGTTCCAGGACAATTTTCCTGAGTTTTGAATTCGTCCTGATGCAGCCCCACGTTGGAAACTCGTGCTCGTCCTCTGAGTCTCCGAGTGCAGAGACGTCGATGGCAACTGCAGAAATGAAGGGCTGCGTTGAGTTGTCGAGAAGCAAGAACATAGGCAGCGCCTTGTGTTTGGGAGTCAGCAGCTGCTGGACTTTTGCGATTGCTTTCACTGTGCACTGAATGCCAGGACGGCATGTGCACGTTAAAACAGGGAGCTGGGCAAGAGCAGTAATCGAAAGATCACGGCCGTCAGAAAGCAGTTTATATATTGCCCTGGAAAGAGCAGTGTTTTTGGAGTGTGCAGTAAAATCGTGTTTCTGGACAAGGGAGGCATAAGTGCGCTGCGCTCCTAAGCTATCTCCCTGCGAGACACACTGTCAAAGCTTTTCGTTATCATGCAGTCTAGTGCAGACGCACACTACGGCTCTCCGGAGCTGTCCGAAGCCAAGCGCCGGTGGCCGGCGTCTTTCGGCTGAAGCAGCGCTTCGGAGCGTACGGCTGTTGTGTGCGCGAAGCAGCCGCTTCTCCTGCTCCGCGAGCCGGACAGAGCGGTAGCTTGTACGAGGGCGAAGAACGAAGCCGCAGAGCACCGGCCTTCTGCGCGCACCCTAAGGACTGCTAGAGGACCGTGGTGGCCGCTCGCCTGCCCCTTCAATTCCCTTCTAGCATGCTTATTGAAGGTGTTTCAGGACAATTTTCCTGAGTTTTGAATTCGTCCTGATGCAGCCCCACGTTGGAAACTCGTGCTCGTCCTCTGAGTCTCCGAGTGCAGAGACCTCGATGGCAACTGCAGAAATGAAGGGCTGCGTTGAGTTGTCGAGAAGCAAGAACATAGGCAGCGCCTTGTGTTTGGGAGTCAGCAGCTGCTGGACTTTTGCGATTGCTTTCACTGTGCACTGAATGCCTGCACGGCATGTGCACGTTAAAACAGGGAGCTGGGCAAGAGCAGTAATCGAAAGATCACGGCCGTCAGAAAGCAGTTTATATATTGCCCTGGAAAGAGCAGTGTTTTTGGAGTGTGCAGTAAAATCGTGTTTCTGGACAAGGGAGGCATAAGTGCGCTGCGCTCCTAAGCTATCTCCCTGCGAGACACACTGTCAAAGCTTTTCGTTATCATGCAGTCTAGTGCAGACGCACACTACGGCTCTCCGGAGCTGTCCGAAGCCAAGCGCCGGTGGCCGGCGTCTTTCGGCTGAAGCAGCGCTTCGGAGCGTACGGCTGTTGTGTGCGCGAAGCAGCCGCTTCTCCTGCTCCGCGAGCCGGACAGAGCGGTAGCTTGTACGAGGGCGAAGAACGAAGCCGCAGAGCACCGGCCTTCTGCGCGCACCCTAAGGACTTCTAGAGGACCGTGGTGGTCGCTCGCCTGCCTCTTCAATTCCATTCTAGCATCCTTATGGAAGGTGTTCCAGGACAATTTTCCTGAGTTTTGAATTCGTCCTGATGCAGCCCCACGTTGGAAACTCGTGCTCGTCCTCTGAGTCTCCGAGTGCAGAGACCTCGATGGCAACTGCAGAAATGAAGGGCTGCGTTGAGTTGTCGAGAAGCAAGAACATAGGCAGCGCCTTGTGTTTGGGAGTCAGCAGCTGCTGGACTTTTGCGATTGCTTTCACTGTGCACTGAATGCCAGGACGGCATGTGCACGTTAAAACAGGGAGCTGGGCAAGAGCAGTAATCGAAAGATCACGGCCGTCAGAAAGCAGTTTATATATTGCCCTGGAAAGAGCAGTGTTTTTGGAGTGTGCAGTAAAATCGTGTTTCTGGACAAGGGAGGCATAAGTGCGCTGCGCTCCTAAGCTATCTCCCTGCGAGACACACTGCCAAAGCTTTTCGTTATCATGCAGTCTAGTGCAGACGCACACTACGGCTCTCCGGAGCTGTCCGAAGCCAAGCGCCGGTGGCCGGCGTCTTTCGGCTGAAGCAGCGCTTCGGAGCGTACGGCTGTTGTGTGCGCGAAGCAGTCGCTTCTCCTGCTCCGCGAGCCGGACAGAGCGGTAGCTTGTACGAGGGCGAAGAACGAAGCCGCAGAGCACCGGCCTTCTGCGCGCACCCTAAGGACTGCTAGAGGACCGTGGTGGCCGCTCGCCTGCCCCTTCAATTCCCTTCTAGCATGCTTATGGAAGGTGTTCCAGGACAATATTCCTGAGTCTTGAATTCCTCCTGATGCAGCCCCTCCTGGGAAACAACTGCTCGTCGTCTGAGTCTCCAAGTGCAGAGACCTCGATGTCAACTGCAGAAATGAAGGGCTGCGTTGAGTTGTCGAGAAGCAAGAACATAGGCAGCGCCTTGTGTTTGGGAGTCAGCAGCTGCTGGACTTTTGCGATTGCTTTCACTGTGCACTGAATGCCAGGACGGCATGTGCACGTTAAAACAGGGAGCTGGGCAAGAGCAGTAATCGAAAGATCACGGCCGTCAGAAAGCAGCTTATATATTGCCCAGAAAAGAGCACTGTTTTTGGAGTGTGCAGTAAAATCGTGTTTCTGGACAAGGGAGGCATAAGTGCGCTGCGCTCCTAAGCTATCTCCCTGCTAAGACACACTGCCAAAGCTTTTCGTTATCATGCAGTCTAGTGCAGACGCACACTACGGCTCTCCGGAGCTGTCCGAAGCCAAGCGCCGGTGGCCGGCGTCTTTCGGCTGAAGCAGCGCTTCGGAGCGTACGGCTGTTGTGTGCGCGAAGCAGCCGCTTCTCCTGCTCCGCGAGCCGGACAGAGCGGTAGCTTGTACGAGGGCGAAGAACGAAGCCGCAGAGCACCGGCCTTCTGCGCGCACCCTAAGGACTGCTAGAGGACCGTGGTGGCCGCTCGCCTGCCTCTTCAATTCCATTCTAGCATGCTTATGCAAGGTGTTCCAGGACAATTTTCCTGAGTTTTGAATTCGTCCTGATGCAGCCCCTCGTTGGAAACTCGTGCTCGTCCTCTGAGTCTCCGAGTGCAGAGACCTCGATGTCAACTGCAGAAATGAAGGGCTGCGTTGAGTTGTCGAGAAGCAAGAACATAGGCAGCGCCTTGTGTTTGGGAGTCAGCAGCTGCTGGACTTTTGCGATTGCTTTCACTGTGCACTGAATGCCTGCACGGCATGTGCACGTTAAAACAGGGAGCTGGGCAAGAGCAGTAATCGAAAGATCACGGCCGTCAGAAAGCAGTTTATATATTGCCCTGAAAAGAGCAGTGTTTTTGGAGTGTGCAGTAAAATCGTGTTTCTGGACAAGGGAGGCATAAGTGCGCTGCGCTCCTAAGCTATCTCCCTGCGAGACACACTGCCAAAGCTTTTCGTTATCATGCAGTCTAGTGCAGACGCACACTACGGCTCTCCGGAGCTGTCCGAAGCCAAGCGCCGGTGGCCGGCGTCTTTCGGCTGAAGCAGCGCTTCGGAGCGTACGGCTGTTGTGTGCGCGAAGCAGCCGCTTCTCCTGCTCCGCGAGCCGGACAGAGCGGTAGCTTGTACGAGGGCGAAGAACGAAGCCGCAGAGCACCGGCCTTCTGCGCGCACCCTAAGGACTGCGAGAGGACCGTGTTGGCCGCTCGCCTGCCCCTTCAATTCCCTTCTAGCATGCTTATGGAAGGTGTTCCAGGACAATATTCCTGAGTCTTGAATTCCTCCTGATGCAGCCCCTCCTGGGAAACAACTGCTCGTCGTCTGAGTCTCCAAGTGCAGAGACCTCGATGTCAACTGCAGAAATGAAGGGCTGCGTTGAGTTGTCGAGAAGCAAGAACATAGCCAGCGCCTTGTGTTTGGGAGTCAGCAGCTGCTGGACTTTTGCGATTGCTTTCACTGTGCACTGAATGCCTGCACGGCATGTGCACGTTAAAACAGGGAGCTGGGCAAGAGCAGTAATCGAAAGATCACGGCCGTCAGAAAGCAGTTTATATATTGCCCTGAAAAGAGCAGTGTTTTTGGAGTGTGCAGTAAAATCGTGTTTCTGGACAAGGGAGGCATAAGTGCGCTGCGCTCCTAAGCTATCTCCCTGCGAGACACACTGTCAAAGCTTTTCGTTATCATGCAGTCTAGTGCAGACGCACACTACGGCTCTCCGGAGCTGTCCGAAGCCAAGCGCCGGTGGCCGGCGTCTTTCGGCTGAAGCAGCGCTTCGGAGCGTACGGCTGTTGTGTGCGCGAAGCAGCCGCTTCTCCTGCTCCGCGAGCCGGACAGAGCGGTAGCTTGTACGAGGGCGAAGAACGAAGCCGCAGAGCACCGGCCTTCTGCGCGCACCCTAAGGACTTCTAGAGGACCGTGGTGGCCGCTCGCCTGCCTCTTCAATTCCATTCTAGCATCCTTATGGAAGGTGTTCCAGGACAATTTTCCTGAGTTTTGAATTCGTCCTGATGCAGCCCCACGTTGGAAACTCGTGCTCGTCCTCTGAGTCTCCGAGTGCAGAGACCTCGATGGCAACTGCAGAAATGAAGGGCTGCGTTGAGTTGTCGAGAAGCAAGAACATAGGCAGCGCCTTGTGTTTGGGAGTCAGCAGCTGCTGGACTTTTGCGATTGCTTTCACTGTGCACTGAATGCCAGGACGGCATGTGCACGTTAAAACAGGGAGCTGGGCAAGAGCAGTAATCGAAAGATCACGGCCGTCAGAAAGCAGCTTATATATTGCCCAGAAAAGAGCACTGTTTTTGGAGTGTGCAGTAAAATCGTGTTTCTGGACAAGGGAGGCATAAGTGCGCTGCGCTCCTAAGCTATCTCCCTGCTAAGACACACTGCCAAAGCTTTTCGTTATCATGCAGTCTAGTGCAGACGCACACTACGGCTCTCCGGAGCTGTCCGAAGCCAAGCGCCGGTGGCCGGCGTCTTTCGGCTGAAGCAGCGCTTCGGAGCGTACGGCTGTTGTGTGCGCGAAGCAGCCGCTTCTCCTGCTCCGCGAGCCGGACAGAGCGGTAGCTTGTACGAGGGCGAAGAACGAAGCCGCAGAGCACCGGCCTTCTGCGCGCACCCTAAGGACTGCTAGAGGACCGTGGTGGCCGCTCGCCTGCCCCTTCAATTCCCTTCTAGCATGCTTATGGAAGGTGTTTCAGGACAATTTTCCTGAGTTTTGAATTCGTCCTGATGCAGCCCCACGTTGGAAACTCGTGCTCGTCCTCTGAGTCTCCGAGTGCAGAGACCTCGATGTCAACTGCAGAAATGAAGGGCTGCGTTGAGTTGTCGAGAAGCAAGAACATAGGCAGCGCCTTGTGTTTGGGAGTCAGCAGCTGCTGGACTTTTGCGATTGCTTTCACTGTGCACTGAATGCCAGGACGGCATGTGCACGTTAAAACAGGGAGCTGGGCAAGAGCAGTAATCGAAAGATCACGGCCGTCAGAAAGCAGTTTATATATTGCCCTGAAAAGAGCAGTGTTTTTGGAGTGTGCAGTAAAATCGTGTTTCTGGACAAGGGAGGCATAAGTGCGCTGCGCTCCTAAGCTATCTCCCTGCGAGACACACTGTCAAAGCTTTTCGTTATCATGCAGTCTAGTGCAGACGCACACTACGGCTCTCCGGAGCTGTCCGAAGCCAAGCGCCGGTGGCCGGCGTCTTTCGGCTGAAGCAGCGCTTCGGAGCGTACGGCTGTTGTGTGCGCGAAGCAGCCGCTTCTCCTGCTCCGCGAGCCGGACAGAGCGGTAGCTTGTACGAGGGCGAAGAACGAAGCCGCAGAGCACCGGCCTTCTGCGCGCACCCTAAGGACTGCTAGAGGACCGTGGTGGCCGCTCGCCTGCCCCTTCAATTCCCTTCTAGCATGCTTATGGAAGGTGTTTCAGGACAATTTTCCTGAGTTTTGAATTCGTCCTGATGCAGCCCCACGTTGGAAACTCGTGCTCGTCCTCTGAGTCTCCGAGTGCAGAGACCTCGATGGCAACTGCAGAAATGAAGGGCTGCGTTGAGTTGTCGAGAAGCAAGAACATAGGCAGCGCCTTGTGTTTGGGAGTCAGCAGCTGCTGGACTTTTGCGATTGCTTTCACTGTGCACTGAATGCCAGGACGGCATGTGCACGTTAAAACAGGGAGCTGGGCAAGAGCAGTAATCGAAAGATCACGGCCGTCAGAAAGCAGTTTATATATTGCCCTGGAAAGAGCAGTGTTTTTGGAGTGTGCAGTAAAATCGTGTTTCTGGACAAGGGAGGCATAAGTGCGCTGCGCTCCTAAGCTATCTCCCTGCGAGACACACTGTCAAAGCTTTTCGTTATCATGCAGTCTAGTGCAGACGCACACTACGGCTCTCCGGAGCTGTCCGAAGCCAAGCGCCGGTGGCCGGCGTCTTTCGGCTGAAGCAGCGCTTCGGAGCGTACGGCTGTTGTGTGCGCGAAGCAGCCGCTTCTCCTGCTCCGCGAGCCGGACAGAGCGGTAGCTTGTACGAGGGCGAAGAACGAAGCCGCAGAGCACCGGCCTTCTGCGCGCACCCTAAGGACTGCGAGAGGACCGTGGTGGCCGCTCGCCTGCCTCTTCAATTCCATTCTAGCATCCTTATGGAAGGTGTTCCAGGACAATTTTCCTGAGTTTTGAATTCGTCCTGATGCAGCCCCACGTTGGAAACTCGTGCTCGTCCTCTGAGTCTCCGAGTGCAGAGACCTCGATGGCAACTGCAGAAATGAAGGGCTGCGTTGAGTTGTCGAGAAGCAAGAACATAGGCAGCGCCTTGTGTTTGGGAGTCAGCAGCTGCTGGACTTTTGCGATTGCTTTCACTGTGCACTGAATGCCAGGACGGCATGTGCACGTTAACACAGGGAGCTGGGCAAGAGCAGTAATCGAAAGATCACGGCCGTCAGAAAGCAGTTTATATATTGCCCTGAAAAGAGCAGTGTTTTTGGAGTGTGCAGTAAAATCGTGTTTCTGGACAAGGGAGGCATAAGTGCGCTGCGCTCCTAAGCTATCTCCCTGCGAGACACACTGTCAAAGCTTTTCGTTATCATGCAGTCTAGTGCAGACGCACACTACGGCTCTCCGGAGCTGTCCGAAGCCAAGCGCCGGTGGCCGGCGTCTTTCGGCTGAAGCAGCGCTTCGGAGCGTACGGCTGTTGTGTGCGCGAAGCAGCCGCTTCTCCTGCTCCGCGAGCCGGACAGAGCGGTAGCTTGTACGAGGGCGAAGAACGAAGCCGCAGAGCACCGGCCTTCTGCGCGCACCCTAAGGACTGCTAGAGGACCGTGTTGGCCGCTCGCCTGCCCCTTCAATTCCCTTCTAGCATGCTTATGGAAGGTGTTTCAGGACAATTTTCCTGAGTTTTGAATTCGTCCTGATGCAGCCCCACGTTGGAAACTCGTGCTCGTCCTCTGAGTCTCCGAGTGCAGAGACCTCGATGTCAACTGCAGAAATGAAGGGCTGCGTTGAGTTGTCGAGAAGCAAGAACATAGGCAGCGCCTTGTGTTTGGGAGTCAGCAGCTGCTGGACTTTTGCGATTGCTTTCACTGTGCACTGAATGCCAGGACGGCATGTGCACGTTAAAACAGGGAGCTGGGCAAGAGCAGTAATCGAAAGATCACGGCCGTCAGAAAGCAGTTTATATATTGCCCTGAAAAGAGCAGTGTTTTTGGAGTGTGCAGTAAAATCGTGTTTCTGGACAAGGGAGGCATAAGTGCGCTGCGCTCCTAAGCTATCTCCCTGCGAGACACACTGTCAAAGCTTTTCGTTATCATGCAGTCTAGTGCAGACGCACACTACGGCTCTCCGGAGCTGTCCGAAGCCAAGCGCCGGTGGCCGGCGTCTTTCGGCTGAAGCAGCGCTTCGGAGCGTACGGCTGTTGTGTGCGCGAAGCAGCCGCTTCTCCTGCTCCGCGAGCCGGACAGAGCGGTAGCTTGTACGAGGGCGAAGAACGAAGCCGCAGAGCACCGGCCTTCTGCGCGCACCCTAAGGACTTCTAGAGGACCGTGGTGGCCGCTCGCCTGCCTCTTCAATTCCATTCTAGCATCCTTATGGAAGGTGTTCCAGGACAATTTTCCTGAGTTTTGAATTCGTCCTGATGCAGCCCCACGTTGGAAACTCGTGCTCGTCCTCTGAGTCTCCGAGTGCAGAGACGTCGATGGCAACTGCAGAAATGAAGGGCTGCGTTGAGTTGTCGAGAAGCAAGAACATAGCCAGCGCCTTGTGTTTGGGAGTCAGCAGCTGCTGGACTTTTGCGATTGCTTTCACTGTGCACTGAATGCCAGGACGGCATGTGCACGTTAAAACAGGGAGCTGGGCAAGAGCAGTAATCGAAAGATCACGGCCGTCAGAAAGCAGTTTATATATTGCCCTGGAAAGAGCAGTGTTTTTGGAGTGTGCAGTAAAATCGTGTTTCTGGACAAGGGAGGCATAAGTGCGCTGCGCTCCTAAGCTATCTCCCTGCGAGACACACTGTCAAAGCTTTTCGTTATCATGCAGTCTAGTGCAGACGCACACTACGGCTCTCCGGAGCTGTCCGAAGCCAAGCGCCGGTGGCCGGCGTCTTTCGGCTGAAGCAGCGCTTCGGAGCGTACGGCTGTTGTGTGCGCGAAGCAGCCGCTTCTCCTGCTCCGCGAGCCGGACAGAGCGGTAGCTTGTACGAGGGCGAAGAACGAAGCCGCAGAGCACCGGCCTTCTGCGCGCACCCTAAGGACTGCTAGAGGACCGTGGTGGCCGCTCGCCTGCCCCTTCAATTCCCTTCTAGCATGCTTATGGAAGGTGTTTCAGGACAATTTTCCTGAGTTTTGAATTCGTCCTGATGCAGCCCCACGTTGGAAACTCGTGCTCGTCCTCTGAGTCTCCGAGTGCAGAGACCTCGATGGCAACTGCAGAAATGAAGGGCTGCGTTGAGTTGTCGAGAAGCAAGAACATAGGCAGCGCCTTGTGTTTGGGAGTCAGCAGCTGCTGGACTTTTGCGATTGCTTTCACTGTGCACTGAATGCCTGCACGGCATGTGCACGTTAAAACAGGGAGCTGGGCAAGAGCAGTAATCGAAAGATCACGGCCGTCAGAAAGCAGTTTATATATTGCCCTGGAAAGAGCAGTGTTTTTGGAGTGTGCAGTAAAATCGTGTTTCTGGACAAGGGAGGCATAAGTGCGCTGCGCTCCTAAGCTATCTCCCTGCGAGACACACTGTCAAAGCTTTTCGTTATCATGCAGTCTAGTGCAGACGCACACTACGGCTCTCCGGAGCTGTCCGAAGCCAAGCGCCGGTGGCCGGCGTCTTTCGGCTGAAGCAGCGCTTCGGAGCGTACGGCTGTTGTGTGCGCGAAGCAGCCGCTTCTCCTGCTCCGCGAGCCGGACAGAGCGGTAGCTTGTACGAGGGCGAAGAACGAAGCCGCAGAGCACCGGCCTTCTGCGCGCACCCTAAGGACTTCTAGAGGACCGTGGTGGTCGCTCGCCTGCCTCTTCAATTCCATTCTAGCATCCTTATGGAAGGTGTTCCAGGACAATTTTCCTGAGTTTTGAATTCGTCCTGATGCAGCCCCACGTTGGAAACTCGTGCTCGTCCTCTGAGTCTCCGAGTGCAGAGACCTCGATGGCAACTGCAGAAATGAAGGGCTGCGTTGAGTTGTCGAGAAGCAAGAACATAGGCAGCGCCTTGTGTTTGGGAGTCAGCAGCTGCTGGACTTTTGCGATTGCTTTCACTGTGCACTGAATGCCAGGACGGCATGTGCACGTTAAAACAGGGAGCTGGGCAAGAGCAGTAATCGAAAGATCACGGCCGTCAGAAAGCAGTTTATATATTGCCCTGGAAAGAGCAGTGTTTTTGGAGTGTGCAGTAAAATCGTGTTTCTGGACAAGGGAGGCATAAGTGCGCTGCGCTCCTAAGCTATCTCCCTGCGAGACACACTGCCAAAGCTTTTCGTTATCATGCAGTCTAGTGCAGACGCACACTACGGCTCTCCGGAGCTCTCCGAAGCCAAGCGCCGGTGGCCGGCGTCTTTCGGCTGAAGCAGCGCTTCGGAGCGTACGGCTGTTGTGTGCGCGAAGCAGTCGCTTCTCCTGCTCCGCGAGCCGGACAGAGCGGTAGCTTGTACGAGGGCGAAGAACGAAGCCGCAGAGCACCGGCCTTCTGCGCGCACCCTAAGGACTGCTAGAGGACCGTGGTGGCCGCTCGCCTGCCCCTTCAATTCCCTTCTAGCATGCTTATGGAAGGTGTTCCAGGACAATATTCCTGAGTCTTGAATTCCTCCTGATGCAGCCCCTCCTGGGAAACAACTGCTCGTCGTCTGAGTCTCCAAGTGCAGAGACCTCGATGGCAACTGCAGAAATGAAGGGCTGCGTTGAGTTGTCGAGAAGCAAGAACATAGGCAGCGCCTTGTGTTTGGGAGTCAGCAGCTGCTGGACTTTTGCGATTGCTTTCACTGTGCACTGAATGCCAGGACGGCATGTGCACGTTAAAACAGGGAGCTGGGCAAGAGCAGTAATCGAAAGATCACGGCCGTCAGAAAGCAGCTTATATATTGCCCAGAAAAGAGCACTGTTTTTGGAGTGTGCAGTAAAATCGTGTTTCTGGACAAGGGAGGCATAAGTGCGCTGCGCTCCTAAGCTATCTCCCTGCTAAGACACACTGCCAAAGCTTTTCGTTATCATGCAGTCTAGTGCAGACGCACACTACGGCTCTCCGGAGCTGTCCGAAGCCAAGCGCCGGTGGCCGGCGTCTTTCGGCTGAAGCAGCGCTTCGGAGCGTACGGCTGTTGTGTGCGCGAAGCAGCCGCTTCTCCTGCTCCGCGAGCCGGACAGAGCGGTAGCTTGTACGAGGGCGAAGAACGAAGCCGCAGAGCACCGGCCTTCTGCGCGCACCCTAAGGACTGCGAGAGGACCGTGGTGGCCGCTCGCCTGCCTCTTCAATTCCATTCTAGCATGCTTATGCAAGGTGTTCCAGGACAATTTTCCTGAGTTTTGAATTCGTCCTGATGCAGCCCCTCGTTGGAAACTCGTGCTCGTCCTCTGAGTCTCCGAGTGCAGAGACCTCGATGTCAACTGCAGAAATGAAGGGCTGCGTTGAGTTGTCGAGAAGCAAGAACATAGGCAGCGCCTTGTGTTTGGGAGTCAGCAGCTGCTGGACTTTTGCGATTGCTTTCACTGTGCACTGAATGCCAGGACGGCATGTGCACGTTAAAACAGGGAGCTGGGCAAGAGCAGTAATCGAAAGATCACGGCCGTCAGAAAGCAGTTTATATATTGCCCTGAAAAGAGCAGTGTTTTTGGAGTGTGCAGTAAAATCGTGTTTCTGGACAAGGGAGGCATAAGTGCGCTGCGCTCCTAAGCTATCTCCCTGCGAGACACACTGCCAAAGCTTTTCGTTATCATGCAGTCTAGTGCAGACGCACACTACGGCTCTCCGGAGCTGTCCGAAGCCAAGCGCCGGTGGCCGGCGTCTTTCGGCTGAAGCAGCGCTTCGGAGCGTACGGCTGTTGTGTGCGCGAAGCAGCCGCTTCTCCTGCTCCGCGAGCCGGACAGAGCGGTAGCTTGTACGAGGGCGAAGAACGAAGCCGCAGAGCACCGGCCTTCTGCGCGCACCCTAAGGACTGCTAGAGGACCGTGGTGGCCGCTCGCCTGCCCCTTCAATTCCCTTCTAGCATGCTTATGGAAGGTGTTCCAGGACAATATTCCTGAGTCTTGAATTCCTCCTGATGCAGCCCCTCCTGGGAAACAACTGCTCGTCGTCTGAGTCTCCAAGTGCAGAGACCTCGATGGCAACTGCAGAAATGAAGGGCTGCGTTGAGTTGTCGAGAAGCAAGAACATAGCCAGCGCCTTGTGTTTGGGAGTCAGCAGCTGCTGGACTTTTGCGATTGCTTTCACTGTGCACTGAATGCCAGGACGGCATGTGCACGTTAAAACAGGGAGCTGGGCAAGAGCAGTAATCGAAAGATCACGGCCGTCAGAAAGCAGTTTATATATTGCCCTGGAAAGAGCAGTGTTTTTGGAGTGTGCAGTAAAATCGTGTTTCTGGACAAGGGAGGCATAAGTGCGCTGCGCTCCTAAGCTATCTCCCTGCTAAGACACACTGCCAAAGCTTTTCGTTATCATGCAGTCTAGTGCAGACGCACACTACGGCTCTCCGGAGCTGTCCGAAGCCAAGCGCCGGTGGCCGGCGTCTTTCGGCTGAAGCAGCGCTTCGGAGCGTACGGCTGTTGTGTGCGCGAAGCAGCCGCTTCTCCTGCTCCGCGAGCCGGACAGAGCGGTAGCTTGTACGAGGGCGAAGAACGAAGCCGCAGAGCACCGGCCTTCTGCGCGCACCCTAAGGACTGCTAGAGGACCGTGGTGGCCGCTCGCCTGCCCCTTCAATTCCCTTCTAGCATGCTTATGGAAGGTGTTTCAGGACAATTTTCCTGAGTTTTGAATTCGTCCTGATGCAGCCCCACGTTGGAAACTCGTGCTCGTCCTCTGAGTCTCCGAGTGCAGAGACCTCGATGTCAACTGCAGAAATGAAGGGCTGCGTTGAGTTGTCGAGAAGCAAGAACATAGGCAGCGCCTTGTGTTTGGGAGTCAGCAGCTGCTGGACTTTTGCGATTGCTTTCACTGTGCACTGAATGCCAGGACGGCATGTGCACGTTAAAACAGGGAGCTGGGCAAGAGCAGTAATCGAAAGATCACGGCCGTCAGAAAGCAGTTTATATATTGCCCAGAAAAGAGCAGTGTTTTTGGAGTGTGCAGTAAAATCGTGTTTCTGGACAAGGGAGGCATAAGTGCGCTGCGCTCCTAAGCTATCTCCCTGCGAGACACACTGTCAAAGCTTTTCGTTATCATGCAGTCTAGTGCAGACGCACACTACGGCTCTCCGGAGCTGTCCGAAGCCAAGCGCCGGTGGCCGGCGTCTTTCGGCTGAAGCAGCGCTTCGGAGCGTACGGCTGTTGTGTGCGCGAAGCAGCCGCTTCTCCTGCTCCGCGAGCCGGACAGAGCGGTAGCTTGTACGAGGGCGAAGAACGAAGCCGCAGAGCACCGGCCTTCTGCGCGCACCCTAAGGACTGCTAGAGGACCGTGGTGGCCGCTCGCCTGCCCCTTCAATTCCCTTCTAGCATGCTTATGGAAGGTGTTTCAGGACAATTTTCCTGAGTTTTGAATTCGTCCTGATGCAGCCCCACGTTGGAAACTCGTGCTCGTCCTCTGAGTCTCCGAGTGCAGAGACCTCGATGGCAACTGCAGAAATGAAGGGCTGCGTTGAGTTGTCGAGAAGCAAGAACATAGGCAGCGCCTTGTGTTTGGGAGTCAGCAGCTGCTGGACTTTTGCGATTGCTTTCACTGTGCACTGAATGCCAGGACGGCATGTGCACGTTAAAACAGGGAGCTGGGCAAGAGCAGTAATCGAAAGATCACGGCCGTCAGAAAGCAGTTTATATATTGCCCTGGAAAGAGCAGTGTTTTTGGAGTGTGCAGTAAAATCGTGTTTCTGGACAAGGGAGGCATAAGTGCGCTGCGCTCCTAAGCTATCTCCCTGCGAGACACACTGTCAAAGCTTTTCGTTATCATGCAGTCTAGTGCAGACGCACACTACGGCTCTCCGGAGCTGTCCGAAGCCAAGCGCCGGTGGCCGGCGTCTTTCGGCTGAAGCAGCGCTTCGGAGCGTACGGCTGTTGTGTGCGCGAAGCAGCCGCTTCTCCTGCTCCGCGAGCCGGACAGAGCGGTAGCTTGTACGAGGGCGAAGAACGAAGCCGCAGAGCACCGGCCTTCTGCGCGCACCCTAAGGACTGCGAGAGGACCGTGGTGGCCGCTCGCCTGCCTCTTCAATTCCATTCTAGCATCCTTATGGAAGGTGTTCCAGGACAATTTTCCTGAGTTTTGAATTCGTCCTGATGCAGCCCCACGTTGGAAACTCGTGCTCGTCCTCTGAGTCTCCGAGTGCAGAGACCTCGATGGCAACTGCAGAAATGAAGGGCTGCGTTGAGTTGTCGAGAAGCAAGAACATAGGCAGCGCCTTGTGTTTGGGAGTCAGCAGCTGCTGGACTTTTGCGATTGCTTTCACTGTGCACTGAATGCCAGGACGGCATGTGCACGTTAACACAGGGAGCTGGGCAAGAGCAGTAATCGAAAGATCACGGCCGTCAGAAAGCAGTTTATATATTGCCCTGAAAAGAGCAGTGTTTTTGGAGTGTGCAGTAAAATCGTGTTTCTGGACAAGGGAGGCATAAGTGCGCTGCGCTCCTAAGCTATCTCCCTGCGAGACACACTGTCAAAGCTTTTCGTTATCATGCAGTCTAGTGCAGACGCACACTACGGCTCTCCGGAGCTGTCCGAAGCCAAGCGCCGGTGGCCGGCGTCTTTCGGCTGAAGCAGCGCTTCGGAGCGTACGGCTGTTGTGTGCGCGAAGCAGCCGCTTCTCCTGCTCCGCGAGCCGGACAGAGCGGTAGCTTGTACGAGGGCGAAGAACGAAGCCGCAGAGCACCGGCCTTCTGCGCGCACCCTAAGGACTGCTAGAGGACCGTGGTGGCCGCTCGCCTGCCCCTTCAATTCCCTTCTAGCATGCTTATGGAAGGTGTTTCAGGACAATTTTCCTGAGTTTTGAATTCGTCCTGATGCAGCCCCACGTTGGAAACTCGTGCTCGTCCTCTGAGTCTCCGAGTGCAGAGACCTCGATGTCAACTGCAGAAATGAAGGGCTGCGTTGAGTTGTCGAGAAGCAAGAACATAGGCAGCGCCTTGTGTTTGGGAGTCAGCAGCTGCTGGACTTTTGCGATTGCTTTCACTGTGCACTGAATGCCAGGACGGCATGTGCACGTTAAAACAGGGAGCTGGGCAAGAGCAGTAATCGAAAGATCACGGCCGTCAGAAAGCAGTTTATATATTGCCCTGAAAAGAGCAGTGTTTTTGGAGTGTGCAGTAAAATCGTGTTTCTGGACAAGGGAGGCATAAGTGCGCTGCGCTCCTAAGCTATCTCCCTGCGAGACACACTGTCAAAGCTTTTCGTTATCATGCAGTCTAGTGCAGACGCACACTACGGCTCTCCGGAGCTGTCCGAAGCCAAGCGCCGGTGGCCGGCGTCTTTCGGCTGAAGCAGCGCTTCGGAGCGTACGGCTGTTGTGTGCGCGAAGCAGCCGCTTCTCCTGCTCCGCGAGCCGGACAGAGCGGTAGCTTGTACGAGGGCGAAGAACGAAGCCGCAGAGCACCGGCCTTCTGCGCGCACCCTAAGGACTTCTAGAGGACCGTGGTGGCCGCTCGCCTGCCTCTTCAATTCCATTCTAGCATCCTTATGGAAGGTGTTCCAGGACAATTTTCCTGAGTTTTGAATTCGTCCTGATGCAGCCCCACGTTGGAAACTCGTGCTCGTCCTCTGAGTCTCCGAGTGCAGAGACGTCGATGGCAACTGCAGAAATGAAGGGCTGCGTTGAGTTGTCGAGAAGCAAGAACATAGGCAGCGCCTTGTGTTTGGGAGTCAGCAGCTGCTGGACTTTTGCGATTGCTTTCACTGTGCACTGAATGCCAGGACGGCATGTGCACGTTAAAACAGGGAGCTGGGCAAGAGCAGTAATCGAAAGATCACGGCCGTCAGAAAGCAGTTTATATATTGCCCTGGAAAGAGCAGTGTTTTTGGAGTGTGCAGTAAAATCGTGTTTCTGGACAAGGGAGGCATAAGTGCGCTGCGCTCCTAAGCTATCTCCCTGCGAGACACACTGTCAAAGCTTTTCGTTATCATGCAGTCTAGTGCAGACGCACACTACGGCTCTCCGGAGCTGTCCGAAGCCAAGCGCCGGTGGCCGGCGTCTTTCGGCTGAAGCAGCGCTTCGGAGCGTACGGCTGTTGTGTGCGCGAAGCAGCCGCTTCTCCTGCTCCGCGAGCCGGACAGAGCGGTAGCTTGTACGAGGGCGAAGAACGAAGCCGCAGAGCACCGGCCTTCTGCGCGCACCCTAAGGACTGCTAGAGGACCGTGGTGGCCGCTCGCCTGCCCCTTCAATTCCCTTCTAGCATGCTTATGGAAGGTGTTTCAGGACAATTTTCCTGAGTTTTGAATTCGTCCTGATGCAGCCCCACGTTGGAAACTCGTGCTCGTCCTCTGAGTCTCCGAGTGCAGAGACCTCGATGGCAACTGCAGAAATGAAGGGCTGCGTTGAGTTGTCGAGAAGCAAGAACATAGGCAGCGCCTTGTGTTTGGGAGTCAGCAGCTGCTGGACTTTTGCGATTGCTTTCACTGTGCACTGAATGCCTGCACGGCATGTGCACGTTAAAACAGGGAGCTGGGCAAGAGCAGTAATCGAAAGATCACGGCCGTCAGAAAGCAGTTTATATATTGCCCTGGAAAGAGCAGTGTTTTTGGAGTGTGCAGTAAAATCGTGTTTCTGGACAAGGGAGGCATAAGTGCGCTGCGCTCCTAAGCTATCTCCCTGCGAGACACACTGTCAAAGCTTTTCGTTATCATGCAGTCTAGTGCAGACGCACACTACGGCTCTCCGGAGCTGTCCGAAGCCAAGCGCCGGTGGCCGGCGTCTTTCGGCTGAAGCAGCGCTTCGGAGCGTACGGCTGTTGTGTGCGCGAAGCAGCCGCTTCTCCTGCTCCGCGAGCCGGACAGAGCGGTAGCTTGTACGAGGGCGAAGAACGAAGCCGCAGAGCACCGGCCTTCTGCGCGCACCCTAAGGACTTCTAGAGGACCGTGGTGGTCGCTCGCCTGCCTCTTCAATTCCATTCTAGCATCCTTATGGAAGGTGTTCCAGGACAATTTTCCTGAGTTTTGAATTCGTCCTGATGCAGCCCCACGTTGGAAACTCGTGCTCGTCCTCTGAGTCTCCGAGTGCAGAGACCTCGATGGCAACTGCAGAAATGAAGGGCTGCGTTGAGTTGTCGAGAAGCAAGAACATAGGCAGCGCCTTGTGTTTGGGAGTCAGCAGCTGCTGGACTTTTGCGATTGCTTTCACTGTGCACTGAATGCCAGGACGGCATGTGCACGTTAAAACAGGGAGCTGGGCAAGAGCAGTAATCGAAAGATCACGGCCGTCAGAAAGCAGTTTATATATTGCCCTGGAAAGAGCAGTGTTTTTGGAGTGTGCAGTAAAATCGTGTTTCTGGACAAGGGAGGCATAAGTGCGCTGCGCTCCTAAGCTATCTCCCTGCGAGACACACTGCCAAAGCTTTTCGTTATCATGCAGTCTAGTGCAGACGCACACTACGGCTCTCCGGAGCTCTCCGAAGCCAAGCGCCGGTGGCCGGCGTCTTTCGGCTGAAGCAGCGCTTCGGAGCGTACGGCTGTTGTGTGCGCGAAGCAGTCGCTTCTCCTGCTCCGCGAGCCGGACAGAGCGGTAGCTTGTACGAGGGCGAAGAACGAAGCCGCAGAGCACCGGCCTTCTGCGCGCACCCTAAGGACTGCTAGAGGACCGTGGTGGCCGCTCGCCTGCCCCTTCAATTCCCTTCTAGCATGCTTATGGAAGGTGTTCCAGGACAATATTCCTGAGTCTTGAATTCCTCCTGATGCAGCCCCTCCTGGGAAACAACTGCTCGTCGTCTGAGTCTCCAAGTGCAGAGACCTCGATGGCAACTGCAGAAATGAAGGGCTGCGTTGAGTTGTCGAGAAGCAAGAACATAGGCAGCGCCTTGTGTTTGGGAGTCAGCAGCTGCTGGACTTTTGCGATTGCTTTCACTGTGCACTGAATGCCAGGACGGCATGTGCACGTTAAAACAGGGAGCTGGGCAAGAGCAGTAATCGAAAGATCACGGCCGTCAGAAAGCAGCTTATATATTGCCCAGAAAAGAGCACTGTTTTTGGAGTGTGCAGTAAAATCGTGTTTCTGGACAAGGGAGGCATAAGTGCGCTGCGCTCCTAAGCTATCTCCCTGCTAAGACACACTGCCAAAGCTTTTCGTTATCATGCAGTCTAGTGCAGACGCACACTACGGCTCTCCGGAGCTGTCCGAAGCCAAGCGCCGGTGGCCGGCGTCTTTCGGCTGAAGCAGCGCTTCGGAGCGTACGGCTGTTGTGTGCGCGAAGCAGCCGCTTCTCCTGCTCCGCGAGCCGGACAGAGCGGTAGCTTGTACGAGGGCGAAGAACGAAGCCGCAGAGCACCGGCCTTCTGCGCGCACCCTAAGGACTGCGAGAGGACCGTGGTGGCCGCTCGCCTGCCTCTTCAATTCCATTCTAGCATGCTTATGCAAGGTGTTCCAGGACAATTTTCCTGAGTTTTGAATTCGTCCTGATGCAGCCCCTCGTTGGAAACTCGTGCTCGTCCTCTGAGTCTCCGAGTGCAGAGACCTCGATGTCAACTGCAGAAATGAAGGGCTGCGTTGAGTTGTCGAGAAGCAAGAACATAGGCAGCGCCTTGTGTTTGGGAGTCAGCAGCTGCTGGACTTTTGCGATTGCTTTCACTGTGCACTGAATGCCAGGACGGCATGTGCACGTTAAAACAGGGAGCTGGGCAAGAGCAGTAATCGAAAGATCACGGCCGTCAGAAAGCAGTTTATATATTGCCCTGAAAAGAGCAGTGTTTTTGGAGTGTGCAGTAAAATCGTGTTTCTGGACAAGGGAGGCATAAGTGCGCTGCGCTCCTAAGCTATCTCCCTGCGAGACACACTGCCAAAGCTTTTCGTTATCATGCAGTCTAGTGCAGACGCACACTACGGCTCTCCGGAGCTGTCCGAAGCCAAGCGCCGGTGGCCGGCGTCTTTCGGCTGAAGCAGCGCTTCGGAGCGTACGGCTGTTGTGTGCGCGAAGCAGCCGCTTCTCCTGCTCCGCGAGCCGGACAGAGCGGTAGCTTGTACGAGGGCGAAGAACGAAGCCGCAGAGCACCGGCCTTCTGCGCGCACCCTAAGGACTGCTAGAGGACCGTGGTGGCCGCTCGCCTGCCCCTTCAATTCCCTTCTAGCATGCTTATGGAAGGTGTTCCAGGACAATATTCCTGAGTCTTGAATTCCTCCTGATGCAGCCCCTCCTGGGAAACAACTGCTCGTCGTCTGAGTCTCCAAGTGCAGAGACCTCGATGGCAACTGCAGAAATGAAGGGCTGCGTTGAGTTGTCGAGAAGCAAGAACATAGCCAGCGCCTTGTGTTTGGGAGTCAGCAGCTGCTGGACTTTTGCGATTGCTTTCACTGTGCACTGAATGCCTGCACGGCATGTGCACGTTAAAACAGGGAGCTGGGCAAGAGCAGTAATCGAAGGATCACGGCCGTCAGAAAGCAGTTTATATATTGCCCTGAAAAGAGCAGTGTTTTTGGAGTGTGCAGTAAAATCGTGTTTCTGGACAAGGGAGGCATAAGTGCGCTGCGCTCCTAAGCTATCTCCCTGCGAGACACACTGTCAAAGCTTTTCGTTATCATGCAGTCTAGTGCAGACGCACACTACGGCTCTCCGGAGCTGTCCGAAGCCAAGCGCCGGTGGCCGGCGTCTTTCGGCTGAAGCAGCGCTTCGGAGCGTACGGCTGTTGTGTGCGCGAAGCAGCCGCTTCTCCTGCTCCGCGAGCCGGACAGAGCGGTAGCTTGTACGAGGGCGAAGAACGAAGCCGCAGAGCACCGGCCTTCTGCGCGCACCCTAAGGACTTCTAGAGGACCGTGGTGGCCGCTCGCCTGCCTCTTCAATTCCATTCTAGCATCCTTATGGAAGGTGTTCCAGGACAATTTTCCTGAGTTTTGAATTCGTCCTGATGCAGCCCCACGTTGGAAACTCGTGCTCGTCCTCTGATTCTCCGACATGCAGAGACCTCGATGGCAACTGCAGAAATGAAGGGCTGCGTTGAGTTGTCGAGAAGCAAGAACATAGGCAGCGCCTTGTGTTTGGGAGTCAGCAGCTGCTGGACTTTTGCGATTGCTTTCACTGTGCACTGAATGCCAGGACGGCATGTGCACGTTAAAACAGGGAGCTGGGCAAGAGCAGTAATCGAAAGATCACGGCCGTCAGAAAGCAGTTTATATATTGCCCTGAAAAGAGCAGTGTTTTTGGAGTGTGCAGTAAAATCGTGTTTCTGGACAAGGGAGGCATAAGTGCGCTGCGCTCCTAAGCTATCTCCCTGCGAGACACACTGTCAAAGCTTTTCGTTATCATGCAGTCTAGTGCAGACGCACACTACGGCTCTCCGGAGCTGTCCGAAGCCAAGCGCCGGTGGCCGGCGTCTTTCGGCTGAAGCAGCGCTTCGGAGCGTACGGCTGTTGTGTGCGCGAAGCAGCCGCTTCTCCTGCTCCGCGAGCCGGACAGAGCGGTAGCTTGTACGAGGGCGAAGAACGAAGCCGCAGAGCACCGGCCTTCTGCGCGCACCCTAAGGACTTCTAGAGGACCGTGGTGGCCGCTCGCCTGCCTCTTCAATTCCATTCTAGCATCCTTATGGAAGGTGTTCCAGGACAATTTTCCTGAGTTTTGAATTCGTCCTGATGCAGCCCCACGTTGGAAACTCGTGCTCGTTCTCTGAGTCTCCGAGTGCAGAGACCTCGATGGCAACTGCAGAAATGAAGGGCTGCGTTGAGTTGTCGAGAAGCAAGAACATAGCCAGCGCCTTGTGTTTGGGAGTCAGCAGCTGCTGGAGTTTTGCGATTGCTTTCACTGTGCACTGAATGCCAGGACGGCATGTGCACGTTAAAACAGGGAGCTGGGCAAGAGCAGTAATCGAAAGATCACGGCCGTCAGAAAGCAGCTTATATATTGCCCAGAAAAGAGCACTGTTTTTGGAGTGTGCAGTAAAATCGTGTTTCTGGACAAGGGAGGCATAAGTGCGCTGCGCTCCTAAGCTATCTCCCTGCTAAGACACACTGCCAAAGCTTTTCGTTATCATGCAGTCTAGTGCAGACGCACACTACGGCTCTCCGGAGCTGTCCGAAGCCAAGCGCCGGTGGCCGGCGTCTTTCGGCTGAAGCAGCGCTTCGGAGCGTACGGCTGTTGTGTGCGCGAAGCAGCCGCTTCTCCTGCTCCGCGAGCCGGACAGAGCGGTAGCTTGTACGAGGGCGAAGAACGAAGCCGCAGAGCACCGGCCTTCTGCGCGCACCCTAAGGACTGCGAGAGGACCGTGGTGGCCGCTCGCCTGCCTCTTCAATTCCATTCTAGCATCATTATGGAAGGTGTTCCAGGACAATTTTCCTGAGTTTTGAATTCGTCCTGATGCAGCCCCACGTTGGAAACTCGTGCTCGTCCTCTGAGTCTCCGAGTGCAGAGACCTCGATGGCAACTGCAGAAATGAAGGGCTGCGTTGAGTTGTCGAGAAGCAAGAACATAGGCAGCGCCTTGTGTTTGGGAGTCAGCAGCTGCTGGACTTTTGCGATTGCTTTCACTGTGCACTGAATGCCAGGACGGCATGTGCACGTTAAAACAGGGAGCTGGGCAAGAGCAGTAATCGAAAGATCACGGCCGTCAGAAAGCAGTTTATATATTGCCCTGGAAAGAGCAGTGTTTTTGGAGTGTGCAGTAAAATCGTGTTTCTGGACAAGGGAGGCATAAGTGCGCTGCGCTCCTAAGCTATCTCCCTGCGAGACACACTGTCAAAGCTTTTCGTTATCATGCAGTCTAGTGCAGACGCACACTACGGCTCTCCGGAGCTGTCCGAAGCCAAGCGCCGGTGGCCGGCGTCTTTCGGCTGAAGCAGCGCTTCGGAGCGTACGGCTGTTGTGTGCGCGAAGCAGCCGCTTCTCCTGCTCCGCGAGCCGGACAGAGCGGTAGCTTGTACGAGGGCGAAGAACGAAGCCGCAGAGCACCGGCCTTCTGCGCGCACCCTAAGGACTTCTAGAGGACCGTGGTGGCCGCTCGCCTGCCTCTTCAATTCCATTCTAGCATCCTTATGGAAGGTGTTCCAGGACAATTTTCCTGAGTTTTGAATTCGTCCTGATGCAGCCCCACGTTGGAAACTCGTGCTCGTTCTCTGAGTCTCCGAGTGCAGAGACCTCGATGGCAACTGCAGAAATGAAGGGCTGCGTTGAGTTGTCGAGAAGCAAGAACATAGGCAGCGCCTTGTGTTTGGGAGTCAGCAGCTGCTGGACTTTTGCGATTGCTTTCACTGTGCACTGAATGCCAGGACGGCATGTGCACGTTAAAACAGGGAGCTGGGCAAGAGCAGTAATCGAAAGATCACGGCCGTCAGAAAGCAGCTTATATATTGCCCAGAAAAGAGCACTGTTTTTGGAGTGTGCAGTAAAATCGTGTTTCTGGACAAGGGAGGCATAAGTGCGCTGCGCTCCTAAGCTATCTCCCTGCTAAGACACACTGCCAAAGCTTTTCGTTATCATGCAGTCTAGTGCAGACGCACACTACGGCTCTCCGGAGCTGTCCGAAGCCAAGCGCCGGTCGCCGGCGTCTTTCGGCTGAAGCAGCGCTTCGGAGCGTACGGCTGTTGTGTGCGCGAAGCAGCCGCTTCTCCTGCTCCGCGAGCCGGACAGAGCGGTAGCTTGTACGAGGGCGAAGAACGAAGCCGCAGAGCACCGGCCTTCTGCGCGCACCCTAAGGACTGCGAGAGGACCGTGGTGGCCGCTCGCCTGCCTCTTCAATTCCATTCTAGCATCATTATGGAAGGTGTTCCAGGACAATTTTCCTGAGTTTTGAATTCGTCCTGATGCAGCCCCACGTTGGAAACTCGTGCTCGTCCTCTGAGTCTCCGAGTGCAGAGACCTCGATGGCAACTGCAGAAATGAAGGGCTGCGTTGAGTTGTCGAGAAGCAAGAACATAGGCAGCGCCTTGTGTTTGGGAGTCAGCAGCTGCTGGACTTTTGCGATTGCTTTCACTGTGCACTGAATGCCAGGACGGCATGTGCACGTTAAAACAGGGAGCTGGGCAAGAGCAGTAATCGAAAGATCACGGCCGTCAGAAAGCAGTTTATATATTGCCCTGAAAAGAGCAGTGTTTTTGGAGTGTGCAGTAAAATCGTGTTTCTGGACAAGGGAGGCATAAGTGCGCTGCGCTCCTAAGCTATCTCCCTGCGAGACACACTGCCAAAGCTTTTCGTTATCATGCAGTCTAGTGCAGACGCACACTACGGCTCTCCGGAGCTGTCCGAAGCCAAGCGCCGGTGGCCGGCGTCTTTCGGCTGAAGCAGCGCTTCGGAGCGTACGGCTGTTGTGTGCGCGAAGCAGCCGCTTCTCCTGCTCCGCGAGCCGGACAGAGCGGTAGCTTGTACGAGGGCGAAGAACGAAGCCGCAGAGCACCGGCCTTCTGCGCGCACCCTAAGGACTGCTAGAGGACCGTGGTGGCCGCTCGCCTGCCCCTTCAATTCCCTTCTAGCATGCTTATGGAAGGTGTTCCAGGACAATATTCCTGAGTCTTGAATTCGTCCTGATGCAGCCCCTCCTGGGAAACAACTGCTCGTCGTCTGAGTCTCCAAGTGCAGAGACCTCGATGTCAACTGCAGAAATGAAGGGCTGCGTTGAGTTGTCGAGAAGCAAGAACATAGCCAGCGCCTTGTGTTTGGGAGTCAGCAGCTGCTGGACTTTTGCGATTGCTTTCACTGTGCACTGAATGCCAGGACGGCATGTGCACGTTAAAACAGGGAGCTGGGCAAGAGCAGTAATCGAAAGATCACGGCCGTCAGAAAGCAGCTTATATATTGCCCAGAAAAGAGCACTGTTTTTGGAGTGTGCAGTAAAATCGTGTTTCTGGACAAGGGAGGCATAAGTGCGCTGCGCTCCTAAGCTATCTCCCTGCTAAGACACACTGCCAAAGCTTTTCGTTATCATGCAGTCTAGTGCAGACGCACACTACGGCTCTCCGGAGCTGTCCGAAGCCAAGCGCCGGTGGCCGGCGTCTTTCGGCTGAAGCAGCGCTTCGGAGCGTACGGCTGTTGTGTGCGCGAAGCAGCCGCTTCTCCTGCTCCGCGAGCCGGACAGAGCGGTAGCTTGTACGAGGGCGAAGAACGAAGCCGCAGAGCACCGGCCTTCTGCGCGCACCCTAAGGACTTCTAGAGGACCGTGGTGGTCGCTCGCCTGCCTCTTCAATTCCATTCTAGCATCCTTATGGAAGGTGTTCCAGGACAATTTTCCTGAGTTTTGAATTCGTCCTGATGCAGCCCCACGTTGGAAACTCGTGCTCGTCCTCTGAGTCTCCGAGTGCAGAGACCTCGATGGCAACTGCAGAAATGAAGGGCTGCGTTGAGTTGTCGAGAAGCAAGAACATAGGCAGCGCCTTGTGTTTGGGAGTCAGCAGCTGCTGGACTTTTGCGATTGCTTTCACTGTGCACTGAATGCCTGCACGGCATGTGCACGTTAAAACAGGGAGCTGGGCAAGAGCAGTAATCGAAAGATCACGGCCGTCAGAAAGCAGTTTATATATTGCCCTGAAAAGAGCAGTGTTTTTGGAGTGTGCAGTAAAATCGTGTTTCTGGACAAGGGAGGCATAAGTGCGCTGCGCTCCTAAGCTATCTCCCTGCGAGACACACTGCCAAAGCTTTTCGTTATCATGCAGTCTAGTGCAGACGCACACTACGGCTCTCCGGAGCTCTCCGAAGCCAAGCGCCGGTGGCCGGCGTCTTTCGGCTGAAGCAGCGCTTCGGAGCGTACGGCTGTTGTGTGCGCGAAGCAGCCGCTTCTCCTGCTCCGCGAGCCGGACAGAGCGGTAGCTTGTACGAGGGCGAAGAACGAAGCCGCAGAGCACCGGCCTTCTGCGCGCACCCTAAGGACTGCGAGAGGACCGTGGTGGCCGCTCGCCTGCCCCTTCAATTCCCTTCTAGCATGCTTATGGAAGGTGTTCCAGGACAATATTCCTGAGTCTTGAATTCCTCCTGATGCAGCCCCTCCTGGGAAACAACTGCTCGTCGTCTGAGTCTCCAAGTGCAGAGACCTCGATGTCAACTGCAGAAATGAAGGGCTGCGTTGAGTTGTCGAGAAGCAAGAACATAGCCAGCGCCTTGTGTTTGGGAGTCAGCAGCTGCTGGACTTTTGCGATTGCTTTCACTGTGCACTGAATGCCTGCACGGCATGTGCACGTTAAAACAGGGAGCTGGGCAAGAGCAGTAATCGAAAGATCACGGCCGTCAGAAAGCAGTTTATATATTGCCCTGGAAAGAGCAGTGTTTTTGGAGTGTGCAGTAAAATCGTGTTTCTGGACAAGGGAGGCATAAGTGCGCTGCGCTCCTAAGCTATCTCCCTGCGAGACACACTGTCAAAGCTTTTCGTTATCATGCAGTCTAGTGCAGACGCACACTACGGCTCTCCGGAGCTGTCCGAAGCCAAGCGCCGGTGGCCGGCGTCTTTCGGCTGAAGCAGCGCTTCGGAGCGTACGGCTGTTGTGTGCGCGAAGCAGCCGCTTCTCCTGCTCCGCGAGCCGGACAGAGCGGTAGCTTGTACGAGGGCGAAGAACGAAGCCGCAGAGCACCGGCCTTCTGCGCGCACCCTAAGGACTTCTAGAGGACCGTGGTGGCCGCTCGCCTGCCTCTTCAATTCCATTCTAGCATCCTTATGGAAGGTGTTCCAGGACAATTTTCCTGAGTTTTGAATTCGTCCTGATGCAGCCCCACGTTGGAAACTCGTGCTCGTCCTCTGAGTCTCCGAGTGCAGAGACCTCGATGGCAACTGCAGAAATGAAGGGCTGCGTTGAGTTGTCGAGAAGCAAGAACATAGGCAGCGCCTTGTGTTTGGGAGTCAGCAGCTGCTGGACTTTTGCGATTGCTTTCACTGTGCACTGAATGCCAGGACGGCATGTGCACGTTAAAACAGGGAGCTGGGCAAGAGCAGTAATCGAAAGATCACGGCCGTCAGAAAGCAGTTTATATATTGCCCTGGAAAGAGCAGTGTTTTTGGAGTGTGCAGTAAAATCGTGTTTCTGGACAAGGGAGGCATAAGTGCGCTGCGCTCCTAAGCTATCTCCCTGCGAGACACACTGTCAAAGCTTTTCGTTATCATGCAGTCTAGTGCAGACGCACACTACGGCTCTCCGGAGCTGTCCGAAGCCAAGCGCCGGTGGCCGGCGTCTTTCGGCTGAAGCAGCGCTTCGGAGCGTACGGCTGTTGTGTGCGCGAAGCAGCCGCTTCTCCTGCTCCGCGAGCCGGACAGAGCGGTAGCTTGTACGAGGGCGAAGAACGAAGCCGCAGAGCACCGGCCTTCTGCGCGCACCCTAAGGACTGCTAGAGGACCGTGGTGGCCGCTCGCCTGCCCCTTCAATTCCCTTCTAGCATGCTTATTGAAGGTGTTCCAGGACAATTTTCCTGAGTTTTGAATTCGTCCTGATGCAGCCCCACGTTGGAAACTCGTGCTCGTCCTCTGAGTCTCCGAGTGCAGAGACCTCGATGGCAACTGCAGAAATGAAGGGCTGCGTTGAGTTGTCGAGAAGCAAGAACATAGGCAGCGCCTTGTGTTTGGGAGTCAGCAGCTGCTGGACTTTTGCGATTGCTTTCACTGTGCACTGAATGCCTGCACGGCATGTGCACGTTAAAACAGGGAGCTGGGCAAGAGCAGTAATCGAAAGATCACGGCCGTCAGAAAGCAGTTTATATATTGCCCTGGAAAGAGCAGTGTTTTTGGAGTGTGCAGTAAAATCGTGTTTCTGGACAAGGGAGGCATAAGTGCGCTGCGCTCCTAAGCTATCTCCCTGCGAGACACACTGTCAAAGCTTTTCGTTATCATGCAGTCTAGTGCAGACGCACACTACGGCTCTCCGGAGCTGTCCGAAGCCAAGCGCCGGTGGCCGGCGTCTTTCGGCTGAAGCAGCGCTTCGGAGCGTACGGCTGTTGTGTGCGCGAAGCAGCCGCTTCTCCTGCTCCGCGAGCCGGACAGAGCGGTAGCTTGTACGAGGGCGAAGAACGAAGCCGCAGAGCACCGGCCTTCTGCGCGCACCCTAAGGACTTCTAGAGGACCGTGGTGGTCGCTCGCCTGCCTCTTCAATTCCATTCTAGCATCCTTATGGAAGGTGTTCCAGGACAATTTTCCTGAGTTTTGAATTCGTCCTGATGCAGCCCCACGTTGGAAACTCGTGCTCGTCCTCTGAGTCTCCGAGTGCAGAGACCTCGATGGCAACTGCAGAAATGAAGGGCTGCGTTGAGTTGTCGAGAAGCAAGAACATAGGCAGCGCCTTGTGTTTGGGAGTCAGCAGCTGCTGGACTTTTGCGATTGCTTTCACTGTGCACTGAATGCCAGGACGGCATGTGCACGTTAAAACAGGGAGCTGGGCAAGAGCAGTAATCGAAAGATCACGGCCGTCAGAAAGCAGTTTATATATTGCCCTGGAAAGAGCAGTGTTTTTGGAGTGTGCAGTAAAATCGTGTTTCTGGACAAGGGAGGCATAAGTGCGCTGCGCTCCTAAGCTATCTCCCTGCGAGACACACTGCCAAAGCTTTTCGTTATCATGCAGTCTAGTGCAGACGCACACTACGGCTCTCCGGAGCTCTCCGAAGCCAAGCGCCGGTGGCCGGCGTCTTTCGGCTGAAGCAGCGCTTCGGAGCGTACGGCTGTTGTGTGCGCGAAGCAGTCGCTTCTCCTGCTCCGCGAGCCGGACAGAGCGGTAGCTTGTACGAGGGCGAAGAACGAAGCCGCAGAGCACCGGCCTTCTGCGCGCACCCTAAGGACTGCTAGAGGACCGTGGTGGCCGCTCGCCTGCCCCTTCAATTCCCTTCTAGCATGCTTATGGAAGGTGTTCCAGGACAATATTCCTGAGTCTTGAATTCGTCCTGATGCAGCCCCTCCTGGGAAACAACTGCTCGTCGTCTGAGTCTCCAAGTGCAGAGACCTCGATGTCAACTGCAGAAATGAAGGGCTGCGTTGAGTTGTCGAGAAGCAAGAACATAGGCAGCGCCTTGTGTTTGGGAGTCAGCAGCTGCTGGACTTTTGCGATTGCTTTCACTGTGCACTGAATGCCAGGACGGCATGTGCACGTTAAAACAGGGAGCTGGGCAAGAGCAGTAATCGAAAGATCACGGCCGTCAGAAAGCAGCTTATATATTGCCCAGAAAAGAGCACTGTTTTTGGAGTGTGCAGTAAAATCGTGTTTCTGGACAAGGGAGGCATAAGTGCGCTGCGCTCCTAAGCTATCTCCCTGCTAAGACACACTGCCAAAGCTTTTCGTTATCATGCAGTCTAGTGCAGACGCACACTACGGCTCTCCGGAGCTGTCCGAAGCCAAGCGCCGGTGGCCGGCGTCTTTCGGCTGAAGCAGCGCTTCGGAGCGTACGGCTGTTGTGTGCGCGAAGCAGCCGCTTCTCCTGCTCCGCGAGCCGGACAGAGCGGTAGCTTGTACGAGGGCGAAGAACGAAGCCGCAGAGCACCGGCCTTCTGCGCGCACCCTAAGGACTGCGAGAGGACCGTGGTGGCCGCTCGCCTGCCTCTTCAATTCCATTCTAGCATGCTTATGCAAGGTGTTCCAGGACAATTTTCCTGAGTTTTGAATTCGTCCTGATGCAGCCCCTCGTTGGAAACTCGTGCTCGTCCTCTGAGTCTCCGAGTGCAGAGACCTCGATGTCAACTGCAGAAATGAAGGGCTGCGTTGAGTTGTCGAGAAGCAAGAACATAGGCAGCGCCTTGTGTTTGGGAGTCAGCAGCTGCTGGACTTTTGCGATTGCTTTCACTGTGCACTGAATGCCTGCACGGCATGTGCACGTTAAAACAGGGAGCTGGGCAAGAGCAGTAATCGAAAGATCACGGCCGTCAGAAAGCAGTTTATATATTGCCCTGAAAAGAGCAGTGTTTTTGGAGTGTGCAGTAAAATCGTGTTTCTGGACAAGGGAGGCATAAGTGCGCTGCGCTCCTAAGCTATCTCCCTGCGAGACACACTGCCAAAGCTTTTCGTTATCATGCAGTCTAGTGCAGACGCACACTACGGCTCTCCGGAGCTGTCCGAAGCCAAGCGCCGGTGGCCGGCGTCTTTCGGCTGAAGCAGCGCTTCGGAGCGTACGGCTGTTGTGTGCGCGAAGCAGCCGCTTCTCCTGCTCCGCGAGCCGGACAGAGCGGTAGCTTGTACGAGGGCGAAGAACGAAGCCGCAGAGCACCGGCCTTCTGCGCGCACCCTAAGGACTGCGAGAGGACCGTGGTGGCCGCTCGCCTGCCCCTTCAATTCCCTTCTAGCATGCTTATGGAAGGTGTTCCAGGACAATATTCCTGAGTCTTGAATTCCTCCTGATGCAGCCCCTCCTGGGAAACAACTGCTCGTCGTCTGAGTCTCCAAGTGCAGAGACCTCGATGTCAACTGCAGAAATGAAGGGCTGCGTTGAGTTGTCGAGAAGCAAGAACATAGCCAGCGCCTTGTGTTTGGGAGTCAGCAGCTGCTGGACTTTTGCGATTGCTTTCACTGTGCACTGAATGCCAGGACGGCATGTGCACGTTAAAACAGGGAGCTGGGCAAGAGCAGTAATCGAAAGATCACGGCCGTCAGAAAGCAGTTTATATATTGCCCTGAAAAGAGCAGTGTTTTTGGAGTGTGCAGTAAAATCGTGTTTCTGGACAAGGGAGGCATAAGTGCGCTGCGCTCCTAAGCTATCTCCCTGCGAGACACACTGTCAAAGCTTTTCGTTATCATGCAGTCTAGTGCAGACGCACACTACGGCTCTCCGGAGCTGTCCGAAGCCAAGCGCCGGTGGCCGGCGTCTTTCGGCTGAAGCAGCGCTTCGGAGCGTACGGCTGTTGTGTGCGCGAAGCAGCCGCTTCTCCTGCTCCGCGAGCCGGACAGAGCGGTAGCTTGTACGAGGGCGAAGAACGAAGCCGCAGAGCACCGGCCTTCTGCGCGCACCCTAAGGACTTCTAGAGGACCGTGGTGGCCGCTCGCCTGCCTCTTCAATTCCATTCTAGCATCCTTATGGAAGGTGTTCCAGGACAATTTTCCTGAGTTTTGAATTCGTCCTGATGCAGCCCCACGTTGGAAACTCGTGCTCGTCCTCTGAGTCTCCGAGTGCAGAGACGTCGATGGCAACTGCAGAAATGAAGGGCTGCGTTGAGTTGTCGAGAAGCAAGAACATAGGCAGCGCCTTGTGTTTGGGAGTCAGCAGCTGCTGGACTTTTGCGATTGCTTTCACTGTGCACTGAATGCCAGGACGGCATGTGCACGTTAAAACAGGGAGCTGGGCAAGAGCAGTAATCGAAAGATCACGGCCGTCAGAAAGCAGCTTATATATTGCCCAGAAAAGAGCACTGTTTTTGGAGTGTGCAGTAAAATCGTGTTTCTGGACAAGGGAGGCATAAGTGCGCTGCGCTCCTAAGCTATCTCCCTGCTAAGACACACTGCCAAAGCTTTTCGTTATCATGCAGTCTAGTGCAGACGCACACTACGGCTCTCCGGAGCTGTCCGAAGCCAAGCGCCGGTGGCCGGCGTCTTTCGGCTGAAGCAGCGCTTCGGAGCGTACGGCTGTTGTGTGCGCGAAGCAGCCGCTTCTCCTGCTCCGCGAGCCGGACAGAGCGGTAGCTTGTACGAGGGCGAAGAACGAAGCCGCAGAGCACCGGCCTTCTGCGCGCACCCTAAGGACTGCTAGAGGACCGTGGTGGCCGCTCGCCTGCCCCTTCAATTCCATTCTAGCATCATTATGGAAGGTGTTCCAGGACAATTTTCCTGAGTTTTGAATTCGTCCTGATGCAGCCCCACGTTGGAAACTCGTGCTCGTCCTCTGAGTCTCCGAGTGCAGAGACGTCGATGGCAACTGCAGAAATGAAGGGCTGCGTTGAGTTGTCGAGAAGCAAGAACATAGGCAGCGCCTTGTGTTTGGGAGTCAGCAGCTGCTGGACTTTTGCGATTGCTTTCACTGTGCACTGAATGCCAGGACGGCATGTGCACGTTAAAACAGGGAGCTGGGCAAGAGCAGTAATCGAAAGATCACGGCCGTCAGAAAGCAGTTTATATATTGCCCTGAAAAGAGCAGTGTTTTTGGAGTGTGCAGTAAAATCGTGTTTCTGGACAAGGGAGGCATAAGTGCGCTGCGCTCCTAAGCTATCTCCCTGCGAGACACACTGTCAAAGCTTTTCGTTATCATGCAGTCTAGTGCAGACGCACACTACGGCTCTCCGGAGCTGTCCGAAGCCAAGCGCCGGTGGCCGGCGTCTTTCGGCTGAAGCAGCGCTTCGGAGCGTACGGCTGTTGTGTGCGCGAAGCAGCCGCTTCTCCTGCTCCGCGAGCCGGACAGAGCGGTAGCTTGTACGAGGGCGAAGAACGAAGCCGCAGAGCACCGGCCTTCTGCGCGCACCCTAAGGACTGCTAGAGGACCGTGTTGGCCGCTCGCCTGCCCCTTCAATTCCCTTCTAGCATGCTTATGGAAGGTGTTTCAGGACAATTTTCCTGAGTTTTGAATTCGTCCTGATGCAGCCCCACGTTGGAAACTCGTGCTCGTCCTCTGAGTCTCCGAGTGCAGAGACCTCGATGGCAACTGCAGAAATGAAGGGCTGCGTTGAGTTGTCGAGAAGCAAGAACATAGGCAGCGCCTTGTGTTTGGGAGTCAGCAGCTGCTGGACTTTTGCGATTGCTTTCACTGTGCACTGAATGCCAGGACGGCATGTGCACGTTAAAACAGGGAGCTGGGCAAGAGCAGTAATCGAAAGATCACGGCCGTCAGAAAGCAGTTTATATATTGCCCTGGAAAGAGCAGTGTTTTTGGAGTGTGCAGTAAAATCGTGTTTCTGGACAAGGGAGGCATAAGTGCGCTGCGCTCCTAAGCTATCTCCCTGCGAGACACACTGCCAAAGCTTTTCGTTATCATGCAGTCTAGTGCAGACGCACACTACGGCTCTCCGGAGCTGTCCGAAGCCAAGCGCCGGTGGCCGGCGTCTTTCGGCTGAAGCAGCGCTTCGGAGCGTACGGCTGTTGTGTGCGCGAAGCAGCCGCTTCTCCTGCTCCGCGAGCCGGACAGAGCGGTAGCTTGTACGAGGGCGAAGAACGAAGCCGCAGAGCACCGGCCTTCTGCGCGCACCCTAAGGACTGCGAGAGGACCGTGGTGGCCGCTCGCCTGCCTCTTCAATTCCATTCTAGCATCCTTATGGAAGGTGTTCCAGGACAATTTTCCTGAGTTTTGAATTCGTCCTGATGCAGCCCCACGTTGGAAACTCGTGCTCGTCCTCTGAGTCTCCGAGTGCAGAGACCTCGATGGCAACTGCAGAAATGAAGGGCTGCGTTGAGTTGTCGAGAAGCAAGAACATAGGCAGCGCCTTGTGTTTGGGAGTCAGCAGCTGCTGGACTTTTGCGATTGCTTTCACTGTGCACTGAATGCCAGGACGGCATGTGCACGTTAACACAGGGAGCTGGGCAAGAGCAGTAATCGAAAGATCACGGCCGTCAGAAAGCAGTTTATATATTGCCCTGAAAAGAGCAGTGTTTTTGGAGTGTGCAGTAAAATCGTGTTTCTGGACAAGGGAGGCATAAGTGCGCTGCGCTCCTAAGCTATCTCCCTGCGAGACACACTGTCAAAGCTTTTCGTTATCATGCAGTCTAGTGCAGACGCACACTACGGCTCTCCGGAGCTGTCCGAAGCCAAGCGCCGGTGGCCGGCGTCTTTCGGCTGAAGCAGCGCTTCGGAGCGTACGGCTGTTGTGTGCGCGAAGCAGCCGCTTCTCCTGCTCCGCGAGCCGGACAGAGCGGTAGCTTGTACGAGGGCGAAGAACGAAGCCGCAGAGCACCGGCCTTCTGCGCGCACCCTAAGGACTGCTAGAGGACCGTGTTGGCCGCTCGCCTGCCCCTTCAATTCCCTTCTAGCATGCTTATGGAAGGTGTTTCAGGACAATTTTCCTGAGTTTTGAATTCGTCCTGATGCAGCCCCACGTTGGAAACTCGTGCTCGTCCTCTGAGTCTCCGAGTGCAGAGACCTCGATGTCAACTGCAGAAATGAAGGGCTGCGTTGAGTTGTCGAGAAGCAAGAACATAGCCAGCGCCTTGTGTTTGGGAGTCAGCAGCTGCTGGACTTTTGCGATTGCTTTCACTGTGCACTGAATGCCAGGACGGCATGTGCACGTTAAAACAGGGAGCTGGGCAAGAGCAGTAATCGAAAGATCACGGCCGTCAGAAAGCAGTTTATATATTGCCCTGAAAAGAGCAGTGTTTTTGGAGTGTGCAGTAAAATCGTGTTTCTGGACAAGGGAGGCATAAGTGCGCTGCGCTCCTAAGCTATCTCCCTGCGAGACACACTGTCAAAGCTTTTCGTTATCATGCAGTCTAGTGCAGACGCACACTACGGCTCTCCGGAGCTGTCCGAAGCCAAGCGCCGGTGGCCGGCGTCTTTCGGCTGAAGCAGCGCTTCGGAGCGTACGGCTGTTGTGTGCGCGAAGCAGCCGCTTCTCCTGCTCCGCGAGCCGGACAGAGCGGTAGCTTGTACGAGGGCGAAGAACGAAGCCGCAGAGCACCGGCCTTCTGCGCGCACCCTAAGGACTTCTAGAGGACCGTGGTGGCCGCTCGCCTGCCTCTTCAATTCCATTCTAGCATCCTTATGGAAGGTGTTCCAGGACAATTTTCCTGAGTTTTGAATTCGTCCTGATGCAGCCCCACGTTGGAAACTCGTGCTCGTCCTCTGAGTCTCCGAGTGCAGAGACGTCGATGGCAACTGCAGAAATGAAGGGCTGCGTTGAGTTGTCGAGAAGCAAGAACATAGGCAGCGCCTTGTGTTTGGGAGTCAGCAGCTGCTGGACTTTTGCGATTGCTTTCACTGTGCACTGAATGCCAGGACGGCATGTGCACGTTAAAACAGGGAGCTGGGCAAGAGCAGTAATCGAAAGATCACGGCCGTCAGAAAGCAGTTTATATATTGCCCTGGAAAGAGCAGTGTTTTTGGAGTGTGCAGTAAAATCGTGTTTCTGGACAAGGGAGGCATAAGTGCGCTGCGCTCCTAAGCTATCTCCCTGCGAGACACACTGTCAAAGCTTTTCGTTATCATGCAGTCTAGTGCAGACGCACACTACGGCTCTCCGGAGCTGTCCGAAGCCAAGCGCCGGTGGCCGGCGTCTTTCGGCTGAAGCAGCGCTTCGGAGCGTACGGCTGTTGTGTGCGCGAAGCAGCCGCTTCTCCTGCTCCGCGAGCCGGACAGAGCGGTAGCTTGTACGAGGGCGAAGAACGAAGCCGCAGAGCACCGGCCTTCTGCGCGCACCCTAAGGACTGCTAGAGGACCGTGGTGGCCGCTCGCCTGCCCCTTCAATTCCCTTCTAGCATGCTTATGGAAGGTGTTTCAGGACAATTTTCCTGAGTTTTGAATTCGTCCTGATGCAGCCCCACGTTGGAAACTCGTGCTCGTCCTCTGAGTCTCCGAGTGCAGAGACCTCGATGGCAACTGCAGAAATGAAGGGCTGCGTTGAGTTGTCGAGAAGCAAGAACATAGGCAGCGCCTTGTGTTTGGGAGTCAGCAGCTGCTGGACTTTTGCGATTGCTTTCACTGTGCACTGAATGCCTGCACGGCATGTGCACGTTAAAACAGGGAGCTGGGCAAGAGCAGTAATCGAAAGATCACGGCCGTCAGAAAGCAGTTTATATATTGCCCTGGAAAGAGCAGTGTTTTTGGAGTGTGCAGTAAAATCGTGTTTCTGGACAAGGGAGGCATAAGTGCGCTGCGCTCCTAAGCTATCTCCCTGCGAGACACACTGTCAAAGCTTTTCGTTATCATGCAGTCTAGTGCAGACGCACACTACGGCTCTCCGGAGCTGTCCGAAGCCAAGCGCCGGTGGCCGGCGTCTTTCGGCTGAAGCAGCGCTTCGGAGCGTACGGCTGTTGTGTGCGCGAAGCAGCCGCTTCTCCTGCTCCGCGAGCCGGACAGAGCGGTAGCTTGTACGAGGGCGAAGAACGAAGCCGCAGAGCACCGGCCTTCTGCGCGCACCCTAAGGACTTCTAGAGGACCGTGGTGGTCGCTCGCCTGCCTCTTCAATTCCATTCTAGCATCCTTATGGAAGGTGTTCCAGGACAATTTTCCTGAGTTTTGAATTCGTCCTGATGCAGCCCCACGTTGGAAACTCGTGCTCGTCCTCTGAGTCTCCGAGTGCAGAGACCTCGATGGCAACTGCAGAAATGAAGGGCTGCGTTGAGTTGTCGAGAAGCAAGAACATAGCCAGCGCCTTGTGTTTGGGAGTCAGCAGCTGCTGGACTTTTGCGATTGCTTTCACTGTGCACTGAATGCCAGGACGGCATGTGCACGTTAAAACAGGGAGCTGGGCAAGAGCAGTAATCGAAAGATCACGGCCGTCAGAAAGCAGTTTATATATTGCCCTGGAAAGAGCAGTGTTTTTGGAGTGTGCAGTAAAATCGTGTTTCTGGACAAGGGAGGCATAAGTGCGCTGCGCTCCTAAGCTATCTCCCTGCGAGACACACTGCCAAAGCTTTTCGTTATCATGCAGTCTAGTGCAGACGCACACTACGGCTCTCCGGAGCTCTCCGAAGCCAAGCGCCGGTGGCCGGCGTCTTTCGGCTGAAGCAGCGCTTCGGAGCGTACGGCTGTTGTGTGCGCGAAGCAGTCGCTTCTCCTGCTCCGCGAGCCGGACAGAGCGGTAGCTTGTACGAGGGCGAAGAACGAAGCCGCAGAGCACCGGCCTTCTGCGCGCACCCTAAGGACTGCTAGAGGACCGTGGTGGCCGCTCGCCTGCCCCTTCAATTCCCTTCTAGCATGCTTATGGAAGGTGTTCCAGGACAATATTCCTGAGTCTTGAATTCCTCCTGATGCAGCCCCTCCTGGGAAACAACTGCTCGTCGTCTGAGTCTCCAAGTGCAGAGACCTCGATGGCAACTGCAGAAATGAAGGGCTGCGTTGAGTTGTCGAGAAGCAAGAACATAGGCAGCGCCTTGTGTTTGGGAGTCAGCAGCTGCTGGACTTTTGCGATTGCTTTCACTGTGCACTGAATGCCAGGACGGCATGTGCACGTTAAAACAGGGAGCTGGGCAAGAGCAGTAATCGAAAGATCACGGCCGTCAGAAAGCAGCTTATATATTGCCCAGAAAAGAGCACTGTTTTTGGAGTGTGCAGTAAAATCGTGTTTCTGGACAAGGGAGGCATAAGTGCGCTGCGCTCCTAAGCTATCTCCCTGCTAAGACACACTGCCAAAGCTTTTCGTTATCATGCAGTCTAGTGCAGACGCACACTACGGCTCTCCGGAGCTGTCCGAAGCCAAGCGCCGGTGGCCGGCGTCTTTCGGCTGAAGCAGCGCTTCGGAGCGTACGGCTGTTGTGTGCGCGAAGCAGCCGCTTCTCCTGCTCCGCGAGCCGGACAGAGCGGTAGCTTGTACGAGGGCGAAGAACGAAGCCGCAGAGCACCGGCCTTCTGCGCGCACCCTAAGGACTGCGAGAGGACCGTGGTGGCCGCTCGCCTGCCTCTTCAATTCCATTCTAGCATGCTTATGCAAGGTGTTCCAGGACAATTTTCCTGAGTTTTGAATTCGTCCTGATGCAGCCCCTCGTTGGAAACTCGTGCTCGTCCTCTGAGTCTCCGAGTGCAGAGACCTCGATGTCAACTGCAGAAATGAAGGGCTGCGTTGAGTTGTCGAGAAGCAAGAACATAGGCAGCGCCTTGTGTTTGGGAGTCAGCAGCTGCTGGACTTTTGCGATTGCTTTCACTGTGCACTGAATGCCAGGACGGCATGTGCACGTTAAAACAGGGAGCTGGGCAAGAGCAGTAATCGAAAGATCACGGCCGTCAGAAAGCAGTTTATATATTGCCCTGAAAAGAGCAGTGTTTTTGGAGTGTGCAGTAAAATCGTGTTTCTGGACAAGGGAGGCATAAGTGCGCTGCGCTCCTAAGCTATCTCCCTGCGAGACACACTGCCAAAGCTTTTCGTTATCATGCAGTCTAGTGCAGACGCACACTACGGCTCTCCGGAGCTGTCCGAAGCCAAGCGCCGGTGGCCGGCGTCTTTCGGCTGAAGCAGCGCTTCGGAGCGTACGGCTGTTGTGTGCGCGAAGCAGCCGCTTCTCCTGCTCCGCGAGCCGGACAGAGCGGTAGCTTGTACGAGGGCGAAGAACGAAGCCGCAGAGCACCGGCCTTCTGCGCGCACCCTAAGGACTGCGAGAGGACCGTGGTGGCCGCTCGCCTGCCCCTTCAATTCCCTTCTAGCATGCTTATGGAAGGTGTTCCAGGACAATATTCCTGAGTCTTGAATTCCTCCTGATGCAGCCCCTCCTGGGAAACAACTGCTCGTCGTCTGAGTCTCCAAGTGCAGAGACCTCGATGTCAACTGCAGAAATGAAGGGCTGCGTTGAGTTGTCGAGAAGCAAGAACATAGCCAGCGCCTTGTGTTTGGGAGTCAGCAGCTGCTGGACTTTTGCGATTGCTTTCACTGTGCACTGAATGCCTGCACGGCATGTGCACGTTAAAACAGGGAGCTGGGCAAGAGCAGTAATCGAAAGATCACGGCCGTCAGAAAGCAGTTTATATATTGCCCTGAAAAGAGCAGTGTTTTTGGAGTGTGCAGTAAAATCGTGTTTCTGGACAAGGGAGGCATAAGTGCGCTGCGCTCCTAAGCTATCTCCCTGCGAGACACACTGTCAAAGCTTTTCGTTATCATGCAGTCTAGTGCAGACGCACACTACGGCTCTCCGGAGCTGTCCGAAGCCAAGCGCCGGTGGCCGGCGTCTTTCGGCTGAAGCAGCGCTTCGGAGCGTACGGCTGTTGTGTGCGCGAAGCAGCCGCTTCTCCTGCTCCGCGAGCCGGACAGAGCGGTAGCTTGTACGAGGGCGAAGAACGAAGCCGCAGAGCACCGGCCTTCTGCGCGCACCCTAAGGACTGCTAGAGGACCGTGGTGGCCGCTCGCCTGCCTCTTCAATTCCATTCTAGCATCCTTATGGAAGGTGTTCCAGGACAATTTTCCTGAGTTTTGAATTCGTCCTGATGCAGCCCCACGTTGGAAACTCGTGCTCGTCCTCTGATTCTCCGACATGCAGAGACCTCGATGGCAACTGCAGAAATGAAGGGCTGCGTTGAGTTGTCGAGAAGCAAGAACATAGGCAGCGCCTTGTGTTTGGGAGTCAGCAGCTGCTGGACTTTTGCGATTGCTTTCACTGTGCACTGAATGCCAGGACGGCATGTGCACGTTAAAACAGGGAGCTGGGCAAGAGCAGTAATCGAAAGATCACGGCCGTCAGAAAGCAGTTTATATATTGCCCTGAAAAGAGCAGTGTTTTTGGAGTGTGCAGTAAAATCGTGTTTCTGGACAAGGGAGGCATAAGTGCGCTGCGCTCCTAAGCTATCTCCCTGCGAGACACACTGTCAAAGCTTTTCGTTATCATGCAGTCTAGTGCAGACGCACACTACGGCTCTCCGGAGCTGTCCGAAGCCAAGCGCCGGTGGCCGGCGTCTTTCGGCTGAAGCAGCGCTTCGGAGCGTACGGCTGTTGTGTGCGCGAAGCAGCCGCTTCTCCTGCTCCGCGAGCCGGACAGAGCGGTAGCTTGTACGAGGGCGAAGAACGAAGCCGCAGAGCACCGGCCTTCTGCGCGCACCCTAAGGACTTCTAGAGGACCGTGGTGGCCGCTCGCCTGCCTCTTCAATTCCATTCTAGCATCCTTATGGAAGGTGTTCCAGGACAATTTTCCTGAGTTTTGAATTCGTCCTGATGCAGCCCCACGTTGGAAACTCGTGCTCGTTCTCTGAGTCTCCGAGTGCAGAGACCTCGATGGCAACTGCAGAAATGAAGGGCTGCGTTGAGTTGTCGAGAAGCAAGAACATAGCCAGCGCCTTGTGTTTGGGAGTCAGCAGCTGCTGGACTTTTGCGATTGCTTTCACTGTGCACTGAATGCCAGGACGGCATGTGCACGTTAAAACAGGGAGCTGGGCAAGAGCAGTAATCGAAAGATCACGGCCGTCAGAAAGCAGCTTATATATTGCCCAGAAAAGAGCACTGTTTTTGGAGTGTGCAGTAAAATCGTGTTTCTGGACAAGGGAGGCATAAGTGCGCTGCGCTCCTAAGCTATCTCCCTGCTAAGACACACTGCCAAAGCTTTTCGTTATCATGCAGTCTAGTGCAGACGCACACTACGGCTCTCCGGAGCTGTCCGAAGCCAAGCGCCGGTGGCCGGCGTCTTTCGGCTGAAGCAGCGCTTCGGAGCGTACGGCTGTTGTGTGCGCGAAGCAGCCGCTTCTCCTGCTCCGCGAGCCGGACAGAGCGGTAGCTTGTACGAGGGCGAAGAACGAAGCCGCAGAGCACCGGCCTTCTGCGCGCACCCTAAGGACTGCGAGAGGACCGTGGTGGCCGCTCGCCTGCCTCTTCAATTCCATTCTAGCATCATTATGGAAGGTGTTCCAGGACAATTTTCCTGAGTTTTGAATTCGTCCTGATGCAGCCCCACGTTGGAAACTCGTGCTCGTCCTCTGAGTCTCCGAGTGCAGAGACCTCGATGGCAACTGCAGAAATGAAGGGCTGCGTTGAGTTGTCGAGAAGCAAGAACATAGGCAGCGCCTTGTGTTTGGGAGTCAGCAGCTGCTGGACTTTTGCGATTGCTTTCACTGTGCACTGAATGCCAGGACGGCATGTGCACGTTAAAACAGGGAGCTGGGCAAGAGCAGTAATCGAAAGATCACGGCCGTCAGAAAGCAGTTTATATATTGCCCTGGAAAGAGCAGTGTTTTTGGAGTGTGCAGTAAAATCGTGTTTCTGGACAAGGGAGGCATAAGTGCGCTGCGCTCCTAAGCTATCTCCCTGCGAGACACACTGCCAAAGCTTTTCGTTATCATGCAGTCTAGTGCAGACGCACACTACGGCTCTCCGGAGCTCTCCGAAGCCAAGCGCCGGTGGCCGGCGTCTTTCGGCTGAAGCAGCGCTTCGGAGCGTACGGCTGTTGTGTGCGCGAAGCAGTCGCTTCTCCTGCTCCGCGAGCCGGACAGAGCGGTAGCTTGTACGAGGGCGAAGAACGAAGCCGCAGAGCACCGGCCTTCTGCGCGCACCCTAAGGACTGCTAGAGGACCGTGGTGGCCGCTCGCCTGCCCCTTCAATTCCCTTCTAGCATGCTTATGGAAGGTGTTCCAGGACAATATTCCTGAGTCTTGAATTCCTCCTGATGCAGCCCCTCCTGGGAAACAACTGCTCGTCGTCTGAGTCTCCAAGTGCAGAGACCTCGATGTCAACTGCAGAAATGAAGGGCTGCGTTGAGTTGTCGAGAAGCAAGAACATAGGCAGCGCCTTGTGTTTGGGAGTCAGCAGCTGCTGGACTTTTGCGATTGCTTTCACTGTGCACTGAATGCCAGGACGGCATGTGCACGTTAAAACAGGGAGCTGGGCAAGAGCAGTAATCGAAAGATCACGGCCGTCAGAAAGCAGCTTATATATTGCCCAGAAAAGAGCACTGTTTTTGGAGTGTGCAGTAAAATCGTGTTTCTGGACAAGGGAGGCATAAGTGCGCTGCGCTCCTAAGCTATCTCCCTGCTAAGACACACTGCCAAAGCTTTTCGTTATCATGCAGTCTAGTGCAGACGCACACTACGGCTCTCCGGAGCTGTCCGAAGCCAAGCGCCGGTGGCCGGCGTCTTTCGGCTGAAGCAGCGCTTCGGAGCGTACGGCTGTTGTGTGCGCGAAGCAGCCGCTTCTCCTGCTCCGCGAGCCGGACAGAGCGGTAGCTTGTACGAGGGCGAAGAACGAAGCCGCAGAGCACCGGCCTTCTGCGCGCACCCTAAGGACTGCGAGAGGACCGTGGTGGCCGCTCGCCTGCCTCTTCAATTCCATTCTAGCATGCTTATGCAAGGTGTTCCAGGACAATTTTCCTGAGTTTTGAATTCGTCCTGATGCAGCCCCTCGTTGGAAACTCGTGCTCGTCCTCTGAGTCTCCGAGTGCAGAGACCTCGATGTCAACTGCAGAAATGAAGGGCTGCGTTGAGTTGTCGAGAAGCAAGAACATAGGCAGCGCCTTGTGTTTGGGAGTCAGCAGCTGCTGGACTTTTGCGATTGCTTTCACTGTGCACTGAATGCCTGCACGGCATGTGCACGTTAAAACAGGGAGCTGGGCAAGAGCAGTAATCGAAAGATCACGGCCGTCAGAAAGCAGTTTATATATTGCCCTGAAAAGAGCAGTGTTTTTGGAGTGTGCAGTAAAATCGTGTTTCTGGACAAGGGAGGCATAAGTGCGCTGCGCTCCTAAGCTATCTCCCTGCGAGACACACTGCCAAAGCTTTTCGTTATCATGCAGTCTAGTGCAGACGCACACTACGGCTCTCCGGAGCTGTCCGAAGCCAAGCGCCGGTGGCCGGCGTCTTTCGGCTGAAGCAGCGCTTCGGAGCGTACGGCTGTTGTGTGCGCGAAGCAGCCGCTTCTCCTGCTCCGCGAGCCGGACAGAGCGGTAGCTTGTACGAGGGCGAAGAACGAAGCCGCAGAGCACCGGCCTTCTGCGCGCACCCTAAGGACTGCGAGAGGACCGTGGTGGCCGCTCGCCTGCCCCTTCAATTCCCTTCTAGCATGCTTATGGAAGGTGTTCCAGGACAATATTCCTGAGTCTTGAATTCCTCCTGATGCAGCCCCTCCTGGGAAACAACTGCTCGTCGTCTGAGTCTCCAAGTGCAGAGACCTCGATGTCAACTGCAGAAATGAAGGGCTGCGTTGAGTTGTCGAGAAGCAAGAACATAGGCAGCGCCTTGTGTTTGGGAGTCAGCAGCTGCTGGACTTTTGCGATTGCTTTCACTGTGCACTGAATGCCAGGACGGCATGTGCACGTTAAAACAGGGAGCTGGGCAAGAGCAGTAATCGAAAGATCACGGCCGTCAGAAAGCAGTTTATATATTGCCCTGAAAAGAGCAGTGTTTTTGGAGTGTGCAGTAAAATCGTGTTTCTGGACAAGGGAGGCATAAGTGCGCTGCGCTCCTAAGCTATCTCCCTGCGAGACACACTGTCAAAGCTTTTCGTTATCATGCAGTCTAGTGCAGACGCACACTACGGCTCTCCGGAGCTGTCCGAAGCCAAGCGCCGGTGGCCGGCGTCTTTCGGCTGAAGCAGCGCTTCGGAGCGTACGGCTGTTGTGTGCGCGAAGCAGCCGCTTCTCCTGCTCCGCGAGCCGGACAGAGCGGTAGCTTGTACGAGGGCGAAGAACGAAGCCGCAGAGCACCGGCCTTCTGCGCGCACCCTAAGGACTTCTAGAGGACCGTGGTGGCCGCTCGCCTGCCTCTTCAATTCCATTCTAGCATCCTTATGGAAGGTGTTCCAGGACAATTTTCCTGAGTTTTGAATTCGTCCTGATGCAGCCCCACGTTGGAAACTCGTGCTCGTCCTCTGAGTCTCCGAGTGCAGAGACCTCGATGGCAACTGCAGAAATGAAGGGCTGCGTTGAGTTGTCGAGAAGCAAGAACATAGGCAGCGCCTTGTGTTTGGGAGTCAGCAGCTGCTGGACTTTTGCGATTGCTTTCACTGTGCACTGAATGCCAGGACGGCATGTGCACGTTAAAACAGGGAGCTGGGCAAGAGCAGTAATCGAAAGATCACGGCCGTCAGAAAGCAGTTTATATATTGCCCTGGAAAGAGCAGTGTTTTTGGAGTGTGCAGTAAAATCGTGTTTCTGGACAAGGGAGGCATAAGTGCGCTGCGCTCCTAAGCTATCTCCCTGCGAGACACACTGTCAAAGCTTTTCGTTATCATGCAGTCTAGTGCAGACGCACACTACGGCTCTCCGGAGCTGTCCGAAGCCAAGCGCCGGTGGCCGGCGTCTTTCGGCTGAAGCAGCGCTTCGGAGCGTACGGCTGTTGTGTGCGCGAAGCAGCCGCTTCTCCTGCTCCGCGAGCCGGACAGAGCGGTAGCTTGTACGAGGGCGAAGAACGAAGCCGCAGAGCACCGGCCTTCTGCGCGCACCCTAAGGACTGCTAGAGGACCGTGGTGGCCGCTCGCCTGCCCCTTCAATTCCCTTCTAGCATGCTTATGGAAGGTGTTTCAGGACAATTTTCCTGAGTTTTGAATTCGTCCTGATGCAGCCCCACGTTGGAAACTCGTGCTCGTCCTCTGAGTCTCCGAGTGCAGAGACCTCGATGGCAACTGCAGAAATGAAGGGCTGCGTTGAGTTGTCGAGAAGCAAGAACATAGGCAGCGCCTTGTGTTTGGGAGTCAGCAGCTGCTGGACTTTTGCGATTGCTTTCACTGTGCACTGAATGCCTGCACGGCATGTGCACGTTAAAACAGGGAGCTGGGCAAGAGCAGTAATCGAAAGATCACGGCCGTCAGAAAGCAGTTTATATATTGCCCTGGAAAGAGCAGTGTTTTTGGAGTGTGCAGTAAAATCGTGTTTCTGGACAAGGGAGGCATAAGTGCGCTGCGCTCCTAAGCTATCTCCCTGCGAGACACACTGTCAAAGCTTTTCGTTATCATGCAGTCTAGTGCAGACGCACACTACGGCTCTCCGGAGCTGTCCGAAGCCAAGCGCCGGTGGCCGGCGTCTTTCGGCTGAAGCAGCGCTTCGGAGCGTACGGCTGTTGTGTGCGCGAAGCAGCCGCTTCTCCTGCTCCGCGAGCCGGACAGAGCGGTAGCTTGTACGAGGGCGAAGAACGAAGCCGCAGAGCACCGGCCTTCTGCGCGCACCCTAAGGACTTCTAGAGGACCGTGGTGGTCGCTCGCCTGCCTCTTCAATTCCATTCTAGCATCCTTATGGAAGGTGTTCCAGGACAATTTTCCTGAGTTTTGAATTCGTCCTGATGCAGCCCCACGTTGGAAACTCGTGCTCGTCCTCTGAGTCTCCGAGTGCAGAGACCTCGATGGCAACTGCAGAAATGAAGGGCTGCGTTGAGTTGTCGAGAAGCAAGAACATAGGCAGCGCCTTGTGTTTGGGAGTCAGCAGCTGCTGGACTTTTGCGATTGCTTTCACTGTGCACTGAATGCCAGGACGGCATGTGCACGTTAAAACAGGGAGCTGGGCAAGAGCAGTAATCGAAAGATCACGGCCGTCAGAAAGCAGTTTATATATTGCCCTGGAAAGAGCAGTGTTTTTGGAGTGTGCAGTAAAATCGTGTTTCTGGACAAGGGAGGCATAAGTGCGCTGCGCTCCTAAGCTATCTCCCTGCGAGACACACTGCCAAAGCTTTTCGTTATCATGCAGTCTAGTGCAGACGCACACTACGGCTCTCCGGAGCTGTCCGAAGCCAAGCGCCGGTGGCCGGCGTCTTTCGGCTGAAGCAGCGCTTCGGAGCGTACGGCTGTTGTGTGCGCGAAGCAGTCGCTTCTCCTGCTCCGCGAGCCGGACAGAGCGGTAGCTTGTACGAGGGCGAAGAACGAAGCCGCAGAGCACCGGCCTTCTGCGCGCACCCTAAGGACTGCTAGAGGACCGTGGTGGCCGCTCGCCTGCCCCTTCAATTCCCTTCTAGCATGCTTATGGAAGGTGTTCCAGGACAATATTCCTGAGTCTTGAATTCCTCCTGATGCAGCCCCTCCTGGGAAACAACTGCTCGTCGTCTGAGTCTCCAAGTGCAGAGACCTCGATGGCAACTGCAGAAATGAAGGGCTGCGTTGAGTTGTCGAGAAGCAAGAACATAGGCAGCGCCTTGTGTTTGGGAGTCAGCAGCTGCTGGACTTTTGCGATTGCTTTCACTGTGCACTGAATGCCAGGACGGCATGTGCACGTTAAAACAGGGAGCTGGGCAAGAGCAGTAATCGAAAGATCACGGCCGTCAGAAAGCAGCTTATATATTGCCCAGAAAAGAGCACTGTTTTTGGAGTGTGCAGTAAAATCGTGTTTCTGGACAAGGGAGGCATAAGTGCGCTGCGCTCCTAAGCTATCTCCCTGCTAAGACACACTGCCAAAGCTTTTCGTTATCATGCAGTCTAGTGCAGACGCACACTACGGCTCTCCGGAGCTGTCCGAAGCCAAGCGCCGGTGGCCGGCGTCTTTCGGCTGAAGCAGCGCTTCGGAGCGTACGGCTGTTGTGTGCGCGAAGCAGCCGCTTCTCCTGCTCCGCGAGCCGGACAGAGCGGTAGCTTGTACGAGGGCGAAGAACGAAGCCGCAGAGCACCGGCCTTCTGCGCGCACCCTAAGGACTGCGAGAGGACCGTGGTGGCCGCTCGCCTGCCTCTTCAATTCCATTCTAGCATGCTTATGCAAGGTGTTCCAGGACAATTTTCCTGAGTTTTGAATTCGTCCTGATGCAGCCCCTCGTTGGAAACTCGTGCTCGTCCTCTGAGTCTCCGAGTGCAGAGACCTCGATGTCAACTGCAGAAATGAAGGGCTGCGTTGAGTTGTCGAGAAGCAAGAACATAGGCAGCGCCTTGTGTTTGGGAGTCAGCAGCTGCTGGACTTTTGCGATTGCTTTCACTGTGCACTGAATGCCTGCACGGCATGTGCACGTTAAAACAGGGAGCTGGGCAAGAGCAGTAATCGAAAGATCACGGCCGTCAGAAAGCAGTTTATATATTGCCCTGAAAAGAGCAGTGTTTTTGGAGTGTGCAGTAAAATCGTGTTTCTGGACAAGGGAGGCATAAGTGCGCTGCGCTCCTAAGCTATCTCCCTGCGAGACACACTGTCAAAGCTTTTCGTTATCATGCAGTCTAGTGCAGACGCACACTACGGCTCTCCGGAGCTGTCCGAAGCCAAGCGCCGGTGGCCGGCGTCTTTCGGCTGAAGCAGCGCTTCGGAGCGTACGGCTGTTGTGTGCGCGAAGCAGCCGCTTCTCCTGCTCCGCGAGCCGGACAGAGCGGTAGCTTGTACGAGGGCGAAGAACGAAGCCGCAGAGCACCGGCCTTCTGCGCGCACCCTAAGGACTGCTAGAGGACCGTGGTGGCCGCTCGCCTGCCCCTTCAATTCCCTTCTAGCATGCTTATGGAAGGTGTTCCAGGACAATATTCCTGAGTCTTGAATTCCTCCTGATGCAGCCCCTCCTGGGAAACAACTGCTCGTCGTCTGAGTCTCCAAGTGCAGAGACCTCGATGTCAACTGCAGAAATGAAGGGCTGCGTTGAGTTGTCGAGAAGCAAGAACATAGCCAGCGCCTTGTGTTTGGGAGTCAGCAGCTGCTGGACTTTTGCGATTGCTTTCACTGTGCACTGAATGCCTGCACGGCATGTGCACGTTAAAACAGGGAGCTGGGCAAGAGCAGTAATCGAAAGATCACGGCCGTCAGAAAGCAGTTTATATATTGCCCTGAAAAGAGCAGTGTTTTTGGAGTGTGCAGTAAAATCGTGTTTCTGGACAAGGGAGGCATAAGTGCGCTGCGCTCCTAAGCTATCTCCCTGCGAGACACACTGTCAAAGCTTTTCGTTATCATGCAGTCTAGTGCAGACGCACACTACGGCTCTCCGGAGCTGTCCGAAGCCAAGCGCCGGTGGCCGGCGTCTTTCGGCTGAAGCAGCGCTTCGGAGCGTACGGCTGTTGTGTGCGCGAAGCAGCCGCTTCTCCTGCTCCGCGAGCCGGACAGAGCGGTAGCTTGTACGAGGGCGAAGAACGAAGCCGCAGAGCACCGGCCTTCTGCGCGCACCCTAAGGACTTCTAGAGGACCGTGGTGGCCGCTCGCCTGCCTCTTCAATTCCATTCTAGCATCCTTATGGAAGGTGTTCCAGGACAATTTTCCTGAGTTTTGAATTCGTCCTGATGCAGCCCCACGTTGGAAACTCGTGCTCGTCCTCTGAGTCTCCGAGTGCAGAGACCTCGATGGCAACTGCAGAAATGAAGGGCTGCGTTGAGTTGTCGAGAAGCAAGAACATAGGCAGCGCCTTGTGTTTGGGAGTCAGCAGCTGCTGGACTTTTGCGATTGCTTTCACTGTGCACTGAATGCCAGGACGGCATGTGCACGTTAAAACAGGGAGCTGGGCAAGAGCAGTAATCGAAAGATCACGGCCGTCAGAAAGCAGTTTATATATTGCCCTGGAAAGAGCAGTGTTTTTGGAGTGTGCAGTAAAATCGTGTTTCTGGACAAGGGAGGCATAAGTGCGCTGCGCTCCTAAGCTATCTCCCTGCGAGACACACTGTCAAAGCTTTTCGTTATCATGCAGTCTAGTGCAGACGCACACTACGGCTCTCCGGAGCTGTCCGAAGCCAAGCGCCGGTGGCCGGCGTCTTTCGGCTGAAGCAGCGCTTCGGAGCGTACGGCTGTTGTGTGCGCGAAGCAGCCGCTTCTCCTGCTCCGCGAGCCGGACAGAGCGGTAGCTTGTACGAGGGCGAAGAACGAAGCCGCAGAGCACCGGCCTTCTGCGCGCACCCTAAGGACTGCTAGAGGACCGTGGTGGCCGCTCGCCTGCCCCTTCAATTCCCTTCTAGCATGCTTATGGAAGGTGTTTCAGGACAATTTTCCTGAGTTTTGAATTCGTCCTGATGCAGCCCCACGTTGGAAACTCGTGCTCGTCCTCTGAGTCTCCGAGTGCAGAGACCTCGATGGCAACTGCAGAAATGAAGGGCTGCGTTGAGTTGTCGAGAAGCAAGAACATAGGCAGCGCCTTGTGTTTGGGAGTCAGCAGCTGCTGGACTTTTGCGATTGCTTTCACTGTGCACTGAATGCCAGGACGGCATGTGCACGTTAAAACAGGGAGCTGGGCAAGAGCAGTAATCGAAAGATCACGGCCGTCAGAAAGCAGTTTATATATTGCCCTGGAAAGAGCAGTGTTTTTGGAGTGTGCAGTAAAATCGTGTTTCTGGACAAGGGAGGCATAAGTGCGCTGCGCTCCTAAGCTATCTCCCTGCGAGACACACTGTCAAAGCTTTTCGTTATCATGCAGTCTAGTGCAGACGCACACTACGGCTCTCCGGAGCTGTCCGAAGCCAAGCGCCGGTGGCCGGCGTCTTTCGGCTGAAGCAGCGCTTCGGAGCGTACGGCTGTTGTGTGCGCGAAGCAGCCGCTTCTCCTGCTCCGCGAGCCGGACAGAGCGGTAGCTTGTACGAGGGCGAAGAACGAAGCCGCAGAGCACCGGCCTTCTGCGCGCACCCTAAGGACTTCTAGAGGACCGTGGTGGTCGCTCGCCTGCCTCTTCAATTCCATTCTAGCATCCTTATGGAAGGTGTTCCAGGACAATTTTCCTGAGTTTTGAATTCGTCCTGATGCAGCCCCACGTTGGAAACTCGTGCTCGTCCTCTGAGTCTCCGAGTGCAGAGACCTCGATGGCAACTGCAGAAATGAAGGGCTGCGTTGAGTTGTCGAGAAGCAAGAACATAGGCAGCGCCTTGTGTTTGGGAGTCAGCAGCTGCTGGACTTTTGCGATTGCTTTCACTGTGCACTGAATGCCAGGACGGCATGTGCACGTTAAAACAGGGAGCTGGGCAAGAGCAGTAATCGAAAGATCACGGCCGTCAGAAAGCAGTTTATATATTGCCCTGGAAAGAGCAGTGTTTTTGGAGTGTGCAGTAAAATCGTGTTTCTGGACAAGGGAGGCATAAGTGCGCTGCGCTCCTAAGCTATCTCCCTGCGAGACACACTGCCAAAGCTTTTCGTTATCATGCAGTCTAGTGCAGACGCACACTACGGCTCTCCGGAGCTGTCCGAAGCCAAGCGCCGGTGGCCGGCGTCTTTCGGCTGAAGCAGCGCTTCGGAGCGTACGGCTGTTGTGTGCGCGAAGCAGTCGCTTCTCCTGCTCCGCGAGCCGGACAGAGCGGTAGCTTGTACGAGGGCGAAGAACGAAGCCGCAGAGCACCGGCCTTCTGCGCGCACCCTAAGGACTGCTAGAGGACCGTGGTGGCCGCTCGCCTGCCCCTTCAATTCCCTTCTAGCATGCTTATGGAAGGTGTTCCAGGACAATATTCCTGAGTCTTGAATTCCTCCTGATGCAGCCCCTCCTGGGAAACAACTGCTCGTCGTCTGAGTCTCCAAGTGCAGAGACCTCGATGGCAACTGCAGAAATGAAGGGCTGCGTTGAGTTGTCGAGAAGCAAGAACATAGGCAGCGCCTTGTGTTTGGGAGTCAGCAGCTGCTGGACTTTTGCGATTGCTTTCACTGTGCACTGAATGCCAGGACGGCATGTGCACGTTAAAACAGGGAGCTGGGCAAGAGCAGTAATCGAAAGATCACGGCCGTCAGAAAGCAGCTTATATATTGCCCAGAAAAGAGCACTGTTTTTGGAGTGTGCAGTAAAATCGTGTTTCTGGACAAGGGAGGCATAAGTGCGCTGCGCTCCTAAGCTATCTCCCTGCTAAGACACACTGCCAAAGCTTTTCGTTATCATGCAGTCTAGTGCAGACGCACACTACGGCTCTCCGGAGCTGTCCGAAGCCAAGCGCCGGTGGCCGGCGTCTTTCGGCTGAAGCAGCGCTTCGGAGCGTACGGCTGTTGTGTGCGCGAAGCAGCCGCTTCTCCTGCTCCGCGAGCCGGACAGAGCGGTAGCTTGTACGAGGGCGAAGAACGAAGCCGCAGAGCACCGGCCTTCTGCGCGCACCCTAAGGACTGCGAGAGGACCGTGGTGGCCGCTCGCCTGCCTCTTCAATTCCATTCTAGCATGCTTATGCAAGGTGTTCCAGGACAATTTTCCTGAGTTTTGAATTCGTCCTGATGCAGCCCCTCGTTGGAAACTCGTGCTCGTCCTCTGAGTCTCCGAGTGCAGAGACCTCGATGTCAACTGCAGAAATGAAGGGCTGCGTTGAGTTGTCGAGAAGCAAGAACATAGGCAGCGCCTTGTGTTTGGGAGTCAGCAGCTGCTGGACTTTTGCGATTGCTTTCACTGTGCACTGAATGCCTGCACGGCATGTGCACGTTAAAACAGGGAGCTGGGCAAGAGCAGTAATCGAAAGATCACGGCCGTCAGAAAGCAGTTTATATATTGCCCTGAAAAGAGCAGTGTTTTTGGAGTGTGCAGTAAAATCGTGTTTCTGGACAAGGGAGGCATAAGTGCGCTGCGCTCCTAAGCTATCTCCCTGCGAGACACACTGTCAAAGCTTTTCGTTATCATGCAGTCTAGTGCAGACGCACACTACGGCTCTCCGGAGCTGTCCGAAGCCAAGCGCCGGTGGCCGGCGTCTTTCGGCTGAAGCAGCGCTTCGGAGCGTACGGCTGTTGTGTGCGCGAAGCAGCCGCTTCTCCTGCTCCGCGAGCCGGACAGAGCGGTAGCTTGTACGAGGGCGAAGAACGAAGCCGCAGAGCACCGGCCTTCTGCGCGCACCCTAAGGACTGCTAGAGGACCGTGGTGGCCGCTCGCCTGCCCCTTCAATTCCCTTCTAGCATGCTTATGGAAGGTGTTTCAGGACAATTTTCCTGAGTTTTGAATTCGTCCTGATGCAGCCCCACGTTGGAAACTCGTGCTCGTCCTCTGATTCTCCGACATGCAGAGACCTCGATGGCAACTGCAGAAATGAAGGGCTGCGTTGAGTTGTCGAGAAGCAAGAACATAGGCAGCGCCTTGTGTTTGGGAGTCAGCAGCTGCTGGACTTTTGCGATTGCTTTCACTGTGCACTGAATGCCAGGACGGCATGTGCACGTTAAAACAGGGAGCTGGGCAAGAGCAGTAATCGAAAGATCACGGCCGTCAGAAAGCAGTTTATATATTGCCCTGAAAAGAGCAGTGTTTTTGGAGTGTGCAGTAAAATCGTGTTTCTGGACAAGGGAGGCATAAGTGCGCTGCGCTCCTAAGCTATCTCCCTGCGAGACACACTGTCAAAGCTTTTCGTTATCATGCAGTCTAGTGCAGACGCACACTACGGCTCTCCGGAGCTGTCCGAAGCCAAGCGCCGGTGGCCGGCGTCTTTCGGCTGAAGCAGCGCTTCGGAGCGTACGGCTGTTGTGTGCGCGAAGCAGCCGCTTCTCCTGCTCCGCGAGCCGGACAGAGCGGTAGCTTGTACGAGGGCGAAGAACGAAGCCGCAGAGCACCGGCCTTCTGCGCGCACCCTAAGGACTTCTAGAGGACCGTGGTGGCCGCTCGCCTGCCTCTTCAATTCCATTCTAGCATCCTTATGGAAGGTGTTCCAGGACAATTTTCCTGAGTTTTGAATTCGTCCTGATGCAGCCCCACGTTGGAAACTCGTGCTCGTTCTCTGAGTCTCCGAGTGCAGAGACCTCGATGGCAACTGCAGAAATGAAGGGCTGCGTTGAGTTGTCGAGAAGCAAGAACATAGCCAGCGCCTTGTGTTTGGGAGTCAGCAGCTGCTGGACTTTTGCGATTGCTTTCACTGTGCACTGAATGCCAGGACGGCATGTGCACGTTAAAACAGGGAGCTGGGCAAGAGCAGTAATCGAAAGATCACGGCCGTCAGAAAGCAGCTTATATATTGCCCAGAAAAGAGCACTGTTTTTGGAGTGTGCAGTAAAATCGTGTTTCTGGACAAGGGAGGCATAAGTGCGCTGCGCTCCTAAGCTATCTCCCTGCTAAGACACACTGCCAAAGCTTTTCGTTATCATGCAGTCTAGTGCAGACGCACACTACGGCTCTCCGGAGCTGTCCGAAGCCAAGCGCCGGTGGCCGGCGTCTTTCGGCTGAAGCAGCGCTTCGGAGCGTACGGCTGTTGTGTGCGCGAAGCAGCCGCTTCTCCTGCTCCGCGAGCCGGACAGAGCGGTAGCTTGTACGAGGGCGAAGAACGAAGCCGCAGAGCACCGGCCTTCTGCGCGCACCCTAAGGACTGCGAGAGGACCGTGGTGGCCGCTCGCCTGCCTCTTCAATTCCATTCTAGCATGCTTATGCAAGGTGTTCCAGGACAATATTCCTGAGTTTTGAATTCGTCCTGATGCAGCCCCTCGTTGGAAACTCGTGCTCGTCCTCTGAGTCTCCGAGTGCAGAGACCTCGATGTCAACTGCAGAAATGAAGGGCTGCGTTGAGTTGTCGAGAAGCAAGAACATAGGCAGCGCCTTGTGTTTGGGAGTCAGCAGCTGCTGGACTTTTGCGATTGCTTTCACTGTGCACTGAATGCCTGCACGGCATGTGCACGTTAAAACAGGGAGCTGGGCAAGAGCAGTAATCGAAAGATCACGGCCGTCAGAAAGCAGTTTATATATTGCCCTGAAAAGAGCAGTGTTTTTGGAGTGTGCAGTAAAATCGTGTTTCTGGACAAGGGAGGCATAAGTGCGCTGCGCTCCTAAGCTATCTCCCTGCGAGACACACTGCCAAAGCTTTTCGTTATCATGCAGTCTAGTGCAGACGCACACTACGGCTCTCCGGAGCTGTCCGAAGCCAAGCGCCGGTGGCCGGCGTCTTTCGGCTGAAGCAGCGCTTCGGAGCGTACGGCTGTTGTGTGCGCGAAGCAGCCGCTTCTCCTGCTCCGCGAGCCGGACAGAGCGGTAGCTTGTACGAGGGCGAAGAACGAAGCCGCAGAGCACCGGCCTTCTGCGCGCACCCTAAGGACTTCTAGAGGACCGTGGTGGCCGCTCGCCTGCCTCTTCAATTCCATTCTAGCATCCTTATGGAAGGTGTTCCAGGACAATTTTCCTGAGTTTTGAATTCGTCCTGATGCAGCCCCACGTTGGAAACTCGTGCTCGTCCTCTGAGTCTCCGAGTGCAGAGACCTCGATGGCAACTGCAGAAATGAAGGGCTGCGTTGAGTTGTCGAGAAGCAAGAACATAGGCAGCGCCTTGTGTTTGGGAGTCAGCAGCTGCTGGACTTTTGCGATTGCTTTCACTGTGCACTGAATGCCAGGACGGCATGTGCACGTTAAAACAGGGAGCTGGGCAAGAGCAGTAATCGAAAGATCACGGCCGTCAGAAAGCAGTTTATATATTGCCCTGGAAAGAGCAGTGTTTTTGGAGTGTGCAGTAAAATCGTGTTTCTGGACAAGGGAGGCATAAGTGCGCTGCGCTCCTAAGCTATCTCCCTGCGAGACACACTGCCAAAGCTTTTCGTTATCATGCAGTCTAGTGCAGACGCACACTACGGCTCTCCGGAGCTCTCCGAAGCCAAGCGCCGGTGGCCGGCGTCTTTCGGCTGAAGCAGCGCTTCGGAGCGTACGGCTGTTGTGTGCGCGAAGCAGTCGCTTCTCCTGCTCCGCGAGCCGGACAGAGCGGTAGCTTGTACGAGGGCGAAGAACGAAGCCGCAGAGCACCGGCCTTCTGCGCGCACCCTAAGGACTGCTAGAGGACCGTGGTGGCCGCTCGCCTGCCCCTTCAATTCCCTTCTAGCATGCTTATGGAAGGTGTTCCAGGACAATATTCCTGAGTCTTGAATTCCTCCTGATGCAGCCCCTCCTGGGAAACAACTGCTCGTCGTCTGAGTCTCCAAGTGCAGAGACCTCGATGGCAACTGCAGAAATGAAGGGCTGCGTTGAGTTGTCGAGAAGCAAGAACATAGGCAGCGCCTTGTGTTTGGGAGTCAGCAGCTGCTGGACTTTTGCGATTGCTTTCACTGTGCACTGAATGCCAGGACGGCATGTGCACGTTAAAACAGGGAGCTGGGCAAGAGCAGTAATCGAAAGATCACGGCCGTCAGAAAGCAGCTTATATATTGCCCAGAAAAGAGCACTGTTTTTGGAGTGTGCAGTAAAATCGTGTTTCTGGACAAGGGAGGCATAAGTGCGCTGCGCTCCTAAGCTATCTCCCTGCTAAGACACACTGCCAAAGCTTTTCGTTATCATGCAGTCTAGTGCAGACGCACACTACGGCTCTCCGGAGCTGTCCGAAGCCAAGCGCCGGTGGCCGGCGTCTTTCGGCTGAAGCAGCGCTTCGGAGCGTACGGCTGTTGTGTGCGCGAAGCAGCCGCTTCTCCTGCTCCGCGAGCCGGACAGAGCGGTAGCTTGTACGAGGGCGAAGAACGAAGCCGCAGAGCACCGGCCTTCTGCGCGCACCCTAAGGACTGCGAGAGGACCGTGGTGGCCGCTCGCCTGCCTCTTCAATTCCATTCTAGCATGCTTATGCAAGGTGTTCCAGGACAATTTTCCTGAGTTTTGAATTCGTCCTGATGCAGCCCCTCGTTGGAAACTCGTGCTCGTCCTCTGAGTCTCCGAGTGCAGAGACCTCGATGTCAACTGCAGAAATGAAGGGCTGCGTTGAGTTGTCGAGAAGCAAGAACATAGGCAGCGCCTTGTGTTTGGGAGTCAGCAGCTGCTGGACTTTTGCGATTGCTTTCACTGTGCACTGAATGCCAGGACGGCATGTGCACGTTAAAACAGGGAGCTGGGCAAGAGCAGTAATCGAAAGATCACGGCCGTCAGAAAGCAGTTTATATATTGCCCTGAAAAGAGCAGTGTTTTTGGAGTGTGCAGTAAAATCGTGTTTCTGGACAAGGGAGGCATAAGTGCGCTGCGCTCCTAAGCTATCTCCCTGCGAGACACACTGCCAAAGCTTTTCGTTATCATGCAGTCTAGTGCAGACGCACACTACGGCTCTCCGGAGCTGTCCGAAGCCAAGCGCCGGTGGCCGGCGTCTTTCGGCTGAAGCAGCGCTTCGGAGCGTACGGCTGTTGTGTGCGCGAAGCAGCCGCTTCTCCTGCTCCGCGAGCCGGACAGAGCGGTAGCTTGTACGAGGGCGAAGAACGAAGCCGCAGAGCACCGGCCTTCTGCGCGCACCCTAAGGACTGCGAGAGGACCGTGGTGGCCGCTCGCCTGCCCCTTCAATTCCCTTCTAGCATGCTTATGGAAGGTGTTCCAGGACAATATTCCTGAGTCTTGAATTCCTCCTGATGCAGCCCCTCCTGGGAAACAACTGCTCGTCGTCTGAGTCTCCAAGTGCAGAGACCTCGATGTCAACTGCAGAAATGAAGGGCTGCGTTGAGTTGTCGAGAAGCAAGAACATAGCCAGCGCCTTGTGTTTGGGAGTCAGCAGCTGCTGGACTTTTGCGATTGCTTTCACTGTGCACTGAATGCCTGCACGGCATGTGCACGTTAAAACAGGGAGCTGGGCAAGAGCAGTAATCGAAAGATCACGGCCGTCAGAAAGCAGTTTATATATTGCCCTGAAAAGAGCAGTGTTTTTGGAGTGTGCAGTAAAATCGTGTTTCTGGACAAGGGAGGCATAAGTGCGCTGCGCTCCTAAGCTATCTCCCTGCGAGACACACTGTCAAAGCTTTTCGTTATCATGCAGTCTAGTGCAGACGCACACTACGGCTCTCCGGAGCTGTCCGAAGCCAAGCGCCGGTGGCCGGCGTCTTTCGGCTGAAGCAGCGCTTCGGAGCGTACGGCTGTTGTGTGCGCGAAGCAGCCGCTTCTCCTGCTCCGCGAGCCGGACAGAGCGGTAGCTTGTACGAGGGCGAAGAACGAAGCCGCAGAGCACCGGCCTTCTGCGCGCACCCTAAGGACTTCTAGAGGACCGTGGTGGCCGCTCGCCTGCCTCTTCAATTCCATTCTAGCATCCTTATGGAAGGTGTTCCAGGACAATTTTCCTGAGTTTTGAATTCGTCCTGATGCAGCCCCACGTTGGAAACTCGTGCTCGTCCTCTGATTCTCCGACATGCAGAGACCTCGATGGCAACTGCAGAAATGAAGGGCTGCGTTGAGTTGTCGAGAAGCAAGAACATAGGCAGCGCCTTGTGTTTGGGAGTCAGCAGCTGCTGGACTTTTGCGATTGCTTTCACTGTGCACTGAATGCCAGGACGGCATGTGCACGTTAAAACAGGGAGCTGGGCAAGAGCAGTAATCGAAAGATCACGGCCGTCAGAAAGCAGTTTATATATTGCCCTGAAAAGAGCAGTGTTTTTGGAGTGTGCAGTAAAATCGTGTTTCTGGACAAGGGAGGCATAAGTGCGCTGCGCTCCTAAGCTATCTCCCTGCGAGACACACTGTCAAAGCTTTTCGTTATCATGCAGTCTAGTGCAGACGCACACTACGGCTCTCCGGAGCTGTCCGAAGCCAAGCGCCGGTGGCCGGCGTCTTTCGGCTGAAGCAGCGCTTCGGAGCGTACGGCTGTTGTGTGCGCGAAGCAGCCGCTTCTCCTGCTCCGCGAGCCGGACAGAGCGGTAGCTTGTACGAGGGCGAAGAACGAAGCCGCAGAGCACCGGCCTTCTGCGCGCACCCTAAGGACTTCTAGAGGACCGTGGTGGCCGCTCGCCTGCCTCTTCAATTCCATTCTAGCATCCTTATGGAAGGTGTTCCAGGACAATTTTCCTGAGTTTTGAATTCGTCCTGATGCAGCCCCACGTTGGAAACTCGTGCTCGTTCTCTGAGTCTCCGAGTGCAGAGACCTCGATGGCAACTGCAGAAATGAAGGGCTGCGTTGAGTTGTCGAGAAGCAAGAACATAGCCAGCGCCTTGTGTTTGGGAGTCAGCAGCTGCTGGACTTTTGCGATTGCTTTCACTGTGCACTGAATGCCAGGACGGCATGTGCACGTTAAAACAGGGAGCTGGGCAAGAGCAGTAATCGAAAGATCACGGCCGTCAGAAAGCAGCTTATATATTGCCCAGAAAAGAGCACTGTTTTTGGAGTGTGCAGTAAAATCGTGTTTCTGGACAAGGGAGGCATAAGTGCGCTGCGCTCCTAAGCTATCTCCCTGCTAAGACACACTGCCAAAGCTTTTCGTTATCATGCAGTCTAGTGCAGACGCACACTACGGCTCTCCGGAGCTGTCCGAAGCCAAGCGCCGGTCGCCGGCGTCTTTCGGCTGAAGCAGCGCTTCGGAGCGTACGGCTGTTGTGTGCGCGAAGCAGCCGCTTCTCCTGCTCCGCGAGCCGGACAGAGCGGTAGCTTGTACGAGGGCGAAGAACGAAGCCGCAGAGCACCGGCCTTCTGCGCGCACCCTAAGGACTGCGAGAGGACCGTGGTGGCCGCTCGCCTGCCTCTTCAATTCCATTCTAGCATCCTTATGGAAGGTGTTCCAGGACAATTTTCCTGAGTTTTGAATTCGTCCTGATGCAGCCCCACGTTGGAAACTCGTGCTCGTCCTCTGAGTCTCCGAGTGCAGAGACCTCGATGTCAACTGCAGAAATGAAGGGCTGCGTTGAGTTGTCGAGAAGCAAGAACATAGGCAGCGCCTTGTGTTTGGGAGTCAGCAGCTGCTGGACTTTTGCGATTGCTTTCACTGTGCACTGAATGCCTGCACGGCATGTGCACGTTAAAACAGGGAGCTGGGCAAGAGCAGTAATCGAAAGATCACGGCCGTCAGAAAGCAGTTTATATATTGCCCTGGAAAGAGCAGTGTTTTTGGAGTGTGCAGTAAAATCGTGTTTCTGGACAAGGGAGGCATAAGTGCGCTGCGCTCCTAAGCTATCTCCCTGCGAGACACACTGCCAAAGCTTTTCGTTATCATGCAGTCTAGTGCAGACGCACACTACGGCTCTCCGGAGCTGTCCGAAGCCAAGCGCCGGTGGCCGGCGTCTTTCGGCTGAAGCAGCGCTTCGGAGCGTACGGCTGTTGTGTGCGCGAAGCAGCCGCTTCTCCTGCTCCGCGAGCCGGACAGAGCGGTAGCTTGTACGAGGGCGAAGAACGAAGCCGCAGAGCACCGGCCTTCTGCGCGCACCCTAAGGACTGCGAGAGGACCGTGGTGGCCGCTCGCCTGCCCCTTCAATTCCCTTCTAGCATGCTTATGGAAGGTGTTCCAGGACAATATTCCTGAGTCTTGAATTCCTCCTGATGCAGCCCCTCCTGGGAAACAACTGCTCGTCGTCTGAGTCTCCAAGTGCAGAGACCTCGATGTCAACTGCAGAAATGAAGGGCTGCGTTGAGTTGTCGAGAAGCAAGAACATAGCCAGCGCCTTGTGTTTGGGAGTCAGCAGCTGCTGGACTTTTGCGATTGCTTTCACTGTGCACTGAATGCCTGCACGGCATGTGCACGTTAAAACAGGGAGCTGGGCAAGAGCAGTAATCGAAAGATCACGGCCGTCAGAAAGCAGTTTATATATTGCCCTGAAAAGAGCAGTGTTTTTGGAGTGTGCAGTAAAATCGTGTTTCTGGACAAGGGAGGCATAAGTGCGCTGCGCTCCTAAGCTATCTCCCTGCGAGACACACTGTCAAAGCTTTTCGTTATCATGCAGTCTAGTGCAGACGCACACTACGGCTCTCCGGAGCTGTCCGAAGCCAAGCGCCGGTGGCCGGCGTCTTTCGGCTGAAGCAGCGCTTCGGAGCGTACGGCTGTTGTGTGCGCGAAGCAGCCGCTTCTCCTGCTCCGCGAGCCGGACAGAGCGGTAGCTTGTACGAGGGCGAAGAACGAAGCCGCAGAGCACCGGCCTTCTGCGCGCACCCTAAGGACTTCTAGAGGACCGTGGTGGCCGCTCGCCTGCCTCTTCAATTCCATTCTAGCATCCTTATGGAAGGTGTTCCAGGACAATTTTCCTGAGTTTTGAATTCGTCCTGATGCAGCCCCACGTTGGAAACTCGTGCTCGTTCTCTGAGTCTCCGAGTGCAGAGACCTCGATGGCAACTGCAGAAATGAAGGGCTGCGTTGAGTTGTCGAGAAGCAAGAACATAGCCAGCGCCTTGTGTTTGGGAGTCAGCAGCTGCTGGACTTTTGCGATTGCTTTCACTGTGCACTGAATGCCAGGACGGCATGTGCACGTTAAAACAGGGAGCTGGGCAAGAGCAGTAATCGAAAGATCACGGCCGTCAGAAAGCAGCTTATATATTGCCCAGAAAAGAGCACTGTTTTTGGAGTGTGCAGTAAAATCGTGTTTCTGGACAAGGGAGGCATAAGTGCGCTGCGCTCCTAAGCTATCTCCCTGCTAAGACACACTGCCAAAGCTTTTCGTTATCATGCAGTCTAGTGCAGACGCACACTACGGCTCTCCGGAGCTGTCCGAAGCCAAGCGCCGGTCGCCGGCGTCTTTCGGCTGAAGCAGCGCTTCGGAGCGTACGGCTGTTGTGTGCGCGAAGCAGCCGCTTCTCCTGCTCCGCGAGCCGGACAGAGCGGTAGCTTGTACGAGGGCGAAGAACGAAGCCGCAGAGCACCGGCCTTCTGCGCGCACCCTAAGGACTGCGAGAGGACCGTGGTGGCCGCTCGCCTGCCTCTTCAATTCCATTCTAGCATCCTTATGGAAGGTGTTCCAGGACAATTTTCCTGAGTTTTGAATTCGTCCTGATGCAGCCCCACGTTGGAAACTCGTGCTCGTCCTCTGAGTCTCCGAGTGCAGAGACCTCGATGGCAACTGCAGAAATGAAGGGCTGCGTTGAGTTGTCGAGAAGCAAGAACATAGGCAGCGCCTTGTGTTTGGGAGTCAGCAGCTGCTGGACTTTTGCGATTGCTTTCACTGTGCACTGAATGCCAGGACGGCATGTGCACGTTAAAACAGGGAGCTGGGCAAGAGCAGTAATCGAAAGATCACGGCCGTCAGAAAGCAGTTTATATATTGCCCTGGAAAGAGCAGTGTTTTTGGAGTGTGCAGTAAAATCGTGTTTCTGGACAAGGGAGGCATAAGTGCGCTGCGCTCCTAAGCTATCTCCCTGCGAGACACACTGTCAAAGCTTTTCGTTATCATGCAGTCTAGTGCAGACGCACACTACGGCTCTCCGGAGCTGTCCGAAGCCAAGCGCCGGTGGCCGGCGTCTTTCGGCTGAAGCAGCGCTTCGGAGCGTACGGCTGTTGTGTGCGCGAAGCAGCCGCTTCTCCTGCTCCGCGAGCCGGACAGAGCGGTAGCTTGTACGAGGGCGAAGAACGAAGCCGCAGAGCACCGGCCTTCTGCGCGCACCCTAAGGACTTCTAGAGGACCGTGGTGGTCGCTCGCCTGCCTCTTCAATTCCATTCTAGCATCCTTATGGAAGGTGTTCCAGGACAATTTTCCTGAGTTTTGAATTCGTCCTGATGCAGCCCCACGTTGGAAACTCGTGCTCGTCCTCTGAGTCTCCGAGTGCAGAGACCTCGATGGCAACTGCAGAAATGAAGGGCTGCGTTGAGTTGTCGAGAAGCAAGAACATAGGCAGCGCCTTGTGTTTGGGAGTCAGCAGCTGCTGGACTTTTGCGATTGCTTTCACTGTGCACTGAATGCCAGGACGGCATGTGCACGTTAAAACAGGGAGCTGGGCAAGAGCAGTAATCGAAAGATCACGGCCGTCAGAAAGCAGCTTATATATTGCCCAGAAAAGAGCACTGTTTTTGGAGTGTGCAGTAAAATCGTGTTTCTGGACAAGGGAGGCATAAGTGCGCTGCGCTCCTAAGCTATCTCCCTGCTAAGACACACTGCCAAAGCTTTTCGTTATCATGCAGTCTAGTGCAGACGCACACTACGGCTCTCCGGAGCTGTCCGAAGCCAAGCGCCGGTGGCCGGCGTCTTTCGGCTGAAGCAGCGCTTCGGAGCGTACGGCTGTTGTGTGCGCGAAGCAGCCGCTTCTCCTGCTCCGCGAGCCGGACAGAGCGGTAGCTTGTACGAGGGCGAAGAACGAAGCCGCAGAGCACCGGCCTTCTGCGCGCACCCTAAGGACTGCGAGAGGACCGTGGTGGCCGCTCGCCTGCCTCTTCAATTCCATTCTAGCATGCTTATGCAAGGTGTTCCAGGACAATATTCCTGAGTCTTGAATTCCTCCTGATGCAGCCCCTCCTGGGAAACAACTGCTCGTCGTCTGAGTCTCCAAGTGCAGAGACCTCGATGGCAACTGCAGAAATGAAGGGCTGCGTTGAGTTGTCGAGAAGCAAGAACATAGCCAGCGCCTTGTGTTTGGGAGTCAGCAGCTGCTGGACTTTTGCGATTGCTTTCACTGTGCACTGAATGCCTGCACGGCATGTGCACGTTAAAACAGGGAGCTGGGCAAGAGCAGTAATCGAAAGATCACGGCCGTCAGAAAGCAGTTTATATATTGCCCTGAAAAGAGCAGTGTTTTTGGAGTGTGCAGTAAAATCGTGTTTCTGGACAAGGGAGGCATAAGTGCGCTGCGCTCCTAAGCTATCTCCCTGCGAGACACACTGTCAAAGCTTTTCGTTATCATGCAGTCTAGTGCAGACGCACACTACGGCTCTCCGGAGCTGTCCGAAGCCAAGCGCCGGTGGCCGGCGTCTTTCGGCTGAAGCAGCGCTTCGGAGCGTACGGCTGTTGTGTGCGCGAAGCAGCCGCTTCTCCTGCTCCGCGAGCCGGACAGAGCGGTAGCTTGTACGAGGGCGAAGAACGAAGCCGCAGAGCACCGGCCTTCTGCGCGCACCCTAAGGACTTCTAGAGGACCGTGGTGGCCGCTCGCCTGCCTCTTCAATTCCATTCTAGCATCCTTATGGAAGGTGTTCCAGGACAATTTTCCTGAGTTTTGAATTCGTCCTGATGCAGCCCCACGTTGGAAACTCGTGCTCGTCCTCTGATTCTCCGACATGCAGAGACCTCGATGGCAACTGCAGAAATGAAGGGCTGCGTTGAGTTGTCGAGAAGCAAGAACATAGGCAGCGCCTTGTGTTTGGGAGTCAGCAGCTGCTGGACTTTTGCGATTGCTTTCACTGTGCACTGAATGCCAGGACGGCATGTGCACGTTAAAACAGGGAGCTGGGCAAGAGCAGTAATCGAAAGATCACGGCCGTCAGAAAGCAGTTTATATATTGCCCTGAAAAGAGCAGTGTTTTTGGAGTGTGCAGTAAAATCGTGTTTCTGGACAAGGGAGGCATAAGTGCGCTGCGCTCCTAAGCTATCTCCCTGCGAGACACACTGTCAAAGCTTTTCGTTATCATGCAGTCTAGTGCAGACGCACACTACGGCTCTCCGGAGCTGTCCGAAGCCAAGCGCCGGTGGCCGGCGTCTTTCGGCTGAAGCAGCGCTTCGGAGCGTACGGCTGTTGTGTGCGCGAAGCAGCCGCTTCTCCTGCTCCGCGAGCCGGACAGAGCGGTAGCTTGTACGAGGGCGAAGAACGAAGCCGCAGAGCACCGGCCTTCTGCGCGCACCCTAAGGACTTCTAGAGGACCGTGGTGGCCGCTCGCCTGCCTCTTCAATTCCATTCTAGCATCCTTATGGAAGGTGTTCCAGGACAATTTTCCTGAGTTTTGAATTCGTCCTGATGCAGCCCCACGTTGGAAACTCGTGCTCGTTCTCTGAGTCTCCGAGTGCAGAGACCTCGATGGCAACTGCAGAAATGAAGGGCTGCGTTGAGTAGTCGAGAAGCAAGAACATAGCCAGCGCCTTGTGTTTGGGAGTCAGCAGCTGCTGGAGTTTTGCGATTGCTTTCACTGTGCACTGAATGCCAGGACGGCATGTGCACGTTAAAACAGGGAGCTGGGCAAGAGCAGTAATCGAAAGATCACGGCCGTCAGAAAGCAGCTTATATATTGCCCAGAAAAGAGCACTGTTTTTGGAGTGTGCAGTAAAATCGTGTTTCTGGACAAGGGAGGCATAAGTGCGCTGCGCTCCTAAGCTATCTCCCTGCTAAGACACACTGCCAAAGCTTTTCGTTATCATGCAGTCTAGTGCAGACGCACACTACGGCTCTCCGGAGCTGTCCGAAGCCAAGCGCCGGTGGCCGGCGTCTTTCGGCTGAAGCAGCGCTTCGGAGCGTACGGCTGTTGTGTGCGCGAAGCAGCCGCTTCTCCTGCTCCGCGAGCCGGACAGAGCGGTAGCTTGTACGAGGGCGAAGAACGAAGCCGCAGAGCACCGGCCTTCTGCGCGCACCCTAAGGACTGCGAGAGGACCGTGGTGGCCGCTCGCCTGCCTCTTCAATTCCATTCTAGCATCATTATGGAAGGTGTTCCAGGACAATTTTCCTGAGTTTTGAATTCGTCCTGATGCAGCCCCACGTTGGAAACTCGTGCTCGTCCTCTGAGTCTCCGAGTGCAGAGACCTCGATGGCAACTGCAGAAATGAAGGGCTGCGTTGAGTTGTCGAGAAGCAAGAACATAGGCAGCGCCTTGTGTTTGGGAGTCAGCAGCTGCTGGACTTTTGCGATTGCTTTCACTGTGCACTGAATGCCAGGACGGCATGTGCACGTTAAAACAGGGAGCTGGGCAAGAGCAGTAATCGAAAGATCACGGCCGTCAGAAAGCAGTTTATATATTGCCCTGAAAAGAGCAGTGTTTTTGGAGTGTGCAGTAAAATCGTGTTTCTGGACAAGGGAGGCATAAGTGCGCTGCGCTCCTAAGCTATCTCCCTGCGAGACACACTGTCAAAGCTTTTCGTTATCATGCAGTCTAGTGCAGACGCACACTACGGCTCTCCGGAGCTGTCCGAAGCCAAGCGCCGGTGGCCGGCGTCTTTCGGCTGAAGCAGCGCTTCGGAGCGTACGGCTGTTGTGTGCGCGAAGCAGCCGCTTCTCCTGCTCCGCGAGCCGGACAGAGCGGTAGCTTGTACGAGGGCGAAGAACGAAGCCGCAGAGCACCGGCCTTCTGCGCGCACCCTAAGGACTTCTAGAGGACCGTGGTGGCCGCTCGCCTGCCTCTTCAATTCCATTCTAGCATCCTTATGGAAGGTGTTCCAGGACAATTTTCCTGAGTTTTGAATTCGTCCTGATGCAGCCCCACGTTGGAAACTCGTGCTCGTTCTCTGAGTCTCCGAGTGCAGAGACCTCGATGGCAACTGCAGAAATGAAGGGCTGCGTTGAGTTGTCGAGAAGCAAGAACATAGCCAGCGCCTTGTGTTTGGGAGTCAGCAGCTGCTGGACTTTTGCGATTGCTTTCACTGTGCACTGAATGCCAGGACGGCATGTGCACGTTAAAACAGGGAGCTGGGCAAGAGCAGTAATCGAAAGATCACGGCCGTCAGAAAGCAGCTTATATATTGCCCAGAAAAGAGCACTGTTTTTGGAGTGTGCAGTAAAATCGTGTTTCTGGACAAGGGAGGCATAAGTGCGCTGCGCTCCTAAGCTATCTCCCTGCTAAGACACACTGCCAAAGCTTTTCGTTATCATGCAGTCTAGTGCAGACGCACACTACGGCTCTCCGGAGCTGTCCGAAGCCAAGCGCCGGTCGCCGGCGTCTTTCGGCTGAAGCAGCGCTTCGGAGCGTACGGCTGTTGTGTGCGCGAAGCAGCCGCTTCTCCTGCTCCGCGAGCCGGACAGAGCGGTAGCTTGTACGAGGGCGAAGAACGAAGCCGCAGAGCACCGGCCTTCTGCGCGCACCCTAAGGACTGCTAGAGGACCGTGGTGGCCGCTCGCCTGCCTCTTCAATTCCATTCTAGCATCATTATGGAAGGTGTTCCAGGACAATTTTCCTGAGTTTTGAATTCGTCCTGATGCAGCCCCACGTTGGAAACTCGTGCTCGTCCTCTGAGTCTCCGAGTGCAGAGACCTCGATGGCAACTGCAGAAATGAAGGGCTGCGTTGAGTTGTCGAGAAGCAAGAACATAGGCAGCGCCTTGTGTTTGGGAGTCAGCAGCTGCTGGACTTTTGCGATTGCTTTCACTGTGCACTGAATGCCAGGACGGCATGTGCACGTTAAAACAGGGAGCTGGGCAAGAGCAGTAATCGAAAGATCACGGCCGTCAGAAAGCAGTTTATATATTGCCCTGGAAAGAGCAGTGTTTTTGGAGTGTGCAGTAAAATCGTGTTTCTGGACAAGGGAGGCATAAGTGCGCTGCGCTCCTAAGCTATCTCCCTGCGAGACACACTGTCAAAGCTTTTCGTTATCATGCAGTCTAGTGCAGACGCACACTACGGCTCTCCGGAGCTGTCCGAAGCCAAGCGCCGGTGGCCGGCGTCTTTCGGCTGAAGCAGCGCTTCGGAGCGTACGGCTGTTGTGTGCGCGAAGCAGCCGCTTCTCCTGCTCCGCGAGCCGGACAGAGCGGTAGCTTGTACGAGGGCGAAGAACGAAGCCGCAGAGCACCGGCCTTCTGCGCGCACCCTAAGGACTTCTAGAGGACCGTGGTGGCCGCTCGCCTGCCTCTTCAATTCCATTCTAGCATCCTTATGGAAGGTGTTCCAGGACAATTTTCCTGAGTTTTGAATTCGTCCTGATGCAGCCCCACGTTGGAAACTCGTGCTCGTCCTCTGAGTCTCCGAGTGCAGAGACCTCGATGGCAACTGCAGAAATGAAGGGCTGCGTTGAGTTGTCGAGAAGCAAGAACATAGGCAGCGCCTTGTGTTTGGGAGTCAGCAGCTGCTGGACTTTTGCGATTGCTTTCACTGTGCACTGAATGCCAGGACGGCATGTGCACGTTAAAACAGGGAGCTGGGCAAGAGCAGTAATCGAAAGATCACGGCCGTCAGAAAGCAGTTTATATATTGCCCTGGAAAGAGCAGTGTTTTTGGAGTGTGCAGTAAAATCGTGTTTCTGGACAAGGGAGGCATAAGTGCGCTGCGCTCCTAAGCTATCTCCCTGCGAGACACACTGTCAAAGCTTTTCGTTATCATGCAGTCTAGTGCAGACGCACACTACGGCTCTCCGGAGCTGTCCGAAGCCAAGCGCCGGTGGCCGGCGTCTTTCGGCTGAAGCAGCGCTTCGGAGCGTACGGCTGTTGTGTGCGCGAAGCAGCCGCTTCTCCTGCTCCGCGAGCCGGACAGAGCGGTAGCTTGTACGAGGGCGAAGAACGAAGCCGCAGAGCACCGGCCTTCTGCGCGCACCCTAAGGACTGCTAGAGGACCGTGGTGGCCGCTCGCCTGCCCCTTCAATTCCCTTCTAGCATGCTTATTGAAGGTGTTTCAGGACAATTTTCCTGAGTTTTGAATTCGTCCTGATGCAGCCCCACGTTGGAAACTCGTGCTCGTCCTCTGAGTCTCCGAGTGCAGAGACCTCGATGGCAACTGCAGAAATGAAGGGCTGCGTTGAGTTGTCGAGAAGCAAGAACATAGGCAGCGCCTTGTGTTTGGGAGTCAGCAGCTGCTGGACTTTTGCGATTGCTTTCACTGTGCACTGAATGCCTGCACGGCATGTGCACGTTAAAACAGGGAGCTGGGCAAGAGCAGTAATCGAAAGATCACGGCCGTCAGAAAGCAGTTTATATATTGCCCTGGAAAGAGCAGTGTTTTTGGAGTGTGCAGTAAAATCGTGTTTCTGGACAAGGGAGGCATAAGTGCGCTGCGCTCCTAAGCTATCTCCCTGCGAGACACACTGTCAAAGCTTTTCGTTATCATGCAGTCTAGTGCAGACGCACACTACGGCTCTCCGGAGCTGTCCGAAGCCAAGCGCCGGTGGCCGGCGTCTTTCGGCTGAAGCAGCGCTTCGGAGCGTACGGCTGTTGTGTGCGCGAAGCAGCCGCTTCTCCTGCTCCGCGAGCCGGACAGAGCGGTAGCTTGTACGAGGGCGAAGAACGAAGCCGCAGAGCACCGGCCTTCTGCGCGCACCCTAAGGACTTCTAGAGGACCGTGGTGGTCGCTCGCCTGCCTCTTCAATTCCATTCTAGCATCCTTATGGAAGGTGTTCCAGGACAATTTTCCTGAGTTTTGAATTCGTCCTGATGCAGCCCCACGTTGGAAACTCGTGCTCGTCCTCTGAGTCTCCGAGTGCAGAGACCTCGATGGCAACTGCAGAAATGAAGGGCTGCGTTGAGTTGTCGAGAAGCAAGAACATAGGCAGCGCCTTGTGTTTGGGAGTCAGCAGCTGCTGGACTTTTGCGATTGCTTTCACTGTGCACTGAATGCCAGGACGGCATGTGCACGTTAAAACAGGGAGCTGGGCAAGAGCAGTAATCGAAAGATCACGGCCGTCAGAAAGCAGTTTATATATTGCCCTGGAAAGAGCAGTGTTTTTGGAGTGTGCAGTAAAATCGTGTTTCTGGACAAGGGAGGCATAAGTGCGCTGCGCTCCTAAGCTATCTCCCTGCGAGACACACTGCCAAAGCTTTTCGTTATCATGCAGTCTAGTGCAGACGCACACTACGGCTCTCCGGAGCTCTCCGAAGCCAAGCGCCGGTGGCCGGCGTCTTTCGGCTGAAGCAGCGCTTCGGAGCGTACGGCTGTTGTGTGCGCGAAGCAGTCGCTTCTCCTGCTCCGCGAGCCGGACAGAGCGGTAGCTTGTACGAGGGCGAAGAACGAAGCCGCAGAGCACCGGCCTTCTGCGCGCACCCTAAGGACTGCTAGAGGACCGTGGTGGCCGCTCGCCTGCCCCTTCAATTCCCTTCTAGCATGCTTATGGAAGGTGTTCCAGGACAATATTCCTGAGTCTTGAATTCCTCCTGATGCAGCCCCTCCTGGGAAACAACTGCTCGTCGTCTGAGTCTCCAAGTGCAGAGACCTCGATGTCAACTGCAGAAATGAAGGGCTGCGTTGAGTTGTCGAGAAGCAAGAACATAGGCAGCGCCTTGTGTTTGGGAGTCAGCAGCTGCTGGACTTTTGCGATTGCTTTCACTGTGCACTGAATGCCAGGACGGCATGTGCACGTTAAAACAGGGAGCTGGGCAAGAGCAGTAATCGAAAGATCACGGCCGTCAGAAAGCAGCTTATATATTGCCCAGAAAAGAGCACTGTTTTTGGAGTGTGCAGTAAAATCGTGTTTCTGGACAAGGGAGGCATAAGTGCGCTGCGCTCCTAAGCTATCTCCCTGCTAAGACACACTGCCAAAGCTTTTCGTTATCATGCAGTCTAGTGCAGACGCACACTACGGCTCTCCGGAGCTGTCCGAAGCCAAGCGCCGGTGGCCGGCGTCTTTCGGCTGAAGCAGCGCTTCGGAGCGTACGGCTGTTGTGTGCGCGAAGCAGCCGCTTCTCCTGCTCCGCGAGCCGGACAGAGCGGTAGCTTGTACGAGGGCGAAGAACGAAGCCGCAGAGCACCGGCCTTCTGCGCGCACCCTAAGGACTGCGAGAGGACCGTGGTGGCCGCTCGCCTGCCTCTTCAATTCCATTCTAGCATGCTTATGCAAGGTGTTCCAGGACAATTTTCCTGAGTTTTGAATTCGTCCTGATGCAGCCCCTCGTTGGAAACTCGTGCTCGTCCTCTGAGTCTCCGAGTGCAGAGACCTCGATGTCAACTGCAGAAATGAAGGGCTGCGTTGAGTTGTCGAGAAGCAAGAACATAGGCAGCGCCTTGTGTTTGGGAGTCAGCAGCTGCTGGACTTTTGCGATTGCTTTCACTGTGCACTGAATGCCTGCACGGCATGTGCACGTTAAAACAGGGAGCTGGGCAAGAGCAGTAATCGAAAGATCACGGCCGTCAGAAAGCAGTTTATATATTGCCCTGAAAAGAGCAGTGTTTTTGGAGTGTGCAGTAAAATCGTGTTTCTGGACAAGGGAGGCATAAGTGCGCTGCGCTCCTAAGCTATCTCCCTGCGAGACACACTGCCAAAGCTTTTCGTTATCATGCAGTCTAGTGCAGACGCACACTACGGCTCTCCGGAGCTGTCCGAAGCCAAGCGCCGGTGGCCGGCGTCTTTCGGCTGAAGCAGCGCTTCGGAGCGTACGGCTGTTGTGTGCGCGAAGCAGCCGCTTCTCCTGCTCCGCGAGCCGGACAGAGCGGTAGCTTGTACGAGGGCGAAGAACGAAGCCGCAGAGCACCGGCCTTCTGCGCGCACCCTAAGGACTGCGAGAGGACCGTGGTGGCCGCTCGCCTGCCCCTTCAATTCCCTTCTAGCATGCTTATGGAAGGTGTTCCAGGACAATTTTCCTGAGTCTTGAATTCCTCCTGATGCAGCCCCTCCTGGGAAACAACTGCTCGTCGTCTGAGTCTCCAAGTGCAGAGACCTCGATGTCAACTGCAGAAATGAAGGGCTGCGTTGAGTTGTCGAGAAGCAAGAACATAGCCAGCGCCTTGTGTTTGGGAGTCAGCAGCTGCTGGACTTTTGCGATTGCTTTCACTGTGCACTGAATGCCAGGACGGCATGTGCACGTTAAAACAGGGAGCTGGGCAAGAGCAGTAATCGAAAGATCACGGCCGTCAGAAAGCAGTTTATATATTGCCCTGAAAAGAGCAGTGTTTTTGGAGTGTGCAGTAAAATCGTGTTTCTGGACAAGGGAGGCATAAGTGCGCTGCGCTCCTAAGCTATCTCCCTGCGAGACACACTGTCAAAGCTTTTCGTTATCATGCAGTCTAGTGCAGACGCACACTACGGCTCTCCGGAGCTGTCCGAAGCCAAGCGCCGGTGGCCGGCGTCTTTCGGCTGAAGCAGCGCTTCGGAGCGTACGGCTGTTGTGTGCGCGAAGCAGCCGCTTCTCCTGCTCCGCGAGCCGGACAGAGCGGTAGCTTGTACGAGGGCGAAGAACGAAGCCGCAGAGCACCGGCCTTCTGCGCGCACCCTAAGGACTTCTAGAGGACCGTGGTGGCCGCTCGCCTGCCTCTTCAATTCCATTCTAGCATCCTTATGGAAGGTGTTCCAGGACAATTTTCCTGAGTTTTGAATTCGTCCTGATGCAGCCCCACGTTGGAAACTCGTGCTCGTCCTCTGAGTCTCCGAGTGCAGAGACGTCGATGGCAACTGCAGAAATGAAGGGCTGCGTTGAGTTGTCGAGAAGCAAGAACATAGGCAGCGCCTTGTGTTTGGGAGTCAGCAGCTGCTGGACTTTTGCGATTGCTTTCACTGTGCACTGAATGCCAGGACGGCATGTGCACGTTAAAACAGGGAGCTGGGCAAGAGCAGTAATCGAAAGATCACGGCCGTCAGAAAGCAGCTTATATATTGCCCAGAAAAGAGCACTGTTTTTGGAGTGTGCAGTAAAATCGTGTTTCTGGACAAGGGAGGCATAAGTGCGCTGCGCTCCTAAGCTATCTCCCTGCTAAGACACACTGCCAAAGCTTTTCGTTATCATGCAGTCTAGTGCAGACGCACACTACGGCTCTCCGGAGCTGTCCGAAGCCAAGCGCCGGTGGCCGGCGTCTTTCGGCTGAAGCAGCGCTTCGGAGCGTACGGCTGTTGTGTGCGCGAAGCAGCCGCTTCTCCTGCTCCGCGAGCCGGACAGAGCGGTAGCTTGTACGAGGGCGAAGAACGAAGCCGCAGAGCACCGGCCTTCTGCGCGCACCCTAAGGACTGCTAGAGGACCGTGGTGGCCGCTCGCCTGCCCCTTCAATTCCCTTCTAGCATGCTTATGGAAGGTGTTTCAGGACAATTTTCCTGAGTTTTGAATTCGTCCTGATGCAGCCCCACGTTGGAAACTCGTGCTCGTCCTCTGAGTCTCCGAGTGCAGAGACCTCGATGTCAACTGCAGAAATGAAGGGCTGCGTTGAGTTGTCGAGAAGCAAGAACATAGGCAGCGCCTTGTGTTTGGGAGTCAGCAGCTGCTGGACTTTTGCGATTGCTTTCACTGTGCACTGAATGCCAGGACGGCATGTGCACGTTAAAACAGGGAGCTGGGCAAGAGCAGTAATCGAAAGATCACGGCCGTCAGAAAGCAGTTTATATATTGCCCTGAAAAGAGCAGTGTTTTTGGAGTGTGCAGTAAAATCGTGTTTCTGGACAAGGGAGGCATAAGTGCGCTGCGCTCCTAAGCTATCTCCCTGCGAGACACACTGTCAAAGCTTTTCGTTATCATGCAGTCTAGTGCAGACGCACACTACGGCTCTCCGGAGCTGTCCGAAGCCAAGCGCCGGTGGCCGGCGTCTTTCGGCTGAAGCAGCGCTTCGGAGCGTACGGCTGTTGTGTGCGCGAAGCAGCCGCTTCTCCTGCTCCGCGAGCCGGACAGAGCGGTAGCTTGTACGAGGGCGAAGAACGAAGCCGCAGAGCACCGGCCTTCTGCGCGCACCCTAAGGACTGCTAGAGGACCGTGTTGGCCGCTCGCCTGCCCCTTCAATTCCCTTCTAGCATGCTTATGGAAGGTGTTTCAGGACAATTTTCCTGAGTTTTGAATTCGTCCTGATGCAGCCCCACGTTGGAAACTCGTGCTCGTCCTCTGAGTCTCCGAGTGCAGAGACCTCGATGGCAACTGCAGAAATGAAGGGCTGCGTTGAGTTGTCGAGAAGCAAGAACATAGGCAGCGCCTTGTGTTTGGGAGTCAGCAGCTGCTGGACTTTTGCGATTGCTTTCACTGTGCACTGAATGCCAGGACGGCATGTGCACGTTAAAACAGGGAGCTGGGCAAGAGCAGTAATCGAAAGATCACGGCCGTCAGAAAGCAGTTTATATATTGCCCTGGAAAGAGCAGTGTTTTTGGAGTGTGCAGTAAAATCGTGTTTCTGGACAAGGGAGGCATAAGTGCGCTGCGCTCCTAAGCTATCTCCCTGCGAGACACACTGCCAAAGCTTTTCGTTATCATGCAGTCTAGTGCAGACGCACACTACGGCTCTCCGGAGCTGTCCGAAGCCAAGCGCCGGTGGCCGGCGTCTTTCGGCTGAAGCAGCGCTTCGGAGCGTACGGCTGTTGTGTGCGCGAAGCAGCCGCTTCTCCTGCTCCGCGAGCCGGACAGAGCGGTAGCTTGTACGAGGGCGAAGAACGAAGCCGCAGAGCACCGGCCTTCTGCGCGCACCCTAAGGACTGCGAGAGGACCGTGGTGGCCGCTCGCCTGCCTCTTCAATTCCATTCTAGCATCCTTATGGAAGGTGTTCCAGGACAATTTTCCTGAGTTTTGAATTCGTCCTGATGCAGCCCCACGTTGGAAACTCGTGCTCGTCCTCTGAGTCTCCGAGTGCAGAGACCTCGATGGCAACTGCAGAAATGAAGGGCTGCGTTGAGTTGTCGAGAAGCAAGAACATAGGCAGCGCCTTGTGTTTGGGAGTCAGCAGCTGCTGGACTTTTGCGATTGCTTTCACTGTGCACTGAATGCCAGGACGGCATGTGCACGTTAACACAGGGAGCTGGGCAAGAGCAGTAATCGAAAGATCACGGCCGTCAGAAAGCAGTTTATATATTGCCCTGAAAAGAGCAGTGTTTTTGGAGTGTGCAGTAAAATCGTGTTTCTGGACAAGGGAGGCATAAGTGCGCTGCGCTCCTAAGCTATCTCCCTGCGAGACACACTGTCAAAGCTTTTCGTTATCATGCAGTCTAGTGCAGACGCACACTACGGCTCTCCGGAGCTGTCCGAAGCCAAGCGCCGGTGGCCGGCGTCTTTCGGCTGAAGCAGCGCTTCGGAGCGTACGGCTGTTGTGTGCGCGAAGCAGCCGCTTCTCCTGCTCCGCGAGCCGGACAGAGCGGTAGCTTGTACGAGGGCGAAGAACGAAGCCGCAGAGCACCGGCCTTCTGCGCGCACCCTAAGGACTGCTAGAGGACCGTGTTGGCCGCTCGCCTGCCCCTTCAATTCCCTTCTAGCATGCTTATGGAAGGTGTTTCAGGACAATTTTCCTGAGTTTTGAATTCGTCCTGATGCAGCCCCACGTTGGAAACTCGTGCTCGTCCTCTGAGTCTCCGAGTGCAGAGACCTCGATGTCAACTGCAGAAATGAAGGGCTGCGTTGAGTTGTCGAGAAGCAAGAACATAGGCAGCGCCTTGTGTTTGGGAGTCAGCAGCTGCTGGACTTTTGCGATTGCTTTCACTGTGCACTGAATGCCAGGACGGCATGTGCACGTTAAAACAGGGAGCTGGGCAAGAGCAGTAATCGAAAGATCACGGCCGTCAGAAAGCAGTTTATATATTGCCCTGAAAAGAGCAGTGTTTTTGGAGTGTGCAGTAAAATCGTGTTTCTGGACAAGGGAGGCATAAGTGCGCTGCGCTCCTAAGCTATCTCCCTGCGAGACACACTGTCAAAGCTTTTCGTTATCATGCAGTCTAGTGCAGACGCACACTACGGCTCTCTGGAGCTGTCCGAAGCCAAGCGCCGGTGGCCGGCGTCTTTCGGCTGAAGCAGCGCTTCGGAGCGTACGGCTGTTGTGTGCGCGAAGCAGCCGCTTCTCCTGCTCCGCGAGCCGGACAGAGCGGTAGCTTGTACGAGGGCGAAGAACGAAGCCGCAGAGCACCGGCCTTCTGCGCGCACCCTAAGGACTTCTAGAGGACCGTGGTGGCCGCTCGCCTGCCTCTTCAATTCCATTCTAGCATCCTTATGGAAGGTGTTCCAGGACAATTTTCCTGAGTTTTGAATTCGTCCTGATGCAGCCCCACGTTGGAAACTCGTGCTCGTCCTCTGAGTCTCCGACATGCAGAGACCTCGATGGCAACTGCAGAAATGAAGGGCTGCGTTGAGTTGTCGAGAAGCAAGAACATAGGCAGCGCCTTGTGTTTGGGAGTCAGCAGCTGCTGGACTTTTGCGATTGCTTTCACTGTGCACTGAATGCCAGGACGGCATGTGCACGTTAAAACAGGGAGCTGGGCAAGAGCAGTAATCGAAAGATCACGGCCGTCAGAAAGCAGTTTATATATTGCCCTGGAAAGAGCAGTGTTTTTGGAGTGTGCAGTAAAATCGTGTTTCTGGACAAGGGAGGCATAAGTGCGCTGCGCTCCTAAGCTATCTCCCTGCGAGACACACTGCCAAAGCTTTTCGTTATCATGCAGTCTAGTGCAGACGCACACTACGGCTCTCCGGAGCTCTCCGAAGCCAAGCGCCGGTGGCCGGCGTCTTTCGGCTGAAGCAGCGCTTCGGAGCGTACGGCTGTTGTGTGCGCGAAGCAGTCGCTTCTCCTGCTCCGCGAGCCGGACAGAGCGGTAGCTTGTACGAGGGCGAAGAACGAAGCCGCAGAGCACCGGCCTTCTGCGCGCACCCTAAGGACTGCTAGAGGACCGTGGTGGCCGCTCGCCTGCCCCTTCAATTCCCTTCTAGCATGCTTATGGAAGGTGTTCCAGGACAATATTCCTGAGTCTTGAATTCCTCCTGATGCAGCCCCTCCTGGGAAACAACTGCTCGTCGTCTGAGTCTCCAAGTGCAGAGACCTCGATGGCAACTGCAGAAATGAAGGGCTGCGTTGAGTTGTCGAGAAGCAAGAACATAGGCAGCGCCTTGTGTTTGGGAGTCAGCAGCTGCTGGACTTTTGCGATTGCTTTCACTGTGCACTGAATGCCAGGACGGCATGTGCACGTTAAAACAGGGAGCTGGGCAAGAGCAGTAATCGAAAGATCACGGCCGTCAGAAAGCAGTTTATATATTGCCCTGGAAAGAGCAGTGTTTTTGGAGTGTGCAGTAAAATCGTGTTTCTGGACAAGGGAGGCATAAGTGCGCTGCGCTCCTAAGCTATCTCCCTGCGAGACACACTGCCAAAGCTTTTCGTTATCATGCAGTCTAGTGCAGACGCACACTACGGCTCTCCGGAGCTGTCCGAAGCCAAGCGCCGGTGGCCGGCGTCTTTCGGCTGAAGCAGCGCTTCGGAGCGTACGGCTGTTGTGTGCGCGAAGCAGCCGCTTCTCCTGCTCCGCGAGCCGGACAGAGCGGTAGCTTGTACGAGGGCGAAGAACGAAGCCGCAGAGCACCGGCCTTCTGCGCGCACCCTAAGGACTGCGAGAGGACCGTGGTGGCCGCTCGCCTGCCTCTTCAATTCCATTCTAGCATCCTTATGGAAGGTGTTCCAGGACAATTTTCCTGAGTTTTGAATTCGTCCTGATGCAGCCCCACGTTGGAAACTCGTGCTCGTCCTCTGAGTCTCCGAGTGCAGAGACCTCGATGGCAACTGCAGAAATGAAGGGCTGCGTTGAGTTGTCGAGAAGCAAGAACATAGGCAGCGCCTTGTGTTTGGGAGTCAGCAGCTGCTGGACTTTTGCGATTGCTTTCACTGTGCACTGAATGCCAGGACGGCATGTGCACGTTAACACAGGGAGCTGGGCAAGAGCAGTAATCGAAAGATCACGGCCGTCAGAAAGCAGTTTATATATTGCCCTGAAAAGAGCAGTGTTTTTGGAGTGTGCAGTAAAATCGTGTTTCTGGACAAGGGAGGCATAAGTGCGCTGCGCTCCTAAGCTATCTCCCTGCGAGACACACTGTCAAAGCTTTTCGTTATCATGCAGTCTAGTGCAGACGCACACTACGGCTCTCCGGAGCTGTCCGAAGCCAAGCGCCGGTGGCCGGCGTCTTTCGGCTGAAGCAGCGCTTCGGAGCGTACGGCTGTTGTGTGCGCGAAGCAGCCGCTTCTCCTGCTCCGCGAGCCGGACAGAGCGGTAGCTTGTACGAGGGCGAAGAACGAAGCCGCAGAGCACCGGCCTTCTGCGCGCACCCTAAGGACTGCTAGAGGACCGTGTTGGCCGCTCGCCTGCCCCTTCAATTCCCTTCTAGCATGCTTATGGAAGGTGTTTCAGGACAATTTTCCTGAGTTTTGAATTCGTCCTGATGCAGCCCCACGTTGGAAACTCGTGCTCGTCCTCTGAGTCTCCGAGTGCAGAGACCTCGATGTCAACTGCAGAAATGAAGGGCTGCGTTGAGTTGTCGAGAAGCAAGAACATAGGCAGCGCCTTGTGTTTGGGAGTCAGCAGCTGCTGGACTTTTGCGATTGCTTTCACTGTGCACTGAATGCCAGGACGGCATGTGCACGTTAAAACAGGGAGCTGGGCAAGAGCAGTAATCGAAAGATCACGGCCGTCAGAAAGCAGTTTATATATTGCCCTGAAAAGAGCAGTGTTTTTGGAGTGTGCAGTAAAATCGTGTTTCTGGACAAGGGAGGCATAAGTGCGCTGCGCTCCTAAGCTATCTCCCTGCGAGACACACTGTCAAAGCTTTTCGTTATCATGCAGTCTAGTGCAGACGCACACTACGGCTCTCTGGAGCTGTCCGAAGCCAAGCGCCGGTGGCCGGCGTCTTTCGGCTGAAGCAGCGCTTCGGAGCGTACGGCTGTTGTGTGCGCGAAGCAGCCGCTTCTCCTGCTCCGCGAGCCGGACAGAGCGGTAGCTTGTACGAGGGCGAAGAACGAAGCCGCAGAGCACCGGCCTTCTGCGCGCACCCTAAGGACTTCTAGAGGACCGTGGTGGCCGCTCGCCTGCCTCTTCAATTCCATTCTAGCATCCTTATGGAAGGTGTTCCAGGACAATTTTCCTGAGTTTTGAATTCGTCCTGATGCAGCCCCACGTTGGAAACTCGTGCTCGTCCTCTGAGTCTCCGACATGCAGAGACCTCGATGGCAACTGCAGAAATGAAGGGCTGCGTTGAGTTGTCGAGAAGCAAGAACATAGGCAGCGCCTTGTGTTTGGGAGTCAGCAGCTGCTGGACTTTTGCGATTGCTTTCACTGTGCACTGAATGCCAGGACGGCATGTGCACGTTAAAACAGGGAGCTGGGCAAGAGCAGTAATCGAAAGATCACGGCCGTCAGAAAGCAGTTTATATATTGCCCTGGAAAGAGCAGTGTTTTTGGAGTGTGCAGTAAAATCGTGTTTCTGGACAAGGGAGGCATAAGTGCGCTGCGCTCCTAAGCTATCTCCCTGCGAGACACACTGCCAAAGCTTTTCGTTATCATGCAGTCTAGTGCAGACGCACACTACGGCTCTCCGGAGCTCTCCGAAGCCAAGCGCCGGTGGCCGGCGTCTTTCGGCTGAAGCAGCGCTTCGGAGCGTACGGCTGTTGTGTGCGCGAAGCAGTCGCTTCTCCTGCTCCGCGAGCCGGACAGAGCGGTAGCTTGTACGAGGGCGAAGAACGAAGCCGCAGAGCACCGGCCTTCTGCGCGCACCCTAAGGACTGCTAGAGGACCGTGGTGGCCGCTCGCCTGCCCCTTCAATTCCCTTCTAGCATGCTTATGGAAGGTGTTCCAGGACAATATTCCTGAGTCTTGAATTCCTCCTGATGCAGCCCCTCCTGGGAAACAACTGCTCGTCGTCTGAGTCTCCAAGTGCAGAGACCTCGATGGCAACTGCAGAAATGAAGGGCTGCGTTGAGTTGTCGAGAAGCAAGAACATAGGCAGCGCCTTGTGTTTGGGAGTCAGCAGCTGCTGGACTTTTGCGATTGCTTTCACTGTGCACTGAATGCCAGGACGGCATGTGCACGTTAAAACAGGGAGCTGGGCAAGAGCAGTAATCGAAAGATCACGGCCGTCAGAAAGCAGCTTATATATTGCCCAGAAAAGAGCACTGTTTTTGGAGTGTGCAGTAAAATCGTGTTTCTGGACAAGGGAGGCATAAGTGCGCTGCGCTCCTAAGCTATCTCCCTGCTAAGACACACTGCCAAAGCTTTTCGTTATCATGCAGTCTAGTGCAGACGCACACTACGGCTCTCCGGAGCTGTCCGAAGCCAAGCGCCGGTGGCCGGCGTCTTTCGGCTGAAGCAGCGCTTCGGAGCGTACGGCTGTTGTGTGCGCGAAGCAGCCGCTTCTCCTGCTCCGCGAGCCGGACAGAGCGGTAGCTTGTACGAGGGCGAAGAACGAAGCCGCAGAGCACCGGCCTTCTGCGCGCACCCTAAGGACTGCGAGAGGACCGTGGTGGCCGCTCGCCTGCCTCTTCAATTCCATTCTAGCATGCTTATGCAAGGTGTTCCAGGACAATTTTCCTGAGTTTTGAATTCGTCCTGATGCAGCCCCTCGTTGGAAACTCGTGCTCGTCCTCTGAGTCTCCGAGTGCAGAGACCTCGATGTCAACTGCAGAAATGAAGGGCTGCGTTGAGTTGTCGAGAAGCAAGAACATAGGCAGCGCCTTGTGTTTGGGAGTCAGCAGCTGCTGGACTTTTGCGATTGCTTTCACTGTGCACTGAATGCCAGGACGGCATGTGCACGTTAAAACAGGGAGCTGGGCAAGAGCAGTAATCGAAAGATCACGGCCGTCAGAAAGCAGTTTATATATTGCCCTGAAAAGAGCAGTGTTTTTGGAGTGTGCAGTAAAATCGTGTTTCTGGACAAGGGAGGCATAAGTGCGCTGCGCTCCTAAGCTATCTCCCTGCGAGACACACTGCCAAAGCTTTTCGTTATCATGCAGTCTAGTGCAGACGCACACTACGGCTCTCCGGAGCTGTCCGAAGCCAAGCGCCGGTCGCCGGCGTCTTTCGGCTGAAGCAGCGCTTCGGAGCGTACGGCTGTTGTGTGCGCGAAGCAGCCGCTTCTCCTGCTCCGCGAGCCGGACAGAGCGGTAGCTTGTACGAGGGCGAAGAACGAAGCCGCAGAGCACCGGCCTTCTGCGCGCACCCTAAGGACTGCGAGAGGACCGTGGTGGCCGCTCGCCTGCCCCTTCAATTCCCTTCTAGCATGCTTATGGAAGGTGTTCCAGGACAATATTCCTGAGTCTTGAATTCCTCCTGATGCAGCCCCTCCTGGGAAACAACTGCTCGTCGTCTGAGTCTCCAAGTGCAGAGACCTCGATGTCAACTGCAGAAATGAAGGGCTGCGTTGAGTTGTCGAGAAGCAAGAACATAGCCAGCGCCTTGTGTTTGGGAGTCAGCAGCTGCTGGACTTTTGCGATTGCTTTCACTGTGCACTGAATGCCTGCACGGCATGTGCACGTTAAAACAGGGAGCTGGGCAAGAGCAGTAATCGAAAGATCACGGCCGTCAGAAAGCAGTTTATATATTGCCCTGAAAAGAGCAGTGTTTTTGGAGTGTGCAGTAAAATCGTGTTTCTGGACAAGGGAGGCATAAGTGCGCTGCGCTCCTAAGCTATCTCCCTGCGAGACACACTGTCAAAGCTTTTCGTTATCATGCAGTCTAGTGCAGACGCACACTACGGCTCTCCGGAGCTGTCCGAAGCCAAGCGCCGGTGGCCGGCGTCTTTCGGCTGAAGCAGCGCTTCGGAGCGTACGGCTGTTGTGTGCGCGAAGCAGCCGCTTCTCCTGCTCCGCGAGCCGGACAGAGCGGTAGCTTGTACGAGGGCGAAGAACGAAGCCGCAGAGCACCGGCCTTCTGCGCGCACCCTAAGGACTGCTAGAGGACCGTGGTGGCCGCTCGCCTGCCTCTTCAATTCCATTCTAGCATCCTTATGGAAGGTGTTCCAGGACAATTTTCCTGAGTTTTGAATTCGTCCTGATGCAGCCCCACGTTGGAAACTCGTGCTCGTCCTCTGATTCTCCGACATGCAGAGACCTCGATGGCAACTGCAGAAATGAAGGGCTGCGTTGAGTTGTCGAGAAGCAAGAACATAGGCAGCGCCTTGTGTTTGGGAGTCAGCAGCTGCTGGACTTTTGCGATTGCTTTCACTGTGCACTGAATGCCAGGACGGCATGTGCACGTTAAAACAGGGAGCTGGGCAAGAGCAGTAATCGAAAGATCACGGCCGTCAGAAAGCAGTTTATATATTGCCCTGAAAAGAGCAGTGTTTTTGGAGTGTGCAGTAAAATCGTGTTTCTGGACAAGGGAGGCATAAGTGCGCTGCGCTCCTAAGCTATCTCCCTGCGAGACACACTGTCAAAGCTTTTCGTTATCATGCAGTCTAGTGCAGACGCACACTACGGCTCTCCGGAGCTGTCCGAAGCCAAGCGCCGGTGGCCGGCGTCTTTCGGCTGAAGCAGCGCTTCGGAGCGTACGGCTGTTGTGTGCGCGAAGCAGCCGCTTCTCCTGCTCCGCGAGCCGGACAGAGCGGTAGCTTGTACGAGGGCGAAGAACGAAGCCGCAGAGCACCGGCCTTCTGCGCGCACCCTAAGGACTTCTAGAGGACCGTGGTGGCCGCTCGCCTGCCTCTTCAATTCCATTCTAGCATCCTTATGGAAGGTGTTCCAGGACAATTTTCCTGAGTTTTGAATTCGTCCTGATGCAGCCCCACGTTGGAAACTCGTGCTCGTTCTCTGAGTCTCCGAGTGCAGAGACCTCGATGGCAACTGCAGAAATGAAGGGCTGCGTTGAGTTGTCGAGAAGCAAGAACATAGCCAGCGCCTTGTGTTTGGGAGTCAGCAGCTGCTGGACTTTTGCGATTGCTTTCACTGTGCACTGAATGCCAGGACGGCATGTGCACGTTAAAACAGGGAGCTGGGCAAGAGCAGTAATCGAAAGATCACGGCCGTCAGAAAGCAGCTTATATATTGCCCAGAAAAGAGCACTGTTTTTGGAGTGTGCAGTAAAATCGTGTTTCTGGACAAGGGAGGCATAAGTGCGCTGCGCTCCTAAGCTATCTCCCTGCTAAGACACACTGCCAAAGCTTTTCGTTATCATGCAGTCTAGTGCAGACGCACACTACGGCTCTCCGGAGCTGTCCGAAGCCAAGCGCCGGTCGCCGGCGTCTTTCGGCTGAAGCAGCGCTTCGGAGCGTACGGCTGTTGTGTGCGCGAAGCAGCCGCTTCTCCTGCTCCGCGAGCCGGACAGAGCGGTAGCTTGTACGAGGGCGAAGAACGAAGCCGCAGAGCACCGGGCTTCTGCGCGCACCCTAAGGACTGCTAGAGGACCGTGGTGGCCGCTCGCCTGCCTCTTCAATTCCATTCTAGCATCATTATGGAAGGTGTTCCAGGACAATTTTCCTGAGTTTTGAATTCGTCCTGATGCAGCCCCACGTTGGAAACTCGTGCTCGTCCTCTGAGTCTCCGAGTGCAGAGACCTCGATGGCAACTGCAGAAATGAAGGGCTGCGTTGAGTTGTCGAGAAGCAAGAACATAGGCAGCGCCTTGTGTTTGGGAGTCAGCAGCTGCTGGACTTTTGCGATTGCTTTCACTGTGCACTGAATGCCAGGACGGCATGTGCACGTTAAAACAGGGAGCTGGGCAAGAGCAGTAATCGAAAGATCACGGCCGTCAGAAAGCAGTTTATATATTGCCCTGGAAAGAGCAGTGTTTTTGGAGTGTGCAGTAAAATCGTGTTTCTGGACAAGGGAGGCATAAGTGCGCTGCGCTCCTAAGCTATCTCCCTGCGAGACACACTGCCAAAGCTTTTCGTTATCATGCAGTCTAGTGCAGACGCACACTACGGCTCTCCGGAGCTCTCCGAAGCCAAGCGCCGGTGGCCGGCGTCTTTCGGCTGAAGCAGCGCTTCGGAGCGTACGGCTGTTGTGTGCGCGAAGCAGTCGCTTCTCCTGCTCCGCGAGCCGGACAGAGCGGTAGCTTGTACGAGGGCGAAGAACGAAGCCGCAGAGCACCGGCCTTCTGCGCGCACCCTAAGGACTGCTAGAGGACCGTGGTGGCCGCTCGCCTGCCCCTTCAATTCCCTTCTAGCATGCTTATGGAAGGTGTTCCAGGACAATATTCCTGAGTCTTGAATTCCTCCTGATGCAGCCCCTCCTGGGAAACAACTGCTCGTCGTCTGAGTCTCCAAGTGCAGAGACCTCGATGTCAACTGCAGAAATGAAGGGCTGCGTTGAGTTGTCGAGAAGCAAGAACATAGGCAGCGCCTTGTGTTTGGGAGTCAGCAGCTGCTGGACTTTTGCGATTGCTTTCACTGTGCACTGAATGCCAGGACGGCATGTGCACGTTAAAACAGGGAGCTGGGCAAGAGCAGTAATCGAAAGATCACGGCCGTCAGAAAGCAGCTTATATATTGCCCAGAAAAGAGCACTGTTTTTGGAGTGTGCAGTAAAATCGTGTTTCTGGACAAGGGAGGCATAAGTGCGCTGCGCTCCTAAGCTATCTCCCTGCTAAGACACACTGCCAAAGCTTTTCGTTATCATGCAGTCTAGTGCAGACGCACACTACGGCTCTCCGGAGCTGTCCGAAGCCAAGCGCCGGTGGCCGGCGTCTTTCGGCTGAAGCAGCGCTTCGGAGCGTACGGCTGTTGTGTGCGCGAAGCAGCCGCTTCTCCTGCTCCGCGAGCCGGACAGAGCGGTAGCTTGTACGAGGGCGAAGAACGAAGCCGCAGAGCACCGGCCTTCTGCGCGCACCCTAAGGACTGCGAGAGGACCGTGGTGGCCGCTCGCCTGCCTCTTCAATTCCATTCTAGCATGCTTATGCAAGGTGTTCCAGGACAATTTTCCTGAGTTTTGAATTCGTCCTGATGCAGCCCCTCGTTGGAAACTCGTGCTCGTCCTCTGAGTCTCCGAGTGCAGAGACCTCGATGTCAACTGCAGAAATGAAGGGCTGCGTTGAGTTGTCGAGAAGCAAGAACATAGGCAGCGCCTTGTGTTTGGGAGTCAGCAGCTGCTGGACTTTTGCGATTGCTTTCACTGTGCACTGAATGCCTGCACGGCATGTGCACGTTAAAACAGGGAGCTGGGCAAGAGCAGTAATCGAAAGATCACGGCCGTCAGAAAGCAGTTTATATATTGCCCTGAAAAGAGCAGTGTTTTTGGAGTGTGCAGTAAAATCGTGTTTCTGGACAAGGGAGGCATAAGTGCGCTGCGCTCCTAAGCTATCTCCCTGCGAGACACACTGCCAAAGCTTTTCGTTATCATGCAGTCTAGTGCAGACGCACACTACGGCTCTCCGGAGCTGTCCGAAGCCAAGCGCCGGTGGCCGGCGTCTTTCGGCTGAAGCAGCGCTTCGGAGCGTACGGCTGTTGTGTGCGCGAAGCAGCCGCTTCTCCTGCTCCGCGAGCCGGACAGAGCGGTAGCTTGTACGAGGGCGAAGAACGAAGCCGCAGAGCACCGGCCTTCTGCGCGCACCCTAAGGACTGCGAGAGGACCGTGGTGGCCGCTCGCCTGCCCCTTCAATTCCCTTCTAGCATGCTTATGGAAGGTGTTCCAGGACAATATTCCTGAGTCTTGAATTCCTCCTGATGCAGCCCCTCCTGGGAAACAACTGCTCGTCGTCTGAGTCTCCAAGTGCAGAGACCTCGATGTCAACTGCAGAAATGAAGGGCTGCGTTGAGTTGTCGAGAAGCAAGAACATAGGCAGCGCCTTGTGTTTGGGAGTCAGCAGCTGCTGGACTTTTGCGATTGCTTTCACTGTGCACTGAATGCCAGGACGGCATGTGCACGTTAAAACAGGGAGCTGGGCAAGAGCAGTAATCGAAAGATCACGGCCGTCAGAAAGCAGTTTATATATTGCCCTGAAAAGAGCAGTGTTTTTGGAGTGTGCAGTAAAATCGTGTTTCTGGACAAGGGAGGCATAAGTGCGCTGCGCTCCTAAGCTATCTCCCTGCGAGACACACTGTCAAAGCTTTTCGTTATCATGCAGTCTAGTGCAGACGCACACTACGGCTCTCCGGAGCTGTCCGAAGCCAAGCGCCGGTGGCCGGCGTCTTTCGGCTGAAGCAGCGCTTCGGAGCGTACGGCTGTTGTGTGCGCGAAGCAGCCGCTTCTCCTGCTCCGCGAGCCGGACAGAGCGGTAGCTTGTACGAGGGCGAAGAACGAAGCCGCAGAGCACCGGCCTTCTGCGCGCACCCTAAGGACTTCTAGAGGACCGTGGTGGCCGCTCGCCTGCCTCTTCAATTCCATTCTAGCATCCTTATGGAAGGTGTTCCAGGACAATTTTCCTGAGTTTTGAATTCGTCCTGATGCAGCCCCACGTTGGAAACTCGTGCTCGTCCTCTGAGTCTCCGAGTGCAGAGACCTCGATGGCAACTGCAGAAATGAAGGGCTGCGTTGAGTTGTCGAGAAGCAAGAACATAGGCAGCGCCTTGTGTTTGGGAGTCAGCAGCTGCTGGACTTTTGCGATTGCTTTCACTGTGCACTGAATGCCAGGACGGCATGTGCACGTTAAAACAGGGAGCTGGGCAAGAGCAGTAATCGAAAGATCACGGCCGTCAGAAAGCAGTTTATATATTGCCCTGGAAAGAGCAGTGTTTTTGGAGTGTGCAGTAAAATCGTGTTTCTGGACAAGGGAGGCATAAGTGCGCTGCGCTCCTAAGCTATCTCCCTGCGAGACACACTGTCAAAGCTTTTCGTTATCATGCAGTCTAGTGCAGACGCACACTACGGCTCTCCGGAGCTGTCCGAAGCCAAGCGCCGGTGGCCGGCGTCTTTCGGCTGAAGCAGCGCTTCGGAGCGTACGGCTGTTGTGTGCGCGAAGCAGCCGCTTCTCCTGCTCCGCGAGCCGGACAGAGCGGTAGCTTGTACGAGGGCGAAGAACGAAGCCGCAGAGCACCGGCCTTCTGCGCGCACCCTAAGGACTGCTAGAGGACCGTGGTGGCCGCTCGCCTGCCCCTTCAATTCCCTTCTAGCATGCTTATGGAAGGTGTTTCAGGACAATTTTCCTGAGTTTTGAATTCGTCCTGATGCAGCCCCACGTTGGAAACTCGTGCTCGTCCTCTGAGTCTCCGAGTGCAGAGACCTCGATGGCAACTGCAGAAATGAAGGGCTGCGTTGAGTTGTCGAGAAGCAAGAACATAGGCAGCGCCTTGTGTTTGGGAGTCAGCAGCTGCTGGACTTTTGCGATTGCTTTCACTGTGCACTGAATGCCTGCACGGCATGTGCACGTTAAAACAGGGAGCTGGGCAAGAGCAGTAATCGAAAGATCACGGCCGTCAGAAAGCAGTTTATATATTGCCCTGGAAAGAGCAGTGTTTTTGGAGTGTGCAGTAAAATCGTGTTTCTGGACAAGGGAGGCATAAGTGCGCTGCGCTCCTAAGCTATCTCCCTGCGAGACACACTGTCAAAGCTTTTCGTTATCATGCAGTCTAGTGCAGACGCACACTACGGCTCTCCGGAGCTGTCCGAAGCCAAGCGCCGGTGGCCGGCGTCTTTCGGCTGAAGCAGCGCTTCGGAGCGTACGGCTGTTGTGTGCGCGAAGCAGCCGCTTCTCCTGCTCCGCGAGCCGGACAGAGCGGTAGCTTGTACGAGGGCGAAGAACGAAGCCGCAGAGCACCGGCCTTCTGCGCGCACCCTAAGGACTTCTAGAGGACCGTGGTGGTCGCTCGCCTGCCTCTTCAATTCCATTCTAGCATCCTTATGGAAGGTGTTCCAGGACAATTTTCCTGAGTTTTGAATTCGTCCTGATGCAGCCCCACGTTGGAAACTCGTGCTCGTCCTCTGAGTCTCCGAGTGCAGAGACCTCGATGGCAACTGCAGAAATGAAGGGCTGCGTTGAGTTGTCGAGAAGCAAGAACATAGGCAGCGCCTTGTGTTTGGGAGTCAGCAGCTGCTGGACTTTTGCGATTGCTTTCACTGTGCACTGAATGCCAGGACGGCATGTGCACGTTAAAACAGGGAGCTGGGCAAGAGCAGTAATCGAAAGATCACGGCCGTCAGAAAGCAGTTTATATATTGCCCTGGAAAGAGCAGTGTTTTTGGAGTGTGCAGTAAAATCGTGTTTCTGGACAAGGGAGGCATAAGTGCGCTGCGCTCCTAAGCTATCTCCCTGCGAGACACACTGCCAAAGCTTTTCGTTATCATGCAGTCTAGTGCAGACGCACACTACGGCTCTCCGGAGCTGTCCGAAGCCAAGCGCCGGTGGCCGGCGTCTTTCGGCTGAAGCAGCGCTTCGGAGCGTACGGCTGTTGTGTGCGCGAAGCAGTCGCTTCTCCTGCTCCGCGAGCCGGACAGAGCGGTAGCTTGTACGAGGGCGAAGAACGAAGCCGCAGAGCACCGGCCTTCTGCGCGCACCCTAAGGACTGCTAGAGGACCGTGGTGGCCGCTCGCCTGCCCCTTCAATTCCCTTCTAGCATGCTTATGGAAGGTGTTCCAGGACAATATTCCTGAGTCTTGAATTCCTCCTGATGCAGCCCCTCCTGGGAAACAACTGCTCGTCGTCTGAGTCTCCAAGTGCAGAGACCTCGATGGCAACTGCAGAAATGAAGGGCTGCGTTGAGTTGTCGAGAAGCAAGAACATAGGCAGCGCCTTGTGTTTGGGAGTCAGCAGCTGCTGGACTTTTGCGATTGCTTTCACTGTGCACTGAATGCCAGGACGGCATGTGCACGTTAAAACAGGGAGCTGGGCAAGAGCAGTAATCGAAAGATCACGGCCGTCAGAAAGCAGCTTATATATTGCCCAGAAAAGAGCACTGTTTTTGGAGTGTGCAGTAAAATCGTGTTTCTGGACAAGGGAGGCATAAGTGCGCTGCGCTCCTAAGCTATCTCCCTGCTAAGACACACTGCCAAAGCTTTTCGTTATCATGCAGTCTAGTGCAGACGCACACTACGGCTCTCCGGAGCTGTCCGAAGCCAAGCGCCGGTGGCCGGCGTCTTTCGGCTGAAGCAGCGCTTCGGAGCGTACGGCTGTTGTGTGCGCGAAGCAGCCGCTTCTCCTGCTCCGCGAGCCGGACAGAGCGGTAGCTTGTACGAGGGCGAAGAACGAAGCCGCAGAGCACCGGCCTTCTGCGCGCACCCTAAGGACTGCGAGAGGACCGTGGTGGCCGCTCGCCTGCCTCTTCAATTCCATTCTAGCATGCTTATGCAAGGTGTTCCAGGACAATTTTCCTGAGTTTTGAATTCGTCCTGATGCAGCCCCTCGTTGGAAACTCGTGCTCGTCCTCTGAGTCTCCGAGTGCAGAGACCTCGATGTCAACTGCAGAAATGAAGGGCTGCGTTGAGTTGTCGAGAAGCAAGAACATAGGCAGCGCCTTGTGTTTGGGAGTCAGCAGCTGCTGGACTTTTGCGATTGCTTTCACTGTGCACTGAATGCCTGCACGGCATGTGCACGTTAAAACAGGGAGCTGGGCAAGAGCAGTAATCGAAAGATCACGGCCGTCAGAAAGCAGTTTATATATTGCCCTGAAAAGAGCAGTGTTTTTGGAGTGTGCAGTAAAATCGTGTTTCTGGACAAGGGAGGCATAAGTGCGCTGCGCTCCTAAGCTATCTCCCTGCGAGACACACTGTCAAAGCTTTTCGTTATCATGCAGTCTAGTGCAGACGCACACTACGGCTCTCCGGAGCTGTCCGAAGCCAAGCGCCGGTGGCCGGCGTCTTTCGGCTGAAGCAGCGCTTCGGAGCGTACGGCTGTTGTGTGCGCGAAGCAGCCGCTTCTCCTGCTCCGCGAGCCGGACAGAGCGGTAGCTTGTACGAGGGCGAAGAACGAAGCCGCAGAGCACCGGCCTTCTGCGCGCACCCTAAGGACTGCTAGAGGACCGTGGTGGCCGCTCGCCTGCCCCTTCAATTCCCTTCTAGCATGCTTATGGAAGGTGTTCCAGGACAATATTCCTGAGTCTTGAATTCCTCCTGATGCAGCCCCTCCTGGGAAACAACTGCTCGTCGTCTGAGTCTCCAAGTGCAGAGACCTCGATGTCAACTGCAGAAATGAAGGGCTGCGTTGAGTTGTCGAGAAGCAAGAACATAGCCAGCGCCTTGTGTTTGGGAGTCAGCAGCTGCTGGACTTTTGCGATTGCTTTCACTGTGCACTGAATGCCTGCACGGCATGTGCACGTTAAAACAGGGAGCTGGGCAAGAGCAGTAATCGAAAGATCACGGCCGTCAGAAAGCAGTTTATATATTGCCCTGAAAAGAGCAGTGTTTTTGGAGTGTGCAGTAAAATCGTGTTTCTGGACAAGGGAGGCATAAGTGCGCTGCGCTCCTAAGCTATCTCCCTGCGAGACACACTGTCAAAGCTTTTCGTTATCATGCAGTCTAGTGCAGACGCACACTACGGCTCTCCGGAGCTGTCCGAAGCCAAGCGCCGGTGGCCGGCGTCTTTCGGCTGAAGCAGCGCTTCGGAGCGTACGGCTGTTGTGTGCGCGAAGCAGCCGCTTCTCCTGCTCCGCGAGCCGGACAGAGCGGTAGCTTGTACGAGGGCGAAGAACGAAGCCGCAGAGCACCGGCCTTCTGCGCGCACCCTAAGGACTTCTAGAGGACCGTGGTGGCCGCTCGCCTGCCTCTTCAATTCCATTCTAGCATCCTTATGGAAGGTGTTCCAGGACAATTTTCCTGAGTTTTGAATTCGTCCTGATGCAGCCCCACGTTGGAAACTCGTGCTCGTCCTCTGAGTCTCCGAGTGCAGAGACCTCGATGGCAACTGCAGAAATGAAGGGCTGCGTTGAGTTGTCGAGAAGCAAGAACATAGGCAGCGCCTTGTGTTTGGGAGTCAGCAGCTGCTGGACTTTTGCGATTGCTTTCACTGTGCACTGAATGCCAGGACGGCATGTGCACGTTAAAACAGGGAGCTGGGCAAGAGCAGTAATCGAAAGATCACGGCCGTCAGAAAGCAGTTTATATATTGCCCTGGAAAGAGCAGTGTTTTTGGAGTGTGCAGTAAAATCGTGTTTCTGGACAAGGGAGGCATAAGTGCGCTGCGCTCCTAAGCTATCTCCCTGCGAGACACACTGTCAAAGCTTTTCGTTATCATGCAGTCTAGTGCAGACGCACACTACGGCTCTCCGGAGCTGTCCGAAGCCAAGCGCCGGTGGCCGGCGTCTTTCGGCTGAAGCAGCGCTTCGGAGCGTACGGCTGTTGTGTGCGCGAAGCAGCCGCTTCTCCTGCTCCGCGAGCCGGACAGAGCGGTAGCTTGTACGAGGGCGAAGAACGAAGCCGCAGAGCACCGGCCTTCTGCGCGCACCCTAAGGACTGCTAGAGGACCGTGGTGGCCGCTCGCCTGCCCCTTCAATTCCCTTCTAGCATGCTTATGGAAGGTGTTTCAGGACAATTTTCCTGAGTTTTGAATTCGTCCTGATGCAGCCCCACGTTGGAAACTCGTGCTCGTCCTCTGAGTCTCCGAGTGCAGAGACCTCGATGGCAACTGCAGAAATGAAGGGCTGCGTTGAGTTGTCGAGAAGCAAGAACATAGGCAGCGCCTTGTGTTTGGGAGTCAGCAGCTGCTGGACTTTTGCGATTGCTTTCACTGTGCACTGAATGCCTGCACGGCATGTGCACGTTAAAACAGGGAGCTGGGCAAGAGCAGTAATCGAAAGATCACGGCCGTCAGAAAGCAGTTTATATATTGCCCTGGAAAGAGCAGTGTTTTTGGAGTGTGCAGTAAAATCGTGTTTCTGGACAAGGGAGGCATAAGTGCGCTGCGCTCCTAAGCTATCTCCCTGCGAGACACACTGTCAAAGCTTTTCGTTATCATGCAGTCTAGTGCAGACGCACACTACGGCTCTCCGGAGCTGTCCGAAGCCAAGCGCCGGTGGCCGGCGTCTTTCGGCTGAAGCAGCGCTTCGGAGCGTACGGCTGTTGTGTGCGCGAAGCAGCCGCTTCTCCTGCTCCGCGAGCCGGACAGAGCGGTAGCTTGTACGAGGGCGAAGAACGAAGCCGCAGAGCACCGGCCTTCTGCGCGCACCCTAAGGACTTCTAGAGGACCGTGGTGGTCGCTCGCCTGCCTCTTCAATTCCATTCTAGCATCCTTATGGAAGGTGTTCCAGGACAATTTTCCTGAGTTTTGAATTCGTCCTGATGCAGCCCCACGTTGGAAACTCGTGCTCGTCCTCTGAGTCTCCGAGTGCAGAGACCTCGATGGCAACTGCAGAAATGAAGGGCTGCGTTGAGTTGTCGAGAAGCAAGAACATAGGCAGCGCCTTGTGTTTGGGAGTCAGCAGCTGCTGGACTTTTGCGATTGCTTTCACTGTGCACTGAATGCCAGGACGGCATGTGCACGTTAAAACAGGGAGCTGGGCAAGAGCAGTAATCGAAAGATCACGGCCGTCAGAAAGCAGTTTATATATTGCCCTGGAAAGAGCAGTGTTTTTGGAGTGTGCAGTAAAATCGTGTTTCTGGACAAGGGAGGCATAAGTGCGCTGCGCTCCTAAGCTATCTCCCTGCGAGACACACTGCCAAAGCTTTTCGTTATCATGCAGTCTAGTGCAGACGCACACTACGGCTCTCCGGAGCTCTCCGAAGCCAAGCGCCGGTGGCCGGCGTCTTTCGGCTGAAGCAGCGCTTCGGAGCGTACGGCTGTTGTGTGCGCGAAGCAGTCGCTTCTCCTGCTCCGCGAGCCGGACAGAGCGGTAGCTTGTACGAGGGCGAAGAACGAAGCCGCAGAGCACCGGCCTTCTGCGCGCACCCTAAGGACTGCTAGAGGACCGTGGTGGCCGCTCGCCTGCCCCTTCAATTCCCTTCTAGCATGCTTATGGAAGGTGTTCCAGGACAATATTCCTGAGTCTTGAATTCCTCCTGATGCAGCCCCTCCTGGGAAACAACTGCTCGTCGTCTGAGTCTCCAAGTGCAGAGACCTCGATGGCAACTGCAGAAATGAAGGGCTGCGTTGAGTTGTCGAGAAGCAAGAACATAGGCAGCGCCTTGTGTTTGGGAGTCAGCAGCTGCTGGACTTTTGCGATTGCTTTCACTGTGCACTGAATGCCAGGACGGCATGTGCACGTTAAAACAGGGAGCTGGGCAAGAGCAGTAATCGAAAGATCACGGCCGTCAGAAAGCAGCTTATATATTGCCCAGAAAAGAGCACTGTTTTTGGAGTGTGCAGTAAAATCGTGTTTCTGGACAAGGGAGGCATAAGTGCGCTGCGCTCCTAAGCTATCTCCCTGCTAAGACACACTGCCAAAGCTTTTCGTTATCATGCAGTCTAGTGCAGACGCACACTACGGCTCTCCGGAGCTGTCCGAAGCCAAGCGCCGGTGGCCGGCGTCTTTCGGCTGAAGCAGCGCTTCGGAGCGTACGGCTGTTGTGTGCGCGAAGCAGCCGCTTCTCCTGCTCCGCGAGCCGGACAGAGCGGTAGCTTGTACGAGGGCGAAGAACGAAGCCGCAGAGCACCGGCCTTCTGCGCGCACCCTAAGGACTGCGAGAGGACCGTGGTGGCCGCTCGCCTGCCTCTTCAATTCCATTCTAGCATGCTTATGCAAGGTGTTCCAGGACAATTTTCCTGAGTTTTGAATTCGTCCTGATGCAGCCCCTCGTTGGAAACTCGTGCTCGTCCTCTGAGTCTCCGAGTGCAGAGACCTCGATGTCAACTGCAGAAATGAAGGGCTGCGTTGAGTTGTCGAGAAGCAAGAACATAGGCAGCGCCTTGTGTTTGGGAGTCAGCAGCTGCTGGACTTTTGCGATTGCTTTCACTGTGCACTGAATGCCAGGACGGCATGTGCACGTTAAAACAGGGAGCTGGGCAAGAGCAGTAATCGAAAGATCACGGCCGTCAGAAAGCAGTTTATATATTGCCCTGAAAAGAGCAGTGTTTTTGGAGTGTGCAGTAAAATCGTGTTTCTGGACAAGGGAGGCATAAGTGCGCTGCGCTCCTAAGCTATCTCCCTGCGAGACACACTGCCAAAGCTTTTCGTTATCATGCAGTCTAGTGCAGACGCACACTACGGCTCTCCGGAGCTGTCCGAAGCCAAGCGCCGGTGGCCGGCGTCTTTCGGCTGAAGCAGCGCTTCGGAGCGTACGGCTGTTGTGTGCGCGAAGCAGCCGCTTCTCCTGCTCCGCGAGCCGGACAGAGCGGTAGCTTGTACGAGGGCGAAGAACGAAGCCGCAGAGCACCGGCCTTCTGCGCGCACCCTAAGGACTGCTAGAGGACCGTGGTGGCCGCTCGCCTGCCCCTTCAATTCCCTTCTAGCATGCTTATGGAAGGTGTTTCAGGACAATTTTCCTGAGTTTTGAATTCGTCCTGATGCAGCCCCACGTTGGAAACTCGTGCTCGTCCTCTGATTCTCCGACATGCAGAGACCTCGATGGCAACTGCAGAAATGAAGGGCTGCGTTGAGTTGTCGAGAAGCAAGAACATAGGCAGCGCCTTGTGTTTGGGAGTCAGCAGCTGCTGGACTTTTGCGATTGCTTTCACTGTGCACTGAATGCCAGGACGGCATGTGCACGTTAAAACAGGGAGCTGGGCAAGAGCAGTAATCGAAAGATCACGGCCGTCAGAAAGCAGTTTATATATTGCCCTGAAAAGAGCAGTGTTTTTGGAGTGTGCAGTAAAATCGTGTTTCTGGACAAGGGAGGCATAAGTGCGCTGCGCTCCTAAGCTATCTCCCTGCGAGACACACTGTCAAAGCTTTTCGTTATCATGCAGTCTAGTGCAGACGCACACTACGGCTCTCCGGAGCTGTCCGAAGCCAAGCGCCGGTGGCCGGCGTCTTTCGGCTGAAGCAGCGCTTCGGAGCGTACGGCTGTTGTGTGCGCGAAGCAGCCGCTTCTCCTGCTCCGCGAGCCGGACAGAGCGGTAGCTTGTACGAGGGCGAAGAACGAAGCCGCAGAGCACCGGCCTTCTGCGCGCACCCTAAGGACTTCTAGAGGACCGTGGTGGCCGCTCGCCTGCCTCTTCAATTCCATTCTAGCATCCTTATGGAAGGTGTTCCAGGACAATTTTCCTGAGTTTTGAATTCGTCCTGATGCAGCCCCACGTTGGAAACTCGTGCTCGTTCTCTGAGTCTCCGAGTGCAGAGACCTCGATGGCAACTGCAGAAATGAAGGGCTGCGTTGAGTTGTCGAGAAGCAAGAACATAGCCAGCGCCTTGTGTTTGGGAGTCAGCAGCTGCTGGACTTTTGCGATTGCTTTCACTGTGCACTGAATGCCAGGACGGCATGTGCACGTTAAAACAGGGAGCTGGGCAAGAGCAGTAATCGAAAGATCACGGCCGTCAGAAAGCAGCTTATATATTGCCCAGAAAAGAGCACTGTTTTTGGAGTGTGCAGTAAAATCGTGTTTCTGGACAAGGGAGGCATAAGTGCGCTGCGCTCCTAAGCTATCTCCCTGCTAAGACACACTGCCAAAGCTTTTCGTTATCATGCAGTCTAGTGCAGACGCACACTACGGCTCTCCGGAGCTGTCCGAAGCCAAGCGCCGGTCGCCGGCGTCTTTCGGCTGAAGCAGCGCTTCGGAGCGTACGGCTGTTGTGTGCGCGAAGCAGCCGCTTCTCCTGCTCCGCGAGCCGGACAGAGCGGTAGCTTGTACGAGGGCGAAGAACGAAGCCGCAGAGCACCGGCCTTCTGCGCGCACCCTAAGGACTTCTAGAGGACCGTGGTGGCCGCTCGCCTGCCTCTTCAATTCCATTCTAGCATCATTATGGAAGGTGTTCCAGGACAATTTTCCTGAGTTTTGAATTCGTCCTGATGCAGCCCCACGTTGGAAACTCGTGCTCGTCCTCTGAGTCTACGAGTGCAGAGACCTCGATGGCAACTGCAGAAATGAAGGGCTGCGTTGAGTTGTTGAGAAGCAAGAACATAGGCAGCGCCTTGTGTTTGGGAGTCAGCAGCTGCTGGACTTTTGCGATTGCTTTCACTGTGCACTGAATGCCAGGACGGCATGTGCACGTTAAAACAGGGAGCTGGGCAAGAGCAGTAATCGAAAGATCACGGCCGTCAGAAAGCAGTTTATATATTGCCCTGGAAAGAGCAGTGTTTTTGGAGTGTGCAGTAAAATCGTGTTTCTGGACAAGGGAGGCATAAGTGCGCTGCGCTCCTAAGCTATCTCCCTGCGAGACACACTGCCAAAGCTTTTCGTTATCATGCAGTCTAGTGCAGACGCACACTACGGCTCTCCGGAGCTCTCCGAAGCCAAGCGCCGGTGGCCGGCGTCTTTCGGCTGAAGCAGCGCTTCGGAGCGTACGGCTGTTGTGTGCGCGAAGCAGTCGCTTCTCCTGCTCCGCGAGCCGGACAGAGCGGTAGCTTGTACGAGGGCGAAGAACGAAGCCGCAGAGCACCGGCCTTCTGCGCGCACCCTAAGGACTGCTAGAGGACCGTGGTGGCCGCTCGCCTGCCCCTTCAATTCCCTTCTAGCATGCTTATGGAAGGTGTTCCAGGACAATATTCCTGAGTCTTGAATTCCTCCTGATGCAGCCCCTCCTGGGAAACAACTGCTCGTCGTCTGAGTCTCCAAGTGCAGAGACCTCGATGGCAACTGCAGAAATGAAGGGCTGCGTTGAGTTGTCGAGAAGCAAGAACATAGGCAGCGCCTTGTGTTTGGGAGTCAGCAGCTGCTGGACTTTTGCGATTGCTTTCACTGTGCACTGAATGCCAGGACGGCATGTGCACGTTAAAACAGGGAGCTGGGCAAGAGCAGTAATCGAAAGATCACGGCCGTCAGAAAGCAGCTTATATATTGCCCAGAAAAGAGCACTGTTTTTGGAGTGTGCAGTAAAATCGTGTTTCTGGACAAGGGAGGCATAAGTGCGCTGCGCTCCTAAGCTATCTCCCTGCTAAGACACACTGCCAAAGCTTTTCGTTATCATGCAGTCTAGTGCAGACGCACACTACGGCTCTCCGGAGCTGTCCGAAGCCAAGCGCCGGTGGCCGGCGTCTTTCGGCTGAAGCAGCGCTTCGGAGCGTACGGCTGTTGTGTGCGCGAAGCAGCCGCTTCTCCTGCTCCGCGAGCCGGACAGAGCGGTAGCTTGTACGAGGGCGAAGAACGAAGCCGCAGAGCACCGGCCTTCTGCGCGCACCCTAAGGACTGCGAGAGGACCGTGGTGGCCGCTCGCCTGCCTCTTCAATTCCATTCTAGCATGCTTATGCAAGGTGTTCCAGGACAATTTTCCTGAGTTTTGAATTCGTCCTGATGCAGCCCCTCGTTGGAAACTCGTGCTCGTCCTCTGAGTCTCCGAGTGCAGAGACCTCGATGTCAACTGCAGAAATGAAGGGCTGCGTTGAGTTGTCGAGAAGCAAGAACATAGGCAGCGCCTTGTGTTTGGGAGTCAGCAGCTGCTGGACTTTTGCGATTGCTTTCACTGTGCACTGAATGCCAGGACGGCATGTGCACGTTAAAACAGGGAGCTGGGCAAGAGCAGTAATCGAAAGATCACGGCCGTCAGAAAGCAGTTTATATATTGCCCTGAAAAGAGCAGTGTTTTTGGAGTGTGCAGTAAAATCGTGTTTCTGGACAAGGGAGGCATAAGTGCGCTGCGCTCCTAAGCTATCTCCCTGCGAGACACACTGCCAAAGCTTTTCGTTATCATGCAGTCTAGTGCAGACGCACACTACGGCTCTCCGGAGCTGTCCGAAGCCAAGCGCCGGTCGCCGGCGTCTTTCGGCTGAAGCAGCGCTTCGGAGCGTACGGCTGTTGTGTGCGCGAAGCAGCCGCTTCTCCTGCTCCGCGAGCCGGACAGAGCGGTAGCTTGTACGAGGGCGAAGAACGAAGCCGCAGAGCACCGGCCTTCTGCGCGCACCCTAAGGACTGCGAGAGGACCGTGGTGGCCGCTCGCCTGCCCCTTCAATTCCCTTCTAGCATGCTTATGGAAGGTGTTCCAGGACAATATTCCTGAGTCTTGAATTCCTCCTGATGCAGCCCCTCCTGGGAAACAACTGCTCGTCGTCTGAGTCTCCAAGTGCAGAGACCTCGATGTCAACTGCAGAAATGAAGGGCTGCGTTGAGTTGTCGAGAAGCAAGAACATAGCCAGCGCCTTGTGTTTGGGAGTCAGCAGCTGCTGGACTTTTGCGATTGCTTTCACTGTGCACTGAATGCCTGCACGGCATGTGCACGTTAAAACAGGGAGCTGGGCAAGAGCAGTAATCGAAAGATCACGGCCGTCAGAAAGCAGTTTATATATTGCCCTGAAAAGAGCAGTGTTTTTGGAGTGTGCAGTAAAATCGTGTTTCTGGACAAGGGAGGCATAAGTGCGCTGCGCTCCTAAGCTATCTCCCTGCGAGACACACTGTCAAAGCTTTTCGTTATCATGCAGTCTAGTGCAGACGCACACTACGGCTCTCCGGAGCTCTCCGAAGCCAAGCGCCGGTGGCCGGCGTCTTTCGGCTGAAGCAGCGCTTCGGAGCGTACGGCTGTTGTGTGCGCGAAGCAGCCGCTTCTCCTGCTCCGCGAGCCGGACAGAGCGGTAGCTTGTACGAGGGCGAAGAACGAAGCCGCAGAGCACCGGCCTTCTGCGCGCACCCTAAGGACTGCTAGAGGACCGTGGTGGCCGCTCGCCTGCCTCTTCAATTCCATTCTAGCATCCTTATGGAAGGTGTTCCAGGACAATTTTCCTGAGTTTTGAATTCGTCCTGATGCAGCCCCACGTTGGAAACTCGTGCTCGTCCTCTGATTCTCCGACATGCAGAGACCTCGATGGCAACTGCAGAAATGAAGGGCTGCGTTGAGTTGTCGAGAAGCAAGAACATAGGCAGCGCCTTGTGTTTGGGAGTCAGCAGCTGCTGGACTTTTGCGATTGCTTTCACTGTGCACTGAATGCCAGGACGGCATGTGCACGTTAAAACAGGGAGCTGGGCAAGAGCAGTAATCGAAAGATCACGGCCGTCAGAAAGCAGTTTATATATTGCCCTGAAAAGAGCAGTGTTTTTGGAGTGTGCAGTAAAATCGTGTTTCTGGACAAGGGAGGCATAAGTGCGCTGCGCTCCTAAGCTATCTCCCTGCGAGACACACTGTCAAAGCTTTTCGTTATCATGCAGTCTAGTGCAGACGCACACTACGGCTCTCCGGAGCTGTCCGAAGCCAAGCGCCGGTGGCCGGCGTCTTTCGGCTGAAGCAGCGCTTCGGAGCGTACGGCTGTTGTGTGCGCGAAGCAGCCGCTTCTCCTGCTCCGCGAGCCGGACAGAGCGGTAGCTTGTACGAGGGCGAAGAACGAAGCCGCAGAGCACCGGCCTTCTGCGCGCACCCTAAGGACTTCTAGAGGACCGTGGTGGCCGCTCGCCTGCCTCTTCAATTCCATTCTAGCATCCTTATGGAAGGTGTTCCAGGACAATTTTCCTGAGTTTTGAATTCGTCCTGATGCAGCCCCACGTTGGAAACTCGTGCTCGTTCTCTGAGTCTCCGAGTGCAGAGACCTCGATGGCAACTGCAGAAATGAAGGGCTGCGTTGAGTTGTCGAGAAGCAAGAACATAGCCAGCGCCTTGTGTTTGGGAGTCAGCAGCTGCTGGACTTTTGCGATTGCTTTCACTGTGCACTGAATGCCAGGACGGCATGTGCACGTTAAAACAGGGAGCTGGGCAAGAGCAGTAATCGAAAGATCACGGCCGTCAGAAAGCAGCTTATATATTGCCCAGAAAAGAGCACTGTTTTTGGAGTGTGCAGTAAAATCGTGTTTCTGGACAAGGGAGGCATAAGTGCGCTGCGCTCCTAAGCTATCTCCCTGCTAAGACACACTGCCAAAGCTTTTCGTTATCATGCAGTCTAGTGCAGACGCACACTACGGCTCTCCGGAGCTGTCCGAAGCCAAGCGCCGGTCGCCGGCGTCTTTCGGCTGAAGCAGCGCTTCGGAGCGTACGGCTGTTGTGTGCGCGAAGCAGCCGCTTCTCCTGCTCCGCGAGCCGGACAGAGCGGTAGCTTGTACGAGGGCGAAGAACGAAGCCGCAGAGCACCGGGCTTCTGCGCGCACCCTAAGGACTGCTAGAGGACCGTGGTGGCCGCTCGCCTGCCTCTTCAATTCCATTCTAGCATCATTATGGAAGGTGTTCCAGGACAATTTTCCTGAGTTTTGAATTCGTCCTGATGCAGCCCCACGTTGGAAACTCGTGCTCGTCCTCTGAGTCTCCGAGTGCAGAGACCTCGATGGCAACTGCAGAAATGAAGGGCTGCGTTGAGTTGTCGAGAAGCAAGAACATAGGCAGCGCCTTGTGTTTGGGAGTCAGCAGCTGCTGGACTTTTGCGATTGCTTTCACTGTGCACTGAATGCCAGGACGGCATGTGCACGTTAAAACAGGGAGCTGGGCAAGAGCAGTAATCGAAAGATCACGGCCGTCAGAAAGCAGTTTATATATTGCCCTGGAAAGAGCAGTGTTTTTGGAGTGTGCAGTAAAATCGTGTTTCTGGACAAGGGAGGCATAAGTGCGCTGCGCTCCTAAGCTATCTCCCTGCGAGACACACTGCCAAAGCTTTTCGTTATCATGCAGTCTAGTGCAGACGCACACTACGGCTCTCCGGAGCTCTCCGAAGCCAAGCGCCGGTGGCCGGCGTCTTTCGGCTGAAGCAGCGCTTCGGAGCGTACGGCTGTTGTGTGCGCGAAGCAGTCGCTTCTCCTGCTCCGCGAGCCGGACAGAGCGGTAGCTTGTACGAGGGCGAAGAACGAAGCCGCAGAGCACCGGCCTTCTGCGCGCACCCTAAGGACTGCTAGAGGACCGTGGTGGCCGCTCGCCTGCCCCTTCAATTCCCTTCTAGCATGCTTATGGAAGGTGTTCCAGGACAATATTCCTGAGTCTTGAATTCCTCCTGATGCAGCCCCTCCTGGGAAACAACTGCTCGTCGTCTGAGTCTCCAAGTGCAGAGACCTCGATGTCAACTGCAGAAATGAAGGGCTGCGTTGAGTTGTCGAGAAGCAAGAACATAGGCAGCGCCTTGTGTTTGGGAGTCAGCAGCTGCTGGACTTTTGCGATTGCTTTCACTGTGCACTGAATGCCAGGACGGCATGTGCACGTTAAAACAGGGAGCTGGGCAAGAGCAGTAATCGAAAGATCACGGCCGTCAGAAAGCAGCTTATATATTGCCCAGAAAAGAGCACTGTTTTTGGAGTGTGCAGTAAAATCGTGTTTCTGGACAAGGGAGGCATAAGTGCGCTGCGCTCCTAAGCTATCTCCCTGCTAAGACACACTGCCAAAGCTTTTCGTTATCATGCAGTCTAGTGCAGACGCACACTACGGCTCTCCGGAGCTGTCCGAAGCCAAGCGCCGGTGGCCGGCGTCTTTCGGCTGAAGCAGCGCTTCGGAGCGTACGGCTGTTGTGTGCGCGAAGCAGCCGCTTCTCCTGCTCCGCGAGCCGGACAGAGCGGTAGCTTGTACGAGGGCGAAGAACGAAGCCGCAGAGCACCGGCCTTCTGCGCGCACCCTAAGGACTGCGAGAGGACCGTGGTGGCCGCTCGCCTGCCTCTTCAATTCCATTCTAGCATGCTTATGCAAGGTGTTCCAGGACAATTTTCCTGAGTTTTGAATTCGTCCTGATGCAGCCCCTCGTTGGAAACTCGTGCTCGTCCTCTGAGTCTCCGAGTGCAGAGACCTCGATGTCAACTGCAGAAATGAAGGGCTGCGTTGAGTTGTCGAGAAGCAAGAACATAGGCAGCGCCTTGTGTTTGGGAGTCAGCAGCTGCTGGACTTTTGCGATTGCTTTCACTGTGCACTGAATGCCTGCACGGCATGTGCACGTTAAAACAGGGAGCTGGGCAAGAGCAGTAATCGAAAGATCACGGCCGTCAGAAAGCAGTTTATATATTGCCCTGAAAAGAGCAGTGTTTTTGGAGTGTGCAGTAAAATCGTGTTTCTGGACAAGGGAGGCATAAGTGCGCTGCGCTCCTAAGCTATCTCCCTGCGAGACACACTGCCAAAGCTTTTCGTTATCATGCAGTCTAGTGCAGACGCACACTACGGCTCTCCGGAGCTGTCCGAAGCCAAGCGCCGGTGGCCGGCGTCTTTCGGCTGAAGCAGCGCTTCGGAGCGTACGGCTGTTGTGTGCGCGAAGCAGCCGCTTCTCCTGCTCCGCGAGCCGGACAGAGCGGTAGCTTGTACGAGGGCGAAGAACGAAGCCGCAGAGCACCGGCCTTCTGCGCGCACCCTAAGGACTGCGAGAGGACCGTGGTGGCCGCTCGCCTGCCCCTTCAATTCCCTTCTAGCATGCTTATGGAAGGTGTTCCAGGACAATATTCCTGAGTCTTGAATTCCTCCTGATGCAGCCCCTCCTGGGAAACAACTGCTCGTCGTCTGAGTCTCCAAGTGCAGAGACCTCGATGTCAACTGCAGAAATGAAGGGCTGCGTTGAGTTGTCGAGAAGCAAGAACATAGGCAGCGCCTTGTGTTTGGGAGTCAGCAGCTGCTGGACTTTTGCGATTGCTTTCACTGTGCACTGAATGCCAGGACGGCATGTGCACGTTAAAACAGGGAGCTGGGCAAGAGCAGTAATCGAAAGATCACGGCCGTCAGAAAGCAGTTTATATATTGCCCTGAAAAGAGCAGTGTTTTTGGAGTGTGCAGTAAAATCGTGTTTCTGGACAAGGGAGGCATAAGTGCGCTGCGCTCCTAAGCTATCTCCCTGCGAGACACACTGTCAAAGCTTTTCGTTATCATGCAGTCTAGTGCAGACGCACACTACGGCTCTCCGGAGCTGTCCGAAGCCAAGCGCCGGTGGCCGGCGTCTTTCGGCTGAAGCAGCGCTTCGGAGCGTACGGCTGTTGTGTGCGCGAAGCAGCCGCTTCTCCTGCTCCGCGAGCCGGACAGAGCGGTAGCTTGTACGAGGGCGAAGAACGAAGCCGCAGAGCACCGGCCTTCTGCGCGCACCCTAAGGACTTCTAGAGGACCGTGGTGGCCGCTCGCCTGCCTCTTCAATTCCATTCTAGCATCCTTATGGAAGGTGTTCCAGGACAATTTTCCTGAGTTTTGAATTCGTCCTGATGCAGCCCCACGTTGGAAACTCGTGCTCGTCCTCTGAGTCTCCGAGTGCAGAGACCTCGATGGCAACTGCAGAAATGAAGGGCTGCGTTGAGTTGTCGAGAAGCAAGAACATAGGCAGCGCCTTGTGTTTGGGAGTCAGCAGCTGCTGGACTTTTGCGATTGCTTTCACTGTGCACTGAATGCCAGGACGGCATGTGCACGTTAAAACAGGGAGCTGGGCAAGAGCAGTAATCGAAAGATCACGGCCGTCAGAAAGCAGTTTATATATTGCCCTGGAAAGAGCAGTGTTTTTGGAGTGTGCAGTAAAATCGTGTTTCTGGACAAGGGAGGCATAAGTGCGCTGCGCTCCTAAGCTATCTCCCTGCGAGACACACTGTCAAAGCTTTTCGTTATCATGCAGTCTAGTGCAGACGCACACTACGGCTCTCCGGAGCTGTCCGAAGCCAAGCGCCGGTGGCCGGCGTCTTTCGGCTGAAGCAGCGCTTCGGAGCGTACGGCTGTTGTGTGCGCGAAGCAGCCGCTTCTCCTGCTCCGCGAGCCGGACAGAGCGGTAGCTTGTACGAGGGCGAAGAACGAAGCCGCAGAGCACCGGCCTTCTGCGCGCACCCTAAGGACTGCTAGAGGACCGTGGTGGCCGCTCGCCTGCCCCTTCAATTCCCTTCTAGCATGCTTATGGAAGGTGTTTCAGGACAATTTTCCTGAGTTTTGAATTCGTCCTGATGCAGCCCCACGTTGGAAACTCGTGCTCGTCCTCTGAGTCTCCGAGTGCAGAGACCTCGATGGCAACTGCAGAAATGAAGGGCTGCGTTGAGTTGTCGAGAAGCAAGAACATAGGCAGCGCCTTGTGTTTGGGAGTCAGCAGCTGCTGGACTTTTGCGATTGCTTTCACTGTGCACTGAATGCCTGCACGGCATGTGCACGTTAAAACAGGGAGCTGGGCAAGAGCAGTAATCGAAAGATCACGGCCGTCAGAAAGCAGTTTATATATTGCCCTGGAAAGAGCAGTGTTTTTGGAGTGTGCAGTAAAATCGTGTTTCTGGACAAGGGAGGCATAAGTGCGCTGCGCTCCTAAGCTATCTCCCTGCGAGACACACTGTCAAAGCTTTTCGTTATCATGCAGTCTAGTGCAGACGCACACTACGGCTCTCCGGAGCTGTCCGAAGCCAAGCGCCGGTGGCCGGCGTCTTTCGGCTGAAGCAGCGCTTCGGAGCGTACGGCTGTTGTGTGCGCGAAGCAGCCGCTTCTCCTGCTCCGCGAGCCGGACAGAGCGGTAGCTTGTACGAGGGCGAAGAACGAAGCCGCAGAGCACCGGCCTTCTGCGCGCACCCTAAGGACTTCTAGAGGACCGTGGTGGTCGCTCGCCTGCCTCTTCAATTCCATTCTAGCATCCTTATGGAAGGTGTTCCAGGACAATTTTCCTGAGTTTTGAATTCGTCCTGATGCAGCCCCACGTTGGAAACTCGTGCTCGTCCTCTGAGTCTCCGAGTGCAGAGACCTCGATGGCAACTGCAGAAATGAAGGGCTGCGTTGAGTTGTCGAGAAGCAAGAACATAGGCAGCGCCTTGTGTTTGGGAGTCAGCAGCTGCTGGACTTTTGCGATTGCTTTCACTGTGCACTGAATGCCAGGACGGCATGTGCACGTTAAAACAGGGAGCTGGGCAAGAGCAGTAATCGAAAGATCACGGCCGTCAGAAAGCAGTTTATATATTGCCCTGGAAAGAGCAGTGTTTTTGGAGTGTGCAGTAAAATCGTGTTTCTGGACAAGGGAGGCATAAGTGCGCTGCGCTCCTAAGCTATCTCCCTGCGAGACACACTGCCAAAGCTTTTCGTTATCATGCAGTCTAGTGCAGACGCACACTACGGCTCTCCGGAGCTGTCCGAAGCCAAGCGCCGGTGGCCGGCGTCTTTCGGCTGAAGCAGCGCTTCGGAGCGTACGGCTGTTGTGTGCGCGAAGCAGTCGCTTCTCCTGCTCCGCGAGCCGGACAGAGCGGTAGCTTGTACGAGGGCGAAGAACGAAGCCGCAGAGCACCGGCCTTCTGCGCGCACCCTAAGGACTGCTAGAGGACCGTGGTGGCCGCTCGCCTGCCCCTTCAATTCCCTTCTAGCATGCTTATGGAAGGTGTTCCAGGACAATATTCCTGAGTCTTGAATTCCTCCTGATGCAGCCCCTCCTGGGAAACAACTGCTCGTCGTCTGAGTCTCCAAGTGCAGAGACCTCGATGGCAACTGCAGAAATGAAGGGCTGCGTTGAGTTGTCGAGAAGCAAGAACATAGGCAGCGCCTTGTGTTTGGGAGTCAGCAGCTGCTGGACTTTTGCGATTGCTTTCACTGTGCACTGAATGCCAGGACGGCATGTGCACGTTAAAACAGGGAGCTGGGCAAGAGCAGTAATCGAAAGATCACGGCCGTCAGAAAGCAGCTTATATATTGCCCAGAAAAGAGCACTGTTTTTGGAGTGTGCAGTAAAATCGTGTTTCTGGACAAGGGAGGCATAAGTGCGCTGCGCTCCTAAGCTATCTCCCTGCTAAGACACACTGCCAAAGCTTTTCGTTATCATGCAGTCTAGTGCAGACGCACACTACGGCTCTCCGGAGCTGTCCGAAGCCAAGCGCCGGTGGCCGGCGTCTTTCGGCTGAAGCAGCGCTTCGGAGCGTACGGCTGTTGTGTGCGCGAAGCAGCCGCTTCTCCTGCTCCGCGAGCCGGACAGAGCGGTAGCTTGTACGAGGGCGAAGAACGAAGCCGCAGAGCACCGGCCTTCTGCGCGCACCCTAAGGACTGCGAGAGGACCGTGGTGGCCGCTCGCCTGCCTCTTCAATTCCATTCTAGCATGCTTATGCAAGGTGTTCCAGGACAATTTTCCTGAGTTTTGAATTCGTCCTGATGCAGCCCCTCGTTGGAAACTCGTGCTCGTCCTCTGAGTCTCCGAGTGCAGAGACCTCGATGTCAACTGCAGAAATGAAGGGCTGCGTTGAGTTGTCGAGAAGCAAGAACATAGGCAGCGCCTTGTGTTTGGGAGTCAGCAGCTGCTGGACTTTTGCGATTGCTTTCACTGTGCACTGAATGCCTGCACGGCATGTGCACGTTAAAACAGGGAGCTGGGCAAGAGCAGTAATCGAAAGATCACGGCCGTCAGAAAGCAGTTTATATATTGCCCTGAAAAGAGCAGTGTTTTTGGAGTGTGCAGTAAAATCGTGTTTCTGGACAAGGGAGGCATAAGTGCGCTGCGCTCCTAAGCTATCTCCCTGCGAGACACACTGTCAAAGCTTTTCGTTATCATGCAGTCTAGTGCAGACGCACACTACGGCTCTCCGGAGCTGTCCGAAGCCAAGCGCCGGTGGCCGGCGTCTTTCGGCTGAAGCAGCGCTTCGGAGCGTACGGCTGTTGTGTGCGCGAAGCAGCCGCTTCTCCTGCTCCGCGAGCCGGACAGAGCGGTAGCTTGTACGAGGGCGAAGAACGAAGCCGCAGAGCACCGGCCTTCTGCGCGCACCCTAAGGACTGCTAGAGGACCGTGGTGGCCGCTCGCCTGCCCCTTCAATTCCCTTCTAGCATGCTTATGGAAGGTGTTCCAGGACAATATTCCTGAGTCTTGAATTCCTCCTGATGCAGCCCCTCCTGGGAAACAACTGCTCGTCGTCTGAGTCTCCAAGTGCAGAGACCTCGATGTCAACTGCAGAAATGAAGGGCTGCGTTGAGTTGTCGAGAAGCAAGAACATAGCCAGCGCCTTGTGTTTGGGAGTCAGCAGCTGCTGGACTTTTGCGATTGCTTTCACTGTGCACTGAATGCCTGCACGGCATGTGCACGTTAAAACAGGGAGCTGGGCAAGAGCAGTAATCGAAAGATCACGGCCGTCAGAAAGCAGTTTATATATTGCCCTGAAAAGAGCAGTGTTTTTGGAGTGTGCAGTAAAATCGTGTTTCTGGACAAGGGAGGCATAAGTGCGCTGCGCTCCTAAGCTATCTCCCTGCGAGACACACTGTCAAAGCTTTTCGTTATCATGCAGTCTAGTGCAGACGCACACTACGGCTCTCCGGAGCTGTCCGAAGCCAAGCGCCGGTGGCCGGCGTCTTTCGGCTGAAGCAGCGCTTCGGAGCGTACGGCTGTTGTGTGCGCGAAGCAGCCGCTTCTCCTGCTCCGCGAGCCGGACAGAGCGGTAGCTTGTACGAGGGCGAAGAACGAAGCCGCAGAGCACCGGCCTTCTGCGCGCACCCTAAGGACTTCTAGAGGACCGTGGTGGCCGCTCGCCTGCCTCTTCAATTCCATTCTAGCATCCTTATGGAAGGTGTTCCAGGACAATTTTCCTGAGTTTTGAATTCGTCCTGATGCAGCCCCACGTTGGAAACTCGTGCTCGTCCTCTGAGTCTCCGAGTGCAGAGACCTCGATGGCAACTGCAGAAATGAAGGGCTGCGTTGAGTTGTCGAGAAGCAAGAACATAGGCAGCGCCTTGTGTTTGGGAGTCAGCAGCTGCTGGACTTTTGCGATTGCTTTCACTGTGCACTGAATGCCAGGACGGCATGTGCACGTTAAAACAGGGAGCTGGGCAAGAGCAGTAATCGAAAGATCACGGCCGTCAGAAAGCAGTTTATATATTGCCCTGGAAAGAGCAGTGTTTTTGGAGTGTGCAGTAAAATCGTGTTTCTGGACAAGGGAGGCATAAGTGCGCTGCGCTCCTAAGCTATCTCCCTGCGAGACACACTGTCAAAGCTTTTCGTTATCATGCAGTCTAGTGCAGACGCACACTACGGCTCTCCGGAGCTGTCCGAAGCCAAGCGCCGGTGGCCGGCGTCTTTCGGCTGAAGCAGCGCTTCGGAGCGTACGGCTGTTGTGTGCGCGAAGCAGCCGCTTCTCCTGCTCCGCGAGCCGGACAGAGCGGTAGCTTGTACGAGGGCGAAGAACGAAGCCGCAGAGCACCGGCCTTCTGCGCGCACCCTAAGGACTGCTAGAGGACCGTGGTGGCCGCTCGCCTGCCCCTTCAATTCCCTTCTAGCATGCTTATGGAAGGTGTTTCAGGACAATTTTCCTGAGTTTTGAATTCGTCCTGATGCAGCCCCACGTTGGAAACTCGTGCTCGTCCTCTGAGTCTCCGAGTGCAGAGACCTCGATGGCAACTGCAGAAATGAAGGGCTGCGTTGAGTTGTCGAGAAGCAAGAACATAGGCAGCGCCTTGTGTTTGGGAGTCAGCAGCTGCTGGACTTTTGCGATTGCTTTCACTGTGCACTGAATGCCTGCACGGCATGTGCACGTTAAAACAGGGAGCTGGGCAAGAGCAGTAATCGAAAGATCACGGCCGTCAGAAAGCAGTTTATATATTGCCCTGGAAAGAGCAGTGTTTTTGGAGTGTGCAGTAAAATCGTGTTTCTGGACAAGGGAGGCATAAGTGCGCTGCGCTCCTAAGCTATCTCCCTGCGAGACACACTGTCAAAGCTTTTCGTTATCATGCAGTCTAGTGCAGACGCACACTACGGCTCTCCGGAGCTGTCCGAAGCCAAGCGCCGGTGGCCGGCGTCTTTCGGCTGAAGCAGCGCTTCGGAGCGTACGGCTGTTGTGTGCGCGAAGCAGCCGCTTCTCCTGCTCCGCGAGCCGGACAGAGCGGTAGCTTGTACGAGGGCGAAGAACGAAGCCGCAGAGCACCGGCCTTCTGCGCGCACCCTAAGGACTTCTAGAGGACCGTGGTGGTCGCTCGCCTGCCTCTTCAATTCCATTCTAGCATCCTTATGGAAGGTGTTCCAGGACAATTTTCCTGAGTTTTGAATTCGTCCTGATGCAGCCCCACGTTGGAAACTCGTGCTCGTCCTCTGAGTCTCCGAGTGCAGAGACCTCGATGGCAACTGCAGAAATGAAGGGCTGCGTTGAGTTGTCGAGAAGCAAGAACATAGGCAGCGCCTTGTGTTTGGGAGTCAGCAGCTGCTGGACTTTTGCGATTGCTTTCACTGTGCACTGAATGCCAGGACGGCATGTGCACGTTAAAACAGGGAGCTGGGCAAGAGCAGTAATCGAAAGATCACGGCCGTCAGAAAGCAGTTTATATATTGCCCTGGAAAGAGCAGTGTTTTTGGAGTGTGCAGTAAAATCGTGTTTCTGGACAAGGGAGGCATAAGTGCGCTGCGCTCCTAAGCTATCTCCCTGCGAGACACACTGCCAAAGCTTTTCGTTATCATGCAGTCTAGTGCAGACGCACACTACGGCTCTCCGGAGCTCTCCGAAGCCAAGCGCCGGTGGCCGGCGTCTTTCGGCTGAAGCAGCGCTTCGGAGCGTACGGCTGTTGTGTGCGCGAAGCAGTCGCTTCTCCTGCTCCGCGAGCCGGACAGAGCGGTAGCTTGTACGAGGGCGAAGAACGAAGCCGCAGAGCACCGGCCTTCTGCGCGCACCCTAAGGACTGCTAGAGGACCGTGGTGGCCGCTCGCCTGCCCCTTCAATTCCCTTCTAGCATGCTTATGGAAGGTGTTCCAGGACAATATTCCTGAGTCTTGAATTCCTCCTGATGCAGCCCCTCCTGGGAAACAACTGCTCGTCGTCTGAGTCTCCAAGTGCAGAGACCTCGATGGCAACTGCAGAAATGAAGGGCTGCGTTGAGTTGTCGAGAAGCAAGAACATAGGCAGCGCCTTGTGTTTGGGAGTCAGCAGCTGCTGGACTTTTGCGATTGCTTTCACTGTGCACTGAATGCCAGGACGGCATGTGCACGTTAAAACAGGGAGCTGGGCAAGAGCAGTAATCGAAAGATCACGGCCGTCAGAAAGCAGCTTATATATTGCCCAGAAAAGAGCACTGTTTTTGGAGTGTGCAGTAAAATCGTGTTTCTGGACAAGGGAGGCATAAGTGCGCTGCGCTCCTAAGCTATCTCCCTGCTAAGACACACTGCCAAAGCTTTTCGTTATCATGCAGTCTAGTGCAGACGCACACTACGGCTCTCCGGAGCTGTCCGAAGCCAAGCGCCGGTGGCCGGCGTCTTTCGGCTGAAGCAGCGCTTCGGAGCGTACGGCTGTTGTGTGCGCGAAGCAGCCGCTTCTCCTGCTCCGCGAGCCGGACAGAGCGGTAGCTTGTACGAGGGCGAAGAACGAAGCCGCAGAGCACCGGCCTTCTGCGCGCACCCTAAGGACTGCGAGAGGACCGTGGTGGCCGCTCGCCTGCCTCTTCAATTCCATTCTAGCATGCTTATGCAAGGTGTTCCAGGACAATTTTCCTGAGTTTTGAATTCGTCCTGATGCAGCCCCTCGTTGGAAACTCGTGCTCGTCCTCTGAGTCTCCGAGTGCAGAGACCTCGATGTCAACTGCAGAAATGAAGGGCTGCGTTGAGTTGTCGAGAAGCAAGAACATAGGCAGCGCCTTGTGTTTGGGAGTCAGCAGCTGCTGGACTTTTGCGATTGCTTTCACTGTGCACTGAATGCCAGGACGGCATGTGCACGTTAAAACAGGGAGCTGGGCAAGAGCAGTAATCGAAAGATCACGGCCGTCAGAAAGCAGTTTATATATTGCCCTGAAAAGAGCAGTGTTTTTGGAGTGTGCAGTAAAATCGTGTTTCTGGACAAGGGAGGCATAAGTGCGCTGCGCTCCTAAGCTATCTCCCTGCGAGACACACTGCCAAAGCTTTTCGTTATCATGCAGTCTAGTGCAGACGCACACTACGGCTCTCCGGAGCTGTCCGAAGCCAAGCGCCGGTGGCCGGCGTCTTTCGGCTGAAGCAGCGCTTCGGAGCGTACGGCTGTTGTGTGCGCGAAGCAGCCGCTTCTCCTGCTCCGCGAGCCGGACAGAGCGGTAGCTTGTACGAGGGCGAAGAACGAAGCCGCAGAGCACCGGCCTTCTGCGCGCACCCTAAGGACTGCTAGAGGACCGTGGTGGCCGCTCGCCTGCCCCTTCAATTCCCTTCTAGCATGCTTATGGAAGGTGTTTCAGGACAATTTTCCTGAGTTTTGAATTCGTCCTGATGCAGCCCCACGTTGGAAACTCGTGCTCGTCCTCTGATTCTCCGACATGCAGAGACCTCGATGGCAACTGCAGAAATGAAGGGCTGCGTTGAGTTGTCGAGAAGCAAGAACATAGGCAGCGCCTTGTGTTTGGGAGTCAGCAGCTGCTGGACTTTTGCGATTGCTTTCACTGTGCACTGAATGCCAGGACGGCATGTGCACGTTAAAACAGGGAGCTGGGCAAGAGCAGTAATCGAAAGATCACGGCCGTCAGAAAGCAGTTTATATATTGCCCTGAAAAGAGCAGTGTTTTTGGAGTGTGCAGTAAAATCGTGTTTCTGGACAAGGGAGGCATAAGTGCGCTGCGCTCCTAAGCTATCTCCCTGCGAGACACACTGTCAAAGCTTTTCGTTATCATGCAGTCTAGTGCAGACGCACACTACGGCTCTCCGGAGCTGTCCGAAGCCAAGCGCCGGTGGCCGGCGTCTTTCGGCTGAAGCAGCGCTTCGGAGCGTACGGCTGTTGTGTGCGCGAAGCAGCCGCTTCTCCTGCTCCGCGAGCCGGACAGAGCGGTAGCTTGTACGAGGGCGAAGAACGAAGCCGCAGAGCACCGGCCTTCTGCGCGCACCCTAAGGACTTCTAGAGGACCGTGGTGGCCGCTCGCCTGCCTCTTCAATTCCATTCTAGCATCCTTATGGAAGGTGTTCCAGGACAATTTTCCTGAGTTTTGAATTCGTCCTGATGCAGCCCCACGTTGGAAACTCGTGCTCGTTCTCTGAGTCTCCGAGTGCAGAGACCTCGATGGCAACTGCAGAAATGAAGGGCTGCGTTGAGTTGTCGAGAAGCAAGAACATAGCCAGCGCCTTGTGTTTGGGAGTCAGCAGCTGCTGGACTTTTGCGATTGCTTTCACTGTGCACTGAATGCCAGGACGGCATGTGCACGTTAAAACAGGGAGCTGGGCAAGAGCAGTAATCGAAAGATCACGGCCGTCAGAAAGCAGCTTATATATTGCCCAGAAAAGAGCACTGTTTTTGGAGTGTGCAGTAAAATCGTGTTTCTGGACAAGGGAGGCATAAGTGCGCTGCGCTCCTAAGCTATCTCCCTGCTAAGACACACTGCCAAAGCTTTTCGTTATCATGCAGTCTAGTGCAGACGCACACTACGGCTCTCCGGAGCTGTCCGAAGCCAAGCGCCGGTCGCCGGCGTCTTTCGGCTGAAGCAGCGCTTCGGAGCGTACGGCTGTTGTGTGCGCGAAGCAGCCGCTTCTCCTGCTCCGCGAGCCGGACAGAGCGGTAGCTTGTACGAGGGCGAAGAACGAAGCCGCAGAGCACCGGCCTTCTGCGCGCACCCTAAGGACTTCTAGAGGACCGTGGTGGCCGCTCGCCTGCCTCTTCAATTCCATTCTAGCATCATTATGGAAGGTGTTCCAGGACAATTTTCCTGAGTTTTGAATTCGTCCTGATGCAGCCCCACGTTGGAAACTCGTGCTCGTCCTCTGAGTCTACGAGTGCAGAGACCTCGATGGCAACTGCAGAAATGAAGGGCTGCGTTGAGTTGTTGAGAAGCAAGAACATAGGCAGCGCCTTGTGTTTGGGAGTCAGCAGCTGCTGGACTTTTGCGATTGCTTTCACTGTGCACTGAATGCCAGGACGGCATGTGCACGTTAAAACAGGGAGCTGGGCAAGAGCAGTAATCGAAAGATCACGGCCGTCAGAAAGCAGTTTATATATTGCCCTGGAAAGAGCAGTGTTTTTGGAGTGTGCAGTAAAATCGTGTTTCTGGACAAGGGAGGCATAAGTGCGCTGCGCTCCTAAGCTATCTCCCTGCGAGACACACTGTCAAAGCTTTTCGTTATCATGCAGTCTAGTGCAGACGCACACTACGGCTCTCCGGAGCTGTCCGAAGCCAAGCGCCGGTGGCCGGCGTCTTTCGGCTGAAGCAGCGCTTCGGAGCGTACGGCTGTTGTGTGCGCGAAGCAGCCGCTTCTCCTGCTCCGCGAGCCGGACAGAGCGGTAGCTTGTACGAGGGCGAAGAACGAAGCCGCAGAGCACCGGCCTTCTGCGCGCACCCTAAGGACTTCTAGAGGACCGTGGTGGTCGCTCGCCTGCCTCTTCAATTCCATTCTAGCATCCTTATGGAAGGTGTTCCAGGACAATTTTCCTGAGTTTTGAATTCGTCCTGATGCAGCCCCACGTTGGAAACTCGTGCTCGTCCTCTGAGTCTCCGAGTGCAGAGACCTCGATGTCAACTGCAGAAATGAAGGGCTGCGTTGAGTTGTCGAGAAGCAAGAACATAGGCAGCGCCTTGTGTTTGGGAGTCAGCAGCTGCTGGACTTTTGCGATTGCTTTCACTGTGCACTGAATGCCAGGACGGCATGTGCACGTTAAAACAGGGAGCTGGGCAAGAGCAGTAATCGAAAGATCACGGCCGTCAGAAAGCAGTTTATATATTGCCCTGGAAAGAGCAGTGTTTTTGGAGTGTGCAGTAAAATCGTGTTTCTGGACAAGGGAGGCATAAGTGCGCTGCGCTCCTAAGCTATCTCCCTGCGAGACACACTGCCAAAGCTTTTCGTTATCATGCAGTCTAGTGCAGACGCACACTACGGCTCTCCGGAGCTCTCCGAAGCCAAGCGCCGGTGGCCGGCGTCTTTCGGCTGAAGCAGCGCTTCGGAGCGTACGGCTGTTGTGTGCGCGAAGCAGTCGCTTCTCCTGCTCCGCGAGCCGGACAGAGCGGTAGCTTGTACGAGGGCGAAGAACGAAGCCGCAGAGCACCGGCCTTCTGCGCGCACCCTAAGGACTGCTAGAGGACCGTGGTGGCCGCTCGCCTGCCCCTTCAATTCCCTTCTAGCATGCTTATGGAAGGTGTTCCAGGACAATATTCCTGAGTCTTGAATTCCTCCTGATGCAGCCCCTCCTGGGAAACAACTGCTCGTCGTCTGAGTCTCCAAGTGCAGAGACCTCGATGTCAACTGCAGAAATGAAGGGCTGCGTTGAGTTGTCGAGAAGCAAGAACATAGGCAGCGCCTTGTGTTTGGGAGTCAGCAGCTGCTGGACTTTTGCGATTGCTTTCACTGTGCACTGAATGCCAGGACGGCATGTGCACGTTAAAACAGGGAGCTGGGCAAGAGCAGTAATCGAAAGATCACGGCCGTCAGAAAGCAGCTTATATATTGCCCAGAAAAGAGCACTGTTTTTGGAGTGTGCAGTAAAATCGTGTTTCTGGACAAGGGAGGCATAAGTGCGCTGCGCTCCTAAGCTATCTCCCTGCTAAGACACACTGCCAAAGCTTTTCGTTATCATGCAGTCTAGTGCAGACGCACACTACGGCTCTCCGGAGCTGTCCGAAGCCAAGCGCCGGTGGCCGGCGTCTTTCGGCTGAAGCAGCGCTTCGGAGCGTACGGCTGTTGTGTGCGCGAAGCAGCCGCTTCTCCTGCTCCGCGAGCCGGACAGAGCGGTAGCTTGTACGAGGGCGAAGAACGAAGCCGCAGAGCACCGGCCTTCTGCGCGCACCCTAAGGACTGCGAGAGGACCGTGGTGGCCGCTCGCCTGCCTCTTCAATTCCATTCTAGCATGCTTATGCAAGGTGTTCCAGGACAATATTCCTGAGTTTTGAATTCGTCCTGATGCAGCCCCTCGTTGGAAACTCGTGCTCGTCCTCTGAGTCTCCGAGTGCAGAGACCTCGATGTCAACTGCAGAAATGAAGGGCTGCGTTGAGTTGTCGAGAAGCAAGAACATAGGCAGCGCCTTGTGTTTGGGAGTCAGCAGCTGCTGGACTTTTGCGATTGCTTTCACTGTGCACTGAATGCCTGCACGGCATGTGCACGTTAAAACAGGGAGCTGGGCAAGAGCAGTAATCGAAAGATCACGGCCGTCAGAAAGCAGTTTATATATTGCCCTGAAAAGAGCAGTGTTTTTGGAGTGTGCAGTAAAATCGTGTTTCTGGACAAGGGAGGCATAAGTGCGCTGCGCTCCTAAGCTATCTCCCTGCGAGACACACTGCCAAAGCTTTTCGTTATCATGCAGTCTAGTGCAGACGCACACTACGGCTCTCCGGAGCTGTCCGAAGCCAAGCGCCGGTGGCCGGCGTCTTTCGGCTGAAGCAGCGCTTCGGAGCGTACGGCTGTTGTGTGCGCGAAGCAGCCGCTTCTCCTGCTCCGCGAGCCGGACAGAGCGGTAGCTTGTACGAGGGCGAAGAACGAAGCCGCAGAGCACCGGCCTTCTGCGCGCACCCTAAGGACTTCTAGAGGACCGTGGTGGTCGCTCGCCTGCCTCTTCAATTCCATTCTAGCATCCTTATGGAAGGTGTTCCAGGACAATTTTCCTGAGTTTTGAATTCGTCCTGATGCAGCCCCACGTTGGAAACTCGTGCTCGTCCTCTGAGTCTCCGAGTGCAGAGACCTCGATGGCAACTGCAGAAATGAAGGGCTGCGTTGAGTTGTCGAGAAGCAAGAACATAGGCAGCGCCTTGTGTTTGGGAGTCAGCAGCTGCTGGACTTTTGCGATTGCTTTCACTGTGCACTGAATGCCAGGACGGCATGTGCACGTTAAAACAGGGAGCTGGGCAAGAGCAGTAATCGAAAGATCACGGCCGTCAGAAAGCAGTTTATATATTGCCCTGGAAAGAGCAGTGTTTTTGGAGTGTGCAGTAAAATCGTGTTTCTGGACAAGGGAGGCATAAGTGCGCTGCGCTCCTAAGCTATCTCCCTGCGAGACACACTGCCAAAGCTTTTCGTTATCATGCAGTCTAGTGCAGACGCACACTACGGCTCTCCGGAGCTCTCCGAAGCCAAGCGCCGGTGGCCGGCGTCTTTCGGCTGAAGCAGCGCTTCGGAGCGTACGGCTGTTGTGTGCGCGAAGCAGTCGCTTCTCCTGCTCCGCGAGCCGGACAGAGCGGTAGCTTGTACGAGGGCGAAGAACGAAGCCGCAGAGCACCGGCCTTCTGCGCGCACCCTAAGGACTGCTAGAGGACCGTGGTGGCCGCTCGCCTGCCCCTTCAATTCCCTTCTAGCATGCTTATGGAAGGTGTTCCAGGACAATATTCCTGAGTCTTGAATTCCTCCTGATGCAGCCCCTCCTGGGAAACAACTGCTCGTCGTCTGAGTCTCCAAGTGCAGAGACCTCGATGGCAACTGCAGAAATGAAGGGCTGCGTTGAGTTGTCGAGAAGCAAGAACATAGGCAGCGCCTTGTGTTTGGGAGTCAGCAGCTGCTGGACTTTTGCGATTGCTTTCACTGTGCACTGAATGCCAGGACGGCATGTGCACGTTAAAACAGGGAGCTGGGCAAGAGCAGTAATCGAAAGATCACGGCCGTCAGAAAGCAGCTTATATATTGCCCAGAAAAGAGCACTGTTTTTGGAGTGTGCAGTAAAATCGTGTTTCTGGACAAGGGAGGCATAAGTGCGCTGCGCTCCTAAGCTATCTCCCTGCTAAGACACACTGCCAAAGCTTTTCGTTATCATGCAGTCTAGTGCAGACGCACACTACGGCTCTCCGGAGCTGTCCGAAGCCAAGCGCCGGTGGCCGGCGTCTTTCGGCTGAAGCAGCGCTTCGGAGCGTACGGCTGTTGTGTGCGCGAAGCAGCCGCTTCTCCTGCTCCGCGAGCCGGACAGAGCGGTAGCTTGTACGAGGGCGAAGAACGAAGCCGCAGAGCACCGGCCTTCTGCGCGCACCCTAAGGACTGCGAGAGGACCGTGGTGGCCGCTCGCCTGCCTCTTCAATTCCATTCTAGCATGCTTATGCAAGGTGTTCCAGGACAATTTTCCTGAGTTTTGAATTCGTCCTGATGCAGCCCCTCGTTGGAAACTCGTGCTCGTCCTCTGAGTCTCCGAGTGCAGAGACCTCGATGTCAACTGCAGAAATGAAGGGCTGCGTTGAGTTGTCGAGAAGCAAGAACATAGGCAGCGCCTTGTGTTTGGGAGTCAGCAGCTGCTGGACTTTTGCGATTGCTTTCACTGTGCACTGAATGCCAGGACGGCATGTGCACGTTAAAACAGGGAGCTGGGCAAGAGCAGTAATCGAAAGATCACGGCCGTCAGAAAGCAGTTTATATATTGCCCTGAAAAGAGCAGTGTTTTTGGAGTGTGCAGTAAAATCGTGTTTCTGGACAAGGGAGGCATAAGTGCGCTGCGCTCCTAAGCTATCTCCCTGCGAGACACACTGCCAAAGCTTTTCGTTATCATGCAGTCTAGTGCAGACGCACACTACGGCTCTCCGGAGCTGTCCGAAGCCAAGCGCCGGTGGCCGGCGTCTTTCGGCTGAAGCAGCGCTTCGGAGCGTACGGCTGTTGTGTGCGCGAAGCAGCCGCTTCTCCTGCTCCGCGAGCCGGACAGAGCGGTAGCTTGTACGAGGGCGAAGAACGAAGCCGCAGAGCACCGGCCTTCTGCGCGCACCCTAAGGACTGCGAGAGGACCGTGGTGGCCGCTCGCCTGCCCCTTCAATTCCCTTCTAGCATGCTTATGGAAGGTGTTCCAGGACAATATTCCTGAGTCTTGAATTCCTCCTGATGCAGCCCCTCCTGGGAAACAACTGCTCGTCGTCTGAGTCTCCAAGTGCAGAGACCTCGATGTCAACTGCAGAAATGAAGGGCTGCGTTGAGTTGTCGAGAAGCAAGAACATAGGCAGCGCCTTGTGTTTGGGAGTCAGCAGCTGCTGGACTTTTGCGATTGCTTTCACTGTGCACTGAATGCCTGCACGGCATGTGCACGTTAAAACAGGGAGCTGGGCAAGAGCAGTAATCGAAAGATCACGGCCGTCAGAAAGCAGTTTATATATTGCCCTGAAAAGAGCAGTGTTTTTGGAGTGTGCAGTAAAATCGTGTTTCTGGACAAGGGAGGCATAAGTGCGCTGCGCTCCTAAGCTATCTCCCTGCGAGACACACTGTCAAAGCTTTTCGTTATCATGCAGTCTAGTGCAGACGCACACTACGGCTCTCCGGAGCTGTCCGAAGCCAAGCGCCGGTGGCCGGCGTCTTTCGGCTGAAGCAGCGCTTCGGAGCGTACGGCTGTTGTGTGCGCGAAGCAGCCGCTTCTCCTGCTCCGCGAGCCGGACAGAGCGGTAGCTTGTACGAGGGCGAAGAACGAAGCCGCAGAGCACCGGCCTTCTGCGCGCACCCTAAGGACTTCTAGAGGACCGTGGTGGCCGCTCGCCTGCCTCTTCAATTCCATTCTAGCATCCTTATGGAAGGTGTTCCAGGACAATTTTCCTGAGTTTTGAATTCGTCCTGATGCAGCCCCACGTTGGAAACTCGTGCTCGTCCTCTGAGTCTCCGAGTGCAGAGACCTCGATGGCAACTGCAGAAATGAAGGGCTGCGTTGAGTTGTCGAGAAGCAAGAACATAGGCAGCGCCTTGTGTTTGGGAGTCAGCAGCTGCTGGACTTTTGCGATTGCTTTCACTGTGCACTGAATGCCAGGACGGCATGTGCACGTTAAAACAGGGAGCTGGGCAAGAGCAGTAATCGAAAGATCACGGCCGTCAGAAAGCAGTTTATATATTGCCCTGGAAAGAGCAGTGTTTTTGGAGTGTGCAGTAAAATCGTGTTTCTGGACAAGGGAGGCATAAGTGCGCTGCGCTCCTAAGCTATCTCCCTGCGAGACACACTGTCAAAGCTTTTCGTTATCATGCAGTCTAGTGCAGACGCACACTACGGCTCTCCGGAGCTGTCCGAAGCCAAGCGCCGGTGGCCGGCGTCTTTCGGCTGAAGCAGCGCTTCGGAGCGTACGGCTGTTGTGTGCGCGAAGCAGCCGCTTCTCCTGCTCCGCGAGCCGGACAGAGCGGTAGCTTGTACGAGGGCGAAGAACGAAGCCGCAGAGCACCGGCCTTCTGCGCGCACCCTAAGGACTGCTAGAGGACCGTGGTGGCCGCTCGCCTGCCCCTTCAATTCCCTTCTAGCATGCTTATGGAAGGTGTTTCAGGACAATTTTCCTGAGTTTTGAATTCGTCCTGATGCAGCCCCACGTTGGAAACTCGTGCTCGTCCTCTGAGTCTCCGAGTGCAGAGACCTCGATGGCAACTGCAGAAATGAAGGGCTGCGTTGAGTTGTCGAGAAGCAAGAACATAGGCAGCGCCTTGTGTTTGGGAGTCAGCAGCTGCTGGACTTTTGCGATTGCTTTCACTGTGCACTGAATGCCTGCACGGCATGTGCACGTTAAAACAGGGAGCTGGGCAAGAGCAGTAATCGAAAGATCACGGCCGTCAGAAAGCAGTTTATATATTGCCCTGGAAAGAGCAGTGTTTTTGGAGTGTGCAGTAAAATCGTGTTTCTGGACAAGGGAGGCATAAGTGCGCTGCGCTCCTAAGCTATCTCCCTGCGAGACACACTGTCAAAGCTTTTCGTTATCATGCAGTCTAGTGCAGACGCACACTACGGCTCTCCGGAGCTGTCCGAAGCCAAGCGCCGGTGGCCGGCGTCTTTCGGCTGAAGCAGCGCTTCGGAGCGTACGGCTGTTGTGTGCGCGAAGCAGCCGCTTCTCCTGCTCCGCGAGCCGGACAGAGCGGTAGCTTGTACGAGGGCGAAGAACGAAGCCGCAGAGCACCGGCCTTCTGCGCGCACCCTAAGGACTTCTAGAGGACCGTGGTGGTCGCTCGCCTGCCTCTTCAATTCCATTCTAGCATCCTTATGGAAGGTGTTCCAGGACAATTTTCCTGAGTTTTGAATTCGTCCTGATGCAGCCCCACGTTGGAAACTCGTGCTCGTCCTCTGAGTCTCCGAGTGCAGAGACCTCGATGGCAACTGCAGAAATGAAGGGCTGCGTTGAGTTGTCGAGAAGCAAGAACATAGGCAGCGCCTTGTGTTTGGGAGTCAGCAGCTGCTGGACTTTTGCGATTGCTTTCACTGTGCACTGAATGCCAGGACGGCATGTGCACGTTAAAACAGGGAGCTGGGCAAGAGCAGTAATCGAAAGATCACGGCCGTCAGAAAGCAGTTTATATATTGCCCTGGAAAGAGCAGTGTTTTTGGAGTGTGCAGTAAAATCGTGTTTCTGGACAAGGGAGGCATAAGTGCGCTGCGCTCCTAAGCTATCTCCCTGCGAGACACACTGCCAAAGCTTTTCGTTATCATGCAGTCTAGTGCAGACGCACACTACGGCTCTCCGGAGCTGTCCGAAGCCAAGCGCCGGTGGCCGGCGTCTTTCGGCTGAAGCAGCGCTTCGGAGCGTACGGCTGTTGTGTGCGCGAAGCAGTCGCTTCTCCTGCTCCGCGAGCCGGACAGAGCGGTAGCTTGTACGAGGGCGAAGAACGAAGCCGCAGAGCACCGGCCTTCTGCGCGCACCCTAAGGACTGCTAGAGGACCGTGGTGGCCGCTCGCCTGCCCCTTCAATTCCCTTCTAGCATGCTTATGGAAGGTGTTCCAGGACAATATTCCTGAGTCTTGAATTCCTCCTGATGCAGCCCCTCCTGGGAAACAACTGCTCGTCGTCTGAGTCTCCAAGTGCAGAGACCTCGATGGCAACTGCAGAAATGAAGGGCTGCGTTGAGTTGTCGAGAAGCAAGAACATAGGCAGCGCCTTGTGTTTGGGAGTCAGCAGCTGCTGGACTTTTGCGATTGCTTTCACTGTGCACTGAATGCCAGGACGGCATGTGCACGTTAAAACAGGGAGCTGGGCAAGAGCAGTAATCGAAAGATCACGGCCGTCAGAAAGCAGCTTATATATTGCCCAGAAAAGAGCACTGTTTTTGGAGTGTGCAGTAAAATCGTGTTTCTGGACAAGGGAGGCATAAGTGCGCTGCGCTCCTAAGCTATCTCCCTGCTAAGACACACTGCCAAAGCTTTTCGTTATCATGCAGTCTAGTGCAGACGCACACTACGGCTCTCCGGAGCTGTCCGAAGCCAAGCGCCGGTGGCCGGCGTCTTTCGGCTGAAGCAGCGCTTCGGAGCGTACGGCTGTTGTGTGCGCGAAGCAGCCGCTTCTCCTGCTCCGCGAGCCGGACAGAGCGGTAGCTTGTACGAGGGCGAAGAACGAAGCCGCAGAGCACCGGCCTTCTGCGCGCACCCTAAGGACTGCGAGAGGACCGTGGTGGCCGCTCGCCTGCCTCTTCAATTCCATTCTAGCATGCTTATGCAAGGTGTTCCAGGACAATTTTCCTGAGTTTTGAATTCGTCCTGATGCAGCCCCTCGTTGGAAACTCGTGCTCGTCCTCTGAGTCTCCGAGTGCAGAGACCTCGATGTCAACTGCAGAAATGAAGGGCTGCGTTGAGTTGTCGAGAAGCAAGAACATAGGCAGCGCCTTGTGTTTGGGAGTCAGCAGCTGCTGGACTTTTGCGATTGCTTTCACTGTGCACTGAATGCCTGCACGGCATGTGCACGTTAAAACAGGGAGCTGGGCAAGAGCAGTAATCGAAAGATCACGGCCGTCAGAAAGCAGTTTATATATTGCCCTGAAAAGAGCAGTGTTTTTGGAGTGTGCAGTAAAATCGTGTTTCTGGACAAGGGAGGCATAAGTGCGCTGCGCTCCTAAGCTATCTCCCTGCGAGACACACTGTCAAAGCTTTTCGTTATCATGCAGTCTAGTGCAGACGCACACTACGGCTCTCCGGAGCTGTCCGAAGCCAAGCGCCGGTGGCCGGCGTCTTTCGGCTGAAGCAGCGCTTCGGAGCGTACGGCTGTTGTGTGCGCGAAGCAGCCGCTTCTCCTGCTCCGCGAGCCGGACAGAGCGGTAGCTTGTACGAGGGCGAAGAACGAAGCCGCAGAGCACCGGCCTTCTGCGCGCACCCTAAGGACTGCTAGAGGACCGTGGTGGCCGCTCGCCTGCCCCTTCAATTCCCTTCTAGCATGCTTATGGAAGGTGTTCCAGGACAATATTCCTGAGTCTTGAATTCCTCCTGATGCAGCCCCTCCTGGGAAACAACTGCTCGTCGTCTGAGTCTCCAAGTGCAGAGACCTCGATGTCAACTGCAGAAATGAAGGGCTGCGTTGAGTTGTCGAGAAGCAAGAACATAGGCAGCGCCTTGTGTTTGGGAGTCAGCAGCTGCTGGACTTTTGCGATTGCTTTCACTGTGCACTGAATGCCTGCACGGCATGTGCACGTTAAAACAGGGAGCTGGGCAAGAGCAGTAATCGAAAGATCACGGCCGTCAGAAAGCAGTTTATATATTGCCCTGAAAAGAGCAGTGTTTTTGGAGTGTGCAGTAAAATCGTGTTTCTGGACAAGGGAGGCATAAGTGCGCTGCGCTCCTAAGCTATCTCCCTGCGAGACACACTGTCAAAGCTTTTCGTTATCATGCAGTCTAGTGCAGACGCACACTACGGCTCTCCGGAGCTGTCCGAAGCCAAGCGCCGGTGGCCGGCGTCTTTCGGCTGAAGCAGCGCTTCGGAGCGTACGGCTGTTGTGTGCGCGAAGCAGCCGCTTCTCCTGCTCCGCGAGCCGGACAGAGCGGTAGCTTGTACGAGGGCGAAGAACGAAGCCGCAGAGCACCGGCCTTCTGCGCGCACCCTAAGGACTTCTAGAGGACCGTGGTGGCCGCTCGCCTGCCTCTTCAATTCCATTCTAGCATCCTTATGGAAGGTGTTCCAGGACAATTTTCCTGAGTTTTGAATTCGTCCTGATGCAGCCCCACGTTGGAAACTCGTGCTCGTCCTCTGAGTCTCCGAGTGCAGAGACCTCGATGGCAACTGCAGAAATGAAGGGCTGCGTTGAGTTGTCGAGAAGCAAGAACATAGGCAGCGCCTTGTGTTTGGGAGTCAGCAGCTGCTGGACTTTTGCGATTGCTTTCACTGTGCACTGAATGCCAGGACGGCATGTGCACGTTAAAACAGGGAGCTGGGCAAGAGCAGTAATCGAAAGATCACGGCCGTCAGAAAGCAGTTTATATATTGCCCTGGAAAGAGCAGTGTTTTTGGAGTGTGCAGTAAAATCGTGTTTCTGGACAAGGGAGGCATAAGTGCGCTGCGCTCCTAAGCTATCTCCCTGCGAGACACACTGTCAAAGCTTTTCGTTATCATGCAGTCTAGTGCAGACGCACACTACGGCTCTCCGGAGCTGTCCGAAGCCAAGCGCCGGTGGCCGGCGTCTTTCGGCTGAAGCAGCGCTTCGGAGCGTACGGCTGTTGTGTGCGCGAAGCAGCCGCTTCTCCTGCTCCGCGAGCCGGACAGAGCGGTAGCTTGTACGAGGGCGAAGAACGAAGCCGCAGAGCACCGGCCTTCTGCGCGCACCCTAAGGACTGCTAGAGGACCGTGGTGGCCGCTCGCCTGCCCCTTCAATTCCCTTCTAGCATGCTTATGGAAGGTGTTTCAGGACAATTTTCCTGAGTTTTGAATTCGTCCTGATGCAGCCCCACGTTGGAAACTCGTGCTCGTCCTCTGAGTCTCCGAGTGCAGAGACCTCGATGGCAACTGCAGAAATGAAGGGCTGCGTTGAGTTGTCGAGAAGCAAGAACATAGGCAGCGCCTTGTGTTTGGGAGTCAGCAGCTGCTGGACTTTTGCGATTGCTTTCACTGTGCACTGAATGCCTGCACGGCATGTGCACGTTAAAACAGGGAGCTGGGCAAGAGCAGTAATCGAAAGATCACGGCCGTCAGAAAGCAGTTTATATATTGCCCTGGAAAGAGCAGTGTTTTTGGAGTGTGCAGTAAAATCGTGTTTCTGGACAAGGGAGGCATAAGTGCGCTGCGCTCCTAAGCTATCTCCCTGCGAGACACACTGTCAAAGCTTTTCGTTATCATGCAGTCTAGTGCAGACGCACACTACGGCTCTCCGGAGCTGTCCGAAGCCAAGCGCCGGTGGCCGGCGTCTTTCGGCTGAAGCAGCGCTTCGGAGCGTACGGCTGTTGTGTGCGCGAAGCAGCCGCTTCTCCTGCTCCGCGAGCCGGACAGAGCGGTAGCTTGTACGAGGGCGAAGAACGAAGCCGCAGAGCACCGGCCTTCTGCGCGCACCCTAAGGACTTCTAGAGGACCGTGGTGGTCGCTCGCCTGCCTCTTCAATTCCATTCTAGCATCCTTATGGAAGGTGTTCCAGGACAATTTTCCTGAGTTTTGAATTCGTCCTGATGCAGCCCCACGTTGGAAACTCGTGCTCGTCCTCTGAGTCTCCGAGTGCAGAGACCTCGATGGCAACTGCAGAAATGAAGGGCTGCGTTGAGTTGTCGAGAAGCAAGAACATAGGCAGCGCCTTGTGTTTGGGAGTCAGCAGCTGCTGGACTTTTGCGATTGCTTTCACTGTGCACTGAATGCCAGGACGGCATGTGCACGTTAAAACAGGGAGCTGGGCAAGAGCAGTAATCGAAAGATCACGGCCGTCAGAAAGCAGTTTATATATTGCCCTGGAAAGAGCAGTGTTTTTGGAGTGTGCAGTAAAATCGTGTTTCTGGACAAGGGAGGCATAAGTGCGCTGCGCTCCTAAGCTATCTCCCTGCGAGACACACTGCCAAAGCTTTTCGTTATCATGCAGTCTAGTGCAGACGCACACTACGGCTCTCCGGAGCTGTCCGAAGCCAAGCGCCGGTGGCCGGCGTCTTTCGGCTGAAGCAGCGCTTCGGAGCGTACGGCTGTTGTGTGCGCGAAGCAGTCGCTTCTCCTGCTCCGCGAGCCGGACAGAGCGGTAGCTTGTACGAGGGCGAAGAACGAAGCCGCAGAGCACCGGCCTTCTGCGCGCACCCTAAGGACTGCTAGAGGACCGTGGTGGCCGCTCGCCTGCCCCTTCAATTCCCTTCTAGCATGCTTATGGAAGGTGTTCCAGGACAATATTCCTGAGTCTTGAATTCCTCCTGATGCAGCCCCTCCTGGGAAACAACTGCTCGTCGTCTGAGTCTCCAAGTGCAGAGACCTCGATGGCAACTGCAGAAATGAAGGGCTGCGTTGAGTTGTCGAGAAGCAAGAACATAGGCAGCGCCTTGTGTTTGGGAGTCAGCAGCTGCTGGACTTTTGCGATTGCTTTCACTGTGCACTGAATGCCAGGACGGCATGTGCACGTTAAAACAGGGAGCTGGGCAAGAGCAGTAATCGAAAGATCACGGCCGTCAGAAAGCAGCTTATATATTGCCCAGAAAAGAGCAGTGTTTTTGGAGTGTGCAGTAAAATCGTGTTTCTGGACAAGGGAGGCATAAGTGCGCTGCGCTCCTAAGCTATCTCCCTGCGAGACACACTGTCAAAGCTTTTCGTTATCATGCAGTCTAGTGCAGACGCACACTACGGCTCTCCGGAGCTGTCCGAAGCCAAGCGCCGGTGGCCGGCGTCTTTCGGCTGAAGCAGCGCTTCGGAGCGTACGGCTGTTGTGTGCGCGAAGCAGCCGCTTCTCCTGCTCCGCGAGCCGGACAGAGCGGTAGCTTGTACGAGGGCGAAGAACGAAGCCGCAGAGCACCGGCCTTCTGCGCGCACCCTAAGGACTGCGAGAGGACCGTGGTGGCCGCTCGCCTGCCTCTTCAATTCCATTCTAGCATGCTTATGCAAGGTGTTCCAGGACAATTTTCCTGAGTTTTGAATTCGTCCTGATGCAGCCCCTCGTTGGAAACTCGTGCTCGTCCTCTGAGTCTCCGAGTGCAGAGACCTCGATGTCAACTGCAGAAATGAAGGGCTGCGTTGAGTTGTCGAGAAGCAAGAACATAGGCAGCGCCTTGTGTTTGGGAGTCAGCAGCTGCTGGACTTTTGCGATTGCTTTCACTGTGCACTGAATGCCTGCACGGCATGTGCACGTTAAAACAGGGAGCTGGGCAAGAGCAGTAATCGAAAGATCACGGCCGTCAGAAAGCAGTTTATATATTGCCCTGAAAAGAGCAGTGTTTTTGGAGTGTGCAGTAAAATCGTGTTTCTGGACAAGGGAGGCATAAGTGCGCTGCGCTCCTAAGCTATCTCCCTGCGAGACACACTGTCAAAGCTTTTCGTTATCATGCAGTCTAGTGCAGACGCACACTACGGCTCTCCGGAGCTGTCCGAAGCCAAGCGCCGGTGGCCGGCGTCTTTCGGCTGAAGCAGCGCTTCGGAGCGTACGGCTGTTGTGTGCGCGAAGCAGCCGCTTCTCCTGCTCCGCGAGCCGGACAGAGCGGTAGCTTGTACGAGGGCGAAGAACGAAGCCGCAGAGCACCGGCCTTCTGCGCGCACCCTAAGGACTGCTAGAGGACCGTGGTGGCCGCTCGCCTGCCCCTTCAATTCCCTTCTAGCATGCTTATGGAAGGTGTTTCAGGACAATTTTCCTGAGTTTTGAATTCGTCCTGATGCAGCCCCACGTTGGAAACTCGTGCTCGTCCTCTGATTCTCCGACATGCAGAGACCTCGATGGCAACTGCAGAAATGAAGGGCTGCGTTGAGTTGTCGAGAAGCAAGAACATAGGCAGCGCCTTGTGTTTGGGAGTCAGCAGCTGCTGGACTTTTGCGATTGCTTTCACTGTGCACTGAATGCCAGGACGGCATGTGCACGTTAAAACAGGGAGCTGGGCAAGAGCAGTAATCGAAAGATCACGGCCGTCAGAAAGCAGTTTATATATTGCCCTGAAAAGAGCAGTGTTTTTGGAGTGTGCAGTAAAATCGTGTTTCTGGACAAGGGAGGCATAAGTGCGCTGCGCTCCTAAGCTATCTCCCTGCGAGACACACTGTCAAAGCTTTTCGTTATCATGCAGTCTAGTGCAGACGCACACTACGGCTCTCCGGAGCTGTCCGAAGCCAAGCGCCGGTGGCCGGCGTCTTTCGGCTGAAGCAGCGCTTCGGAGCGTACGGCTGTTGTGTGCGCGAAGCAGCCGCTTCTCCTGCTCCGCGAGCCGGACAGAGCGGTAGCTTGTACGAGGGCGAAGAACGAAGCCGCAGAGCACCGGCCTTCTGCGCGCACCCTAAGGACTTCTAGAGGACCGTGGTGGCCGCTCGCCTGCCTCTTCAATTCCATTCTAGCATCCTTATGGAAGGTGTTCCAGGACAATTTTCCTGAGTTTTGAATTCGTCCTGATGCAGCCCCACGTTGGAAACTCGTGCTCGTTCTCTGAGTCTCCGAGTGCAGAGACCTCGATGGCAACTGCAGAAATGAAGGGCTGCGTTGAGTTGTCGAGAAGCAAGAACATAGCCAGCGCCTTGTGTTTGGGAGTCAGCAGCTGCTGGACTTTTGCGATTGCTTTCACTGTGCACTGAATGCCAGGACGGCATGTGCACGTTAAAACAGGGAGCTGGGCAAGAGCAGTAATCGAAAGATCACGGCCGTCAGAAAGCAGCTTATATATTGCCCAGAAAAGAGCACTGTTTTTGGAGTGTGCAGTAAAATCGTGTTTCTGGACAAGGGAGGCATAAGTGCGCTGCGCTCCTAAGCTATCTCCCTGCTAAGACACACTGCCAAAGCTTTTCGTTATCATGCAGTCTAGTGCAGACGCACACTACGGCTCTCCGGAGCTGTCCGAAGCCAAGCGCCGGTCGCCGGCGTCTTTCGGCTGAAGCAGCGCTTCGGAGCGTACGGCTGTTGTGTGCGCGAAGCAGCCGCTTCTCCTGCTCCGCGAGCCGGACAGAGCGGTAGCTTGTACGAGGGCGAAGAACGAAGCCGCAGAGCACCGGCCTTCTGCGCGCACCCTAAGGACTTCTAGAGGACCGTGGTGGCCGCTCGCCTGCCTCTTCAATTCCATTCTAGCATCATTATGGAAGGTGTTCCAGGACAATTTTCCTGAGTTTTGAATTCGTCCTGATGCAGCCCCACGTTGGAAACTCGTGCTCGTCCTCTGAGTCTACGAGTGCAGAGACCTCGATGGCAACTGCAGAAATGAAGGGCTGCGTTGAGTTGTTGAGAAGCAAGAACATAGGCAGCGCCTTGTGTTTGGGAGTCAGCAGCTGCTGGACTTTTGCGATTGCTTTCACTGTGCACTGAATGCCAGGACGGCATGTGCACGTTAAAACAGGGAGCTGGGCAAGAGCAGTAATCGAAAGATCACGGCCGTCAGAAAGCAGTTTATATATTGCCCTGGAAAGAGCAGTGTTTTTGGAGTGTGCAGTAAAATCGTGTTTCTGGACAAGGGAGGCATAAGTGCGCTGCGCTCCTAAGCTATCTCCCTGCGAGACACACTGTCAAAGCTTTTCGTTATCATGCAGTCTAGTGCAGACGCACACTACGGCTCTCCGGAGCTGTCCGAAGCCAAGCGCCGGTGGCCGGCGTCTTTCGGCTGAAGCAGCGCTTCGGAGCGTACGGCTGTTGTGTGCGCGAAGCAGCCGCTTCTCCTGCTCCGCGAGCCGGACAGAGCGGTAGCTTGTACGAGGGCGAAGAACGAAGCCGCAGAGCACCGGCCTTCTGCGCGCACCCTAAGGACTTCTAGAGGACCGTGGTGGTCGCTCGCCTGCCTCTTCAATTCCATTCTAGCATCCTTATGGAAGGTGTTCCAGGACAATTTTCCTGAGTTTTGAATTCGTCCTGATGCAGCCCCACGTTGGAAACTCGTGCTCGTCCTCTGAGTCTCCGAGTGCAGAGACCTCGATGTCAACTGCAGAAATGAAGGGCTGCGTTGAGTTGTCGAGAAGCAAGAACATAGGCAGCGCCTTGTGTTTGGGAGTCAGCAGCTGCTGGACTTTTGCGATTGCTTTCACTGTGCACTGAATGCCAGGACGGCATGTGCACGTTAAAACAGGGAGCTGGGCAAGAGCAGTAATCGAAAGATCACGGCCGTCAGAAAGCAGTTTATATATTGCCCTGGAAAGAGCAGTGTTTTTGGAGTGTGCAGTAAAATCGTGTTTCTGGACAAGGGAGGCATAAGTGCGCTGCGCTCCTAAGCTATCTCCCTGCGAGACACACTGCCAAAGCTTTTCGTTATCATGCAGTCTAGTGCAGACGCACACTACGGCTCTCCGGAGCTCTCCGAAGCCAAGCGCCGGTGGCCGGCGTCTTTCGGCTGAAGCAGCGCTTCGGAGCGTACGGCTGTTGTGTGCGCGAAGCAGTCGCTTCTCCTGCTCCGCGAGCCGGACAGAGCGGTAGCTTGTACGAGGGCGAAGAACGAAGCCGCAGAGCACCGGCCTTCTGCGCGCACCCTAAGGACTGCTAGAGGACCGTGGTGGCCGCTCGCCTGCCCCTTCAATTCCCTTCTAGCATGCTTATGGAAGGTGTTCCAGGACAATATTCCTGAGTCTTGAATTCCTCCTGATGCAGCCCCTCCTGGGAAACAACTGCTCGTCGTCTGAGTCTCCAAGTGCAGAGACCTCGATGTCAACTGCAGAAATGAAGGGCTGCGTTGAGTTGTCGAGAAGCAAGAACATAGGCAGCGCCTTGTGTTTGGGAGTCAGCAGCTGCTGGACTTTTGCGATTGCTTTCACTGTGCACTGAATGCCAGGACGGCATGTGCACGTTAAAACAGGGAGCTGGGCAAGAGCAGTAATCGAAAGATCACGGCCGTCAGAAAGCAGCTTATATATTGCCCAGAAAAGAGCACTGTTTTTGGAGTGTGCAGTAAAATCGTGTTTCTGGACAAGGGAGGCATAAGTGCGCTGCGCTCCTAAGCTATCTCCCTGCTAAGACACACTGCCAAAGCTTTTCGTTATCATGCAGTCTAGTGCAGACGCACACTACGGCTCTCCGGAGCTGTCCGAAGCCAAGCGCCGGTGGCCGGCGTCTTTCGGCTGAAGCAGCGCTTCGGAGCGTACGGCTGTTGTGTGCGCGAAGCAGCCGCTTCTCCTGCTCCGCGAGCCGGACAGAGCGGTAGCTTGTACGAGGGCGAAGAACGAAGCCGCAGAGCACCGGCCTTCTGCGCGCACCCTAAGGACTGCGAGAGGACCGTGGTGGCCGCTCGCCTGCCTCTTCAATTCCATTCTAGCATGCTTATGCAAGGTGTTCCAGGACAATATTCCTGAGTTTTGAATTCGTCCTGATGCAGCCCCTCGTTGGAAACTCGTGCTCGTCCTCTGAGTCTCCGAGTGCAGAGACCTCGATGTCAACTGCAGAAATGAAGGGCTGCGTTGAGTTGTCGAGAAGCAAGAACATAGGCAGCGCCTTGTGTTTGGGAGTCAGCAGCTGCTGGACTTTTGCGATTGCTTTCACTGTGCACTGAATGCCTGCACGGCATGTGCACGTTAAAACAGGGAGCTGGGCAAGAGCAGTAATCGAAAGATCACGGCCGTCAGAAAGCAGTTTATATATTGCCCTGAAAAGAGCAGTGTTTTTGGAGTGTGCAGTAAAATCGTGTTTCTGGACAAGGGAGGCATAAGTGCGCTGCGCTCCTAAGCTATCTCCCTGCGAGACACACTGCCAAAGCTTTTCGTTATCATGCAGTCTAGTGCAGACGCACACTACGGCTCTCCGGAGCTGTCCGAAGCCAAGCGCCGGTGGCCGGCGTCTTTCGGCTGAAGCAGCGCTTCGGAGCGTACGGCTGTTGTGTGCGCGAAGCAGCCGCTTCTCCTGCTCCGCGAGCCGGACAGAGCGGTAGCTTGTACGAGGGCGAAGAACGAAGCCGCAGAGCACCGGCCTTCTGCGCGCACCCTAAGGACTTCTAGAGGACCGTGGTGGTCGCTCGCCTGCCTCTTCAATTCCATTCTAGCATCCTTATGGAAGGTGTTCCAGGACAATTTTCCTGAGTTTTGAATTCGTCCTGATGCAGCCCCACGTTGGAAACTCGTGCTCGTCCTCTGAGTCTCCGAGTGCAGAGACCTCGATGGCAACTGCAGAAATGAAGGGCTGCGTTGAGTTGTCGAGAAGCAAGAACATAGGCAGCGCCTTGTGTTTGGGAGTCAGCAGCTGCTGGACTTTTGCGATTGCTTTCACTGTGCACTGAATGCCAGGACGGCATGTGCACGTTAAAACAGGGAGCTGGGCAAGAGCAGTAATCGAAAGATCACGGCCGTCAGAAAGCAGTTTATATATTGCCCTGGAAAGAGCAGTGTTTTTGGAGTGTGCAGTAAAATCGTGTTTCTGGACAAGGGAGGCATAAGTGCGCTGCGCTCCTAAGCTATCTCCCTGCGAGACACACTGCCAAAGCTTTTCGTTATCATGCAGTCTAGTGCAGACGCACACTACGGCTCTCCGGAGCTCTCCGAAGCCAAGCGCCGGTGGCCGGCGTCTTTCGGCTGAAGCAGCGCTTCGGAGCGTACGGCTGTTGTGTGCGCGAAGCAGTCGCTTCTCCTGCTCCGCGAGCCGGACAGAGCGGTAGCTTGTACGAGGGCGAAGAACGAAGCCGCAGAGCACCGGCCTTCTGCGCGCACCCTAAGGACTGCTAGAGGACCGTGGTGGCCGCTCGCCTGCCCCTTCAATTCCCTTCTAGCATGCTTATGGAAGGTGTTCCAGGACAATATTCCTGAGTCTTGAATTCCTCCTGATGCAGCCCCTCCTGGGAAACAACTGCTCGTCGTCTGAGTCTCCAAGTGCAGAGACCTCGATGGCAACTGCAGAAATGAAGGGCTGCGTTGAGTTGTCGAGAAGCAAGAACATAGGCAGCGCCTTGTGTTTGGGAGTCAGCAGCTGCTGGACTTTTGCGATTGCTTTCACTGTGCACTGAATGCCAGGACGGCATGTGCACGTTAAAACAGGGAGCTGGGCAAGAGCAGTAATCGAAAGATCACGGCCGTCAGAAAGCAGCTTATATATTGCCCAGAAAAGAGCACTGTTTTTGGAGTGTGCAGTAAAATCGTGTTTCTGGACAAGGGAGGCATAAGTGCGCTGCGCTCCTAAGCTATCTCCCTGCTAAGACACACTGCCAAAGCTTTTCGTTATCATGCAGTCTAGTGCAGACGCACACTACGGCTCTCCGGAGCTGTCCGAAGCCAAGCGCCGGTGGCCGGCGTCTTTCGGCTGAAGCAGCGCTTCGGAGCGTACGGCTGTTGTGTGCGCGAAGCAGCCGCTTCTCCTGCTCCGCGAGCCGGACAGAGCGGTAGCTTGTACGAGGGCGAAGAACGAAGCCGCAGAGCACCGGCCTTCTGCGCGCACCCTAAGGACTGCGAGAGGACCGTGGTGGCCGCTCGCCTGCCTCTTCAATTCCATTCTAGCATGCTTATGCAAGGTGTTCCAGGACAATTTTCCTGAGTTTTGAATTCGTCCTGATGCAGCCCCTCGTTGGAAACTCGTGCTCGTCCTCTGAGTCTCCGAGTGCAGAGACCTCGATGTCAACTGCAGAAATGAAGGGCTGCGTTGAGTTGTCGAGAAGCAAGAACATAGGCAGCGCCTTGTGTTTGGGAGTCAGCAGCTGCTGGACTTTTGCGATTGCTTTCACTGTGCACTGAATGCCAGGACGGCATGTGCACGTTAAAACAGGGAGCTGGGCAAGAGCAGTAATCGAAAGATCACGGCCGTCAGAAAGCAGTTTATATATTGCCCTGAAAAGAGCAGTGTTTTTGGAGTGTGCAGTAAAATCGTGTTTCTGGACAAGGGAGGCATAAGTGCGCTGCGCTCCTAAGCTATCTCCCTGCGAGACACACTGCCAAAGCTTTTCGTTATCATGCAGTCTAGTGCAGACGCACACTACGGCTCTCCGGAGCTGTCCGAAGCCAAGCGCCGGTGGCCGGCGTCTTTCGGCTGAAGCAGCGCTTCGGAGCGTACGGCTGTTGTGTGCGCGAAGCAGCCGCTTCTCCTGCTCCGCGAGCCGGACAGAGCGGTAGCTTGTACGAGGGCGAAGAACGAAGCCGCAGAGCACCGGCCTTCTGCGCGCACCCTAAGGACTGCGAGAGGACCGTGGTGGCCGCTCGCCTGCCCCTTCAATTCCCTTCTAGCATGCTTATGGAAGGTGTTCCAGGACAATATTCCTGAGTCTTGAATTCCTCCTGATGCAGCCCCTCCTGGGAAACAACTGCTCGTCGTCTGAGTCTCCAAGTGCAGAGACCTCGATGTCAACTGCAGAAATGAAGGGCTGCGTTGAGTTGTCGAGAAGCAAGAACATAGGCAGCGCCTTGTGTTTGGGAGTCAGCAGCTGCTGGACTTTTGCGATTGCTTTCACTGTGCACTGAATGCCTGCACGGCATGTGCACGTTAAAACAGGGAGCTGGGCAAGAGCAGTAATCGAAAGATCACGGCCGTCAGAAAGCAGTTTATATATTGCCCTGAAAAGAGCAGTGTTTTTGGAGTGTGCAGTAAAATCGTGTTTCTGGACAAGGGAGGCATAAGTGCGCTGCGCTCCTAAGCTATCTCCCTGCGAGACACACTGTCAAAGCTTTTCGTTATCATGCAGTCTAGTGCAGACGCACACTACGGCTCTCCGGAGCTGTCCGAAGCCAAGCGCCGGTGGCCGGCGTCTTTCGGCTGAAGCAGCGCTTCGGAGCGTACGGCTGTTGTGTGCGCGAAGCAGCCGCTTCTCCTGCTCCGCGAGCCGGACAGAGCGGTAGCTTGTACGAGGGCGAAGAACGAAGCCGCAGAGCACCGGCCTTCTGCGCGCACCCTAAGGACTTCTAGAGGACCGTGGTGGCCGCTCGCCTGCCTCTTCAATTCCATTCTAGCATCCTTATGGAAGGTGTTCCAGGACAATTTTCCTGAGTTTTGAATTCGTCCTGATGCAGCCCCACGTTGGAAACTCGTGCTCGTCCTCTGAGTCTCCGAGTGCAGAGACCTCGATGGCAACTGCAGAAATGAAGGGCTGCGTTGAGTTGTCGAGAAGCAAGAACATAGGCAGCGCCTTGTGTTTGGGAGTCAGCAGCTGCTGGACTTTTGCGATTGCTTTCACTGTGCACTGAATGCCAGGACGGCATGTGCACGTTAAAACAGGGAGCTGGGCAAGAGCAGTAATCGAAAGATCACGGCCGTCAGAAAGCAGTTTATATATTGCCCTGGAAAGAGCAGTGTTTTTGGAGTGTGCAGTAAAATCGTGTTTCTGGACAAGGGAGGCATAAGTGCGCTGCGCTCCTAAGCTATCTCCCTGCGAGACACACTGTCAAAGCTTTTCGTTATCATGCAGTCTAGTGCAGACGCACACTACGGCTCTCCGGAGCTGTCCGAAGCCAAGCGCCGGTGGCCGGCGTCTTTCGGCTGAAGCAGCGCTTCGGAGCGTACGGCTGTTGTGTGCGCGAAGCAGCCGCTTCTCCTGCTCCGCGAGCCGGACAGAGCGGTAGCTTGTACGAGGGCGAAGAACGAAGCCGCAGAGCACCGGCCTTCTGCGCGCACCCTAAGGACTGCTAGAGGACCGTGGTGGCCGCTCGCCTGCCCCTTCAATTCCCTTCTAGCATGCTTATGGAAGGTGTTTCAGGACAATTTTCCTGAGTTTTGAATTCGTCCTGATGCAGCCCCACGTTGGAAACTCGTGCTCGTCCTCTGAGTCTCCGAGTGCAGAGACCTCGATGGCAACTGCAGAAATGAAGGGCTGCGTTGAGTTGTCGAGAAGCAAGAACATAGGCAGCGCCTTGTGTTTGGGAGTCAGCAGCTGCTGGACTTTTGCGATTGCTTTCACTGTGCACTGAATGCCTGCACGGCATGTGCACGTTAAAACAGGGAGCTGGGCAAGAGCAGTAATCGAAAGATCACGGCCGTCAGAAAGCAGTTTATATATTGCCCTGGAAAGAGCAGTGTTTTTGGAGTGTGCAGTAAAATCGTGTTTCTGGACAAGGGAGGCATAAGTGCGCTGCGCTCCTAAGCTATCTCCCTGCGAGACACACTGTCAAAGCTTTTCGTTATCATGCAGTCTAGTGCAGACGCACACTACGGCTCTCCGGAGCTGTCCGAAGCCAAGCGCCGGTGGCCGGCGTCTTTCGGCTGAAGCAGCGCTTCGGAGCGTACGGCTGTTGTGTGCGCGAAGCAGCCGCTTCTCCTGCTCCGCGAGCCGGACAGAGCGGTAGCTTGTACGAGGGCGAAGAACGAAGCCGCAGAGCACCGGCCTTCTGCGCGCACCCTAAGGACTTCTAGAGGACCGTGGTGGTCGCTCGCCTGCCTCTTCAATTCCATTCTAGCATCCTTATGGAAGGTGTTCCAGGACAATTTTCCTGAGTTTTGAATTCGTCCTGATGCAGCCCCACGTTGGAAACTCGTGCTCGTCCTCTGAGTCTCCGAGTGCAGAGACCTCGATGTCAACTGCAGAAATGAAGGGCTGCGTTGAGTTGTCGAGAAGCAAGAACATAGGCAGCGCCTTGTGTTTGGGAGTCAGCAGCTGCTGGACTTTTGCGATTGCTTTCACTGTGCACTGAATGCCAGGACGGCATGTGCACGTTAAAACAGGGAGCTGGGCAAGAGCAGTAATCGAAAGATCACGGCCGTCAGAAAGCAGTTTATATATTGCCCTGGAAAGAGCAGTGTTTTTGGAGTGTGCAGTAAAATCGTGTTTCTGGACAAGGGAGGCATAAGTGCGCTGCGCTCCTAAGCTATCTCCCTGCGAGACACACTGCCAAAGCTTTTCGTTATCATGCAGTCTAGTGCAGACGCACACTACGGCTCTCCGGAGCTGTCCGAAGCCAAGCGCCGGTGGCCGGCGTCTTTCGGCTGAAGCAGCGCTTCGGAGCGTACGGCTGTTGTGTGCGCGAAGCAGTCGCTTCTCCTGCTCCGCGAGCCGGACAGAGCGGTAGCTTGTACGAGGGCGAAGAACGAAGCCGCAGAGCACCGGCCTTCTGCGCGCACCCTAAGGACTGCTAGAGGACCGTGGTGGCCGCTCGCCTGCCCCTTCAATTCCCTTCTAGCATGCTTATGGAAGGTGTTCCAGGACAATATTCCTGAGTCTTGAATTCCTCCTGATGCAGCCCCTCCTGGGAAACAACTGCTCGTCGTCTGAGTCTCCAAGTGCAGAGACCTCGATGGCAACTGCAGAAATGAAGGGCTGCGTTGAGTTGTCGAGAAGCAAGAACATAGGCAGCGCCTTGTGTTTGGGAGTCAGCAGCTGCTGGACTTTTGCGATTGCTTTCACTGTGCACTGAATGCCAGGACGGCATGTGCACGTTAAAACAGGGAGCTGGGCAAGAGCAGTAATCGAAAGATCACGGCCGTCAGAAAGCAGCTTATATATTGCCCAGAAAAGAGCACTGTTTTTGGAGTGTGCAGTAAAATCGTGTTTCTGGACAAGGGAGGCATAAGTGCGCTGCGCTCCTAAGCTATCTCCCTGCTAAGACACACTGCCAAAGCTTTTCGTTATCATGCAGTCTAGTGCAGACGCACACTACGGCTCTCCGGAGCTGTCCGAAGCCAAGCGCCGGTGGCCGGCGTCTTTCGGCTGAAGCAGCGCTTCGGAGCGTACGGCTGTTGTGTGCGCGAAGCAGCCGCTTCTCCTGCTCCGCGAGCCGGACAGAGCGGTAGCTTGTACGAGGGCGAAGAACGAAGCCGCAGAGCACCGGCCTTCTGCGCGCACCCTAAGGACTGCGAGAGGACCGTGGTGGCCGCTCGCCTGCCTCTTCAATTCCATTCTAGCATGCTTATGCAAGGTGTTCCAGGACAATTTTCCTGAGTTTTGAATTCGTCCTGATGCAGCCCCTCGTTGGAAACTCGTGCTCGTCCTCTGAGTCTCCGAGTGCAGAGACCTCGATGTCAACTGCAGAAATGAAGGGCTGCGTTGAGTTGTCGAGAAGCAAGAACATAGGCAGCGCCTTGTGTTTGGGAGTCAGCAGCTGCTGGACTTTTGCGATTGCTTTCACTGTGCACTGAATGCCTGCACGGCATGTGCACGTTAAAACAGGGAGCTGGGCAAGAGCAGTAATCGAAAGATCACGGCCGTCAGAAAGCAGTTTATATATTGCCCTGAAAAGAGCAGTGTTTTTGGAGTGTGCAGTAAAATCGTGTTTCTGGACAAGGGAGGCATAAGTGCGCTGCGCTCCTAAGCTATCTCCCTGCGAGACACACTGTCAAAGCTTTTCGTTATCATGCAGTCTAGTGCAGACGCACACTACGGCTCTCCGGAGCTGTCCGAAGCCAAGCGCCGGTGGCCGGCGTCTTTCGGCTGAAGCAGCGCTTCGGAGCGTACGGCTGTTGTGTGCGCGAAGCAGCCGCTTCTCCTGCTCCGCGAGCCGGACAGAGCGGTAGCTTGTACGAGGGCGAAGAACGAAGCCGCAGAGCACCGGCCTTCTGCGCGCACCCTAAGGACTGCTAGAGGACCGTGGTGGCCGCTCGCCTGCCCCTTCAATTCCCTTCTAGCATGCTTATGGAAGGTGTTCCAGGACAATATTCCTGAGTCTTGAATTCCTCCTGATGCAGCCCCTCCTGGGAAACAACTGCTCGTCGTCTGAGTCTCCAAGTGCAGAGACCTCGATGTCAACTGCAGAAATGAAGGGCTGCGTTGAGTTGTCGAGAAGCAAGAACATAGGCAGCGCCTTGTGTTTGGGAGTCAGCAGCTGCTGGACTTTTGCGATTGCTTTCACTGTGCACTGAATGCCTGCACGGCATGTGCACGTTAAAACAGGGAGCTGGGCAAGAGCAGTAATCGAAAGATCACGGCCGTCAGAAAGCAGTTTATATATTGCCCTGAAAAGAGCAGTGTTTTTGGAGTGTGCAGTAAAATCGTGTTTCTGGACAAGGGAGGCATAAGTGCGCTGCGCTCCTAAGCTATCTCCCTGCGAGACACACTGTCAAAGCTTTTCGTTATCATGCAGTCTAGTGCAGACGCACACTACGGCTCTCCGGAGCTGTCCGAAGCCAAGCGCCGGTGGCCGGCGTCTTTCGGCTGAAGCAGCGCTTCGGAGCGTACGGCTGTTGTGTGCGCGAAGCAGCCGCTTCTCCTGCTCCGCGAGCCGGACAGAGCGGTAGCTTGTACGAGGGCGAAGAACGAAGCCGCAGAGCACCGGCCTTCTGCGCGCACCCTAAGGACTTCTAGAGGACCGTGGTGGCCGCTCGCCTGCCTCTTCAATTCCATTCTAGCATCCTTATGGAAGGTGTTCCAGGACAATTTTCCTGAGTTTTGAATTCGTCCTGATGCAGCCCCACGTTGGAAACTCGTGCTCGTCCTCTGAGTCTCCGAGTGCAGAGACCTCGATGGCAACTGCAGAAATGAAGGGCTGCGTTGAGTTGTCGAGAAGCAAGAACATAGGCAGCGCCTTGTGTTTGGGAGTCAGCAGCTGCTGGACTTTTGCGATTGCTTTCACTGTGCACTGAATGCCAGGACGGCATGTGCACGTTAAAACAGGGAGCTGGGCAAGAGCAGTAATCGAAAGATCACGGCCGTCAGAAAGCAGTTTATATATTGCCCTGGAAAGAGCAGTGTTTTTGGAGTGTGCAGTAAAATCGTGTTTCTGGACAAGGGAGGCATAAGTGCGCTGCGCTCCTAAGCTATCTCCCTGCGAGACACACTGTCAAAGCTTTTCGTTATCATGCAGTCTAGTGCAGACGCACACTACGGCTCTCCGGAGCTGTCCGAAGCCAAGCGCCGGTGGCCGGCGTCTTTCGGCTGAAGCAGCGCTTCGGAGCGTACGGCTGTTGTGTGCGCGAAGCAGCCGCTTCTCCTGCTCCGCGAGCCGGACAGAGCGGTAGCTTGTACGAGGGCGAAGAACGAAGCCGCAGAGCACCGGCCTTCTGCGCGCACCCTAAGGACTGCTAGAGGACCGTGGTGGCCGCTCGCCTGCCCCTTCAATTCCCTTCTAGCATGCTTATGGAAGGTGTTTCAGGACAATTTTCCTGAGTTTTGAATTCGTCCTGATGCAGCCCCACGTTGGAAACTCGTGCTCGTCCTCTGAGTCTCCGAGTGCAGAGACCTCGATGGCAACTGCAGAAATGAAGGGCTGCGTTGAGTTGTCGAGAAGCAAGAACATAGGCAGCGCCTTGTGTTTGGGAGTCAGCAGCTGCTGGACTTTTGCGATTGCTTTCACTGTGCACTGAATGCCTGCACGGCATGTGCACGTTAAAACAGGGAGCTGGGCAAGAGCAGTAATCGAAAGATCACGGCCGTCAGAAAGCAGTTTATATATTGCCCTGGAAAGAGCAGTGTTTTTGGAGTGTGCAGTAAAATCGTGTTTCTGGACAAGGGAGGCATAAGTGCGCTGCGCTCCTAAGCTATCTCCCTGCGAGACACACTGTCAAAGCTTTTCGTTATCATGCAGTCTAGTGCAGACGCACACTACGGCTCTCCGGAGCTGTCCGAAGCCAAGCGCCGGTGGCCGGCGTCTTTCGGCTGAAGCAGCGCTTCGGAGCGTACGGCTGTTGTGTGCGCGAAGCAGCCGCTTCTCCTGCTCCGCGAGCCGGACAGAGCGGTAGCTTGTACGAGGGCGAAGAACGAAGCCGCAGAGCACCGGCCTTCTGCGCGCACCCTAAGGACTTCTAGAGGACCGTGGTGGTCGCTCGCCTGCCTCTTCAATTCCATTCTAGCATCCTTATGGAAGGTGTTCCAGGACAATTTTCCTGAGTTTTGAATTCGTCCTGATGCAGCCCCACGTTGGAAACTCGTGCTCGTCCTCTGAGTCTCCGAGTGCAGAGACCTCGATGGCAACTGCAGAAATGAAGGGCTGCGTTGAGTTGTCGAGAAGCAAGAACATAGGCAGCGCCTTGTGTTTGGGAGTCAGCAGCTGCTGGACTTTTGCGATTGCTTTCACTGTGCACTGAATGCCAGGACGGCATGTGCACGTTAAAACAGGGAGCTGGGCAAGAGCAGTAATCGAAAGATCACGGCCGTCAGAAAGCAGTTTATATATTGCCCTGGAAAGAGCAGTGTTTTTGGAGTGTGCAGTAAAATCGTGTTTCTGGACAAGGGAGGCATAAGTGCGCTGCGCTCCTAAGCTATCTCCCTGCGAGACACACTGCCAAAGCTTTTCGTTATCATGCAGTCTAGTGCAGACGCACACTACGGCTCTCCGGAGCTGTCCGAAGCCAAGCGCCGGTGGCCGGCGTCTTTCGGCTGAAGCAGCGCTTCGGAGCGTACGGCTGTTGTGTGCGCGAAGCAGTCGCTTCTCCTGCTCCGCGAGCCGGACAGAGCGGTAGCTTGTACGAGGGCGAAGAACGAAGCCGCAGAGCACCGGCCTTCTGCGCGCACCCTAAGGACTGCTAGAGGACCGTGGTGGCCGCTCGCCTGCCCCTTCAATTCCCTTCTAGCATGCTTATGGAAGGTGTTCCAGGACAATATTCCTGAGTCTTGAATTCCTCCTGATGCAGCCCCTCCTGGGAAACAACTGCTCGTCGTCTGAGTCTCCAAGTGCAGAGACCTCGATGGCAACTGCAGAAATGAAGGGCTGCGTTGAGTTGTCGAGAAGCAAGAACATAGGCAGCGCCTTGTGTTTGGGAGTCAGCAGCTGCTGGACTTTTGCGATTGCTTTCACTGTGCACTGAATGCCAGGACGGCATGTGCACGTTAAAACAGGGAGCTGGGCAAGAGCAGTAATCGAAAGATCACGGCCGTCAGAAAGCAGCTTATATATTGCCCAGAAAAGAGCAGTGTTTTTGGAGTGTGCAGTAAAATCGTGTTTCTGGACAAGGGAGGCATAAGTGCGCTGCGCTCCTAAGCTATCTCCCTGCGAGACACACTGTCAAAGCTTTTCGTTATCATGCAGTCTAGTGCAGACGCACACTACGGCTCTCCGGAGCTGTCCGAAGCCAAGCGCCGGTGGCCGGCGTCTTTCGGCTGAAGCAGCGCTTCGGAGCGTACGGCTGTTGTGTGCGCGAAGCAGCCGCTTCTCCTGCTCCGCGAGCCGGACAGAGCGGTAGCTTGTACGAGGGCGAAGAACGAAGCCGCAGAGCACCGGCCTTCTGCGCGCACCCTAAGGACTGCGAGAGGACCGTGGTGGCCGCTCGCCTGCCTCTTCAATTCCATTCTAGCATGCTTATGCAAGGTGTTCCAGGACAATTTTCCTGAGTTTTGAATTCGTCCTGATGCAGCCCCTCGTTGGAAACTCGTGCTCGTCCTCTGAGTCTCCGAGTGCAGAGACCTCGATGTCAACTGCAGAAATGAAGGGCTGCGTTGAGTTGTCGAGAAGCAAGAACATAGGCAGCGCCTTGTGTTTGGGAGTCAGCAGCTGCTGGACTTTTGCGATTGCTTTCACTGTGCACTGAATGCCTGCACGGCATGTGCACGTTAAAACAGGGAGCTGGGCAAGAGCAGTAATCGAAAGATCACGGCCGTCAGAAAGCAGTTTATATATTGCCCTGAAAAGAGCAGTGTTTTTGGAGTGTGCAGTAAAATCGTGTTTCTGGACAAGGGAGGCATAAGTGCGCTGCGCTCCTAAGCTATCTCCCTGCGAGACACACTGTCAAAGCTTTTCGTTATCATGCAGTCTAGTGCAGACGCACACTACGGCTCTCCGGAGCTGTCCGAAGCCAAGCGCCGGTGGCCGGCGTCTTTCGGCTGAAGCAGCGCTTCGGAGCGTACGGCTGTTGTGTGCGCGAAGCAGCCGCTTCTCCTGCTCCGCGAGCCGGACAGAGCGGTAGCTTGTACGAGGGCGAAGAACGAAGCCGCAGAGCACCGGCCTTCTGCGCGCACCCTAAGGACTGCTAGAGGACCGTGGTGGCCGCTCGCCTGCCCCTTCAATTCCCTTCTAGCATGCTTATGGAAGGTGTTTCAGGACAATTTTCCTGAGTTTTGAATTCGTCCTGATGCAGCCCCACGTTGGAAACTCGTGCTCGTCCTCTGATTCTCCGACATGCAGAGACCTCGATGGCAACTGCAGAAATGAAGGGCTGCGTTGAGTTGTCGAGAAGCAAGAACATAGGCAGCGCCTTGTGTTTGGGAGTCAGCAGCTGCTGGACTTTTGCGATTGCTTTCACTGTGCACTGAATGCCAGGACGGCATGTGCACGTTAAAACAGGGAGCTGGGCAAGAGCAGTAATCGAAAGATCACGGCCGTCAGAAAGCAGTTTATATATTGCCCTGAAAAGAGCAGTGTTTTTGGAGTGTGCAGTAAAATCGTGTTTCTGGACAAGGGAGGCATAAGTGCGCTGCGCTCCTAAGCTATCTCCCTGCGAGACACACTGTCAAAGCTTTTCGTTATCATGCAGTCTAGTGCAGACGCACACTACGGCTCTCCGGAGCTGTCCGAAGCCAAGCGCCGGTGGCCGGCGTCTTTCGGCTGAAGCAGCGCTTCGGAGCGTACGGCTGTTGTGTGCGCGAAGCAGCCGCTTCTCCTGCTCCGCGAGCCGGACAGAGCGGTAGCTTGTACGAGGGCGAAGAACGAAGCCGCAGAGCACCGGCCTTCTGCGCGCACCCTAAGGACTTCTAGAGGACCGTGGTGGCCGCTCGCCTGCCTCTTCAATTCCATTCTAGCATCCTTATGGAAGGTGTTCCAGGACAATTTTCCTGAGTTTTGAATTCGTCCTGATGCAGCCCCACGTTGGAAACTCGTGCTCGTTCTCTGAGTCTCCGAGTGCAGAGACCTCGATGGCAACTGCAGAAATGAAGGGCTGCGTTGAGTTGTCGAGAAGCAAGAACATAGCCAGCGCCTTGTGTTTGGGAGTCAGCAGCTGCTGGACTTTTGCGATTGCTTTCACTGTGCACTGAATGCCAGGACGGCATGTGCACGTTAAAACAGGGAGCTGGGCAAGAGCAGTAATCGAAAGATCACGGCCGTCAGAAAGCAGCTTATATATTGCCCAGAAAAGAGCACTGTTTTTGGAGTGTGCAGTAAAATCGTGTTTCTGGACAAGGGAGGCATAAGTGCGCTGCGCTCCTAAGCTATCTCCCTGCTAAGACACACTGCCAAAGCTTTTCGTTATCATGCAGTCTAGTGCAGACGCACACTACGGCTCTCCGGAGCTGTCCGAAGCCAAGCGCCGGTCGCCGGCGTCTTTCGGCTGAAGCAGCGCTTCGGAGCGTACGGCTGTTGTGTGCGCGAAGCAGCCGCTTCTCCTGCTCCGCGAGCCGGACAGAGCGGTAGCTTGTACGAGGGCGAAGAACGAAGCCGCAGAGCACCGGCCTTCTGCGCGCACCCTAAGGACTTCTAGAGGACCGTGGTGGCCGCTCGCCTGCCTCTTCAATTCCATTCTAGCATCCTTATGGAAGGTGTTCCAGGACAATTTTCCTGAGTTTTGAATTCGTCCTGATGCAGCCCCACGTTGGAAACTCGTGCTCGTCCTCTGAGTCTCCGAGTGCAGAGACCTCGATGGCAACTGCAGAAATGAAGGGCTGCGTTGAGTTGTCGAGAAGCAAGAACATAGGCAGCGCCTTGTGTTTGGGAGTCAGCAGCTGCTGGACTTTTGCGATTGCTTTCACTGTGCACTGAATGCCAGGACGGCATGTGCACGTTAAAACAGGGAGCTGGGCAAGAGCAGTAATCGAAAGATCACGGCCGTCAGAAAGCAGTTTATATATTGCCCTGGAAAGAGCAGTGTTTTTGGAGTGTGCAGTAAAATCGTGTTTCTGGACAAGGGAGGCATAAGTGCGCTGCGCTCCTAAGCTATCTCCCTGCGAGACACACTGCCAAAGCTTTTCGTTATCATGCAGTCTAGTGCAGACGCACACTACGGCTCTCCGGAGCTGTCCGAAGCCAAGCGCCGGTGGCCGGCGTCTTTCGGCTGAAGCAGCGCTTCGGAGCGTACGGCTGTTGTGTGCGCGAAGCAGCCGCTTCTCCTGCTCCGCGAGCCGGACAGAGCGGTAGCTTGTACGAGGGCGAAGAACGAAGCCGCAGAGCACCGGCCTTCTGCGCGCACCCTAAGGACTTCTAGAGGACCGTGGTGGTCGCTCGCCTGCCTCTTCAATTCCATTCTAGCATCCTTATGGAAGGTGTTCCAGGACAATTTTCCTGAGTTTTGAATTCGTCCTGATGCAGCCCCACGTTGGAAACTCGTGCTCGTCCTCTGAGTCTCCGAGTGCAGAGACCTCGATGTCAACTGCAGAAATGAAGGGCTGCGTTGAGTTGTCGAGAAGCAAGAACATAGGCAGCGCCTTGTGTTTGGGAGTCAGCAGCTGCTGGACTTTTGCGATTGCTTTCACTGTGCACTGAATGCCAGGACGGCATGTGCACGTTAAAACAGGGAGCTGGGCAAGAGCAGTAATCGAAAGATCACGGCCGTCAGAAAGCAGTTTATATATTGCCCTGGAAAGAGCAGTGTTTTTGGAGTGTGCAGTAAAATCGTGTTTCTGGACAAGGGAGGCATAAGTGCGCTGCGCTCCTAAGCTATCTCCCTGCGAGACACACTGCCAAAGCTTTTCGTTATCATGCAGTCTAGTGCAGACGCACACTACGGCTCTCCGGAGCTGTCCGAAGCCAAGCGCCGGTGGCCGGCGTCTTTCGGCTGAAGCAGCGCTTCGGAGCGTACGGCTGTTGTGTGCGCGAAGCAGTCGCTTCTCCTGCTCCGCGAGCCGGACAGAGCGGTAGCTTGTACGAGGGCGAAGAACGAAGCCGCAGAGCACCGGCCTTCTGCGCGCACCCTAAGGACTGCTAGAGGACCGTGGTGGCCGCTCGCCTGCCCCTTCAATTCCCTTCTAGCATGCTTATGGAAGGTGTTCCAGGACAATATTCCTGAGTCTTGAATTCCTCCTGATGCAGCCCCTCCTGGGAAACAACTGCTCGTCGTCTGAGTCTCCAAGTGCAGAGACCTCGATGGCAACTGCAGAAATGAAGGGCTGCGTTGAGTTGTCGAGAAGCAAGAACATAGGCAGCGCCTTGTGTTTGGGAGTCAGCAGCTGCTGGACTTTTGCGATTGCTTTCACTGTGCACTGAATGCCAGGACGGCATGTGCACGTTAAAACAGGGAGCTGGGCAAGAGCAGTAATCGAAAGATCACGGCCGTCAGAAAGCAGCTTATATATTGCCCAGAAAAGAGCACTGTTTTTGGAGTGTGCAGTAAAATCGTGTTTCTGGACAAGGGAGGCATAAGTGCGCTGCGCTCCTAAGCTATCTCCCTGCTAAGACACACTGCCAAAGCTTTTCGTTATCATGCAGTCTAGTGCAGACGCACACTACGGCTCTCCGGAGCTGTCCGAAGCCAAGCGCCGGTGGCCGGCGTCTTTCGGCTGAAGCAGCGCTTCGGAGCGTACGGCTGTTGTGTGCGCGAAGCAGCCGCTTCTCCTGCTCCGCGAGCCGGACAGAGCGGTAGCTTGTACGAGGGCGAAGAACGAAGCCGCAGAGCACCGGCCTTCTGCGCGCACCCTAAGGACTGCGAGAGGACCGTGGTGGCCGCTCGCCTGCCTCTTCAATTCCATTCTAGCATGCTTATGCAAGGTGTTCCAGGACAATATTCCTGAGTTTTGAATTCGTCCTGATGCAGCCCCTCGTTGGAAACTCGTGCTCGTCCTCTGAGTCTCCGAGTGCAGAGACCTCGATGTCAACTGCAGAAATGAAGGGCTGCGTTGAGTTGTCGAGAAGCAAGAACATAGGCAGCGCCTTGTGTTTGGGAGTCAGCAGCTGCTGGACTTTTGCGATTGCTTTCACTGTGCACTGAATGCCTGCACGGCATGTGCACGTTAAAACAGGGAGCTGGGCAAGAGCAGTAATCGAAAGATCACGGCCGTCAGAAAGCAGTTTATATATTGCCCTGAAAAGAGCAGTGTTTTTGGAGTGTGCAGTAAAATCGTGTTTCTGGACAAGGGAGGCATAAGTGCGCTGCGCTCCTAAGCTATCTCCCTGCGAGACACACTGCCAAAGCTTTTCGTTATCATGCAGTCTAGTGCAGACGCACACTACGGCTCTCCGGAGCTGTCCGAAGCCAAGCGCCGGTGGCCGGCGTCTTTCGGCTGAAGCAGCGCTTCGGAGCGTACGGCTGTTGTGTGCGCGAAGCAGCCGCTTCTCCTGCTCCGCGAGCCGGACAGAGCGGTAGCTTGTACGAGGGCGAAGAACGAAGCCGCAGAGCACCGGCCTTCTGCGCGCACCCTAAGGACTTCTAGAGGACCGTGGTGGTCGCTCGCCTGCCTCTTCAATTCCATTCTAGCATCCTTATGGAAGGTGTTCCAGGACAATTTTCCTGAGTTTTGAATTCGTCCTGATGCAGCCCCACGTTGGAAACTCGTGCTCGTCCTCTGAGTCTCCGAGTGCAGAGACCTCGATGGCAACTGCAGAAATGAAGGGCTGCGTTGAGTTGTCGAGAAGCAAGAACATAGGCAGCGCCTTGTGTTTGGGAGTCAGCAGCTGCTGGACTTTTGCGATTGCTTTCACTGTGCACTGAATGCCAGGACGGCATGTGCACGTTAAAACAGGGAGCTGGGCAAGAGCAGTAATCGAAAGATCACGGCCGTCAGAAAGCAGTTTATATATTGCCCTGGAAAGAGCAGTGTTTTTGGAGTGTGCAGTAAAATCGTGTTTCTGGACAAGGGAGGCATAAGTGCGCTGCGCTCCTAAGCTATCTCCCTGCGAGACACACTGCCAAAGCTTTTCGTTATCATGCAGTCTAGTGCAGACGCACACTACGGCTCTCCGGAGCTCTCCGAAGCCAAGCGCCGGTGGCCGGCGTCTTTCGGCTGAAGCAGCGCTTCGGAGCGTACGGCTGTTGTGTGCGCGAAGCAGTCGCTTCTCCTGCTCCGCGAGCCGGACAGAGCGGTAGCTTGTACGAGGGCGAAGAACGAAGCCGCAGAGCACCGGCCTTCTGCGCGCACCCTAAGGACTGCTAGAGGACCGTGGTGGCCGCTCGCCTGCCCCTTCAATTCCCTTCTAGCATGCTTATGGAAGGTGTTCCAGGACAATATTCCTGAGTCTTGAATTCCTCCTGATGCAGCCCCTCCTGGGAAACAACTGCTCGTCGTCTGAGTCTCCAAGTGCAGAGACCTCGATGGCAACTGCAGAAATGAAGGGCTGCGTTGAGTTGTCGAGAAGCAAGAACATAGGCAGCGCCTTGTGTTTGGGAGTCAGCAGCTGCTGGACTTTTGCGATTGCTTTCACTGTGCACTGAATGCCAGGACGGCATGTGCACGTTAAAACAGGGAGCTGGGCAAGAGCAGTAATCGAAAGATCACGGCCGTCAGAAAGCAGCTTATATATTGCCCAGAAAAGAGCACTGTTTTTGGAGTGTGCAGTAAAATCGTGTTTCTGGACAAGGGAGGCATAAGTGCGCTGCGCTCCTAAGCTATCTCCCTGCTAAGACACACTGCCAAAGCTTTTCGTTATCATGCAGTCTAGTGCAGACGCACACTACGGCTCTCCGGAGCTGTCCGAAGCCAAGCGCCGGTGGCCGGCGTCTTTCGGCTGAAGCAGCGCTTCGGAGCGTACGGCTGTTGTGTGCGCGAAGCAGCCGCTTCTCCTGCTCCGCGAGCCGGACAGAGCGGTAGCTTGTACGAGGGCGAAGAACGAAGCCGCAGAGCACCGGCCTTCTGCGCGCACCCTAAGGACTGCGAGAGGACCGTGGTGGCCGCTCGCCTGCCTCTTCAATTCCATTCTAGCATGCTTATGCAAGGTGTTCCAGGACAATTTTCCTGAGTTTTGAATTCGTCCTGATGCAGCCCCTCGTTGGAAACTCGTGCTCGTCCTCTGAGTCTCCGAGTGCAGAGACCTCGATGTCAACTGCAGAAATGAAGGGCTGCGTTGAGTTGTCGAGAAGCAAGAACATAGGCAGCGCCTTGTGTTTGGGAGTCAGCAGCTGCTGGACTTTTGCGATTGCTTTCACTGTGCACTGAATGCCAGGACGGCATGTGCACGTTAAAACAGGGAGCTGGGCAAGAGCAGTAATCGAAAGATCACGGCCGTCAGAAAGCAGTTTATATATTGCCCTGAAAAGAGCAGTGTTTTTGGAGTGTGCAGTAAAATCGTGTTTCTGGACAAGGGAGGCATAAGTGCGCTGCGCTCCTAAGCTATCTCCCTGCGAGACACACTGCCAAAGCTTTTCGTTATCATGCAGTCTAGTGCAGACGCACACTACGGCTCTCCGGAGCTGTCCGAAGCCAAGCGCCGGTGGCCGGCGTCTTTCGGCTGAAGCAGCGCTTCGGAGCGTACGGCTGTTGTGTGCGCGAAGCAGCCGCTTCTCCTGCTCCGCGAGCCGGACAGAGCGGTAGCTTGTACGAGGGCGAAGAACGAAGCCGCAGAGCACCGGCCTTCTGCGCGCACCCTAAGGACTGCGAGAGGACCGTGGTGGCCGCTCGCCTGCCCCTTCAATTCCCTTCTAGCATGCTTATGGAAGGTGTTCCAGGACAATATTCCTGAGTCTTGAATTCCTCCTGATGCAGCCCCTCCTGGGAAACAACTGCTCGTCGTCTGAGTCTCCAAGTGCAGAGACCTCGATGTCAACTGCAGAAATGAAGGGCTGCGTTGAGTTGTCGAGAAGCAAGAACATAGGCAGCGCCTTGTGTTTGGGAGTCAGCAGCTGCTGGACTTTTGCGATTGCTTTCACTGTGCACTGAATGCCTGCACGGCATGTGCACGTTAAAACAGGGAGCTGGGCAAGAGCAGTAATCGAAAGATCACGGCCGTCAGAAAGCAGTTTATATATTGCCCTGAAAAGAGCAGTGTTTTTGGAGTGTGCAGTAAAATCGTGTTTCTGGACAAGGGAGGCATAAGTGCGCTGCGCTCCTAAGCTATCTCCCTGCGAGACACACTGTCAAAGCTTTTCGTTATCATGCAGTCTAGTGCAGACGCACACTACGGCTCTCCGGAGCTGTCCGAAGCCAAGCGCCGGTGGCCGGCGTCTTTCGGCTGAAGCAGCGCTTCGGAGCGTACGGCTGTTGTGTGCGCGAAGCAGCCGCTTCTCCTGCTCCGCGAGCCGGACAGAGCGGTAGCTTGTACGAGGGCGAAGAACGAAGCCGCAGAGCACCGGCCTTCTGCGCGCACCCTAAGGACTTCTAGAGGACCGTGGTGGCCGCTCGCCTGCCTCTTCAATTCCATTCTAGCATCCTTATGGAAGGTGTTCCAGGACAATTTTCCTGAGTTTTGAATTCGTCCTGATGCAGCCCCACGTTGGAAACTCGTGCTCGTTCTCTGAGTCTCCGAGTGCAGAGACCTCGATGGCAACTGCAGAAATGAAGGGCTGCGTTGAGTTGTCGAGAAGCAAGAACATAGCCAGCGCCTTGTGTTTGGGAGTCAGCAGCTGCTGGACTTTTGCGATTGCTTTCACTGTGCACTGAATGCCAGGACGGCATGTGCACGTTAAAACAGGGAGCTGGGCAAGAGCAGTAATCGAAAGATCACGGCCGTCAGAAAGCAGCTTATATATTGCCCAGAAAAGAGCACTGTTTTTGGAGTGTGCAGTAAAATCGTGTTTCTGGACAAGGGAGGCATAAGTGCGCTGCGCTCCTAAGCTATCTCCCTGCTAAGACACACTGCCAAAGCTTTTCGTTATCATGCAGTCTAGTGCAGACGCACACTACGGCTCTCCGGAGCTGTCCGAAGCCAAGCGCCGGTCGCCGGCGTCTTTCGGCTGAAGCAGCGCTTCGGAGCGTACGGCTGTTGTGTGCGCGAAGCAGCCGCTTCTCCTGCTCCGCGAGCCGGACAGAGCGGTAGCTTGTACGAGGGCGAAGAACGAAGCCGCAGAGCACCGGCCTTCTGCGCGCACCCTAAGGACTTCTAGAGGACCGTGGTGGCCGCTCGCCTGCCTCTTCAATTCCATTCTAGCATCATTATGGAAGGTGTTCCAGGACAATTTTCCTGAGTTTTGAATTCGTCCTGATGCAGCCCCACGTTGGAAACTCGTGCTCGTCCTCTGAGTCTCCGAGTGCAGAGACCTCGATGGCAACTGCAGAAATGAAGGGCTGCGTTGAGTTGTCGAGAAGCAAGAACATAGGCAGCGCCTTGTGTTTGGGAGTCAGCAGCTGCTGGACTTTTGCGATTGCTTTCACTGTGCACTGAATGCCAGGACGGCATGTGCACGTTAAAACAGGGAGCTGGGCAAGAGCAGTAATCGAAAGATCACGGCCGTCAGAAAGCAGTTTATATATTGCCCTGGAAAGAGCAGTGTTTTTGGAGTGTGCAGTAAAATCGTGTTTCTGGACAAGGGAGGCATAAGTGCGCTGCGCTCCTAAGCTATCTCCCTGCGAGACACACTGTCAAAGCTTTTCGTTATCATGCAGTCTAGTGCAGACGCACACTACGGCTCTCCGGAGCTGTCCGAAGCCAAGCGCCGGTGGCCGGCGTCTTTCGGCTGAAGCAGCGCTTCGGAGCGTACGGCTGTTGTGTGCGCGAAGCAGCCGCTTCTCCTGCTCCGGGAGCCGGACAGAGCGGTAGCTTGTACGAGGGCGAAGAACGAAGCCGCAGAGCACCGGCCTTCTGCGCGCACCCTAAGGACTTCTAGAGGACCGTGGTGGTCGCTCGCCTGCCTCTTCAATTCCATTCTAGCATCCTTATGGAAGGTGTTCCAGGACAATTTTCCTGAGTTTTGAATTCGTCCTGATGCAGCCCCACGTTGGAAACTCGTGCTCGTCCTCTGAGTCTCCGAGTGCAGAGACCTCGATGGCAACTGCAGAAATGAAGGGCTGCGTTGAGTTGTCGAGAAGCAAGAACATAGGCAGCGCCTTGTGTTTGGGAGTCAGCAGCTGCTGGACTTTTGCGATTGCTTTCACTGTGCACTGAATGCCAGGACGGCATGTGCACGTTAAAACAGGGAGCTGGGCAAGAGCAGTAATCGAAAGATCACGGCCGTCAGAAAGCAGTTTATATATTGCCCTGGAAAGAGCAGTGTTTTTGGAGTGTGCAGTAAAATCGTGTTTCTGGACAAGGGAGGCATAAGTGCGCTGCGCTCCTAAGCTATCTCCCTGCGAGACACACTGCCAAAGCTTTTCGTTATCATGCAGTCTAGTGCAGACGCACACTACGGCTCTCCGGAGCTGTCCGAAGCCAAGCGCCGGTGGCCGGCGTCTTTCGGCTGAAGCAGCGCTTCGGAGCGTACGGCTGTTGTGTGCGCGAAGCAGTCGCTTCTCCTGCTCCGCGAGCCGGACAGAGCGGTAGCTTGTACGAGGGCGAAGAACGAAGCCGCAGAGCACCGGCCTTCTGCGCGCACCCTAAGGACTGCTAGAGGACCGTGGTGGCCGCTCGCCTGCCCCTTCAATTCCCTTCTAGCATGCTTATGGAAGGTGTTCCAGGACAATATTCCTGAGTCTTGAATTCCTCCTGATGCAGCCCCTCCTGGGAAACAACTGCTCGTCGTCTGAGTCTCCAAGTGCAGAGACCTCGATGTCAACTGCAGAAATGAAGGGCTGCGTTGAGTTGTCGAGAAGCAAGAACATAGGCAGCGCCTTGTGTTTGGGAGTCAGCAGCTGCTGGACTTTTGCGATTGCTTTCACTGTGCACTGAATGCCAGGACGGCATGTGCACGTTAAAACAGGGAGCTGGGCAAGAGCAGTAATCGAAAGATCACGGCCGTCAGAAAGCAGCTTATATATTGCCCAGAAAAGAGCACTGTTTTTGGAGTGTGCAGTAAAATCGTGTTTCTGGACAAGGGAGGCATAAGTGCGCTGCGCTCCTAAGCTATCTCCCTGCTAAGACACACTGCCAAAGCTTTTCGTTATCATGCAGTCTAGTGCAGACGCACACTACGGCTCTCCGGAGCTGTCCGAAGCCAAGCGCCGGTGGCCGGCGTCTTTCGGCTGAAGCAGCGCTTCGGAGCGTACGGCTGTTGTGTGCGCGAAGCAGCCGCTTCTCCTGCTCCGCGAGCCGGACAGAGCGGTAGCTTGTACGAGGGCGAAGAACGAAGCCGCAGAGCACCGGCCTTCTGCGCGCACCCTAAGGACTGCGAGAGGACCGTGGTGGCCGCTCGCCTGCCTCTTCAATTCCATTCTAGCATGCTTATGCAAGGTGTTCCAGGACAATTTTCCTGAGTTTTGAATTCGTCCTGATGCAGCCCCTCGTTGGAAACTCGTGCTCGTCCTCTGAGTCTCCGAGTGCAGAGACCTCGATGTCAACTGCAGAAATGAAGGGCTGCGTTGAGTTGTCGAGAAGCAAGAACATAGGCAGCGCCTTGTGTTTGGGAGTCAGCAGCTGCTGGACTTTTGCGATTGCTTTCACTGTGCACTGAATGCCAGGACGGCATGTGCACGTTAAAACAGGGAGCTGGGCAAGAGCAGTAATCGAAAGATCACGGCCGTCAGAAAGCAGTTTATATATTGCCCTGAAAAGAGCAGTGTTTTTGGAGTGTGCAGTAAAATCGTGTTTCTGGACAAGGGAGGCATAAGTGCGCTGCGCTCCTAAGCTATCTCCCTGCGAGACACACTGCCAAAGCTTTTCGTTATCATGCAGTCTAGTGCAGACGCACACTACGGCTCTCCGGAGCTGTCCGAAGCCAAGCGCCGGTGGCCGGCGTCTTTCGGCTGAAGCAGCGCTTCGGAGCGTACGGCTGTTGTGTGCGCGAAGCAGCCGCTTCTCCTGCTCCGCGAGCCGGACAGAGCGGTAGCTTGTACGAGGGCGAAGAACGAAGCCGCAGAGCACCGGCCTTCTGCGCGCACCCTAAGGACTGCGAGAGGACCGTGGTGGCCGCTCGCCTGCCCCTTCAATTCCCTTCTAGCATGCTTATGGAAGGTGTTCCAGGACAATATTCCTGAGTCTTGAATTCCTCCTGATGCAGCCCCTCCTGGGAAACAACTGCTCGTCGTCTGAGTCTCCAAGTGCAGAGACCTCGATGTCAACTGCAGAAATGAAGGGCTGCGTTGAGTTGTCGAGAAGCAAGAACATAGCCAGCGCCTTGTGTTTGGGAGTCAGCAGCTGCTGGACTTTTGCGATTGCTTTCACTGTGCACTGAATGCCAGGACGGCATGTGCACGTTAAAACAGGGAGCTGGGCAAGAGCAGTAATCGAAAGATCACGGCCGTCAGAAAGCAGTTTATATATTGCCCTGAAAAGAGCAGTGTTTTTGGAGTGTGCAGTAAAATCGTGTTTCTGGACAAGGGAGGCATAAGTGCGCTGCGCTCCTAAGCTATCTCCCTGCGAGACACACTGTCAAAGCTTTTCGTTATCATGCAGTCTAGTGCAGACGCACACTACGGCTCTCCGGAGCTGTCCGAAGCCAAGCGCCGGTGGCCGGCGTCTTTCGGCTGAAGCAGCGCTTCGGAGCGTACGGCTGTTGTGTGCGCGAAGCAGCCGCTTCTCCTGCTCCGCGAGCCGGACAGAGCGGTAGCTTGTACGAGGGCGAAGAACGAAGCCGCAGAGCACCGGCCTTCTGCGCGCACCCTAAGGACTTCTAGAGGACCGTGGTGGCCGCTCGCCTGCCTCTTCAATTCCATTCTAGCATCCTTATGGAAGGTGTTCCAGGACAATTTTCCTGAGTTTTGAATTCGTCCTGATGCAGCCCCACGTTGGAAACTCGTGCTCGTCCTCTGAGTCTCCGAGTGCAGAGACCTCGATGGCAACTGCAGAAATGAAGGGCTGCGTTGAGTTGTCGAGAAGCAAGAACATAGGCAGCGCCTTGTGTTTGGGAGTCAGCAGCTGCTGGACTTTTGCGATTGCTTTCACTGTGCACTGAATGCCAGGACGGCATGTGCACGTTAAAACAGGGAGCTGGGCAAGAGCAGTAATCGAAAGATCACGGCCGTCAGAAAGCAGCTTATATATTGCCCAGAAAAGAGCACTGTTTTTGGAGTGTGCAGTAAAATCGTGTTTCTGGACAAGGGAGGCATAAGTGCGCTGCGCTCCTAAGCTATCTCCCTGCTAAGACACACTGCCAAAGCTTTTCGTTATCATGCAGTCTAGTGCAGACGCACACTACGGCTCTCCGGAGCTGTCCGAAGCCAAGCGCCGGTGGCCGGCGTCTTTCGGCTGAAGCAGCGCTTCGGAGCGTACGGCTGTTGTGTGCGCGAAGCAGCCGCTTCTCCTGCTCCGCGAGCCGGACAGAGCGGTAGCTTGTACGAGGGCGAAGAACGAAGCCGCAGAGCACCGGCCTTCTGCGCGCACCCTAAGGACTTCTAGAGGACCGTGGTGGCCGCTCGCCTGCCTCTTCAATTCCATTCTAGCATCCTTATGGAAGGTGTTCCAGGACAATTTTCCTGAGTTTTGAATTCGTCCTGATGCAGCCCCACGTTGGAAACTCGTGCTCGTTCTCTGAGTCTCCGAGTGCAGAGACCTCGATGGCAACTGCAGAAATGAAGGGCTGCGTTGAGTTGTCGAGAAGCAAGAACATAGCCAGCGCCTTGTGTTTGGGAGTCAGCAGCTGCTGGACTTTTGCGATTGCTTTCACTGTGCACTGAATGCCAGGACGGCATGTGCACGTTAAAACAGGGAGCTGGGCAAGAGCAGTAATCGAAAGATCACGGCCGTCAGAAAGCAGCTTATATATTGCCCAGAAAAGAGCACTGTTTTTGGAGTGTGCAGTAAAATCGTGTTTCTGGACAAGGGAGGCATAAGTGCGCTGCGCTCCTAAGCTATCTCCCTGCTAAGACACACTGCCAAAGCTTTTCGTTATCATGCAGTCTAGTGCAGACGCACACTACGGCTCTCCGGAGCTGTCCGAAGCCAAGCGCCGGTCGCCGGCGTCTTTCGGCTGAAGCAGCGCTTCGGAGCGTACGGCTGTTGTGTGCGCGAAGCAGCCGCTTCTCCTGCTCCGCGAGCCGGACAGAGCGGTAGCTTGTACGAGGGCGAAGAACGAAGCCGCAGAGCACCGGCCTTCTGCGCGCACCCTAAGGACTTCTAGAGGACCGTGGTGGCCGCTCGCCTGCCTCTTCAATTCCATTCTAGCATCATTATGGAAGGTGTTCCAGGACAATTTTCCTGAGTTTTGAATTCGTCCTGATGCAGCCCCACGTTGGAAACTCGTGCTCGTCCTCTGAGTCTCCGAGTGCAGAGACCTCGATGGCAACTGCAGAAATGAAGGGCTGCGTTGAGTTGTCGAGAAGCAAGAACATAGGCAGCGCCTTGTGTTTGGGAGTCAGCAGCTGCTGGACTTTTGCGATTGCTTTCACTGTGCACTGAATGCCAGGACGGCATGTGCACGTTAAAACAGGGAGCTGGGCAAGAGCAGTAATCGAAAGATCACGGCCGTCAGAAAGCAGTTTATATATTGCCCTGGAAAGAGCAGTGTTTTTGGAGTGTGCAGTAAAATCGTGTTTCTGGACAAGGGAGGCATAAGTGCGCTGCGCTCCTAAGCTATCTCCCTGCGAGACACACTGTCAAAGCTTTTCGTTATCATGCAGTCTAGTGCAGACGCACACTACGGCTCTCCGGAGCTGTCCGAAGCCAAGCGCCGGTGGCCGGCGTCTTTCGGCTGAAGCAGCGCTTCGGAGCGTACGGCTGTTGTGTGCGCGAAGCAGCCGCTTCTCCTGCTCCGCGAGCCGGACAGAGCGGTAGCTTGTACGAGGGCGAAGAACGAAGCCGCAGAGCACCGGCCTTCTGCGCGCACCCTAAGGACTTCTAGAGGACCGTGGTGGTCGCTCGCCTGCCTCTTCAATTCCATTCTAGCATCCTTATGGAAGGTGTTCCAGGACAATTTTCCTGAGTTTTGAATTCGTCCTGATGCAGCCCCACGTTGGAAACTCGTGCTCGTCCTCTGAGTCTCCGAGTGCAGAGACCTCGATGTCAACTGCAGAAATGAAGGGCTGCGTTGAGTTGTCGAGAAGCAAGAACATAGGCAGCGCCTTGTGTTTGGGAGTCAGCAGCTGCTGGACTTTTGCGATTGCTTTCACTGTGCACTGAATGCCAGGACGGCATGTGCACGTTAAAACAGGGAGCTGGGCAAGAGCAGTAATCGAAAGATCACGGCCGTCAGAAAGCAGTTTATATATTGCCCTGGAAAGAGCAGTGTTTTTGGAGTGTGCAGTAAAATCGTGTTTCTGGACAAGGGAGGCATAAGTGCGCTGCGCTCCTAAGCTATCTCCCTGCGAGACACACTGCCAAAGCTTTTCGTTATCATGCAGTCTAGTGCAGACGCACACTACGGCTCTCCGGAGCTCTCCGAAGCCAAGCGCCGGTGGCCGGCGTCTTTCGGCTGAAGCAGCGCTTCGGAGCGTACGGCTGTTGTGTGCGCGAAGCAGTCGCTTCTCCTGCTCCGCGAGCCGGACAGAGCGGTAGCTTGTACGAGGGCGAAGAACGAAGCCGCAGAGCACCGGCCTTCTGCGCGCACCCTAAGGACTGCTAGAGGACCGTGGTGGCCGCTCGCCTGCCCCTTCAATTCCCTTCTAGCATGCTTATGGAAGGTGTTCCAGGACAATATTCCTGAGTCTTGAATTCCTCCTGATGCAGCCCCTCCTGGGAAACAACTGCTCGTCGTCTGAGTCTCCAAGTGCAGAGACCTCGATGGCAACTGCAGAAATGAAGGGCTGCGTTGAGTTGTCGAGAAGCAAGAACATAGGCAGCGCCTTGTGTTTGGGAGTCAGCAGCTGCTGGACTTTTGCGATTGCTTTCACTGTGCACTGAATGCCAGGACGGCATGTGCACGTTAAAACAGGGAGCTGGGCAAGAGCAGTAATCGAAAGATCACGGCCGTCAGAAAGCAGCTTATATATTGCCCAGAAAAGAGCACTGTTTTTGGAGTGTGCAGTAAAATCGTGTTTCTGGACAAGGGAGGCATAAGTGCGCTGCGCTCCTAAGCTATCTCCCTGCTAAGACACACTGCCAAAGCTTTTCGTTATCATGCAGTCTAGTGCAGACGCACACTACGGCTCTCCGGAGCTGTCCGAAGCCAAGCGCCGGTGGCCGGCGTCTTTCGGCTGAAGCAGCGCTTCGGAGCGTACGGCTGTTGTGTGCGCGAAGCAGCCGCTTCTCCTGCTCCGCGAGCCGGACAGAGCGGTAGCTTGTACGAGGGCGAAGAACGAAGCCGCAGAGCACCGGCCTTCTGCGCGCACCCTAAGGACTGCGAGAGGACCGTGGTGGCCGCTCGCCTGCCTCTTCAATTCCATTCTAGCATGCTTATGCAAGGTGTTCCAGGACAATTTTCCTGAGTTTTGAATTCGTCCTGATGCAGCCCCTCGTTGGAAACTCGTGCTCGTCCTCTGAGTCTCCGAGTGCAGAGACCTCGATGTCAACTGCAGAAATGAAGGGCTGCGTTGAGTTGTCGAGAAGCAAGAACATAGGCAGCGCCTTGTGTTTGGGAGTCAGCAGCTGCTGGACTTTTGCGATTGCTTTCACTGTGCACTGAATGCCAGGACGGCATGTGCACGTTAAAACAGGGAGCTGGGCAAGAGCAGTAATCGAAAGATCACGGCCGTCAGAAAGCAGTTTATATATTGCCCTGAAAAGAGCAGTGTTTTTGGAGTGTGCAGTAAAATCGTGTTTCTGGACAAGGGAGGCATAAGTGCGCTGCGCTCCTAAGCTATCTCCCTGCGAGACACACTGCCAAAGCTTTTCGTTATCATGCAGTCTAGTGCAGACGCACACTACGGCTCTCCGGAGCTGTCCGAAGCCAAGCGCCGGTGGCCGGCGTCTTTCGGCTGAAGCAGCGCTTCGGAGCGTACGGCTGTTGTGTGCGCGAAGCAGCCGCTTCTCCTGCTCCGCGAGCCGGACAGAGCGGTAGCTTGTACGAGGGCGAAGAACGAAGCCGCAGAGCACCGGCCTTCTGCGCGCACCCTAAGGACTGCGAGAGGACCGTGGTGGCCGCTCGCCTGCCCCTTCAATTCCCTTCTAGCATGCTTATGGAAGGTGTTCCAGGACAATATTCCTGAGTCTTGAATTCCTCCTGATGCAGCCCCTCCTGGGAAACAACTGCTCGTCGTCTGAGTCTCCAAGTGCAGAGACCTCGATGTCAACTGCAGAAATGAAGGGCTGCGTTGAGTTGTCGAGAAGCAAGAACATAGGCAGCGCCTTGTGTTTGGGAGTCAGCAGCTGCTGGACTTTTGCGATTGCTTTCACTGTGCACTGAATGCCTGCACGGCATGTGCACGTTAAAACAGGGAGCTGGGCAAGAGCAGTAATCGAAAGATCACGGCCGTCAGAAAGCAGTTTATATATTGCCCTGAAAAGAGCAGTGTTTTTGGAGTGTGCAGTAAAATCGTGTTTCTGGACAAGGGAGGCATAAGTGCGCTGCGCTCCTAAGCTATCTCCCTGCGAGACACACTGTCAAAGCTTTTCGTTATCATGCAGTCTAGTGCAGACGCACACTACGGCTCTCCGGAGCTGTCCGAAGCCAAGCGCCGGTGGCCGGCGTCTTTCGGCTGAAGCAGCGCTTCGGAGCGTACGGCTGTTGTGTGCGCGAAGCAGCCGCTTCTCCTGCTCCGCGAGCCGGACAGAGCGGTAGCTTGTACGAGGGCGAAGAACGAAGCCGCAGAGCACCGGCCTTCTGCGCGCACCCTAAGGACTTCTAGAGGACCGTGGTGGCCGCTCGCCTGCCTCTTCAATTCCATTCTAGCATCCTTATGGAAGGTGTTCCAGGACAATTTTCCTGAGTTTTGAATTCGTCCTGATGCAGCCCCACGTTGGAAACTCGTGCTCGTTCTCTGAGTCTCCGAGTGCAGAGACCTCGATGGCAACTGCAGAAATGAAGGGCTGCGTTGAGTTGTCGAGAAGCAAGAACATAGCCAGCGCCTTGTGTTTGGGAGTCAGCAGCTGCTGGACTTTTGCGATTGCTTTCACTGTGCACTGAATGCCAGGACGGCATGTGCACGTTAAAACAGGGAGCTGGGCAAGAGCAGTAATCGAAAGATCACGGCCGTCAGAAAGCAGCTTATATATTGCCCAGAAAAGAGCACTGTTTTTGGAGTGTGCAGTAAAATCGTGTTTCTGGACAAGGGAGGCATAAGTGCGCTGCGCTCCTAAGCTATCTCCCTGCTAAGACACACTGCCAAAGCTTTTCGTTATCATGCAGTCTAGTGCAGACGCACACTACGGCTCTCCGGAGCTGTCCGAAGCCAAGCGCCGGTCGCCGGCGTCTTTCGGCTGAAGCAGCGCTTCGGAGCGTACGGCTGTTGTGTGCGCGAAGCAGCCGCTTCTCCTGCTCCGCGAGCCGGACAGAGCGGTAGCTTGTACGAGGGCGAAGAACGAAGCCGCAGAGCACCGGCCTTCTGCGCGCACCCTAAGGACTTCTAGAGGACCGTGGTGGCCGCTCGCCTGCCTCTTCAATTCCATTCTAGCATCATTATGGAAGGTGTTCCAGGACAATTTTCCTGAGTTTTGAATTCGTCCTGATGCAGCCCCACGTTGGAAACTCGTGCTCGTCCTCTGAGTCTCCGAGTGCAGAGACCTCGATGGCAACTGCAGAAATGAAGGGCTGCGTTGAGTTGTCGAGAAGCAAGAACATAGGCAGCGCCTTGTGTTTGGGAGTCAGCAGCTGCTGGACTTTTGCGATTGCTTTCACTGTGCACTGAATGCCAGGACGGCATGTGCACGTTAAAACAGGGAGCTGGGCAAGAGCAGTAATCGAAAGATCACGGCCGTCAGAAAGCAGTTTATATATTGCCCTGGAAAGAGCAGTGTTTTTGGAGTGTGCAGTAAAATCGTGTTTCTGGACAAGGGAGGCATAAGTGCGCTGCGCTCCTAAGCTATCTCCCTGCGAGACACACTGTCAAAGCTTTTCGTTATCATGCAGTCTAGTGCAGACGCACACTACGGCTCTCCGGAGCTGTCCGAAGCCAAGCGCCGGTGGCCGGCGTCTTTCGGCTGAAGCAGCGCTTCGGAGCGTACGGCTGTTGTGTGCGCGAAGCAGCCGCTTCTCCTGCTCCGGGAGCCGGACAGAGCGGTAGCTTGTACGAGGGCGAAGAACGAAGCCGCAGAGCACCGGCCTTCTGCGCGCACCCTAAGGACTTCTAGAGGACCGTGGTGGTCGCTCGCCTGCCTCTTCAATTCCATTCTAGCATCCTTATGGAAGGTGTTCCAGGACAATTTTCCTGAGTTTTGAATTCGTCCTGATGCAGCCCCACGTTGGAAACTCGTGCTCGTCCTCTGAGTCTCCGAGTGCAGAGACCTCGATGGCAACTGCAGAAATGAAGGGCTGCGTTGAGTTGTCGAGAAGCAAGAACATAGGCAGCGCCTTGTGTTTGGGAGTCAGCAGCTGCTGGACTTTTGCGATTGCTTTCACTGTGCACTGAATGCCAGGACGGCATGTGCACGTTAAAACAGGGAGCTGGGCAAGAGCAGTAATCGAAAGATCACGGCCGTCAGAAAGCAGTTTATATATTGCCCTGGAAAGAGCAGTGTTTTTGGAGTGTGCAGTAAAATCGTGTTTCTGGACAAGGGAGGCATAAGTGCGCTGCGCTCCTAAGCTATCTCCCTGCGAGACACACTGCCAAAGCTTTTCGTTATCATGCAGTCTAGTGCAGACGCACACTACGGCTCTCCGGAGCTGTCCGAAGCCAAGCGCCGGTGGCCGGCGTCTTTCGGCTGAAGCAGCGCTTCGGAGCGTACGGCTGTTGTGTGCGCGAAGCAGTCGCTTCTCCTGCTCCGCGAGCCGGACAGAGCGGTAGCTTGTACGAGGGCGAAGAACGAAGCCGCAGAGCACCGGCCTTCTGCGCGCACCCTAAGGACTGCTAGAGGACCGTGGTGGCCGCTCGCCTGCCCCTTCAATTCCCTTCTAGCATGCTTATGGAAGGTGTTCCAGGACAATATTCCTGAGTCTTGAATTCCTCCTGATGCAGCCCCTCCTGGGAAACAACTGCTCGTCGTCTGAGTCTCCAAGTGCAGAGACCTCGATGTCAACTGCAGAAATGAAGGGCTGCGTTGAGTTGTCGAGAAGCAAGAACATAGGCAGCGCCTTGTGTTTGGGAGTCAGCAGCTGCTGGACTTTTGCGATTGCTTTCACTGTGCACTGAATGCCAGGACGGCATGTGCACGTTAAAACAGGGAGCTGGGCAAGAGCAGTAATCGAAAGATCACGGCCGTCAGAAAGCAGCTTATATATTGCCCAGAAAAGAGCACTGTTTTTGGAGTGTGCAGTAAAATCGTGTTTCTGGACAAGGGAGGCATAAGTGCGCTGCGCTCCTAAGCTATCTCCCTGCTAAGACACACTGCCAAAGCTTTTCGTTATCATGCAGTCTAGTGCAGACGCACACTACGGCTCTCCGGAGCTGTCCGAAGCCAAGCGCCGGTGGCCGGCGTCTTTCGGCTGAAGCAGCGCTTCGGAGCGTACGGCTGTTGTGTGCGCGAAGCAGCCGCTTCTCCTGCTCCGCGAGCCGGACAGAGCGGTAGCTTGTACGAGGGCGAAGAACGAAGCCGCAGAGCACCGGCCTTCTGCGCGCACCCTAAGGACTGCGAGAGGACCGTGGTGGCCGCTCGCCTGCCTCTTCAATTCCATTCTAGCATGCTTATGCAAGGTGTTCCAGGACAATTTTCCTGAGTTTTGAATTCGTCCTGATGCAGCCCCTCGTTGGAAACTCGTGCTCGTCCTCTGAGTCTCCGAGTGCAGAGACCTCGATGTCAACTGCAGAAATGAAGGGCTGCGTTGAGTTGTCGAGAAGCAAGAACATAGGCAGCGCCTTGTGTTTGGGAGTCAGCAGCTGCTGGACTTTTGCGATTGCTTTCACTGTGCACTGAATGCCTGCACGGCATGTGCACGTTAAAACAGGGAGCTGGGCAAGAGCAGTAATCGAAAGATCACGGCCGTCAGAAAGCAGTTTATATATTGCCCTGAAAAGAGCAGTGTTTTTGGAGTGTGCAGTAAAATCGTGTTTCTGGACAAGGGAGGCATAAGTGCGCTGCGCTCCTAAGCTATCTCCCTGCGAGACACACTGCCAAAGCTTTTCGTTATCATGCAGTCTAGTGCAGACGCACACTACGGCTCTCCGGAGCTGTCCGAAGCCAAGCGCCGGTGGCCGGCGTCTTTCGGCTGAAGCAGCGCTTCGGAGCGTACGGCTGTTGTGTGCGCGAAGCAGCCGCTTCTCCTGCTCCGCGAGCCGGACAGAGCGGTAGCTTGTACGAGGGCGAAGAACGAAGCCGCAGAGCACCGGCCTTCTGCGCGCACCCTAAGGACTGCGAGAGGACCGTGGTGGCCGCTCGCCTGCCCCTTCAATTCCCTTCTAGCATGCTTATGGAAGGTGTTCCAGGACAATATTCCTGAGTCTTGAATTCCTCCTGATGCAGCCCCTCCTGGGAAACAACTGCTCGTCGTCTGAGTCTCCAAGTGCAGAGACCTCGATGTCAACTGCAGAAATGAAGGGCTGCGTTGAGTTGTCGAGAAGCAAGAACATAGCCAGCGCCTTGTGTTTGGGAGTCAGCAGCTGCTGGACTTTTGCGATTGCTTTCACTGTGCACTGAATGCCAGGACGGCATGTGCACGTTAAAACAGGGAGCTGGGCAAGAGCAGTAATCGAAAGATCACGGCCGTCAGAAAGCAGTTTATATATTGCCCTGAAAAGAGCAGTGTTTTTGGAGTGTGCAGTAAAATCGTGTTTCTGGACAAGGGAGGCATAAGTGCGCTGCGCTCCTAAGCTATCTCCCTGCGAGACACACTGTCAAAGCTTTTCGTTATCATGCAGTCTAGTGCAGACGCACACTACGGCTCTCCGGAGCTGTCCGAAGCCAAGCGCCGGTGGCCGGCGTCTTTCGGCTGAAGCAGCGCTTCGGAGCGTACGGCTGTTGTGTGCGCGAAGCAGCCGCTTCTCCTGCTCCGCGAGCCGGACAGAGCGGTAGCTTGTACGAGGGCGAAGAACGAAGCCGCAGAGCACCGGCCTTCTGCGCGCACCCTAAGGACTTCTAGAGGACCGTGGTGGCCGCTCGCCTGCCTCTTCAATTCCATTCTAGCATCCTTATGGAAGGTGTTCCAGGACAATTTTCCTGAGTTTTGAATTCGTCCTGATGCAGCCCCACGTTGGAAACTCGTGCTCGTCCTCTGAGTCTCCGAGTGCAGAGACCTCGATGGCAACTGCAGAAATGAAGGGCTGCGTTGAGTTGTCGAGAAGCAAGAACATAGGCAGCGCCTTGTGTTTGGGAGTCAGCAGCTGCTGGACTTTTGCGATTGCTTTCACTGTGCACTGAATGCCAGGACGGCATGTGCACGTTAAAACAGGGAGCTGGGCAAGAGCAGTAATCGAAAGATCACGGCCGTCAGAAAGCAGCTTATATATTGCCCAGAAAAGAGCACTGTTTTTGGAGTGTGCAGTAAAATCGTGTTTCTGGACAAGGGAGGCATAAGTGCGCTGCGCTCCTAAGCTATCTCCCTGCTAAGACACACTGCCAAAGCTTTTCGTTATCATGCAGTCTAGTGCAGACGCACACTACGGCTCTCCGGAGCTGTCCGAAGCCAAGCGCCGGTGGCCGGCGTCTTTCGGCTGAAGCAGCGCTTCGGAGCGTACGGCTGTTGTGTGCGCGAAGCAGCCGCTTCTCCTGCTCCGCGAGCCGGACAGAGCGGTAGCTTGTACGAGGGCGAAGAACGAAGCCGCAGAGCACCGGCCTTCTGCGCGCACCCTAAGGACTTCTAGAGGACCGTGGTGGCCGCTCGCCTGCCTCTTCAATTCCATTCTAGCATCCTTATGGAAGGTGTTCCAGGACAATTTTCCTGAGTTTTGAATTCGTCCTGATGCAGCCCCACGTTGGAAACTCGTGCTCGTTCTCTGAGTCTCCGAGTGCAGAGACCTCGATGGCAACTGCAGAAATGAAGGGCTGCGTTGAGTTGTCGAGAAGCAAGAACATAGCCAGCGCCTTGTGTTTGGGAGTCAGCAGCTGCTGGACTTTTGCGATTGCTTTCACTGTGCACTGAATGCCAGGACGGCATGTGCACGTTAAAACAGGGAGCTGGGCAAGAGCAGTAATCGAAAGATCACGGCCGTCAGAAAGCAGCTTATATATTGCCCAGAAAAGAGCACTGTTTTTGGAGTGTGCAGTAAAATCGTGTTTCTGGACAAGGGAGGCATAAGTGCGCTGCGCTCCTAAGCTATCTCCCTGCTAAGACACACTGCCAAAGCTTTTCGTTATCATGCAGTCTAGTGCAGACGCACACTACGGCTCTCCGGAGCTGTCCGAAGCCAAGCGCCGGTCGCCGGCGTCTTTCGGCTGAAGCAGCGCTTCGGAGCGTACGGCTGTTGTGTGCGCGAAGCAGCCGCTTCTCCTGCTCCGCGAGCCGGACAGAGCGGTAGCTTGTACGAGGGCGAAGAACGAAGCCGCAGAGCACCGGCCTTCTGCGCGCACCCTAAGGACTTCTAGAGGACCGTGGTGGCCGCTCGCCTGCCTCTTCAATTCCATTCTAGCATCATTATGGAAGGTGTTCCAGGACAATTTTCCTGAGTTTTGAATTCGTCCTGATGCAGCCCCACGTTGGAAACTCGTGCTCGTCCTCTGAGTCTCCGAGTGCAGAGACCTCGATGGCAACTGCAGAAATGAAGGGCTGCGTTGAGTTGTCGAGAAGCAAGAACATAGGCAGCGCCTTGTGTTTGGGAGTCAGCAGCTGCTGGACTTTTGCGATTGCTTTCACTGTGCACTGAATGCCAGGACGGCATGTGCACGTTAAAACAGGGAGCTGGGCAAGAGCAGTAATCGAAAGATCACGGCCGTCAGAAAGCAGTTTATATATTGCCCTGGAAAGAGCAGTGTTTTTGGAGTGTGCAGTAAAATCGTGTTTCTGGACAAGGGAGGCATAAGTGCGCTGCGCTCCTAAGCTATCTCCCTGCGAGACACACTGTCAAAGCTTTTCGTTATCATGCAGTCTAGTGCAGACGCACACTACGGCTCTCCGGAGCTGTCCGAAGCCAAGCGCCGGTGGCCGGCGTCTTTCGGCTGAAGCAGCGCTTCGGAGCGTACGGCTGTTGTGTGCGCGAAGCAGCCGCTTCTCCTGCTCCGCGAGCCGGACAGAGCGGTAGCTTGTACGAGGGCGAAGAACGAAGCCGCAGAGCACCGGCCTTCTGCGCGCACCCTAAGGACTTCTAGAGGACCGTGGTGGTCGCTCGCCTGCCTCTTCAATTCCATTCTAGCATCCTTATGGAAGGTGTTCCAGGACAATTTTCCTGAGTTTTGAATTCGTCCTGATGCAGCCCCACGTTGGAAACTCGTGCTCGTCCTCTGAGTCTCCGAGTGCAGAGACCTCGATGTCAACTGCAGAAATGAAGGGCTGCGTTGAGTTGTCGAGAAGCAAGAACATAGGCAGCGCCTTGTGTTTGGGAGTCAGCAGCTGCTGGACTTTTGCGATTGCTTTCACTGTGCACTGAATGCCAGGACGGCATGTGCACGTTAAAACAGGGAGCTGGGCAAGAGCAGTAATCGAAAGATCACGGCCGTCAGAAAGCAGTTTATATATTGCCCTGGAAAGAGCAGTGTTTTTGGAGTGTGCAGTAAAATCGTGTTTCTGGACAAGGGAGGCATAAGTGCGCTGCGCTCCTAAGCTATCTCCCTGCGAGACACACTGCCAAAGCTTTTCGTTATCATGCAGTCTAGTGCAGACGCACACTACGGCTCTCCGGAGCTCTCCGAAGCCAAGCGCCGGTGGCCGGCGTCTTTCGGCTGAAGCAGCGCTTCGGAGCGTACGGCTGTTGTGTGCGCGAAGCAGTCGCTTCTCCTGCTCCGCGAGCCGGACAGAGCGGTAGCTTGTACGAGGGCGAAGAACGAAGCCGCAGAGCACCGGCCTTCTGCGCGCACCCTAAGGACTGCTAGAGGACCGTGGTGGCCGCTCGCCTGCCCCTTCAATTCCCTTCTAGCATGCTTATGGAAGGTGTTCCAGGACAATATTCCTGAGTCTTGAATTCCTCCTGATGCAGCCCCTCCTGGGAAACAACTGCTCGTCGTCTGAGTCTCCAAGTGCAGAGACCTCGATGTCAACTGCAGAAATGAAGGGCTGCGTTGAGTTGTCGAGAAGCAAGAACATAGGCAGCGCCTTGTGTTTGGGAGTCAGCAGCTGCTGGACTTTTGCGATTGCTTTCACTGTGCACTGAATGCCAGGACGGCATGTGCACGTTAAAACAGGGAGCTGGGCAAGAGCAGTAATCGAAAGATCACGGCCGTCAGAAAGCAGCTTATATATTGCCCAGAAAAGAGCACTGTTTTTGGAGTGTGCAGTAAAATCGTGTTTCTGGACAAGGGAGGCATAAGTGCGCTGCGCTCCTAAGCTATCTCCCTGCTAAGACACACTGCCAAAGCTTTTCGTTATCATGCAGTCTAGTGCAGACGCACACTACGGCTCTCCGGAGCTGTCCGAAGCCAAGCGCCGGTGGCCGGCGTCTTTCGGCTGAAGCAGCGCTTCGGAGCGTACGGCTGTTGTGTGCGCGAAGCAGCCGCTTCTCCTGCTCCGCGAGCCGGACAGAGCGGTAGCTTGTACGAGGGCGAAGAACGAAGCCGCAGAGCACCGGCCTTCTGCGCGCACCCTAAGGACTGCGAGAGGACCGTGGTGGCCGCTCGCCTGCCTCTTCAATTCCATTCTAGCATGCTTATGCAAGGTGTTCCAGGACAATATTCCTGAGTTTTGAATTCGTCCTGATGCAGCCCCTCGTTGGAAACTCGTGCTCGTCCTCTGAGTCTCCGAGTGCAGAGACCTCGATGTCAACTGCAGAAATGAAGGGCTGCGTTGAGTTGTCGAGAAGCAAGAACATAGGCAGCGCCTTGTGTTTGGGAGTCAGCAGCTGCTGGACTTTTGCGATTGCTTTCACTGTGCACTGAATGCCTGCACGGCATGTGCACGTTAAAACAGGGAGCTGGGCAAGAGCAGTAATCGAAAGATCACGGCCGTCAGAAAGCAGTTTATATATTGCCCTGAAAAGAGCAGTGTTTTTGGAGTGTGCAGTAAAATCGTGTTTCTGGACAAGGGAGGCATAAGTGCGCTGCGCTCCTAAGCTATCTCCCTGCGAGACACACTGCCAAAGCTTTTCGTTATCATGCAGTCTAGTGCAGACGCACACTACGGCTCTCCGGAGCTGTCCGAAGCCAAGCGCCGGTGGCCGGCGTCTTTCGGCTGAAGCAGCGCTTCGGAGCGTACGGCTGTTGTGTGCGCGAAGCAGCCGCTTCTCCTGCTCCGCGAGCCGGACAGAGCGGTAGCTTGTACGAGGGCGAAGAACGAAGCCGCAGAGCACCGGCCTTCTGCGCGCACCCTAAGGACTTCTAGAGGACCGTGGTGGTCGCTCGCCTGCCTCTTCAATTCCATTCTAGCATCCTTATGGAAGGTGTTCCAGGACAATTTTCCTGAGTTTTGAATTCCTCCTGATGCAGCCCCACGTTGGAAACTCGTGCTCGTCCTCTGAGTCTCCGAGTGCAGAGACCTCGATGGCAACTGCAGAAATGAAGGGCTGCGTTGAGTTGTCGAGAAGCAAGAACATAGGCAGCGCCTTGTGTTTGGGAGTCAGCAGCTGCTGGACTTTTGCGATTGCTTTCACTGTGCACTGAATGCCAGGACGGCATGTGCACGTTAAAACAGGGAGCTGGGCAAGAGCAGTAATCGAAAGATCACGGCCGTCAGAAAGCAGTTTATATATTGCCCTGGAAAGAGCAGTGTTTTTGGAGTGTGCAGTAAAATCGTGTTTCTGGACAAGGGAGGCATAAGTGCGCTGCGCTCCTAAGCTATCTCCCTGCGAGACACACTGCCAAAGCTTTTCGTTATCATGCAGTCTAGTGCAGACGCACACTACGGCTCTCCGGAGCTCTCCGAAGCCAAGCGCCGGTGGCCGGCGTCTTTCGGCTGAAGCAGCGCTTCGGAGCGTACGGCTGTTGTGTGCGCGAAGCAGTCGCTTCTCCTGCTCCGCGAGCCGGACAGAGCGGTAGCTTGTACGAGGGCGAAGAACGAAGCCGCAGAGCACCGGCCTTCTGCGCGCACCCTAAGGACTGCTAGAGGACCGTGGTGGCCGCTCGCCTGCCCCTTCAATTCCCTTCTAGCATGCTTATGGAAGGTGTTCCAGGACAATATTCCTGAGTCTTGAATTCCTCCTGATGCAGCCCCTCCTGGGAAACAACTGCTCGTCGTCTGAGTCTCCAAGTGCAGAGACCTCGATGGCAACTGCAGAAATGAAGGGCTGCGTTGAGTTGTCGAGAAGCAAGAACATAGGCAGCGCCTTGTGTTTGGGAGTCAGCAGCTGCTGGACTTTTGCGATTGCTTTCACTGTGCACTGAATGCCAGGACGGCATGTGCACGTTAAAACAGGGAGCTGGGCAAGAGCAGTAATCGAAAGATCACGGCCGTCAGAAAGCAGCTTATATATTGCCCAGAAAAGAGCACTGTTTTTGGAGTGTGCAGTAAAATCGTGTTTCTGGACAAGGGAGGCATAAGTGCGCTGCGCTCCTAAGCTATCTCCCTGCTAAGACACACTGCCAAAGCTTTTCGTTATCATGCAGTCTAGTGCAGACGCACACTACGGCTCTCCGGAGCTGTCCGAAGCCAAGCGCCGGTGGCCGGCGTCTTTCGGCTGAAGCAGCGCTTCGGAGCGTACGGCTGTTGTGTGCGCGAAGCAGCCGCTTCTCCTGCTCCGCGAGCCGGACAGAGCGGTAGCTTGTACGAGGGCGAAGAACGAAGCCGCAGAGCACCGGCCTTCTGCGCGCACCCTAAGGACTGCGAGAGGACCGTGGTGGCCGCTCGCCTGCCTCTTCAATTCCATTCTAGCATGCTTATGCAAGGTGTTCCAGGACAATTTTCCTGAGTTTTGAATTCGTCCTGATGCAGCCCCTCGTTGGAAACTCGTGCTCGTCCTCTGAGTCTCCGAGTGCAGAGACCTCGATGTCAACTGCAGAAATGAAGGGCTGCGTTGAGTTGTCGAGAAGCAAGAACATAGGCAGCGCCTTGTGTTTGGGAGTCAGCAGCTGCTGGACTTTTGCGATTGCTTTCACTGTGCACTGAATGCCAGGACGGCATGTGCACGTTAAAACAGGGAGCTGGGCAAGAGCAGTAATCGAAAGATCACGGCCGTCAGAAAGCAGTTTATATATTGCCCTGAAAAGAGCAGTGTTTTTGGAGTGTGCAGTAAAATCGTGTTTCTGGACAAGGGAGGCATAAGTGCGCTGCGCTCCTAAGCTATCTCCCTGCGAGACACACTGCCAAAGCTTTTCGTTATCATGCAGTCTAGTGCAGACGCACACTACGGCTCTCCGGAGCTGTCCGAAGCCAAGCGCCGGTGGCCGGCGTCTTTCGGCTGAAGCAGCGCTTCGGAGCGTACGGCTGTTGTGTGCGCGAAGCAGCCGCTTCTCCTGCTCCGCGAGCCGGACAGAGCGGTAGCTTGTACGAGGGCGAAGAACGAAGCCGCAGAGCACCGGCCTTCTGCGCGCACCCTAAGGACTGCGAGAGGACCGTGGTGGCCGCTCGCCTGCCCCTTCAATTCCCTTCTAGCATGCTTATGGAAGGTGTTCCAGGACAATATTCCTGAGTCTTGAATTCCTCCTGATGCAGCCCCTCCTGGGAAACAACTGCTCGTCGTCTGAGTCTCCAAGTGCAGAGACCTCGATGTCAACTGCAGAAATGAAGGGCTGCGTTGAGTTGTCGAGAAGCAAGAACATAGCCAGCGCCTTGTGTTTGGGAGTCAGCAGCTGCTGGACTTTTGCGATTGCTTTCACTGTGCACTGAATGCCTGCACGGCATGTGCACGTTAAAACAGGGAGCTGGGCAAGAGCAGTAATCGAAAGATCACGGCCGTCAGAAAGCAGTTTATATATTGCCCTGGAAAGAGCAGTGTTTTTGGAGTGTGCAGTAAAATCGTGTTTCTGGACAAGGGAGGCATAAGTGCGCTGCGCTCCTAAGCTATCTCCCTGCGAGACACACTGTCAAAGCTTTTCGTTATCATGCAGTCTAGTGCAGACGCACACTACGGCTCTCCGGAGCTGTCCGAAGCCAAGCGCCGGTGGCCGGCGTCTTTCGGCTGAAGCAGCGCTTCGGAGCGTACGGCTGTTGTGTGCGCGAAGCAGCCGCTTCTCCTGCTCCGCGAGCCGGACAGAGCGGTAGCTTGTACGAGGGCGAAGAACGAAGCCGCAGAGCACCGGCCTTCTGCGCGCACCCTAAGGACTTCTAGAGGACCGTGGTGGCCGCTCGCCTGCCTCTTCAATTCCATTCTAGCATCCTTATGGAAGGTGTTCCAGGACAATTTTCCTGAGTTTTGAATTCGTCCTGATGCAGCCCCACGTTGGAAACTCGTGCTCGTCCTCTGATTCTCCGACATGCAGAGACCTCGATGGCAACTGCAGAAATGAAGGGCTGCGTTGAGTTGTCGAGAAGCAAGAACATAGGCAGCGCCTTGTGTTTGGGAGTCAGCAGCTGCTGGACTTTTGCGATTGCTTTCACTGTGCACTGAATGCCAGGACGGCATGTGCACGTTAACACAGGGAGCTGGGCAAGAGCAGTAATCGAAAGATCACGGCCGTCAGAAAGCAGTTTATATATTGCCCTGAAAAGAGCAGTGTTTTTGGAGTGTGCAGTAAAATCGTGTTTCTGGACAAGGGAGGCATAAGTGCGCTGCGCTCCTAAGCTATCTCCCTGCGAGACACACTGTCAAAGCTTTTCGTTATCATGCAGTCTAGTGCAGACGCACACTACGGCTCTCCGGAGCTGTCCGAAGCCAAGCGCCGGTGGCCGGCGTCTTTCGGCTGAAGCAGCGCTTCGGAGCGTACGGCTGTTGTGTGCGCGAAGCAGCCGCTTCTCCTGCTCCGCGAGCCGGACAGAGCGGTAGCTTGTACGAGGGCGAAGAACGAAGCCGCAGAGCACCGGCCTTCTGCGCGCACCCTAAGGACTTCTAGAGGACCGTGGTGGCCGCTCGCCTGCCTCTTCAATTCCATTCTAGCATCCTTATGGAAGGTGTTCCAGGACAATTTTCCTGAGTTTTGAATTCGTCCTGATGCAGCCCCACGTTGGAAACTCGTGCTCGTTCTCTGAGTCTCCGAGTGCAGAGACCTCGATGGCAACTGCAGAAATGAAGGGCTGCGTTGAGTTGTCGAGAAGCAAGAACATAGCCAGCGCCTTGTGTTTGGGAGTCAGCAGCTGCTGGACTTTTGCGATTGCTTTCACTGTGCACTGAATGCCAGGACGGCATGTGCACGTTAAAACAGGGAGCTGGGCAAGAGCAGTAATCGAAAGATCACGGCCGTCAGAAAGCAGCTTATATATTGCCCAGAAAAGAGCACTGTTTTTGGAGTGTGCAGTAAAATCGTGTTTCTGGACAAGGGAGGCATAAGTGCGCTGCGCTCCTAAGCTATCTCCCTGCTAAGACACACTGCCAAAGCTTTTCGTTATCATGCAGTCTAGTGCAGACGCACACTACGGCTCTCCGGAGCTGTCCGAAGCCAAGCGCCGGTGGCCGGCGTCTTTCGGCTGAAGCAGCGCTTCGGAGCGTACGGCTGTTGTGTGCGCGAAGCAGCCGCTTCTCCTGCTCCGCGAGCCGGACAGAGCGGTAGCTTGTACGAGGGCGAAGAACGAAGCCGCAGAGCACCGGCCTTCTGCGCGCACCCTAAGGACTGCGAGAGGACCGTGGTGGCCGCTCGCCTGCCTCTTCAATTCCATTCTAGCATCATTATGGAAGGTGTTCCAGGACAATTTTCCTGAGTTTTGAATTCGTCCTGATGCAGCCCCACGTTGGAAACTCGTGCTCGTCCTCTGAGTCTCCGAGTGCAGAGACCTCGATGGCAACTGCAGAAATGAAGGGCTGCGTTGAGTTGTCGAGAAGCAAGAACATAGGCAGCGCCTTGTGTTTGGGAGTCAGCAGCTGCTGGACTTTTGCGATTGCTTTCACTGTGCACTGAATGCCAGGACGGCATGTGCACGTTAAAACAGGGAGCTGGGCAAGAGCAGTAATCGAAAGATCACGGCCGTCAGAAAGCAGTTTATATATTGCCCTGGAAAGAGCAGTGTTTTTGGAGTGTGCAGTAAAATCGTGTTTCTGGACAAGGGAGGCATAAGTGCGCTGCGCTCCTAAGCTATCTCCCTGCGAGACACACTGTCAAAGCTTTTCGTTATCATGCAGTCTAGTGCAGACGCACACTACGGCTCTCCGGAGCTGTCCGAAGCCAAGCGCCGGTGGCCGGCGTCTTTCGGCTGAAGCAGCGCTTCGGAGCGTACGGCTGTTGTGTGCGCGAAGCAGCCGCTTCTCCTGCTCCGGGAGCCGGACAGAGCGGTAGCTTGTACGAGGGCGAAGAACGAAGCCGCAGAGCACCGGCCTTCTGCGCGCACCCTAAGGACTTCTAGAGGACCGTGGTGGTCGCTCGCCTGCCTCTTCAATTCCATTCTAGCATCCTTATGGAAGGTGTTCCAGGACAATTTTCCTGAGTTTTGAATTCGTCCTGATGCAGCCCCACGTTGGAAACTCGTGCTCGTCCTCTGAGTCTCCGAGTGCAGAGACCTCGATGGCAACTGCAGAAATGAAGGGCTGCGTTGAGTTGTCGAGAAGCAAGAACATAGGCAGCGCCTTGTGTTTGGGAGTCAGCAGCTGCTGGACTTTTGCGATTGCTTTCACTGTGCACTGAATGCCAGGACGGCATGTGCACGTTAAAACAGGGAGCTGGGCAAGAGCAGTAATCGAAAGATCACGGCCGTCAGAAAGCAGTTTATATATTGCCCTGGAAAGAGCAGTGTTTTTGGAGTGTGCAGTAAAATCGTGTTTCTGGACAAGGGAGGCATAAGTGCGCTGCGCTCCTAAGCTATCTCCCTGCGAGACACACTGCCAAAGCTTTTCGTTATCATGCAGTCTAGTGCAGACGCACACTACGGCTCTCCGGAGCTCTCCGAAGCCAAGCGCCGGTGGCCGGCGTCTTTCGGCTGAAGCAGCGCTTCGGAGCGTACGGCTGTTGTGTGCGCGAAGCAGTCGCTTCTCCTGCTCCGCGAGCCGGACAGAGCGGTAGCTTGTACGAGGGCGAAGAACGAAGCCGCAGAGCACCGGCCTTCTGCGCGCACCCTAAGGACTGCTAGAGGACCGTGGTGGCCGCTCGCCTGCCCCTTCAATTCCCTTCTAGCATGCTTATGGAAGGTGTTCCAGGACAATATTCCTGAGTCTTGAATTCCTCCTGATGCAGCCCCTCCTGGGAAACAACTGCTCGTCGTCTGAGTCTCCAAGTGCAGAGACCTCGATGTCAACTGCAGAAATGAAGGGCTGCGTTGAGTTGTCGAGAAGCAAGAACATAGGCAGCGCCTTGTGTTTGGGAGTCAGCAGCTGCTGGACTTTTGCGATTGCTTTCACTGTGCACTGAATGCCAGGACGGCATGTGCACGTTAAAACAGGGAGCTGGGCAAGAGCAGTAATCGAAAGATCACGGCCGTCAGAAAGCAGCTTATATATTGCCCAGAAAAGAGCACTGTTTTTGGAGTGTGCAGTAAAATCGTGTTTCTGGACAAGGGAGGCATAAGTGCGCTGCGCTCCTAAGCTATCTCCCTGCTAAGACACACTGCCAAAGCTTTTCGTTATCATGCAGTCTAGTGCAGACGCACACTACGGCTCTCCGGAGCTGTCCGAAGCCAAGCGCCGGTGGCCGGCGTCTTTCGGCTGAAGCAGCGCTTCGGAGCGTACGGCTGTTGTGTGCGCGAAGCAGCCGCTTCTCCTGCTCCGCGAGCCGGACAGAGCGGTAGCTTGTACGAGGGCGAAGAACGAAGCCGCAGAGCACCGGCCTTCTGCGCGCACCCTAAGGACTGCGAGAGGACCGTGGTGGCCGCTCGCCTGCCTCTTCAATTCCATTCTAGCATGCTTATGCAAGGTGTTCCAGGACAATTTTCCTGAGTTTTGAATTCGTCCTGATGCAGCCCCTCGTTGGAAACTCGTGCTCGTCCTCTGAGTCTCCGAGTGCAGAGACCTCGATGTCAACTGCAGAAATGAAGGGCTGCGTTGAGTTGTCGAGAAGCAAGAACATAGGCAGCGCCTTGTGTTTGGGAGTCAGCAGCTGCTGGACTTTTGCGATTGCTTTCACTGTGCACTGAATGCCTGCACGGCATGTGCACGTTAAAACAGGGAGCTGGGCAAGAGCAGTAATCGAAAGATCACGGCCGTCAGAAAGCAGTTTATATATTGCCCTGAAAAGAGCAGTGTTTTTGGAGTGTGCAGTAAAATCGTGTTTCTGGACAAGGGAGGCATAAGTGCGCTGCGCTCCTAAGCTATCTCCCTGCGAGACACACTGCCAAAGCTTTTCGTTATCATGCAGTCTAGTGCAGACGCACACTACGGCTCTCCGGAGCTGTCCGAAGCCAAGCGCCGGTGGCCGGCGTCTTTCGGCTGAAGCAGCGCTTCGGAGCGTACGGCTGTTGTGTGCGCGAAGCAGCCGCTTCTCCTGCTCCGCGAGCCGGACAGAGCGGTAGCTTGTACGAGGGCGAAGAACGAAGCCGCAGAGCACCGGCCTTCTGCGCGCACCCTAAGGACTGCGAGAGGACCGTGGTGGCCGCTCGCCTGCCCCTTCAATTCCCTTCTAGCATGCTTATGGAAGGTGTTCCAGGACAATATTCCTGAGTCTTGAATTCCTCCTGATGCAGCCCCTCCTGGGAAACAACTGCTCGTCGTCTGAGTCTCCAAGTGCAGAGACCTCGATGTCAACTGCAGAAATGAAGGGCTGCGTTGAGTTGTCGAGAAGCAAGAACATAGCCAGCGCCTTGTGTTTGGGAGTCAGCAGCTGCTGGACTTTTGCGATTGCTTTCACTGTGCACTGAATGCCAGGACGGCATGTGCACGTTAAAACAGGGAGCTGGGCAAGAGCAGTAATCGAAAGATCACGGCCGTCAGAAAGCAGTTTATATATTGCCCTGAAAAGAGCAGTGTTTTTGGAGTGTGCAGTAAAATCGTGTTTCTGGACAAGGGAGGCATAAGTGCGCTGCGCTCCTAAGCTATCTCCCTGCGAGACACACTGTCAAAGCTTTTCGTTATCATGCAGTCTAGTGCAGACGCACACTACGGCTCTCCGGAGCTGTCCGAAGCCAAGCGCCGGTGGCCGGCGTCTTTCGGCTGAAGCAGCGCTTCGGAGCGTACGGCTGTTGTGTGCGCGAAGCAGCCGCTTCTCCTGCTCCGCGAGCCGGACAGAGCGGTAGCTTGTACGAGGGCGAAGAACGAAGCCGCAGAGCACCGGCCTTCTGCGCGCACCCTAAGGACTTCTAGAGGACCGTGGTGGCCGCTCGCCTGCCTCTTCAATTCCATTCTAGCATCCTTATGGAAGGTGTTCCAGGACAATTTTCCTGAGTTTTGAATTCGTCCTGATGCAGCCCCACGTTGGAAACTCGTGCTCGTCCTCTGAGTCTCCGAGTGCAGAGACCTCGATGGCAACTGCAGAAATGAAGGGCTGCGTTGAGTTGTCGAGAAGCAAGAACATAGGCAGCGCCTTGTGTTTGGGAGTCAGCAGCTGCTGGACTTTTGCGATTGCTTTCACTGTGCACTGAATGCCAGGACGGCATGTGCACGTTAAAACAGGGAGCTGGGCAAGAGCAGTAATCGAAAGATCACGGCCGTCAGAAAGCAGTTTATATATTGCCCTGAAAAGAGCAGTGTTTTTGGAGTGTGCAGTAAAATCGTGTTTCTGGACAAGGGAGGCATAAGTGCGCTGCGCTCCTAAGCTATCTCCCTGCTAAGACACACTGCCAAAGCTTTTCGTTATCATGCAGTCTAGTGCAGACGCACACTACGGCTCTCCGGAGCTGTCCGAAGCCAAGCGCCGGTGGCCGGCGTCTTTCGGCTGAAGCAGCGCTTCGGAGCGTACGGCTGTTGTGTGCGCGAAGCAGCCGCTTCTCCTGCTCCGCGAGCCGGACAGAGCGGTAGCTTGTACGAGGGCGAAGAACGAAGCCGCAGAGCACCGGCCTTCTGCGCGCACCCTAAGGACTGCTAGAGGACCGTGGTGGCCGCTCGCCTGCCCCTTCAATTCCCTTCTAGCATGCTTATGGAAGGTGTTTCAGGACAATTTTCCTGAGTTTTGAATTCGTCCTGATGCAGCCCCACGTTGGAAACTCGTGCTCGTCCTCTGAGTCTCCGAGTGCAGAGACCTCGATGTCAACTGCAGAAATGAAGGGCTGCGTTGAGTTGTCGAGAAGCAAGAACATAGGCAGCGCCTTGTGTTTGGGAGTCAGCAGCTGCTGGACTTTTGCGATTGCTTTCACTGTGCACTGAATGCCAGGACGGCATGTGCACGTTAAAACAGGGAGCTGGGCAAGAGCAGTAATCGAAAGATCACGGCCGTCAGAAAGCAGTTTATATATTGCCCTGAAAAGAGCAGTGTTTTTGGAGTGTGCAGTAAAATCGTGTTTCTGGACAAGGGAGGCATAAGTGCGCTGCGCTCCTAAGCTATCTCCCTGCGAGACACACTGTCAAAGCTTTTCGTTATCATGCAGTCTAGTGCAGACGCACACTACGGCTCTCCGGAGCTGTCCGAAGCCAAGCGCCGGTGGCCGGCGTCTTTCGGCTGAAGCAGCGCTTCGGAGCGTACGGCTGTTGTGTGCGCGAAGCAGCCGCTTCTCCTGCTCCGCGAGCCGGACAGAGCGGTAGCTTGTACGAGGGCGAAGAACGAAGCCGCAGAGCACCGGCCTTCTGCGCGCACCCTAAGGACTGCTAGAGGACCGTGTTGGCCGCTCGCCTGCCCCTTCAATTCCCTTCTAGCATGCTTATGGAAGGTGTTTCAGGACAATTTTCCTGAGTTTTGAATTCGTCCTGATGCAGCCCCACGTTGGAAACTCGTGCTCGTCCTCTGAGTCTCCGAGTGCAGAGACCTCGATGGCAACTGCAGAAATGAAGGGCTGCGTTGAGTTGTCGAGAAGCAAGAACATAGGCAGCGCCTTGTGTTTGGGAGTCAGCAGCTGCTGGACTTTTGCGATTGCTTTCACTGTGCACTGAATGCCAGGACGGCATGTGCACGTTAAAACAGGGAGCTGGGCAAGAGCAGTAATCGAAAGATCACGGCCGTCAGAAAGCAGTTTATATATTGCCCTGGAAAGAGCAGTGTTTTTGGAGTGTGCAGTAAAATCGTGTTTCTGGACAAGGGAGGCATAAGTGCGCTGCGCTCCTAAGCTATCTCCCTGCGAGACACACTGCCAAAGCTTTTCGTTATCATGCAGTCTAGTGCAGACGCACACTACGGCTCTCCGGAGCTGTCCGAAGCCAAGCGCCGGTGGCCGGCGTCTTTCGGCTGAAGCAGCGCTTCGGAGCGTACGGCTGTTGTGTGCGCGAAGCAGCCGCTTCTCCTGCTCCGCGAGCCGGACAGAGCGGTAGCTTGTACGAGGGCGAAGAACGAAGCCGCAGAGCACCGGCCTTCTGCGCGCACCCTAAGGACTGCGAGAGGACCGTGGTGGCCGCTCGCCTGCCTCTTCAATTCCATTCTAGCATCCTTATGGAAGGTGTTCCAGGACAATTTTCCTGAGTTTTGAATTCGTCCTGATGCAGCCCCACGTTGGAAACTCGTGCTCGTCCTCTGAGTCTCCGAGTGCAGAGACCTCGATGGCAACTGCAGAAATGAAGGGCTGCGTTGAGTTGTCGAGAAGCAAGAACATAGGCAGCGCCTTGTGTTTGGGAGTCAGCAGCTGCTGGACTTTTGCGATTGCTTTCACTGTGCACTGAATGCCAGGACGGCATGTGCACGTTAACACAGGGAGCTGGGCAAGAGCAGTAATCGAAAGATCACGGCCGTCAGAAAGCAGTTTATATATTGCCCTGAAAAGAGCAGTGTTTTTGGAGTGTGCAGTAAAATCGTGTTTCTGGACAAGGGAGGCATAAGTGCGCTGCGCTCCTAAGCTATCTCCCTGCGAGACACACTGTCAAAGCTTTTCGTTATCATGCAGTCTAGTGCAGACGCACACTACGGCTCTCCGGAGCTGTCCGAAGCCAAGCGCCGGTGGCCGGCGTCTTTCGGCTGAAGCAGCGCTTCGGAGCGTACGGCTGTTGTGTGCGCGAAGCAGCCGCTTCTCCTGCTCCGCGAGCCGGACAGAGCGGTAGCTTGTACGAGGGCGAAGAACGAAGCCGCAGAGCACCGGCCTTCTGCGCGCACCCTAAGGACTGCTAGAGGACCGTGTTGGCCGCTCGCCTGCCCCTTCAATTCCCTTCTAGCATGCTTATGGAAGGTGTTTCAGGACAATTTTCCTGAGTTTTGAATTCGTCCTGATGCAGCCCCACGTTGGAAACTCGTGCTCGTCCTCTGAGTCTCCGAGTGCAGAGACCTCGATGTCAACTGCAGAAATGAAGGGCTGCGTTGAGTTGTCGAGAAGCAAGAACATAGCCAGCGCCTTGTGTTTGGGAGTCAGCAGCTGCTGGACTTTTGCGATTGCTTTCACTGTGCACTGAATGCCAGGACGGCATGTGCACGTTAAAACAGGGAGCTGGGCAAGAGCAGTAATCGAAAGATCACGGCCGTCAGAAAGCAGTTTATATATTGCCCTGAAAAGAGCAGTGTTTTTGGAGTGTGCAGTAAAATCGTGTTTCTGGACAAGGGAGGCATAAGTGCGCTGCGCTCCTAAGCTATCTCCCTGCGAGACACACTGTCAAAGCTTTTCGTTATCATGCAGTCTAGTGCAGACGCACACTACGGCTCTCCGGAGCTGTCCGAAGCCAAGCGCCGGTGGCCGGCGTCTTTCGGCTGAAGCAGCGCTTCGGAGCGTACGGCTGTTGTGTGCGCGAAGCAGCCGCTTCTCCTGCTCCGCGAGCCGGACAGAGCGGTAGCTTGTACGAGGGCGAAGAACGAAGCCGCAGAGCACCGGCCTTCTGCGCGCACCCTAAGGACTTCTAGAGGACCGTGGTGGCCGCTCGCCTGCCTCTTCAATTCCATTCTAGCATCCTTATGGAAGGTGTTCCAGGACAATTTTCCTGAGTTTTGAATTCGTCCTGATGCAGCCCCACGTTGGAAACTCGTGCTCGTCCTCTGAGTCTCCGAGTGCAGAGACGTCGATGGCAACTGCAGAAATGAAGGGCTGCGTTGAGTTGTCGAGAAGCAAGAACATAGGCAGCGCCTTGTGTTTGGGAGTCAGCAGCTGCTGGACTTTTGCGATTGCTTTCACTGTGCACTGAATGCCAGGACGGCATGTGCACGTTAAAACAGGGAGCTGGGCAAGAGCAGTAATCGAAAGATCACGGCCGTCAGAAAGCAGTTTATATATTGCCCTGGAAAGAGCAGTGTTTTTGGAGTGTGCAGTAAAATCGTGTTTCTGGACAAGGGAGGCATAAGTGCGCTGCGCTCCTAAGCTATCTCCCTGCGAGACACACTGTCAAAGCTTTTCGTTATCATGCAGTCTAGTGCAGACGCACACTACGGCTCTCCGGAGCTGTCCGAAGCCAAGCGCCGGTGGCCGGCGTCTTTCGGCTGAAGCAGCGCTTCGGAGCGTACGGCTGTTGTGTGCGCGAAGCAGCCGCTTCTCCTGCTCCGCGAGCCGGACAGAGCGGTAGCTTGTACGAGGGCGAAGAACGAAGCCGCAGAGCACCGGCCTTCTGCGCGCACCCTAAGGACTGCTAGAGGACCGTGGTGGCCGCTCGCCTGCCCCTTCAATTCCCTTCTAGCATGCTTATGGAAGGTGTTTCAGGACAATTTTCCTGAGTTTTGAATTCGTCCTGATGCAGCCCCACGTTGGAAACTCGTGCTCGTCCTCTGAGTCTCCGAGTGCAGAGACCTCGATGGCAACTGCAGAAATGAAGGGCTGCGTTGAGTTGTCGAGAAGCAAGAACATAGGCAGCGCCTTGTGTTTGGGAGTCAGCAGCTGCTGGACTTTTGCGATTGCTTTCACTGTGCACTGAATGCCAGGACGGCATGTGCACGTTAAAACAGGGAGCTGGGCAAGAGCAGTAATCGAAAGATCACGGCCGTCAGAAAGCAGTTTATATATTGCCCTGGAAAGAGCAGTGTTTTTGGAGTGTGCAGTAAAATCGTGTTTCTGGACAAGGGAGGCATAAGTGCGCTGCGCTCCTAAGCTATCTCCCTGCGAGACACACTGTCAAAGCTTTTCGTTATCATGCAGTCTAGTGCAGACGCACACTACGGCTCTCCGGAGCTGTCCGAAGCCAAGCGCCGGTGGCCGGCGTCTTTCGGCTGAAGCAGCGCTTCGGAGCGTACGGCTGTTGTGTGCGCGAAGCAGCCGCTTCTCCTGCTCCGCGAGCCGGACAGAGCGGTAGCTTGTACGAGGGCGAAGAACGAAGCCGCAGAGCACCGGCCTTCTGCGCGCACCCTAAGGACTTCTAGAGGACCGTGGTGGTCGCTCGCCTGCCTCTTCAATTCCATTCTAGCATCCTTATGGAAGGTGTTCCAGGACAATTTTCCTGAGTTTTGAATTCGTCCTGATGCAGCCCCACGTTGGAAACTCGTGCTCGTCCTCTGAGTCTCCGAGTGCAGAGACCTCGATGGCAACTGCAGAAATGAAGGGCTGCGTTGAGTTGTCGAGAAGCAAGAACATAGCCAGCGCCTTGTGTTTGGGAGTCAGCAGCTGCTGGACTTTTGCGATTGCTTTCACTGTGCACTGAATGCCAGGACGGCATGTGCACGTTAAAACAGGGAGCTGGGCAAGAGCAGTAATCGAAAGATCACGGCCGTCAGAAAGCAGTTTATATATTGCCCTGGAAAGAGCAGTGTTTTTGGAGTGTGCAGTAAAATCGTGTTTCTGGACAAGGGAGGCATAAGTGCGCTGCGCTCCTAAGCTATCTCCCTGCGAGACACACTGCCAAAGCTTTTCGTTATCATGCAGTCTAGTGCAGACGCACACTACGGCTCTCCGGAGCTCTCCGAAGCCAAGCGCCGGTGGCCGGCGTCTTTCGGCTGAAGCAGCGCTTCGGAGCGTACGGCTGTTGTGTGCGCGAAGCAGTCGCTTCTCCTGCTCCGCGAGCCGGACAGAGCGGTAGCTTGTACGAGGGCGAAGAACGAAGCCGCAGAGCACCGGCCTTCTGCGCGCACCCTAAGGACTGCTAGAGGACCGTGGTGGCCGCTCGCCTGCCCCTTCAATTCCCTTCTAGCATGCTTATGGAAGGTGTTCCAGGACAATATTCCTGAGTCTTGAATTCCTCCTGATGCAGCCCCTCCTGGGAAACAACTGCTCGTCGTCTGAGTCTCCAAGTGCAGAGACCTCGATGGCAACTGCAGAAATGAAGGGCTGCGTTGAGTTGTCGAGAAGCAAGAACATAGGCAGCGCCTTGTGTTTGGGAGTCAGCAGCTGCTGGACTTTTGCGATTGCTTTCACTGTGCACTGAATGCCAGGACGGCATGTGCACGTTAAAACAGGGAGCTGGGCAAGAGCAGTAATCGAAAGATCACGGCCGTCAGAAAGCAGCTTATATATTGCCCAGAAAAGAGCACTGTTTTTGGAGTGTGCAGTAAAATCGTGTTTCTGGACAAGGGAGGCATAAGTGCGCTGCGCTCCTAAGCTATCTCCCTGCTAAGACACACTGCCAAAGCTTTTCGTTATCATGCAGTCTAGTGCAGACGCACACTACGGCTCTCCGGAGCTGTCCGAAGCCAAGCGCCGGTGGCCGGCGTCTTTCGGCTGAAGCAGCGCTTCGGAGCGTACGGCTGTTGTGTGCGCGAAGCAGCCGCTTCTCCTGCTCCGCGAGCCGGACAGAGCGGTAGCTTGTACGAGGGCGAAGAACGAAGCCGCAGAGCACCGGCCTTCTGCGCGCACCCTAAGGACTGCGAGAGGACCGTGGTGGCCGCTCGCCTGCCTCTTCAATTCCATTCTAGCATGCTTATGCAAGGTGTTCCAGGACAATTTTCCTGAGTTTTGAATTCGTCCTGATGCAGCCCCTCGTTGGAAACTCGTGCTCGTCCTCTGAGTCTCCGAGTGCAGAGACCTCGATGTCAACTGCAGAAATGAAGGGCTGCGTTGAGTTGTCGAGAAGCAAGAACATAGGCAGCGCCTTGTGTTTGGGAGTCAGCAGCTGCTGGACTTTTGCGATTGCTTTCACTGTGCACTGAATGCCAGGACGGCATGTGCACGTTAAAACAGGGAGCTGGGCAAGAGCAGTAATCGAAAGATCACGGCCGTCAGAAAGCAGTTTATATATTGCCCTGAAAAGAGCAGTGTTTTTGGAGTGTGCAGTAAAATCGTGTTTCTGGACAAGGGAGGCATAAGTGCGCTGCGCTCCTAAGCTATCTCCCTGCGAGACACACTGCCAAAGCTTTTCGTTATCATGCAGTCTAGTGCAGACGCACACTACGGCTCTCCGGAGCTGTCCGAAGCCAAGCGCCGGTGGCCGGCGTCTTTCGGCTGAAGCAGCGCTTCGGAGCGTACGGCTGTTGTGTGCGCGAAGCAGCCGCTTCTCCTGCTCCGCGAGCCGGACAGAGCGGTAGCTTGTACGAGGGCGAAGAACGAAGCCGCAGAGCACCGGCCTTCTGCGCGCACCCTAAGGACTGCGAGAGGACCGTGGTGGCCGCTCGCCTGCCCCTTCAATTCCCTTCTAGCATGCTTATGGAAGGTGTTCCAGGACAATATTCCTGAGTCTTGAATTCCTCCTGATGCAGCCCCTCCTGGGAAACAACTGCTCGTCGTCTGAGTCTCCAAGTGCAGAGACCTCGATGTCAACTGCAGAAATGAAGGGCTGCGTTGAGTTGTCGAGAAGCAAGAACATAGCCAGCGCCTTGTGTTTGGGAGTCAGCAGCTGCTGGACTTTTGCGATTGCTTTCACTGTGCACTGAATGCCTGCACGGCATGTGCACGTTAAAACAGGGAGCTGGGCAAGAGCAGTAATCGAAAGATCACGGCCGTCAGAAAGCAGTTTATATATTGCCCTGAAAAGAGCAGTGTTTTTGGAGTGTGCAGTAAAATCGTGTTTCTGGACAAGGGAGGCATAAGTGCGCTGCGCTCCTAAGCTATCTCCCTGCGAGACACACTGTCAAAGCTTTTCGTTATCATGCAGTCTAGTGCAGACGCACACTACGGCTCTCCGGAGCTGTCCGAAGCCAAGCGCCGGTGGCCGGCGTCTTTCGGCTGAAGCAGCGCTTCGGAGCGTACGGCTGTTGTGTGCGCGAAGCAGCCGCTTCTCCTGCTCCGCGAGCCGGACAGAGCGGTAGCTTGTACGAGGGCGAAGAACGAAGCCGCAGAGCACCGGCCTTCTGCGCGCACCCTAAGGACTGCGAGAGGACCGTGGTGGCCGCTCGCCTGCCTCTTCAATTCCATTCTAGCATCCTTATGGAAGGTGTTCCAGGACAATTTTCCTGAGTTTTGAATTCGTCCTGATGCAGCCCCACGTTGGAAACTCGTGCTCGTCCTCTGATTCTCCGACATGCAGAGACCTCGATGGCAACTGCAGAAATGAAGGGCTGCGTTGAGTTGTCGAGAAGCAAGAACATAGGCAGCGCCTTGTGTTTGGGAGTCAGCAGCTGCTGGACTTTTGCGATTGCTTTCACTGTGCACTGAATGCCAGGACGGCATGTGCACGTTAAAACAGGGAGCTGGGCAAGAGCAGTAATCGAAAGATCACGGCCGTCAGAAAGCAGTTTATATATTGCCCTGAAAAGAGCAGTGTTTTTGGAGTGTGCAGTAAAATCGTGTTTCTGGACAAGGGAGGCATAAGTGCGCTGCGCTCCTAAGCTATCTCCCTGCGAGACACACTGTCAAAGCTTTTCGTTATCATGCAGTCTAGTGCAGACGCACACTACGGCTCTCCGGAGCTGTCCGAAGCCAAGCGCCGGTGGCCGGCGTCTTTCGGCTGAAGCAGCGCTTCGGAGCGTACGGCTGTTGTGTGCGCGAAGCAGCCGCTTCTCCTGCTCCGCGAGCCGGACAGAGCGGTAGCTTGTACGAGGGCGAAGAACGAAGCCGCAGAGCACCGGCCTTCTGCGCGCACCCTAAGGACTTCTAGAGGACCGTGGTGGCCGCTCGCCTGCCTCTTCAATTCCATTCTAGCATCCTTATGGAAGGTGTTCCAGGACAATTTTCCTGAGTTTTGAATTCGTCCTGATGCAGCCCCACGTTGGAAACTCGTGCTCGTTCTCTGAGTCTCCGAGTGCAGAGACCTCGATGGCAACTGCAGAAATGAAGGGCTGCGTTGAGTTGTCGAGAAGCAAGAACATAGCCAGCGCCTTGTGTTTGGGAGTCAGCAGCTGCTGGACTTTTGCGATTGCTTTCACTGTGCACTGAATGCCAGGACGGCATGTGCACGTTAAAACAGGGAGCTGGGCAAGAGCAGTAATCGAAAGATCACGGCCGTCAGAAAGCAGCTTATATATTGCCCAGAAAAGAGCACTGTTTTTGGAGTGTGCAGTAAAATCGTGTTTCTGGACAAGGGAGGCATAAGTGCGCTGCGCTCCTAAGCTATCTCCCTGCTAAGACACACTGCCAAAGCTTTTCGTTATCATGCAGTCTAGTGCAGACGCACACTACGGCTCTCCGGAGCTGTCCGAAGCCAAGCGCCGGTCGCCGGCGTCTTTCGGCTGAAGCAGCGCTTCGGAGCGTACGGCTGTTGTGTGCGCGAAGCAGCCGCTTCTCCTGCTCCGCGAGCCGGACAGAGCGGTAGCTTGTACGAGGGCGAAGAACGAAGCCGCAGAGCACCGGCCTTCTGCGCGCACCCTAAGGACTGCGAGAGGACCGTGGTGGCCGCTCGCCTGCCTCTTCAATTCCATTCTAGCATCATTATGGAAGGTGTTCCAGGACAATTTTCCTGAGTTTTGAATTCGTCCTGATGCAGCCCCACGTTGGAAACTCGTGCTCGTCCTCTGAGTCTCCGAGTGCAGAGACCTCGATGGCAACTGCAGAAATGAAGGGCTGCGTTGAGTTGTCGAGAAGCAAGAACATAGGCAGCGCCTTGTGTTTGGGAGTCAGCAGCTGCTGGACTTTTGCGATTGCTTTCACTGTGCACTGAATGCCAGGACGGCATGTGCACGTTAAAACAGGGAGCTGGGCAAGAGCAGTAATCGAAAGATCACGGCCGTCAGAAAGCAGTTTATATATTGCCCTGGAAAGAGCAGTGTTTTTGGAGTGTGCAGTAAAATCGTGTTTCTGGACAAGGGAGGCATAAGTGCGCTGCGCTCCTAAGCTATCTCCCTGCGAGACACACTGTCAAAGCTTTTCGTTATCATGCAGTCTAGTGCAGACGCACACTACGGCTCTCCGGAGCTGTCCGAAGCCAAGCGCCGGTGGCCGGCGTCTTTCGGCTGAAGCAGCGCTTCGGAGCGTACGGCTGTTGTGTGCGCGAAGCAGCCGCTTCTCCTGCTCCGGGAGCCGGACAGAGCGGTAGCTTGTACGAGGGCGAAGAACGAAGCCGCAGAGCACCGGCCTTCTGCGCGCACCCTAAGGACTTCTAGAGGACCGTGGTGGTCGCTCGCCTGCCTCTTCAATTCCATTCTAGCATCCTTATGGAAGGTGTTCCAGGACAATTTTCCTGAGTTTTGAATTCGTCCTGATGCAGCCCCACGTTGGAAACTCGTGCTCGTCCTCTGAGTCTCCGAGTGCAGAGACCTCGATGGCAACTGCAGAAATGAAGGGCTGCGTTGAGTTGTCGAGAAGCAAGAACATAGGCAGCGCCTTGTGTTTGGGAGTCAGCAGCTGCTGGACTTTTGCGATTGCTTTCACTGTGCACTGAATGCCAGGACGGCATGTGCACGTTAAAACAGGGAGCTGGGCAAGAGCAGTAATCGAAAGATCACGGCCGTCAGAAAGCAGTTTATATATTGCCCTGGAAAGAGCAGTGTTTTTGGAGTGTGCAGTAAAATCGTGTTTCTGGACAAGGGAGGCATAAGTGCGCTGCGCTCCTAAGCTATCTCCCTGCGAGACACACTGCCAAAGCTTTTCGTTATCATGCAGTCTAGTGCAGACGCACACTACGGCTCTCCGGAGCTGTCCGAAGCCAAGCGCCGGTGGCCGGCGTCTTTCGGCTGAAGCAGCGCTTCGGAGCGTACGGCTGTTGTGTGCGCGAAGCAGTCGCTTCTCCTGCTCCGCGAGCCGGACAGAGCGGTAGCTTGTACGAGGGCGAAGAACGAAGCCGCAGAGCACCGGCCTTCTGCGCGCACCCTAAGGACTGCTAGAGGACCGTGGTGGCCGCTCGCCTGCCCCTTCAATTCCCTTCTAGCATGCTTATGGAAGGTGTTCCAGGACAATATTCCTGAGTCTTGAATTCCTCCTGATGCAGCCCCTCCTGGGAAACAACTGCTCGTCGTCTGAGTCTCCAAGTGCAGAGACCTCGATGTCAACTGCAGAAATGAAGGGCTGCGTTGAGTTGTCGAGAAGCAAGAACATAGGCAGCGCCTTGTGTTTGGGAGTCAGCAGCTGCTGGACTTTTGCGATTGCTTTCACTGTGCACTGAATGCCAGGACGGCATGTGCACGTTAAAACAGGGAGCTGGGCAAGAGCAGTAATCGAAAGATCACGGCCGTCAGAAAGCAGCTTATATATTGCCCAGAAAAGAGCACTGTTTTTGGAGTGTGCAGTAAAATCGTGTTTCTGGACAAGGGAGGCATAAGTGCGCTGCGCTCCTAAGCTATCTCCCTGCTAAGACACACTGCCAAAGCTTTTCGTTATCATGCAGTCTAGTGCAGACGCACACTACGGCTCTCCGGAGCTGTCCGAAGCCAAGCGCCGGTGGCCGGCGTCTTTCGGCTGAAGCAGCGCTTCGGAGCGTACGGCTGTTGTGTGCGCGAAGCAGCCGCTTCTCCTGCTCCGCGAGCCGGACAGAGCGGTAGCTTGTACGAGGGCGAAGAACGAAGCCGCAGAGCACCGGCCTTCTGCGCGCACCCTAAGGACTGCGAGAGGACCGTGGTGGCCGCTCGCCTGCCTCTTCAATTCCATTCTAGCATGCTTATGCAAGGTGTTCCAGGACAATTTTCCTGAGTTTTGAATTCGTCCTGATGCAGCCCCTCGTTGGAAACTCGTGCTCGTCCTCTGAGTCTCCGAGTGCAGAGACCTCGATGTCAACTGCAGAAATGAAGGGCTGCGTTGAGTTGTCGAGAAGCAAGAACATAGGCAGCGCCTTGTGTTTGGGAGTCAGCAGCTGCTGGACTTTTGCGATTGCTTTCACTGTGCACTGAATGCCTGCACGGCATGTGCACGTTAAAACAGGGAGCTGGGCAAGAGCAGTAATCGAAAGATCACGGCCGTCAGAAAGCAGTTTATATATTGCCCTGAAAAGAGCAGTGTTTTTGGAGTGTGCAGTAAAATCGTGTTTCTGGACAAGGGAGGCATAAGTGCGCTGCGCTCCTAAGCTATCTCCCTGCGAGACACACTGCCAAAGCTTTTCGTTATCATGCAGTCTAGTGCAGACGCACACTACGGCTCTCCGGAGCTGTCCGAAGCCAAGCGCCGGTGGCCGGCGTCTTTCGGCTGAAGCAGCGCTTCGGAGCGTACGGCTGTTGTGTGCGCGAAGCAGCCGCTTCTCCTGCTCCGCGAGCCGGACAGAGCGGTAGCTTGTACGAGGGCGAAGAACGAAGCCGCAGAGCACCGGCCTTCTGCGCGCACCCTAAGGACTGCGAGAGGACCGTGGTGGCCGCTCGCCTGCCCCTTCAATTCCCTTCTAGCATGCTTATGGAAGGTGTTCCAGGACAATATTCCTGAGTCTTGAATTCCTCCTGATGCAGCCCCTCCTGGGAAACAACTGCTCGTCGTCTGAGTCTCCAAGTGCAGAGACCTCGATGTCAACTGCAGAAATGAAGGGCTGCGTTGAGTTGTCGAGAAGCAAGAACATAGCCAGCGCCTTGTGTTTGGGAGTCAGCAGCTGCTGGACTTTTGCGATTGCTTTCACTGTGCACTGAATGCCTGCACGGCATGTGCACGTTAAAACAGGGAGCTGGGCAAGAGCAGTAATCGAAAGATCACGGCCGTCAGAAAGCAGTTTATATATTGCCCTGAAAAGAGCAGTGTTTTTGGAGTGTGCAGTAAAATCGTGTTTCTGGACAAGGGAGGCATAAGTGCGCTGCGCTCCTAAGCTATCTCCCTGCGAGACACACTGTCAAAGCTTTTCGTTATCATGCAGTCTAGTGCAGACGCACACTACGGCTCTCCGGAGCTGTCCGAAGCCAAGCGCCGGTGGCCGGCGTCTTTCGGCTGAAGCAGCGCTTCGGAGCGTACGGCTGTTGTGTGCGCGAAGCAGCCGCTTCTCCTGCTCCGCGAGCCGGACAGAGCGGTAGCTTGTACGAGGGCGAAGAACGAAGCCGCAGAGCACCGGCCTTCTGCGCGCACCCTAAGGACTTCTAGAGGACCGTGGTGGCCGCTCGCCTGCCTCTTCAATTCCATTCTAGCATCCTTATGGAAGGTGTTCCAGGACAATTTTCCTGAGTTTTGAATTCGTCCTGATGCAGCCCCACGTTGGAAACTCGTGCTCGTCCTCTGAGTCTCCGAGTGCAGAGACCTCGATGGCAACTGCAGAAATGAAGGGCTGCGTTGAGTTGTCGAGAAGCAAGAACATAGGCAGCGCCTTGTGTTTGGGAGTCAGCAGCTGCTGGACTTTTGCGATTGCTTTCACTGTGCACTGAATGCCAGGACGGCATGTGCACGTTAAAACAGGGAGCTGGGCAAGAGCAGTAATCGAAAGATCACGGCCGTCAGAAAGCAGTTTATATATTGCCCTGGAAAGAGCAGTGTTTTTGGAGTGTGCAGTAAAATCGTGTTTCTGGACAAGGGAGGCATAAGTGCGCTGCGCTCCTAAGCTATCTCCCTGCGAGACACACTGTCAAAGCTTTTCGTTATCATGCAGTCTAGTGCAGACGCACACTACGGCTCTCCGGAGCTGTCCGAAGCCAAGCGCCGGTGGCCGGCGTCTTTCGGCTGAAGCAGCGCTTCGGAGCGTACGGCTGTTGTGTGCGCGAAGCAGCCGCTTCTCCTGCTCCGCGAGCCGGACAGAGCGGTAGCTTGTACGAGGGCGAAGAACGAAGCCGCAGAGCACCGGCCTTCTGCGCGCACCCTAAGGACTGCTAGAGGACCGTGGTGGCCGCTCGCCTGCCCCTTCAATTCCCTTCTAGCATGCTTATGGAAGGTGTTTCAGGACAATTTTCCTGAGTTTTGAATTCGTCCTGATGCAGCCCCACGTTGGAAACTCGTGCTCGTCCTCTGAGTCTCCGAGTGCAGAGACCTCGATGGCAACTGCAGAAATGAAGGGCTGCGTTGAGTTGTCGAGAAGCAAGAACATAGGCAGCGCCTTGTGTTTGGGAGTCAGCAGCTGCTGGACTTTTGCGATTGCTTTCACTGTGCACTGAATGCCTGCACGGCATGTGCACGTTAAAACAGGGAGCTGGGCAAGAGCAGTAATCGAAAGATCACGGCCGTCAGAAAGCAGTTTATATATTGCCCTGGAAAGAGCAGTGTTTTTGGAGTGTGCAGTAAAATCGTGTTTCTGGACAAGGGAGGCATAAGTGCGCTGCGCTCCTAAGCTATCTCCCTGCGAGACACACTGTCAAAGCTTTTCGTTATCATGCAGTCTAGTGCAGACGCACACTACGGCTCTCCGGAGCTGTCCGAAGCCAAGCGCCGGTGGCCGGCGTCTTTCGGCTGAAGCAGCGCTTCGGAGCGTACGGCTGTTGTGTGCGCGAAGCAGCCGCTTCTCCTGCTCCGCGAGCCGGACAGAGCGGTAGCTTGTACGAGGGCGAAGAACGAAGCCGCAGAGCACCGGCCTTCTGCGCGCACCCTAAGGACTTCTAGAGGACCGTGGTGGTCGCTCGCCTGCCTCTTCAATTCCATTCTAGCATCCTTATGGAAGGTGTTCCAGGACAATTTTCCTGAGTTTTGAATTCGTCCTGATGCAGCCCCACGTTGGAAACTCGTGCTCGTCCTCTGAGTCTCCGAGTGCAGAGACCTCGATGGCAACTGCAGAAATGAAGGGCTGCGTTGAGTTGTCGAGAAGCAAGAACATAGGCAGCGCCTTGTGTTTGGGAGTCAGCAGCTGCTGGACTTTTGCGATTGCTTTCACTGTGCACTGAATGCCAGGACGGCATGTGCACGTTAAAACAGGGAGCTGGGCAAGAGCAGTAATCGAAAGATCACGGCCGTCAGAAAGCAGTTTATATATTGCCCTGGAAAGAGCAGTGTTTTTGGAGTGTGCAGTAAAATCGTGTTTCTGGACAAGGGAGGCATAAGTGCGCTGCGCTCCTAAGCTATCTCCCTGCGAGACACACTGCCAAAGCTTTTCGTTATCATGCAGTCTAGTGCAGACGCACACTACGGCTCTCCGGAGCTGTCCGAAGCCAAGCGCCGGTGGCCGGCGTCTTTCGGCTGAAGCAGCGCTTCGGAGCGTACGGCTGTTGTGTGCGCGAAGCAGTCGCTTCTCCTGCTCCGCGAGCCGGACAGAGCGGTAGCTTGTACGAGGGCGAAGAACGAAGCCGCAGAGCACCGGCCTTCTGCGCGCACCCTAAGGACTGCTAGAGGACCGTGGTGGCCGCTCGCCTGCCCCTTCAATTCCCTTCTAGCATGCTTATGGAAGGTGTTCCAGGACAATATTCCTGAGTCTTGAATTCCTCCTGATGCAGCCCCTCCTGGGAAACAACTGCTCGTCGTCTGAGTCTCCAAGTGCAGAGACCTCGATGGCAACTGCAGAAATGAAGGGCTGCGTTGAGTTGTCGAGAAGCAAGAACATAGGCAGCGCCTTGTGTTTGGGAGTCAGCAGCTGCTGGACTTTTGCGATTGCTTTCACTGTGCACTGAATGCCAGGACGGCATGTGCACGTTAAAACAGGGAGCTGGGCAAGAGCAGTAATCGAAAGATCACGGCCGTCAGAAAGCAGCTTATATATTGCCCAGAAAAGAGCACTGTTTTTGGAGTGTGCAGTAAAATCGTGTTTCTGGACAAGGGAGGCATAAGTGCGCTGCGCTCCTAAGCTATCTCCCTGCTAAGACACACTGCCAAAGCTTTTCGTTATCATGCAGTCTAGTGCAGACGCACACTACGGCTCTCCGGAGCTGTCCGAAGCCAAGCGCCGGTGGCCGGCGTCTTTCGGCTGAAGCAGCGCTTCGGAGCGTACGGCTGTTGTGTGCGCGAAGCAGCCGCTTCTCCTGCTCCGCGAGCCGGACAGAGCGGTAGCTTGTACGAGGGCGAAGAACGAAGCCGCAGAGCACCGGCCTTCTGCGCGCACCCTAAGGACTGCGAGAGGACCGTGGTGGCCGCTCGCCTGCCTCTTCAATTCCATTCTAGCATGCTTATGCAAGGTGTTCCAGGACAATTTTCCTGAGTTTTGAATTCGTCCTGATGCAGCCCCTCGTTGGAAACTCGTGCTCGTCCTCTGAGTCTCCGAGTGCAGAGACCTCGATGTCAACTGCAGAAATGAAGGGCTGCGTTGAGTTGTCGAGAAGCAAGAACATAGGCAGCGCCTTGTGTTTGGGAGTCAGCAGCTGCTGGACTTTTGCGATTGCTTTCACTGTGCACTGAATGCCTGCACGGCATGTGCACGTTAAAACAGGGAGCTGGGCAAGAGCAGTAATCGAAAGATCACGGCCGTCAGAAAGCAGTTTATATATTGCCCTGAAAAGAGCAGTGTTTTTGGAGTGTGCAGTAAAATCGTGTTTCTGGACAAGGGAGGCATAAGTGCGCTGCGCTCCTAAGCTATCTCCCTGCGAGACACACTGTCAAAGCTTTTCGTTATCATGCAGTCTAGTGCAGACGCACACTACGGCTCTCCGGAGCTGTCCGAAGCCAAGCGCCGGTGGCCGGCGTCTTTCGGCTGAAGCAGCGCTTCGGAGCGTACGGCTGTTGTGTGCGCGAAGCAGCCGCTTCTCCTGCTCCGCGAGCCGGACAGAGCGGTAGCTTGTACGAGGGCGAAGAACGAAGCCGCAGAGCACCGGCCTTCTGCGCGCACCCTAAGGACTGCTAGAGGACCGTGGTGGCCGCTCGCCTGCCCCTTCAATTCCCTTCTAGCATGCTTATGGAAGGTGTTTCAGGACAATTTTCCTGAGTTTTGAATTCGTCCTGATGCAGCCCCACGTTGGAAACTCGTGCTCGTCCTCTGATTCTCCGACATGCAGAGACCTCGATGGCAACTGCAGAAATGAAGGGCTGCGTTGAGTTGTCGAGAAGCAAGAACATAGGCAGCGCCTTGTGTTTGGGAGTCAGCAGCTGCTGGACTTTTGCGATTGCTTTCACTGTGCACTGAATGCCAGGACGGCATGTGCACGTTAAAACAGGGAGCTGGGCAAGAGCAGTAATCGAAAGATCACGGCCGTCAGAAAGCAGTTTATATATTGCCCTGAAAAGAGCAGTGTTTTTGGAGTGTGCAGTAAAATCGTGTTTCTGGACAAGGGAGGCATAAGTGCGCTGCGCTCCTAAGCTATCTCCCTGCGAGACACACTGTCAAAGCTTTTCGTTATCATGCAGTCTAGTGCAGACGCACACTACGGCTCTCCGGAGCTGTCCGAAGCCAAGCGCCGGTGGCCGGCGTCTTTCGGCTGAAGCAGCGCTTCGGAGCGTACGGCTGTTGTGTGCGCGAAGCAGCCGCTTCTCCTGCTCCGCGAGCCGGACAGAGCGGTAGCTTGTACGAGGGCGAAGAACGAAGCCGCAGAGCACCGGCCTTCTGCGCGCACCCTAAGGACTTCTAGAGGACCGTGGTGGCCGCTCGCCTGCCTCTTCAATTCCATTCTAGCATCCTTATGGAAGGTGTTCCAGGACAATTTTCCTGAGTTTTGAATTCGTCCTGATGCAGCCCCACGTTGGAAACTCGTGCTCGTCCTCTGAGTCTCCGAGTGCAGAGACCTCGATGGCAACTGCAGAAATGAAGGGCTGCGTTGAGTTGTCGAGAAGCAAGAACATAGCCAGCGCCTTGTGTTTGGGAGTCAGCAGCTGCTGGACTTTTGCGATTGCTTTCACTGTGCACTGAATGCCAGGACGGCATGTGCACGTTAAAACAGGGAGCTGGGCAAGAGCAGTAATCGAAAGATCACGGCCGTCAGAAAGCAGTTTATATATTGCCCTGGAAAGAGCAGTGTTTTTGGAGTGTGCAGTAAAATCGTGTTTCTGGACAAGGGAGGCATAAGTGCGCTGCGCTCCTAAGCTATCTCCCTGCGAGACACACTGTCAAAGCTTTTCGTTATCATGCAGTCTAGTGCAGACGCACACTACGGCTCTCCGGAGCTGTCCGAAGCCAAGCGCCGGTGGCCGGCGTCTTTCGGCTGAAGCAGCGCTTCGGAGCGTACGGCTGTTGTGTGCGCGAAGCAGCCGCTTCTCCTGCTCCGCGAGCCGGACAGAGCGGTAGCTTGTACGAGGGCGAAGAACGAAGCCGCAGAGCACCGGCCTTCTGCGCGCACCCTAAGGACTGCTAGAGGACCGTGGTGGCCGCTCGCCTGCCCCTTCAATTCCCTTCTAGCATGCTTATGGAAGGTGTTTCAGGACAATTTTCCTGAGTTTTGAATTCGTCCTGATGCAGCCCCACGTTGGAAACTCGTGCTCGTCCTCTGAGTCTCCGAGTGCAGAGACCTCGATGTCAACTGCAGAAATGAAGGGCTGCGTTGAGTTGTCGAGAAGCAAGAACATAGGCAGCGCCTTGTGTTTGGGAGTCAGCAGCTGCTGGACTTTTGCGATTGCTTTCACTGTGCACTGAATGCCAGGACGGCATGTGCACGTTAAAACAGGGAGCTGGGCAAGAGCAGTAATCGAAAGATCACGGCCGTCAGAAAGCAGTTTATATATTGCCCTGAAAAGAGCAGTGTTTTTGGAGTGTGCAGTAAAATCGTGTTTCTGGACAAGGGAGGCATAAGTGCGCTGCGCTCCTAAGCTATCTCCCTGCGAGACACACTGTCAAAGCTTTTCGTTATCATGCAGTCTAGTGCAGACGCACACTACGGCTCTCCGGAGCTGTCCGAAGCCAAGCGCCGGTGGCCGGCGTCTTTCGGCTGAAGCAGCGCTTCGGAGCGTACGGCTGTTGTGTGCGCGAAGCAGCCGCTTCTCCTGCTCCGCGAGCCGGACAGAGCGGTAGCTTGTACGAGGGCGAAGAACGAAGCCGCAGAGCACCGGCCTTCTGCGCGCACCCTAAGGACTGCTAGAGGACCGTGTTGGCCGCTCGCCTGCCCCTTCAATTCCCTTCTAGCATGCTTATGGAAGGTGTTTCAGGACAATTTTCCTGAGTTTTGAATTCGTCCTGATGCAGCCCCACGTTGGAAACTCGTGCTCGTCCTCTGAGTCTCCGAGTGCAGAGACCTCGATGGCAACTGCAGAAATGAAGGGCTGCGTTGAGTTGTCGAGAAGCAAGAACATAGGCAGCGCCTTGTGTTTGGGAGTCAGCAGCTGCTGGACTTTTGCGATTGCTTTCACTGTGCACTGAATGCCAGGACGGCATGTGCACGTTAAAACAGGGAGCTGGGCAAGAGCAGTAATCGAAAGATCACGGCCGTCAGAAAGCAGTTTATATATTGCCCTGGAAAGAGCAGTGTTTTTGGAGTGTGCAGTAAAATCGTGTTTCTGGACAAGGGAGGCATAAGTGCGCTGCGCTCCTAAGCTATCTCCCTGCGAGACACACTGCCAAAGCTTTTCGTTATCATGCAGTCTAGTGCAGACGCACACTACGGCTCTCCGGAGCTGTCCGAAGCCAAGCGCCGGTGGCCGGCGTCTTTCGGCTGAAGCAGCGCTTCGGAGCGTACGGCTGTTGTGTGCGCGAAGCAGCCGCTTCTCCTGCTCCGCGAGCCGGACAGAGCGGTAGCTTGTACGAGGGCGAAGAACGAAGCCGCAGAGCACCGGCCTTCTGCGCGCACCCTAAGGACTGCGAGAGGACCGTGGTGGCCGCTCGCCTGCCTCTTCAATTCCATTCTAGCATCCTTATGGAAGGTGTTCCAGGACAATTTTCCTGAGTTTTGAATTCGTCCTGATGCAGCCCCACGTTGGAAACTCGTGCTCGTCCTCTGAGTCTCCGAGTGCAGAGACCTCGATGGCAACTGCAGAAATGAAGGGCTGCGTTGAGTTGTCGAGAAGCAAGAACATAGGCAGCGCCTTGTGTTTGGGAGTCAGCAGCTGCTGGACTTTTGCGATTGCTTTCACTGTGCACTGAATGCCAGGACGGCATGTGCACGTTAACACAGGGAGCTGGGCAAGAGCAGTAATCGAAAGATCACGGCCGTCAGAAAGCAGTTTATATATTGCCCTGAAAAGAGCAGTGTTTTTGGAGTGTGCAGTAAAATCGTGTTTCTGGACAAGGGAGGCATAAGTGCGCTGCGCTCCTAAGCTATCTCCCTGCGAGACACACTGTCAAAGCTTTTCGTTATCATGCAGTCTAGTGCAGACGCACACTACGGCTCTCCGGAGCTGTCCGAAGCCAAGCGCCGGTGGCCGGCGTCTTTCGGCTGAAGCAGCGCTTCGGAGCGTACGGCTGTTGTGTGCGCGAAGCAGCCGCTTCTCCTGCTCCGCGAGCCGGACAGAGCGGTAGCTTGTACGAGGGCGAAGAACGAAGCCGCAGAGCACCGGCCTTCTGCGCGCACCCTAAGGACTGCTAGAGGACCGTGTTGGCCGCTCGCCTGCCCCTTCAATTCCCTTCTAGCATGCTTATGGAAGGTGTTTCAGGACAATTTTCCTGAGTTTTGAATTCGTCCTGATGCAGCCCCACGTTGGAAACTCGTGCTCGTCCTCTGAGTCTCCGAGTGCAGAGACCTCGATGTCAACTGCAGAAATGAAGGGCTGCGTTGAGTTGTCGAGAAGCAAGAACATAGCCAGCGCCTTGTGTTTGGGAGTCAGCAGCTGCTGGACTTTTGCGATTGCTTTCACTGTGCACTGAATGCCAGGACGGCATGTGCACGTTAAAACAGGGAGCTGGGCAAGAGCAGTAATCGAAAGATCACGGCCGTCAGAAAGCAGTTTATATATTGCCCTGAAAAGAGCAGTGTTTTTGGAGTGTGCAGTAAAATCGTGTTTCTGGACAAGGGAGGCATAAGTGCGCTGCGCTCCTAAGCTATCTCCCTGCGAGACACACTGTCAAAGCTTTTCGTTATCATGCAGTCTAGTGCAGACGCACACTACGGCTCTCCGGAGCTGTCCGAAGCCAAGCGCCGGTGGCCGGCGTCTTTCGGCTGAAGCAGCGCTTCGGAGCGTACGGCTGTTGTGTGCGCGAAGCAGCCGCTTCTCCTGCTCCGCGAGCCGGACAGAGCGGTAGCTTGTACGAGGGCGAAGAACGAAGCCGCAGAGCACCGGCCTTCTGCGCGCACCCTAAGGACTTCTAGAGGACCGTGGTGGCCGCTCGCCTGCCTCTTCAATTCCATTCTAGCATCCTTATGGAAGGTGTTCCAGGACAATTTTCCTGAGTTTTGAATTCGTCCTGATGCAGCCCCACGTTGGAAACTCGTGCTCGTCCTCTGAGTCTCCGAGTGCAGAGACGTCGATGGCAACTGCAGAAATGAAGGGCTGCGTTGAGTTGTCGAGAAGCAAGAACATAGGCAGCGCCTTGTGTTTGGGAGTCAGCAGCTGCTGGACTTTTGCGATTGCTTTCACTGTGCACTGAATGCCAGGACGGCATGTGCACGTTAAAACAGGGAGCTGGGCAAGAGCAGTAATCGAAAGATCACGGCCGTCAGAAAGCAGTTTATATATTGCCCTGGAAAGAGCAGTGTTTTTGGAGTGTGCAGTAAAATCGTGTTTCTGGACAAGGGAGGCATAAGTGCGCTGCGCTCCTAAGCTATCTCCCTGCGAGACACACTGTCAAAGCTTTTCGTTATCATGCAGTCTAGTGCAGACGCACACTACGGCTCTCCGGAGCTGTCCGAAGCCAAGCGCCGGTGGCCGGCGTCTTTCGGCTGAAGCAGCGCTTCGGAGCGTACGGCTGTTGTGTGCGCGAAGCAGCCGCTTCTCCTGCTCCGCGAGCCGGACAGAGCGGTAGCTTGTACGAGGGCGAAGAACGAAGCCGCAGAGCACCGGCCTTCTGCGCGCACCCTAAGGACTGCTAGAGGACCGTGGTGGCCGCTCGCCTGCCCCTTCAATTCCCTTCTAGCATGCTTATGGAAGGTGTTTCAGGACAATTTTCCTGAGTTTTGAATTCGTCCTGATGCAGCCCCACGTTGGAAACTCGTGCTCGTCCTCTGAGTCTCCGAGTGCAGAGACCTCGATGGCAACTGCAGAAATGAAGGGCTGCGTTGAGTTGTCGAGAAGCAAGAACATAGGCAGCGCCTTGTGTTTGGGAGTCAGCAGCTGCTGGACTTTTGCGATTGCTTTCACTGTGCACTGAATGCCAGGACGGCATGTGCACGTTAAAACAGGGAGCTGGGCAAGAGCAGTAATCGAAAGATCACGGCCGTCAGAAAGCAGTTTATATATTGCCCTGGAAAGAGCAGTGTTTTTGGAGTGTGCAGTAAAATCGTGTTTCTGGACAAGGGAGGCATAAGTGCGCTGCGCTCCTAAGCTATCTCCCTGCGAGACACACTGTCAAAGCTTTTCGTTATCATGCAGTCTAGTGCAGACGCACACTACGGCTCTCCGGAGCTGTCCGAAGCCAAGCGCCGGTGGCCGGCGTCTTTCGGCTGAAGCAGCGCTTCGGAGCGTACGGCTGTTGTGTGCGCGAAGCAGCCGCTTCTCCTGCTCCGCGAGCCGGACAGAGCGGTAGCTTGTACGAGGGCGAAGAACGAAGCCGCAGAGCACCGGCCTTCTGCGCGCACCCTAAGGACTTCTAGAGGACCGTGGTGGTCGCTCGCCTGCCTCTTCAATTCCATTCTAGCATCCTTATGGAAGGTGTTCCAGGACAATTTTCCTGAGTTTTGAATTCGTCCTGATGCAGCCCCACGTTGGAAACTCGTGCTCGTCCTCTGAGTCTCCGAGTGCAGAGACCTCGATGGCAACTGCAGAAATGAAGGGCTGCGTTGAGTTGTCGAGAAGCAAGAACATAGCCAGCGCCTTGTGTTTGGGAGTCAGCAGCTGCTGGACTTTTGCGATTGCTTTCACTGTGCACTGAATGCCAGGACGGCATGTGCACGTTAAAACAGGGAGCTGGGCAAGAGCAGTAATCGAAAGATCACGGCCGTCAGAAAGCAGTTTATATATTGCCCTGGAAAGAGCAGTGTTTTTGGAGTGTGCAGTAAAATCGTGTTTCTGGACAAGGGAGGCATAAGTGCGCTGCGCTCCTAAGCTATCTCCCTGCGAGACACACTGCCAAAGCTTTTCGTTATCATGCAGTCTAGTGCAGACGCACACTACGGCTCTCCGGAGCTCTCCGAAGCCAAGCGCCGGTGGCCGGCGTCTTTCGGCTGAAGCAGCGCTTCGGAGCGTACGGCTGTTGTGTGCGCGAAGCAGTCGCTTCTCCTGCTCCGCGAGCCGGACAGAGCGGTAGCTTGTACGAGGGCGAAGAACGAAGCCGCAGAGCACCGGCCTTCTGCGCGCACCCTAAGGACTGCTAGAGGACCGTGGTGGCCGCTCGCCTGCCCCTTCAATTCCCTTCTAGCATGCTTATGGAAGGTGTTCCAGGACAATATTCCTGAGTCTTGAATTCCTCCTGATGCAGCCCCTCCTGGGAAACAACTGCTCGTCGTCTGAGTCTCCAAGTGCAGAGACCTCGATGGCAACTGCAGAAATGAAGGGCTGCGTTGAGTTGTCGAGAAGCAAGAACATAGGCAGCGCCTTGTGTTTGGGAGTCAGCAGCTGCTGGACTTTTGCGATTGCTTTCACTGTGCACTGAATGCCAGGACGGCATGTGCACGTTAAAACAGGGAGCTGGGCAAGAGCAGTAATCGAAAGATCACGGCCGTCAGAAAGCAGCTTATATATTGCCCAGAAAAGAGCACTGTTTTTGGAGTGTGCAGTAAAATCGTGTTTCTGGACAAGGGAGGCATAAGTGCGCTGCGCTCCTAAGCTATCTCCCTGCTAAGACACACTGCCAAAGCTTTTCGTTATCATGCAGTCTAGTGCAGACGCACACTACGGCTCTCCGGAGCTGTCCGAAGCCAAGCGCCGGTGGCCGGCGTCTTTCGGCTGAAGCAGCGCTTCGGAGCGTACGGCTGTTGTGTGCGCGAAGCAGCCGCTTCTCCTGCTCCGCGAGCCGGACAGAGCGGTAGCTTGTACGAGGGCGAAGAACGAAGCCGCAGAGCACCGGCCTTCTGCGCGCACCCTAAGGACTGCGAGAGGACCGTGGTGGCCGCTCGCCTGCCTCTTCAATTCCATTCTAGCATGCTTATGCAAGGTGTTCCAGGACAATTTTCCTGAGTTTTGAATTCGTCCTGATGCAGCCCCTCGTTGGAAACTCGTGCTCGTCCTCTGAGTCTCCGAGTGCAGAGACCTCGATGTCAACTGCAGAAATGAAGGGCTGCGTTGAGTTGTCGAGAAGCAAGAACATAGGCAGCGCCTTGTGTTTGGGAGTCAGCAGCTGCTGGACTTTTGCGATTGCTTTCACTGTGCACTGAATGCCAGGACGGCATGTGCACGTTAAAACAGGGAGCTGGGCAAGAGCAGTAATCGAAAGATCACGGCCGTCAGAAAGCAGTTTATATATTGCCCTGAAAAGAGCAGTGTTTTTGGAGTGTGCAGTAAAATCGTGTTTCTGGACAAGGGAGGCATAAGTGCGCTGCGCTCCTAAGCTATCTCCCTGCGAGACACACTGCCAAAGCTTTTCGTTATCATGCAGTCTAGTGCAGACGCACACTACGGCTCTCCGGAGCTGTCCGAAGCCAAGCGCCGGTGGCCGGCGTCTTTCGGCTGAAGCAGCGCTTCGGAGCGTACGGCTGTTGTGTGCGCGAAGCAGCCGCTTCTCCTGCTCCGCGAGCCGGACAGAGCGGTAGCTTGTACGAGGGCGAAGAACGAAGCCGCAGAGCACCGGCCTTCTGCGCGCACCCTAAGGACTGCGAGAGGACCGTGGTGGCCGCTCGCCTGCCCCTTCAATTCCCTTCTAGCATGCTTATGGAAGGTGTTCCAGGACAATATTCCTGAGTCTTGAATTCCTCCTGATGCAGCCCCTCCTGGGAAACAACTGCTCGTCGTCTGAGTCTCCAAGTGCAGAGACCTCGATGTCAACTGCAGAAATGAAGGGCTGCGTTGAGTTGTCGAGAAGCAAGAACATAGCCAGCGCCTTGTGTTTGGGAGTCAGCAGCTGCTGGACTTTTGCGATTGCTTTCACTGTGCACTGAATGCCTGCACGGCATGTGCACGTTAAAACAGGGAGCTGGGCAAGAGCAGTAATCGAAAGATCACGGCCGTCAGAAAGCAGTTTATATATTGCCCTGAAAAGAGCAGTGTTTTTGGAGTGTGCAGTAAAATCGTGTTTCTGGACAAGGGAGGCATAAGTGCGCTGCGCTCCTAAGCTATCTCCCTGCGAGACACACTGTCAAAGCTTTTCGTTATCATGCAGTCTAGTGCAGACGCACACTACGGCTCTCCGGAGCTGTCCGAAGCCAAGCGCCGGTGGCCGGCGTCTTTCGGCTGAAGCAGCGCTTCGGAGCGTACGGCTGTTGTGTGCGCGAAGCAGCCGCTTCTCCTGCTCCGCGAGCCGGACAGAGCGGTAGCTTGTACGAGGGCGAAGAACGAAGCCGCAGAGCACCGGCCTTCTGCGCGCACCCTAAGGACTGCGAGAGGACCGTGGTGGCCGCTCGCCTGCCTCTTCAATTCCATTCTAGCATCCTTATGGAAGGTGTTCCAGGACAATTTTCCTGAGTTTTGAATTCGTCCTGATGCAGCCCCACGTTGGAAACTCGTGCTCGTCCTCTGATTCTCCGACATGCAGAGACCTCGATGGCAACTGCAGAAATGAAGGGCTGCGTTGAGTTGTCGAGAAGCAAGAACATAGGCAGCGCCTTGTGTTTGGGAGTCAGCAGCTGCTGGACTTTTGCGATTGCTTTCACTGTGCACTGAATGCCAGGACGGCATGTGCACGTTAAAACAGGGAGCTGGGCAAGAGCAGTAATCGAAAGATCACGGCCGTCAGAAAGCAGTTTATATATTGCCCTGAAAAGAGCAGTGTTTTTGGAGTGTGCAGTAAAATCGTGTTTCTGGACAAGGGAGGCATAAGTGCGCTGCGCTCCTAAGCTATCTCCCTGCGAGACACACTGTCAAAGCTTTTCGTTATCATGCAGTCTAGTGCAGACGCACACTACGGCTCTCCGGAGCTGTCCGAAGCCAAGCGCCGGTGGCCGGCGTCTTTCGGCTGAAGCAGCGCTTCGGAGCGTACGGCTGTTGTGTGCGCGAAGCAGCCGCTTCTCCTGCTCCGCGAGCCGGACAGAGCGGTAGCTTGTACGAGGGCGAAGAACGAAGCCGCAGAGCACCGGCCTTCTGCGCGCACCCTAAGGACTTCTAGAGGACCGTGGTGGCCGCTCGCCTGCCTCTTCAATTCCATTCTAGCATCCTTATGGAAGGTGTTCCAGGACAATTTTCCTGAGTTTTGAATTCGTCCTGATGCAGCCCCACGTTGGAAACTCGTGCTCGTTCTCTGAGTCTCCGAGTGCAGAGACCTCGATGGCAACTGCAGAAATGAAGGGCTGCGTTGAGTTGTCGAGAAGCAAGAACATAGCCAGCGCCTTGTGTTTGGGAGTCAGCAGCTGCTGGACTTTTGCGATTGCTTTCACTGTGCACTGAATGCCAGGACGGCATGTGCACGTTAAAACAGGGAGCTGGGCAAGAGCAGTAATCGAAAGATCACGGCCGTCAGAAAGCAGCTTATATATTGCCCAGAAAAGAGCACTGTTTTTGGAGTGTGCAGTAAAATCGTGTTTCTGGACAAGGGAGGCATAAGTGCGCTGCGCTCCTAAGCTATCTCCCTGCTAAGACACACTGCCAAAGCTTTTCGTTATCATGCAGTCTAGTGCAGACGCACACTACGGCTCTCCGGAGCTGTCCGAAGCCAAGCGCCGGTCGCCGGCGTCTTTCGGCTGAAGCAGCGCTTCGGAGCGTACGGCTGTTGTGTGCGCGAAGCAGCCGCTTCTCCTGCTCCGCGAGCCGGACAGAGCGGTAGCTTGTACGAGGGCGAAGAACGAAGCCGCAGAGCACCGGCCTTCTGCGCGCACCCTAAGGACTGCGAGAGGACCGTGGTGGCCGCTCGCCTGCCTCTTCAATTCCATTCTAGCATCATTATGGAAGGTGTTCCAGGACAATTTTCCTGAGTTTTGAATTCGTCCTGATGCAGCCCCACGTTGGAAACTCGTGCTCGTCCTCTGAGTCTCCGAGTGCAGAGACCTCGATGGCAACTGCAGAAATGAAGGGCTGCGTTGAGTTGTCGAGAAGCAAGAACATAGGCAGCGCCTTGTGTTTGGGAGTCAGCAGCTGCTGGACTTTTGCGATTGCTTTCACTGTGCACTGAATGCCAGGACGGCATGTGCACGTTAAAACAGGGAGCTGGGCAAGAGCAGTAATCGAAAGATCACGGCCGTCAGAAAGCAGTTTATATATTGCCCTGGAAAGAGCAGTGTTTTTGGAGTGTGCAGTAAAATCGTGTTTCTGGACAAGGGAGGCATAAGTGCGCTGCGCTCCTAAGCTATCTCCCTGCGAGACACACTGTCAAAGCTTTTCGTTATCATGCAGTCTAGTGCAGACGCACACTACGGCTCTCCGGAGCTGTCCGAAGCCAAGCGCCGGTGGCCGGCGTCTTTCGGCTGAAGCAGCGCTTCGGAGCGTACGGCTGTTGTGTGCGCGAAGCAGCCGCTTCTCCTGCTCCGGGAGCCGGACAGAGCGGTAGCTTGTACGAGGGCGAAGAACGAAGCCGCAGAGCACCGGCCTTCTGCGCGCACCCTAAGGACTTCTAGAGGACCGTGGTGGTCGCTCGCCTGCCTCTTCAATTCCATTCTAGCATCCTTATGGAAGGTGTTCCAGGACAATTTTCCTGAGTTTTGAATTCGTCCTGATGCAGCCCCACGTTGGAAACTCGTGCTCGTCCTCTGAGTCTCCGAGTGCAGAGACCTCGATGGCAACTGCAGAAATGAAGGGCTGCGTTGAGTTGTCGAGAAGCAAGAACATAGGCAGCGCCTTGTGTTTGGGAGTCAGCAGCTGCTGGACTTTTGCGATTGCTTTCACTGTGCACTGAATGCCAGGACGGCATGTGCACGTTAAAACAGGGAGCTGGGCAAGAGCAGTAATCGAAAGATCACGGCCGTCAGAAAGCAGTTTATATATTGCCCTGGAAAGAGCAGTGTTTTTGGAGTGTGCAGTAAAATCGTGTTTCTGGACAAGGGAGGCATAAGTGCGCTGCGCTCCTAAGCTATCTCCCTGCGAGACACACTGCCAAAGCTTTTCGTTATCATGCAGTCTAGTGCAGACGCACACTACGGCTCTCCGGAGCTGTCCGAAGCCAAGCGCCGGTGGCCGGCGTCTTTCGGCTGAAGCAGCGCTTCGGAGCGTACGGCTGTTGTGTGCGCGAAGCAGTCGCTTCTCCTGCTCCGCGAGCCGGACAGAGCGGTAGCTTGTACGAGGGCGAAGAACGAAGCCGCAGAGCACCGGCCTTCTGCGCGCACCCTAAGGACTGCTAGAGGACCGTGGTGGCCGCTCGCCTGCCCCTTCAATTCCCTTCTAGCATGCTTATGGAAGGTGTTCCAGGACAATATTCCTGAGTCTTGAATTCCTCCTGATGCAGCCCCTCCTGGGAAACAACTGCTCGTCGTCTGAGTCTCCAAGTGCAGAGACCTCGATGTCAACTGCAGAAATGAAGGGCTGCGTTGAGTTGTCGAGAAGCAAGAACATAGGCAGCGCCTTGTGTTTGGGAGTCAGCAGCTGCTGGACTTTTGCGATTGCTTTCACTGTGCACTGAATGCCAGGACGGCATGTGCACGTTAAAACAGGGAGCTGGGCAAGAGCAGTAATCGAAAGATCACGGCCGTCAGAAAGCAGCTTATATATTGCCCAGAAAAGAGCACTGTTTTTGGAGTGTGCAGTAAAATCGTGTTTCTGGACAAGGGAGGCATAAGTGCGCTGCGCTCCTAAGCTATCTCCCTGCTAAGACACACTGCCAAAGCTTTTCGTTATCATGCAGTCTAGTGCAGACGCACACTACGGCTCTCCGGAGCTGTCCGAAGCCAAGCGCCGGTGGCCGGCGTCTTTCGGCTGAAGCAGCGCTTCGGAGCGTACGGCTGTTGTGTGCGCGAAGCAGCCGCTTCTCCTGCTCCGCGAGCCGGACAGAGCGGTAGCTTGTACGAGGGCGAAGAACGAAGCCGCAGAGCACCGGCCTTCTGCGCGCACCCTAAGGACTGCGAGAGGACCGTGGTGGCCGCTCGCCTGCCTCTTCAATTCCATTCTAGCATGCTTATGCAAGGTGTTCCAGGACAATTTTCCTGAGTTTTGAATTCGTCCTGATGCAGCCCCTCGTTGGAAACTCGTGCTCGTCCTCTGAGTCTCCGAGTGCAGAGACCTCGATGTCAACTGCAGAAATGAAGGGCTGCGTTGAGTTGTCGAGAAGCAAGAACATAGGCAGCGCCTTGTGTTTGGGAGTCAGCAGCTGCTGGACTTTTGCGATTGCTTTCACTGTGCACTGAATGCCTGCACGGCATGTGCACGTTAAAACAGGGAGCTGGGCAAGAGCAGTAATCGAAAGATCACGGCCGTCAGAAAGCAGTTTATATATTGCCCTGAAAAGAGCAGTGTTTTTGGAGTGTGCAGTAAAATCGTGTTTCTGGACAAGGGAGGCATAAGTGCGCTGCGCTCCTAAGCTATCTCCCTGCGAGACACACTGCCAAAGCTTTTCGTTATCATGCAGTCTAGTGCAGACGCACACTACGGCTCTCCGGAGCTGTCCGAAGCCAAGCGCCGGTGGCCGGCGTCTTTCGGCTGAAGCAGCGCTTCGGAGCGTACGGCTGTTGTGTGCGCGAAGCAGCCGCTTCTCCTGCTCCGCGAGCCGGACAGAGCGGTAGCTTGTACGAGGGCGAAGAACGAAGCCGCAGAGCACCGGCCTTCTGCGCGCACCCTAAGGACTGCGAGAGGACCGTGGTGGCCGCTCGCCTGCCCCTTCAATTCCCTTCTAGCATGCTTATGGAAGGTGTTCCAGGACAATATTCCTGAGTCTTGAATTCCTCCTGATGCAGCCCCTCCTGGGAAACAACTGCTCGTCGTCTGAGTCTCCAAGTGCAGAGACCTCGATGTCAACTGCAGAAATGAAGGGCTGCGTTGAGTTGTCGAGAAGCAAGAACATAGCCAGCGCCTTGTGTTTGGGAGTCAGCAGCTGCTGGACTTTTGCGATTGCTTTCACTGTGCACTGAATGCCTGCACGGCATGTGCACGTTAAAACAGGGAGCTGGGCAAGAGCAGTAATCGAAAGATCACGGCCGTCAGAAAGCAGTTTATATATTGCCCTGAAAAGAGCAGTGTTTTTGGAGTGTGCAGTAAAATCGTGTTTCTGGACAAGGGAGGCATAAGTGCGCTGCGCTCCTAAGCTATCTCCCTGCGAGACACACTGTCAAAGCTTTTCGTTATCATGCAGTCTAGTGCAGACGCACACTACGGCTCTCCGGAGCTGTCCGAAGCCAAGCGCCGGTGGCCGGCGTCTTTCGGCTGAAGCAGCGCTTCGGAGCGTACGGCTGTTGTGTGCGCGAAGCAGCCGCTTCTCCTGCTCCGCGAGCCGGACAGAGCGGTAGCTTGTACGAGGGCGAAGAACGAAGCCGCAGAGCACCGGCCTTCTGCGCGCACCCTAAGGACTTCTAGAGGACCGTGGTGGCCGCTCGCCTGCCTCTTCAATTCCATTCTAGCATCCTTATGGAAGGTGTTCCAGGACAATTTTCCTGAGTTTTGAATTCGTCCTGATGCAGCCCCACGTTGGAAACTCGTGCTCGTCCTCTGAGTCTCCGAGTGCAGAGACCTCGATGGCAACTGCAGAAATGAAGGGCTGCGTTGAGTTGTCGAGAAGCAAGAACATAGGCAGCGCCTTGTGTTTGGGAGTCAGCAGCTGCTGGACTTTTGCGATTGCTTTCACTGTGCACTGAATGCCAGGACGGCATGTGCACGTTAAAACAGGGAGCTGGGCAAGAGCAGTAATCGAAAGATCACGGCCGTCAGAAAGCAGTTTATATATTGCCCTGGAAAGAGCAGTGTTTTTGGAGTGTGCAGTAAAATCGTGTTTCTGGACAAGGGAGGCATAAGTGCGCTGCGCTCCTAAGCTATCTCCCTGCGAGACACACTGTCAAAGCTTTTCGTTATCATGCAGTCTAGTGCAGACGCACACTACGGCTCTCCGGAGCTGTCCGAAGCCAAGCGCCGGTGGCCGGCGTCTTTCGGCTGAAGCAGCGCTTCGGAGCGTACGGCTGTTGTGTGCGCGAAGCAGCCGCTTCTCCTGCTCCGCGAGCCGGACAGAGCGGTAGCTTGTACGAGGGCGAAGAACGAAGCCGCAGAGCACCGGCCTTCTGCGCGCACCCTAAGGACTGCTAGAGGACCGTGGTGGCCGCTCGCCTGCCCCTTCAATTCCCTTCTAGCATGCTTATGGAAGGTGTTTCAGGACAATTTTCCTGAGTTTTGAATTCGTCCTGATGCAGCCCCACGTTGGAAACTCGTGCTCGTCCTCTGAGTCTCCGAGTGCAGAGACCTCGATGGCAACTGCAGAAATGAAGGGCTGCGTTGAGTTGTCGAGAAGCAAGAACATAGGCAGCGCCTTGTGTTTGGGAGTCAGCAGCTGCTGGACTTTTGCGATTGCTTTCACTGTGCACTGAATGCCTGCACGGCATGTGCACGTTAAAACAGGGAGCTGGGCAAGAGCAGTAATCGAAAGATCACGGCCGTCAGAAAGCAGTTTATATATTGCCCTGGAAAGAGCAGTGTTTTTGGAGTGTGCAGTAAAATCGTGTTTCTGGACAAGGGAGGCATAAGTGCGCTGCGCTCCTAAGCTATCTCCCTGCGAGACACACTGTCAAAGCTTTTCGTTATCATGCAGTCTAGTGCAGACGCACACTACGGCTCTCCGGAGCTGTCCGAAGCCAAGCGCCGGTGGCCGGCGTCTTTCGGCTGAAGCAGCGCTTCGGAGCGTACGGCTGTTGTGTGCGCGAAGCAGCCGCTTCTCCTGCTCCGCGAGCCGGACAGAGCGGTAGCTTGTACGAGGGCGAAGAACGAAGCCGCAGAGCACCGGCCTTCTGCGCGCACCCTAAGGACTTCTAGAGGACCGTGGTGGTCGCTCGCCTGCCTCTTCAATTCCATTCTAGCATCCTTATGGAAGGTGTTCCAGGACAATTTTCCTGAGTTTTGAATTCGTCCTGATGCAGCCCCACGTTGGAAACTCGTGCTCGTCCTCTGAGTCTCCGAGTGCAGAGACCTCGATGGCAACTGCAGAAATGAAGGGCTGCGTTGAGTTGTCGAGAAGCAAGAACATAGGCAGCGCCTTGTGTTTGGGAGTCAGCAGCTGCTGGACTTTTGCGATTGCTTTCACTGTGCACTGAATGCCAGGACGGCATGTGCACGTTAAAACAGGGAGCTGGGCAAGAGCAGTAATCGAAAGATCACGGCCGTCAGAAAGCAGTTTATATATTGCCCTGGAAAGAGCAGTGTTTTTGGAGTGTGCAGTAAAATCGTGTTTCTGGACAAGGGAGGCATAAGTGCGCTGCGCTCCTAAGCTATCTCCCTGCGAGACACACTGCCAAAGCTTTTCGTTATCATGCAGTCTAGTGCAGACGCACACTACGGCTCTCCGGAGCTGTCCGAAGCCAAGCGCCGGTGGCCGGCGTCTTTCGGCTGAAGCAGCGCTTCGGAGCGTACGGCTGTTGTGTGCGCGAAGCAGTCGCTTCTCCTGCTCCGCGAGCCGGACAGAGCGGTAGCTTGTACGAGGGCGAAGAACGAAGCCGCAGAGCACCGGCCTTCTGCGCGCACCCTAAGGACTGCTAGAGGACCGTGGTGGCCGCTCGCCTGCCCCTTCAATTCCCTTCTAGCATGCTTATGGAAGGTGTTCCAGGACAATATTCCTGAGTCTTGAATTCCTCCTGATGCAGCCCCTCCTGGGAAACAACTGCTCGTCGTCTGAGTCTCCAAGTGCAGAGACCTCGATGGCAACTGCAGAAATGAAGGGCTGCGTTGAGTTGTCGAGAAGCAAGAACATAGGCAGCGCCTTGTGTTTGGGAGTCAGCAGCTGCTGGACTTTTGCGATTGCTTTCACTGTGCACTGAATGCCAGGACGGCATGTGCACGTTAAAACAGGGAGCTGGGCAAGAGCAGTAATCGAAAGATCACGGCCGTCAGAAAGCAGCTTATATATTGCCCAGAAAAGAGCACTGTTTTTGGAGTGTGCAGTAAAATCGTGTTTCTGGACAAGGGAGGCATAAGTGCGCTGCGCTCCTAAGCTATCTCCCTGCTAAGACACACTGCCAAAGCTTTTCGTTATCATGCAGTCTAGTGCAGACGCACACTACGGCTCTCCGGAGCTGTCCGAAGCCAAGCGCCGGTGGCCGGCGTCTTTCGGCTGAAGCAGCGCTTCGGAGCGTACGGCTGTTGTGTGCGCGAAGCAGCCGCTTCTCCTGCTCCGCGAGCCGGACAGAGCGGTAGCTTGTACGAGGGCGAAGAACGAAGCCGCAGAGCACCGGCCTTCTGCGCGCACCCTAAGGACTGCGAGAGGACCGTGGTGGCCGCTCGCCTGCCTCTTCAATTCCATTCTAGCATGCTTATGCAAGGTGTTCCAGGACAATTTTCCTGAGTTTTGAATTCGTCCTGATGCAGCCCCTCGTTGGAAACTCGTGCTCGTCCTCTGAGTCTCCGAGTGCAGAGACCTCGATGTCAACTGCAGAAATGAAGGGCTGCGTTGAGTTGTCGAGAAGCAAGAACATAGGCAGCGCCTTGTGTTTGGGAGTCAGCAGCTGCTGGACTTTTGCGATTGCTTTCACTGTGCACTGAATGCCTGCACGGCATGTGCACGTTAAAACAGGGAGCTGGGCAAGAGCAGTAATCGAAAGATCACGGCCGTCAGAAAGCAGTTTATATATTGCCCTGAAAAGAGCAGTGTTTTTGGAGTGTGCAGTAAAATCGTGTTTCTGGACAAGGGAGGCATAAGTGCGCTGCGCTCCTAAGCTATCTCCCTGCGAGACACACTGTCAAAGCTTTTCGTTATCATGCAGTCTAGTGCAGACGCACACTACGGCTCTCCGGAGCTGTCCGAAGCCAAGCGCCGGTGGCCGGCGTCTTTCGGCTGAAGCAGCGCTTCGGAGCGTACGGCTGTTGTGTGCGCGAAGCAGCCGCTTCTCCTGCTCCGCGAGCCGGACAGAGCGGTAGCTTGTACGAGGGCGAAGAACGAAGCCGCAGAGCACCGGCCTTCTGCGCGCACCCTAAGGACTGCTAGAGGACCGTGGTGGCCGCTCGCCTGCCCCTTCAATTCCCTTCTAGCATGCTTATGGAAGGTGTTTCAGGACAATTTTCCTGAGTTTTGAATTCGTCCTGATGCAGCCCCACGTTGGAAACTCGTGCTCGTCCTCTGATTCTCCGACATGCAGAGACCTCGATGGCAACTGCAGAAATGAAGGGCTGCGTTGAGTTGTCGAGAAGCAAGAACATAGGCAGCGCCTTGTGTTTGGGAGTCAGCAGCTGCTGGACTTTTGCGATTGCTTTCACTGTGCACTGAATGCCAGGACGGCATGTGCACGTTAAAACAGGGAGCTGGGCAAGAGCAGTAATCGAAAGATCACGGCCGTCAGAAAGCAGTTTATATATTGCCCTGAAAAGAGCAGTGTTTTTGGAGTGTGCAGTAAAATCGTGTTTCTGGACAAGGGAGGCATAAGTGCGCTGCGCTCCTAAGCTATCTCCCTGCGAGACACACTGTCAAAGCTTTTCGTTATCATGCAGTCTAGTGCAGACGCACACTACGGCTCTCCGGAGCTGTCCGAAGCCAAGCGCCGGTGGCCGGCGTCTTTCGGCTGAAGCAGCGCTTCGGAGCGTACGGCTGTTGTGTGCGCGAAGCAGCCGCTTCTCCTGCTCCGCGAGCCGGACAGAGCGGTAGCTTGTACGAGGGCGAAGAACGAAGCCGCAGAGCACCGGCCTTCTGCGCGCACCCTAAGGACTTCTAGAGGACCGTGGTGGCCGCTCGCCTGCCTCTTCAATTCCATTCTAGCATCCTTATGGAAGGTGTTCCAGGACAATTTTCCTGAGTTTTGAATTCGTCCTGATGCAGCCCCACGTTGGAAACTCGTGCTCGTCCTCTGAGTCTCCGAGTGCAGAGACCTCGATGGCAACTGCAGAAATGAAGGGCTGCGTTGAGTTGTCGAGAAGCAAGAACATAGCCAGCGCCTTGTGTTTGGGAGTCAGCAGCTGCTGGACTTTTGCGATTGCTTTCACTGTGCACTGAATGCCAGGACGGCATGTGCACGTTAAAACAGGGAGCTGGGCAAGAGCAGTAATCGAAAGATCACGGCCGTCAGAAAGCAGTTTATATATTGCCCTGGAAAGAGCAGTGTTTTTGGAGTGTGCAGTAAAATCGTGTTTCTGGACAAGGGAGGCATAAGTGCGCTGCGCTCCTAAGCTATCTCCCTGCGAGACACACTGTCAAAGCTTTTCGTTATCATGCAGTCTAGTGCAGACGCACACTACGGCTCTCCGGAGCTGTCCGAAGCCAAGCGCCGGTGGCCGGCGTCTTTCGGCTGAAGCAGCGCTTCGGAGCGTACGGCTGTTGTGTGCGCGAAGCAGCCGCTTCTCCTGCTCCGCGAGCCGGACAGAGCGGTAGCTTGTACGAGGGCGAAGAACGAAGCCGCAGAGCACCGGCCTTCTGCGCGCACCCTAAGGACTGCTAGAGGACCGTGGTGGCCGCTCGCCTGCCCCTTCAATTCCCTTCTAGCATGCTTATTGAAGGTGTTTCAGGACAATTTTCCTGAGTTTTGAATTCGTCCTGATGCAGCCCCACGTTGGAAACTCGTGCTCGTCCTCTGAGTCTCCGAGTGCAGAGACCTCGATGGCAACTGCAGAAATGAAGGGCTGCGTTGAGTTGTCGAGAAGCAAGAACATAGGCAGCGCCTTGTGTTTGGGAGTCAGCAGCTGCTGGACTTTTGCGATTGCTTTCACTGTGCACTGAATGCCTGCACGGCATGTGCACGTTAAAACAGGGAGCTGGGCAAGAGCAGTAATCGAAAGATCACGGCCGTCAGAAAGCAGTTTATATATTGCCCTGGAAAGAGCAGTGTTTTTGGAGTGTGCAGTAAAATCGTGTTTCTGGACAAGGGAGGCATAAGTGCGCTGCGCTCCTAAGCTATCTCCCTGCGAGACACACTGTCAAAGCTTTTCGTTATCATGCAGTCTAGTGCAGACGCACACTACGGCTCTCCGGAGCTGTCCGAAGCCAAGCGCCGGTGGCCGGCGTCTTTCGGCTGAAGCAGCGCTTCGGAGCGTACGGCTGTTGTGTGCGCGAAGCAGCCGCTTCTCCTGCTCCGCGAGCCGGACAGAGCGGTAGCTTGTACGAGGGCGAAGAACGAAGCCGCAGAGCACCGGCCTTCTGCGCGCACCCTAAGGACTTCTAGAGGACCGTGGTGGTCGCTCGCCTGCCTCTTCAATTCCATTCTAGCATCCTTATGGAAGGTGTTCCAGGACAATTTTCCTGAGTTTTGAATTCGTCCTGATGCAGCCCCACGTTGGAAACTCGTGCTCGTCCTCTGAGTCTCCGAGTGCAGAGACCTCGATGGCAACTGCAGAAATGAAGGGCTGCGTTGAGTTGTCGAGAAGCAAGAACATAGGCAGCGCCTTGTGTTTGGGAGTCAGCAGCTGCTGGACTTTTGCGATTGCTTTCACTGTGCACTGAATGCCAGGACGGCATGTGCACGTTAAAACAGGGAGCTGGGCAAGAGCAGTAATCGAAAGATCACGGCCGTCAGAAAGCAGTTTATATATTGCCCTGGAAAGAGCAGTGTTTTTGGAGTGTGCAGTAAAATCGTGTTTCTGGACAAGGGAGGCATAAGTGCGCTGCGCTCCTAAGCTATCTCCCTGCGAGACACACTGCCAAAGCTTTTCGTTATCATGCAGTCTAGTGCAGACGCACACTACGGCTCTCCGGAGCTCTCCGAAGCCAAGCGCCGGTGGCCGGCGTCTTTCGGCTGAAGCAGCGCTTCGGAGCGTACGGCTGTTGTGTGCGCGAAGCAGTCGCTTCTCCTGCTCCGCGAGCCGGACAGAGCGGTAGCTTGTACGAGGGCGAAGAACGAAGCCGCAGAGCACCGGCCTTCTGCGCGCACCCTAAGGACTGCTAGAGGACCGTGGTGGCCGCTCGCCTGCCCCTTCAATTCCCTTCTAGCATGCTTATGGAAGGTGTTCCAGGACAATATTCCTGAGTCTTGAATTCCTCCTGATGCAGCCCCTCCTGGGAAACAACTGCTCGTCGTCTGAGTCTCCAAGTGCAGAGACCTCGATGTCAACTGCAGAAATGAAGGGCTGCGTTGAGTTGTCGAGAAGCAAGAACATAGGCAGCGCCTTGTGTTTGGGAGTCAGCAGCTGCTGGACTTTTGCGATTGCTTTCACTGTGCACTGAATGCCAGGACGGCATGTGCACGTTAAAACAGGGAGCTGGGCAAGAGCAGTAATCGAAAGATCACGGCCGTCAGAAAGCAGCTTATATATTGCCCAGAAAAGAGCACTGTTTTTGGAGTGTGCAGTAAAATCGTGTTTCTGGACAAGGGAGGCATAAGTGCGCTGCGCTCCTAAGCTATCTCCCTGCTAAGACACACTGCCAAAGCTTTTCGTTATCATGCAGTCTAGTGCAGACGCACACTACGGCTCTCCGGAGCTGTCCGAAGCCAAGCGCCGGTGGCCGGCGTCTTTCGGCTGAAGCAGCGCTTCGGAGCGTACGGCTGTTGTGTGCGCGAAGCAGCCGCTTCTCCTGCTCCGCGAGCCGGACAGAGCGGTAGCTTGTACGAGGGCGAAGAACGAAGCCGCAGAGCACCGGCCTTCTGCGCGCACCCTAAGGACTGCGAGAGGACCGTGGTGGCCGCTCGCCTGCCTCTTCAATTCCATTCTAGCATGCTTATGCAAGGTGTTCCAGGACAATTTTCCTGAGTTTTGAATTCGTCCTGATGCAGCCCCTCGTTGGAAACTCGTGCTCGTCCTCTGAGTCTCCGAGTGCAGAGACCTCGATGTCAACTGCAGAAATGAAGGGCTGCGTTGAGTTGTCGAGAAGCAAGAACATAGGCAGCGCCTTGTGTTTGGGAGTCAGCAGCTGCTGGACTTTTGCGATTGCTTTCACTGTGCACTGAATGCCTGCACGGCATGTGCACGTTAAAACAGGGAGCTGGGCAAGAGCAGTAATCGAAAGATCACGGCCGTCAGAAAGCAGTTTATATATTGCCCTGAAAAGAGCAGTGTTTTTGGAGTGTGCAGTAAAATCGTGTTTCTGGACAAGGGAGGCATAAGTGCGCTGCGCTCCTAAGCTATCTCCCTGCGAGACACACTGCCAAAGCTTTTCGTTATCATGCAGTCTAGTGCAGACGCACACTACGGCTCTCCGGAGCTGTCCGAAGCCAAGCGCCGGTGGCCGGCGTCTTTCGGCTGAAGCAGCGCTTCGGAGCGTACGGCTGTTGTGTGCGCGAAGCAGCCGCTTCTCCTGCTCCGCGAGCCGGACAGAGCGGTAGCTTGTACGAGGGCGAAGAACGAAGCCGCAGAGCACCGGCCTTCTGCGCGCACCCTAAGGACTGCGAGAGGACCGTGGTGGCCGCTCGCCTGCCCCTTCAATTCCCTTCTAGCATGCTTATGGAAGGTGTTCCAGGACAATATTCCTGAGTCTTGAATTCCTCCTGATGCAGCCCCTCCTGGGAAACAACTGCTCGTCGTCTGAGTCTCCAAGTGCAGAGACCTCGATGTCAACTGCAGAAATGAAGGGCTGCGTTGAGTTGTCGAGAAGCAAGAACATAGCCAGCGCCTTGTGTTTGGGAGTCAGCAGCTGCTGGACTTTTGCGATTGCTTTCACTGTGCACTGAATGCCAGGACGGCATGTGCACGTTAAAACAGGGAGCTGGGCAAGAGCAGTAATCGAAAGATCACGGCCGTCAGAAAGCAGTTTATATATTGCCCTGAAAAGAGCAGTGTTTTTGGAGTGTGCAGTAAAATCGTGTTTCTGGACAAGGGAGGCATAAGTGCGCTGCGCTCCTAAGCTATCTCCCTGCGAGACACACTGTCAAAGCTTTTCGTTATCATGCAGTCTAGTGCAGACGCACACTACGGCTCTCCGGAGCTGTCCGAAGCCAAGCGCCGGTGGCCGGCGTCTTTCGGCTGAAGCAGCGCTTCGGAGCGTACGGCTGTTGTGTGCGCGAAGCAGCCGCTTCTCCTGCTCCGCGAGCCGGACAGAGCGGTAGCTTGTACGAGGGCGAAGAACGAAGCCGCAGAGCACCGGCCTTCTGCGCGCACCCTAAGGACTTCTAGAGGACCGTGGTGGCCGCTCGCCTGCCTCTTCAATTCCATTCTAGCATCCTTATGGAAGGTGTTCCAGGACAATTTTCCTGAGTTTTGAATTCGTCCTGATGCAGCCCCACGTTGGAAACTCGTGCTCGTCCTCTGAGTCTCCGAGTGCAGAGACGTCGATGGCAACTGCAGAAATGAAGGGCTGCGTTGAGTTGTCGAGAAGCAAGAACATAGGCAGCGCCTTGTGTTTGGGAGTCAGCAGCTGCTGGACTTTTGCGATTGCTTTCACTGTGCACTGAATGCCAGGACGGCATGTGCACGTTAAAACAGGGAGCTGGGCAAGAGCAGTAATCGAAAGATCACGGCCGTCAGAAAGCAGCTTATATATTGCCCAGAAAAGAGCACTGTTTTTGGAGTGTGCAGTAAAATCGTGTTTCTGGACAAGGGAGGCATAAGTGCGCTGCGCTCCTAAGCTATCTCCCTGCTAAGACACACTGCCAAAGCTTTTCGTTATCATGCAGTCTAGTGCAGACGCACACTACGGCTCTCCGGAGCTGTCCGAAGCCAAGCGCCGGTGGCCGGCGTCTTTCGGCTGAAGCAGCGCTTCGGAGCGTACGGCTGTTGTGTGCGCGAAGCAGCCGCTTCTCCTGCTCCGCGAGCCGGACAGAGCGGTAGCTTGTACGAGGGCGAAGAACGAAGCCGCAGAGCACCGGCCTTCTGCGCGCACCCTAAGGACTGCTAGAGGACCGTGGTGGCCGCTCGCCTGCCCCTTCAATTCCCTTCTAGCATGCTTATGGAAGGTGTTTCAGGACAATTTTCCTGAGTTTTGAATTCGTCCTGATGCAGCCCCACGTTGGAAACTCGTGCTCGTCCTCTGAGTCTCCGAGTGCAGAGACCTCGATGTCAACTGCAGAAATGAAGGGCTGCGTTGAGTTGTCGAGAAGCAAGAACATAGGCAGCGCCTTGTGTTTGGGAGTCAGCAGCTGCTGGACTTTTGCGATTGCTTTCACTGTGCACTGAATGCCAGGACGGCATGTGCACGTTAAAACAGGGAGCTGGGCAAGAGCAGTAATCGAAAGATCACGGCCGTCAGAAAGCAGTTTATATATTGCCCTGAAAAGAGCAGTGTTTTTGGAGTGTGCAGTAAAATCGTGTTTCTGGACAAGGGAGGCATAAGTGCGCTGCGCTCCTAAGCTATCTCCCTGCGAGACACACTGTCAAAGCTTTTCGTTATCATGCAGTCTAGTGCAGACGCACACTACGGCTCTCCGGAGCTGTCCGAAGCCAAGCGCCGGTGGCCGGCGTCTTTCGGCTGAAGCAGCGCTTCGGAGCGTACGGCTGTTGTGTGCGCGAAGCAGCCGCTTCTCCTGCTCCGCGAGCCGGACAGAGCGGTAGCTTGTACGAGGGCGAAGAACGAAGCCGCAGAGCACCGGCCTTCTGCGCGCACCCTAAGGACTGCTAGAGGACCGTGTTGGCCGCTCGCCTGCCCCTTCAATTCCCTTCTAGCATGCTTATGGAAGGTGTTTCAGGACAATTTTCCTGAGTTTTGAATTCGTCCTGATGCAGCCCCACGTTGGAAACTCGTGCTCGTCCTCTGAGTCTCCGAGTGCAGAGACCTCGATGGCAACTGCAGAAATGAAGGGCTGCGTTGAGTTGTCGAGAAGCAAGAACATAGGCAGCGCCTTGTGTTTGGGAGTCAGCAGCTGCTGGACTTTTGCGATTGCTTTCACTGTGCACTGAATGCCAGGACGGCATGTGCACGTTAAAACAGGGAGCTGGGCAAGAGCAGTAATCGAAAGATCACGGCCGTCAGAAAGCAGCTTATATATTGCCCAGAAAAGAGCACTGTTTTTGGAGTGTGCAGTAAAATCGTGTTTCTGGACAAGGGAGGCATAAGTGCGCTGCGCTCCTAAGCTATCTCCCTGCTAAGACACACTGCCAAAGCTTTTCGTTATCATGCAGTCTAGTGCAGACGCACACTACGGCTCTCCGGAGCTGTCCGAAGCCAAGCGCCGGTGGCCGGCGTCTTTCGGCTGAAGCAGCGCTTCGGAGCGTACGGCTGTTGTGTGCGCGAAGCAGCCGCTTCTCCTGCTCCGCGAGCCGGACAGAGCGGTAGCTTGTACGAGGGCGAAGAACGAAGCCGCAGAGCACCGGCCTTCTGCGCGCACCCTAAGGACTGCTAGAGGACCGTGGTGGCCGCTCGCCTGCCCCTTCAATTCCCTTCTAGCATGCTTATGGAAGGTGTTTCAGGACAATTTTCCTGAGTTTTGAATTCGTCCTGATGCAGCCCCACGTTGGAAACTCGTGCTCGTCCTCTGAGTCTCCGAGTGCAGAGACCTCGATGTCAACTGCAGAAATGAAGGGCTGCGTTGAGTTGTCGAGAAGCAAGAACATAGGCAGCGCCTTGTGTTTGGGAGTCAGCAGCTGCTGGACTTTTGCGATTGCTTTCACTGTGCACTGAATGCCAGGACGGCATGTGCACGTTAAAACAGGGAGCTGGGCAAGAGCAGTAATCGAAAGATCACGGCCGTCAGAAAGCAGTTTATATATTGCCCTGAAAAGAGCAGTGTTTTTGGAGTGTGCAGTAAAATCGTGTTTCTGGACAAGGGAGGCATAAGTGCGCTGCGCTCCTAAGCTATCTCCCTGCGAGACACACTGTCAAAGCTTTTCGTTATCATGCAGTCTAGTGCAGACGCACACTACGGCTCTCCGGAGCTGTCCGAAGCCAAGCGCCGGTGGCCGGCGTCTTTCGGCTGAAGCAGCGCTTCGGAGCGTACGGCTGTTGTGTGCGCGAAGCAGCCGCTTCTCCTGCTCCGCGAGCCGGACAGAGCGGTAGCTTGTACGAGGGCGAAGAACGAAGCCGCAGAGCACCGGCCTTCTGCGCGCACCCTAAGGACTGCTAGAGGACCGTGTTGGCCGCTCGCCTGCCCCTTCAATTCCCTTCTAGCATGCTTATGGAAGGTGTTTCAGGACAATTTTCCTGAGTTTTGAATTCGTCCTGATGCAGCCCCACGTTGGAAACTCGTGCTCGTCCTCTGAGTCTCCGAGTGCAGAGACCTCGATGGCAACTGCAGAAATGAAGGGCTGCGTTGAGTTGTCGAGAAGCAAGAACATAGGCAGCGCCTTGTGTTTGGGAGTCAGCAGCTGCTGGACTTTTGCGATTGCTTTCACTGTGCACTGAATGCCAGGACGGCATGTGCACGTTAAAACAGGGAGCTGGGCAAGAGCAGTAATCGAAAGATCACGGCCGTCAGAAAGCAGTTTATATATTGCCCTGGAAAGAGCAGTGTTTTTGGAGTGTGCAGTAAAATCGTGTTTCTGGACAAGGGAGGCATAAGTGCGCTGCGCTCCTAAGCTATCTCCCTGCGAGACACACTGCCAAAGCTTTTCGTTATCATGCAGTCTAGTGCAGACGCACACTACGGCTCTCCGGAGCTGTCCGAAGCCAAGCGCCGGTGGCCGGCGTCTTTCGGCTGAAGCAGCGCTTCGGAGCGTACGGCTGTTGTGTGCGCGAAGCAGCCGCTTCTCCTGCTCCGCGAGCCGGACAGAGCGGTAGCTTGTACGAGGGCGAAGAACGAAGCCGCAGAGCACCGGCCTTCTGCGCGCACCCTAAGGACTGCGAGAGGACCGTGGTGGCCGCTCGCCTGCCTCTTCAATTCCATTCTAGCATCCTTATGGAAGGTGTTCCAGGACAATTTTCCTGAGTTTTGAATTCGTCCTGATGCAGCCCCACGTTGGAAACTCGTGCTCGTCCTCTGAGTCTCCGAGTGCAGAGACCTCGATGGCAACTGCAGAAATGAAGGGCTGCGTTGAGTTGTCGAGAAGCAAGAACATAGGCAGCGCCTTGTGTTTGGGAGTCAGCAGCTGCTGGACTTTTGCGATTGCTTTCACTGTGCACTGAATGCCAGGACGGCATGTGCACGTTAACACAGGGAGCTGGGCAAGAGCAGTAATCGAAAGATCACGGCCGTCAGAAAGCAGTTTATATATTGCCCTGAAAAGAGCAGTGTTTTTGGAGTGTGCAGTAAAATCGTGTTTCTGGACAAGGGAGGCATAAGTGCGCTGCGCTCCTAAGCTATCTCCCTGCGAGACACACTGTCAAAGCTTTTCGTTATCATGCAGTCTAGTGCAGACGCACACTACGGCTCTCCGGAGCTGTCCGAAGCCAAGCGCCGGTGGCCGGCGTCTTTCGGCTGAAGCAGCGCTTCGGAGCGTACGGCTGTTGTGTGCGCGAAGCAGCCGCTTCTCCTGCTCCGCGAGCCGGACAGAGCGGTAGCTTGTACGAGGGCGAAGAACGAAGCCGCAGAGCACCGGCCTTCTGCGCGCACCCTAAGGACTGCTAGAGGACCGTGTTGGCCGCTCGCCTGCCCCTTCAATTCCCTTCTAGCATGCTTATGGAAGGTGTTTCAGGACAATTTTCCTGAGTTTTGAATTCGTCCTGATGCAGCCCCACGTTGGAAACTCGTGCTCGTCCTCTGAGTCTCCGAGTGCAGAGACCTCGATGTCAACTGCAGAAATGAAGGGCTGCGTTGAGTTGTCGAGAAGCAAGAACATAGCCAGCGCCTTGTGTTTGGGAGTCAGCAGCTGCTGGACTTTTGCGATTGCTTTCACTGTGCACTGAATGCCAGGACGGCATGTGCACGTTAAAACAGGGAGCTGGGCAAGAGCAGTAATCGAAAGATCACGGCCGTCAGAAAGCAGTTTATATATTGCCCTGAAAAGAGCAGTGTTTTTGGAGTGTGCAGTAAAATCGTGTTTCTGGACAAGGGAGGCATAAGTGCGCTGCGCTCCTAAGCTATCTCCCTGCGAGACACACTGTCAAAGCTTTTCGTTATCATGCAGTCTAGTGCAGACGCACACTACGGCTCTCCGGAGCTGTCCGAAGCCAAGCGCCGGTGGCCGGCGTCTTTCGGCTGAAGCAGCGCTTCGGAGCGTACGGCTGTTGTGTGCGCGAAGCAGCCGCTTCTCCTGCTCCGCGAGCCGGACAGAGCGGTAGCTTGTACGAGGGCGAAGAACGAAGCCGCAGAGCACCGGCCTTCTGCGCGCACCCTAAGGACTTCTAGAGGACCGTGGTGGCCGCTCGCCTGCCTCTTCAATTCCATTCTAGCATCCTTATGGAAGGTGTTCCAGGACAATTTTCCTGAGTTTTGAATTCGTCCTGATGCAGCCCCACGTTGGAAACTCGTGCTCGTCCTCTGAGTCTCCGAGTGCAGAGACGTCGATGGCAACTGCAGAAATGAAGGGCTGCGTTGAGTTGTCGAGAAGCAAGAACATAGGCAGCGCCTTGTGTTTGGGAGTCAGCAGCTGCTGGACTTTTGCGATTGCTTTCACTGTGCACTGAATGCCAGGACGGCATGTGCACGTTAAAACAGGGAGCTGGGCAAGAGCAGTAATCGAAAGATCACGGCCGTCAGAAAGCAGTTTATATATTGCCCTGGAAAGAGCAGTGTTTTTGGAGTGTGCAGTAAAATCGTGTTTCTGGACAAGGGAGGCATAAGTGCGCTGCGCTCCTAAGCTATCTCCCTGCGAGACACACTGTCAAAGCTTTTCGTTATCATGCAGTCTAGTGCAGACGCACACTACGGCTCTCCGGAGCTGTCCGAAGCCAAGCGCCGGTGGCCGGCGTCTTTCGGCTGAAGCAGCGCTTCGGAGCGTACGGCTGTTGTGTGCGCGAAGCAGCCGCTTCTCCTGCTCCGCGAGCCGGACAGAGCGGTAGCTTGTACGAGGGCGAAGAACGAAGCCGCAGAGCACCGGCCTTCTGCGCGCACCCTAAGGACTGCTAGAGGACCGTGGTGGCCGCTCGCCTGCCCCTTCAATTCCCTTCTAGCATGCTTATGGAAGGTGTTTCAGGACAATTTTCCTGAGTTTTGAATTCGTCCTGATGCAGCCCCACGTTGGAAACTCGTGCTCGTCCTCTGAGTCTCCGAGTGCAGAGACCTCGATGGCAACTGCAGAAATGAAGGGCTGCGTTGAGTTGTCGAGAAGCAAGAACATAGGCAGCGCCTTGTGTTTGGGAGTCAGCAGCTGCTGGACTTTTGCGATTGCTTTCACTGTGCACTGAATGCCTGCACGGCATGTGCACGTTAAAACAGGGAGCTGGGCAAGAGCAGTAATCGAAAGATCACGGCCGTCAGAAAGCAGTTTATATATTGCCCTGGAAAGAGCAGTGTTTTTGGAGTGTGCAGTAAAATCGTGTTTCTGGACAAGGGAGGCATAAGTGCGCTGCGCTCCTAAGCTATCTCCCTGCGAGACACACTGTCAAAGCTTTTCGTTATCATGCAGTCTAGTGCAGACGCACACTACGGCTCTCCGGAGCTGTCCGAAGCCAAGCGCCGGTGGCCGGCGTCTTTCGGCTGAAGCAGCGCTTCGGAGCGTACGGCTGTTGTGTGCGCGAAGCAGCCGCTTCTCCTGCTCCGCGAGCCGGACAGAGCGGTAGCTTGTACGAGGGCGAAGAACGAAGCCGCAGAGCACCGGCCTTCTGCGCGCACCCTAAGGACTTCTAGAGGACCGTGGTGGTCGCTCGCCTGCCTCTTCAATTCCATTCTAGCATCCTTATGGAAGGTGTTCCAGGACAATTTTCCTGAGTTTTGAATTCGTCCTGATGCAGCCCCACGTTGGAAACTCGTGCTCGTCCTCTGAGTCTCCGAGTGCAGAGACCTCGATGGCAACTGCAGAAATGAAGGGCTGCGTTGAGTTGTCGAGAAGCAAGAACATAGGCAGCGCCTTGTGTTTGGGAGTCAGCAGCTGCTGGACTTTTGCGATTGCTTTCACTGTGCACTGAATGCCAGGACGGCATGTGCACGTTAAAACAGGGAGCTGGGCAAGAGCAGTAATCGAAAGATCACGGCCGTCAGAAAGCAGTTTATATATTGCCCTGGAAAGAGCAGTGTTTTTGGAGTGTGCAGTAAAATCGTGTTTCTGGACAAGGGAGGCATAAGTGCGCTGCGCTCCTAAGCTATCTCCCTGCGAGACACACTGCCAAAGCTTTTCGTTATCATGCAGTCTAGTGCAGACGCACACTACGGCTCTCCGGAGCTCTCCGAAGCCAAGCGCCGGTGGCCGGCGTCTTTCGGCTGAAGCAGCGCTTCGGAGCGTACGGCTGTTGTGTGCGCGAAGCAGTCGCTTCTCCTGCTCCGCGAGCCGGACAGAGCGGTAGCTTGTACGAGGGCGAAGAACGAAGCCGCAGAGCACCGGCCTTCTGCGCGCACCCTAAGGACTGCTAGAGGACCGTGGTGGCCGCTCGCCTGCCCCTTCAATTCCCTTCTAGCATGCTTATGGAAGGTGTTCCAGGACAATATTCCTGAGTCTTGAATTCCTCCTGATGCAGCCCCTCCTGGGAAACAACTGCTCGTCGTCTGAGTCTCCAAGTGCAGAGACCTCGATGGCAACTGCAGAAATGAAGGGCTGCGTTGAGTTGTCGAGAAGCAAGAACATAGGCAGCGCCTTGTGTTTGGGAGTCAGCAGCTGCTGGACTTTTGCGATTGCTTTCACTGTGCACTGAATGCCAGGACGGCATGTGCACGTTAAAACAGGGAGCTGGGCAAGAGCAGTAATCGAAAGATCACGGCCGTCAGAAAGCAGCTTATATATTGCCCAGAAAAGAGCACTGTTTTTGGAGTGTGCAGTAAAATCGTGTTTCTGGACAAGGGAGGCATAAGTGCGCTGCGCTCCTAAGCTATCTCCCTGCTAAGACACACTGCCAAAGCTTTTCGTTATCATGCAGTCTAGTGCAGACGCACACTACGGCTCTCCGGAGCTGTCCGAAGCCAAGCGCCGGTGGCCGGCGTCTTTCGGCTGAAGCAGCGCTTCGGAGCGTACGGCTGTTGTGTGCGCGAAGCAGCCGCTTCTCCTGCTCCGCGAGCCGGACAGAGCGGTAGCTTGTACGAGGGCGAAGAACGAAGCCGCAGAGCACCGGCCTTCTGCGCGCACCCTAAGGACTGCGAGAGGACCGTGGTGGCCGCTCGCCTGCCTCTTCAATTCCATTCTAGCATGCTTATGCAAGGTGTTCCAGGACAATTTTCCTGAGTTTTGAATTCGTCCTGATGCAGCCCCTCGTTGGAAACTCGTGCTCGTCCTCTGAGTCTCCGAGTGCAGAGACCTCGATGTCAACTGCAGAAATGAAGGGCTGCGTTGAGTTGTCGAGAAGCAAGAACATAGGCAGCGCCTTGTGTTTGGGAGTCAGCAGCTGCTGGACTTTTGCGATTGCTTTCACTGTGCACTGAATGCCAGGACGGCATGTGCACGTTAAAACAGGGAGCTGGGCAAGAGCAGTAATCGAAAGATCACGGCCGTCAGAAAGCAGTTTATATATTGCCCTGAAAAGAGCAGTGTTTTTGGAGTGTGCAGTAAAATCGTGTTTCTGGACAAGGGAGGCATAAGTGCGCTGCGCTCCTAAGCTATCTCCCTGCGAGACACACTGCCAAAGCTTTTCGTTATCATGCAGTCTAGTGCAGACGCACACTACGGCTCTCCGGAGCTGTCCGAAGCCAAGCGCCGGTGGCCGGCGTCTTTCGGCTGAAGCAGCGCTTCGGAGCGTACGGCTGTTGTGTGCGCGAAGCAGCCGCTTCTCCTGCTCCGCGAGCCGGACAGAGCGGTAGCTTGTACGAGGGCGAAGAACGAAGCCGCAGAGCACCGGCCTTCTGCGCGCACCCTAAGGACTGCGAGAGGACCGTGGTGGCCGCTCGCCTGCCCCTTCAATTCCCTTCTAGCATGCTTATGGAAGGTGTTCCAGGACAATATTCCTGAGTCTTGAATTCCTCCTGATGCAGCCCCTCCTGGGAAACAACTGCTCGTCGTCTGAGTCTCCAAGTGCAGAGACCTCGATGTCAACTGCAGAAATGAAGGGCTGCGTTGAGTTGTCGAGAAGCAAGAACATAGCCAGCGCCTTGTGTTTGGGAGTCAGCAGCTGCTGGACTTTTGCGATTGCTTTCACTGTGCACTGAATGCCTGCACGGCATGTGCACGTTAAAACAGGGAGCTGGGCAAGAGCAGTAATCGAAAGATCACGGCCGTCAGAAAGCAGTTTATATATTGCCCTGAAAAGAGCAGTGTTTTTGGAGTGTGCAGTAAAATCGTGTTTCTGGACAAGGGAGGCATAAGTGCGCTGCGCTCCTAAGCTATCTCCCTGCGAGACACACTGTCAAAGCTTTTCGTTATCATGCAGTCTAGTGCAGACGCACACTACGGCTCTCCGGAGCTGTCCGAAGCCAAGCGCCGGTGGCCGGCGTCTTTCGGCTGAAGCAGCGCTTCGGAGCGTACGGCTGTTGTGTGCGCGAAGCAGCCGCTTCTCCTGCTCCGCGAGCCGGACAGAGCGGTAGCTTGTACGAGGGCGAAGAACGAAGCCGCAGAGCACCGGCCTTCTGCGCGCACCCTAAGGACTGCTAGAGGACCGTGGTGGCCGCTCGCCTGCCTCTTCAATTCCATTCTAGCATCCTTATGGAAGGTGTTCCAGGACAATTTTCCTGAGTTTTGAATTCGTCCTGATGCAGCCCCACGTTGGAAACTCGTGCTCGTCCTCTGATTCTCCGACATGCAGAGACCTCGATGGCAACTGCAGAAATGAAGGGCTGCGTTGAGTTGTCGAGAAGCAAGAACATAGGCAGCGCCTTGTGTTTGGGAGTCAGCAGCTGCTGGACTTTTGCGATTGCTTTCACTGTGCACTGAATGCCAGGACGGCATGTGCACGTTAAAACAGGGAGCTGGGCAAGAGCAGTAATCGAAAGATCACGGCCGTCAGAAAGCAGTTTATATATTGCCCTGAAAAGAGCAGTGTTTTTGGAGTGTGCAGTAAAATCGTGTTTCTGGACAAGGGAGGCATAAGTGCGCTGCGCTCCTAAGCTATCTCCCTGCGAGACACACTGTCAAAGCTTTTCGTTATCATGCAGTCTAGTGCAGACGCACACTACGGCTCTCCGGAGCTGTCCGAAGCCAAGCGCCGGTGGCCGGCGTCTTTCGGCTGAAGCAGCGCTTCGGAGCGTACGGCTGTTGTGTGCGCGAAGCAGCCGCTTCTCCTGCTCCGCGAGCCGGACAGAGCGGTAGCTTGTACGAGGGCGAAGAACGAAGCCGCAGAGCACCGGCCTTCTGCGCGCACCCTAAGGACTTCTAGAGGACCGTGGTGGCCGCTCGCCTGCCTCTTCAATTCCATTCTAGCATCCTTATGGAAGGTGTTCCAGGACAATTTTCCTGAGTTTTGAATTCGTCCTGATGCAGCCCCACGTTGGAAACTCGTGCTCGTTCTCTGAGTCTCCGAGTGCAGAGACCTCGATGGCAACTGCAGAAATGAAGGGCTGCGTTGAGTTGTCGAGAAGCAAGAACATAGCCAGCGCCTTGTGTTTGGGAGTCAGCAGCTGCTGGACTTTTGCGATTGCTTTCACTGTGCACTGAATGCCAGGACGGCATGTGCACGTTAAAACAGGGAGCTGGGCAAGAGCAGTAATCGAAAGATCACGGCCGTCAGAAAGCAGCTTATATATTGCCCAGAAAAGAGCACTGTTTTTGGAGTGTGCAGTAAAATCGTGTTTCTGGACAAGGGAGGCATAAGTGCGCTGCGCTCCTAAGCTATCTCCCTGCTAAGACACACTGCCAAAGCTTTTCGTTATCATGCAGTCTAGTGCAGACGCACACTACGGCTCTCCGGAGCTGTCCGAAGCCAAGCGCCGGTCGCCGGCGTCTTTCGGCTGAAGCAGCGCTTCGGAGCGTACGGCTGTTGTGTGCGCGAAGCAGCCGCTTCTCCTGCTCCGCGAGCCGGACAGAGCGGTAGCTTGTACGAGGGCGAAGAACGAAGCCGCAGAGCACCGGCCTTCTGCGCGCACCCTAAGGACTGCGAGAGGACCGTGGTGGCCGCTCGCCTGCCTCTTCAATTCCATTCTAGCATCATTATGGAAGGTGTTCCAGGACAATTTTCCTGAGTTTTGAATTCGTCCTGATGCAGCCCCACGTTGGAAACTCGTGCTCGTCCTCTGAGTCTCCGAGTGCAGAGACCTCGATGGCAACTGCAGAAATGAAGGGCTGCGTTGAGTTGTCGAGAAGCAAGAACATAGGCAGCGCCTTGTGTTTGGGAGTCAGCAGCTGCTGGACTTTTGCGATTGCTTTCACTGTGCACTGAATGCCAGGACGGCATGTGCACGTTAAAACAGGGAGCTGGGCAAGAGCAGTAATCGAAAGATCACGGCCGTCAGAAAGCAGTTTATATATTGCCCTGGAAAGAGCAGTGTTTTTGGAGTGTGCAGTAAAATCGTGTTTCTGGACAAGGGAGGCATAAGTGCGCTGCGCTCCTAAGCTATCTCCCTGCGAGACACACTGTCAAAGCTTTTCGTTATCATGCAGTCTAGTGCAGACGCACACTACGGCTCTCCGGAGCTGTCCGAAGCCAAGCGCCGGTGGCCGGCGTCTTTCGGCTGAAGCAGCGCTTCGGAGCGTACGGCTGTTGTGTGCGCGAAGCAGCCGCTTCTCCTGCTCCGGGAGCCGGACAGAGCGGTAGCTTGTACGAGGGCGAAGAACGAAGCCGCAGAGCACCGGCCTTCTGCGCGCACCCTAAGGACTTCTAGAGGACCGTGGTGGTCGCTCGCCTGCCTCTTCAATTCCATTCTAGCATCCTTATGGAAGGTGTTCCAGGACAATTTTCCTGAGTTTTGAATTCGTCCTGATGCAGCCCCACGTTGGAAACTCGTGCTCGTCCTCTGAGTCTCCGAGTGCAGAGACCTCGATGGCAACTGCAGAAATGAAGGGCTGCGTTGAGTTGTCGAGAAGCAAGAACATAGGCAGCGCCTTGTGTTTGGGAGTCAGCAGCTGCTGGACTTTTGCGATTGCTTTCACTGTGCACTGAATGCCAGGACGGCATGTGCACGTTAAAACAGGGAGCTGGGCAAGAGCAGTAATCGAAAGATCACGGCCGTCAGAAAGCAGTTTATATATTGCCCTGGAAAGAGCAGTGTTTTTGGAGTGTGCAGTAAAATCGTGTTTCTGGACAAGGGAGGCATAAGTGCGCTGCGCTCCTAAGCTATCTCCCTGCGAGACACACTGCCAAAGCTTTTCGTTATCATGCAGTCTAGTGCAGACGCACACTACGGCTCTCCGGAGCTCTCCGAAGCCAAGCGCCGGTGGCCGGCGTCTTTCGGCTGAAGCAGCGCTTCGGAGCGTACGGCTGTTGTGTGCGCGAAGCAGTCGCTTCTCCTGCTCCGCGAGCCGGACAGAGCGGTAGCTTGTACGAGGGCGAAGAACGAAGCCGCAGAGCACCGGCCTTCTGCGCGCACCCTAAGGACTGCTAGAGGACCGTGGTGGCCGCTCGCCTGCCCCTTCAATTCCCTTCTAGCATGCTTATGGAAGGTGTTCCAGGACAATATTCCTGAGTCTTGAATTCCTCCTGATGCAGCCCCTCCTGGGAAACAACTGCTCGTCGTCTGAGTCTCCAAGTGCAGAGACCTCGATGTCAACTGCAGAAATGAAGGGCTGCGTTGAGTTGTCGAGAAGCAAGAACATAGGCAGCGCCTTGTGTTTGGGAGTCAGCAGCTGCTGGACTTTTGCGATTGCTTTCACTGTGCACTGAATGCCAGGACGGCATGTGCACGTTAAAACAGGGAGCTGGGCAAGAGCAGTAATCGAAAGATCACGGCCGTCAGAAAGCAGCTTATATATTGCCCAGAAAAGAGCACTGTTTTTGGAGTGTGCAGTAAAATCGTGTTTCTGGACAAGGGAGGCATAAGTGCGCTGCGCTCCTAAGCTATCTCCCTGCTAAGACACACTGCCAAAGCTTTTCGTTATCATGCAGTCTAGTGCAGACGCACACTACGGCTCTCCGGAGCTGTCCGAAGCCAAGCGCCGGTGGCCGGCGTCTTTCGGCTGAAGCAGCGCTTCGGAGCGTACGGCTGTTGTGTGCGCGAAGCAGCCGCTTCTCCTGCTCCGCGAGCCGGACAGAGCGGTAGCTTGTACGAGGGCGAAGAACGAAGCCGCAGAGCACCGGCCTTCTGCGCGCACCCTAAGGACTGCGAGAGGACCGTGGTGGCCGCTCGCCTGCCTCTTCAATTCCATTCTAGCATGCTTATGCAAGGTGTTCCAGGACAATTTTCCTGAGTTTTGAATTCGTCCTGATGCAGCCCCTCGTTGGAAACTCGTGCTCGTCCTCTGAGTCTCCGAGTGCAGAGACCTCGATGTCAACTGCAGAAATGAAGGGCTGCGTTGAGTTGTCGAGAAGCAAGAACATAGGCAGCGCCTTGTGTTTGGGAGTCAGCAGCTGCTGGACTTTTGCGATTGCTTTCACTGTGCACTGAATGCCTGCACGGCATGTGCACGTTAAAACAGGGAGCTGGGCAAGAGCAGTAATCGAAAGATCACGGCCGTCAGAAAGCAGTTTATATATTGCCCTGAAAAGAGCAGTGTTTTTGGAGTGTGCAGTAAAATCGTGTTTCTGGACAAGGGAGGCATAAGTGCGCTGCGCTCCTAAGCTATCTCCCTGCGAGACACACTGCCAAAGCTTTTCGTTATCATGCAGTCTAGTGCAGACGCACACTACGGCTCTCCGGAGCTGTCCGAAGCCAAGCGCCGGTGGCCGGCGTCTTTCGGCTGAAGCAGCGCTTCGGAGCGTACGGCTGTTGTGTGCGCGAAGCAGCCGCTTCTCCTGCTCCGCGAGCCGGACAGAGCGGTAGCTTGTACGAGGGCGAAGAACGAAGCCGCAGAGCACCGGCCTTCTGCGCGCACCCTAAGGACTGCGAGAGGACCGTGGTGGCCGCTCGCCTGCCCCTTCAATTCCCTTCTAGCATGCTTATGGAAGGTGTTCCAGGACAATATTCCTGAGTCTTGAATTCCTCCTGATGCAGCCCCTCCTGGGAAACAACTGCTCGTCGTCTGAGTCTCCAAGTGCAGAGACCTCGATGTCAACTGCAGAAATGAAGGGCTGCGTTGAGTTGTCGAGAAGCAAGAACATAGCCAGCGCCTTGTGTTTGGGAGTCAGCAGCTGCTGGACTTTTGCGATTGCTTTCACTGTGCACTGAATGCCAGGACGGCATGTGCACGTTAAAACAGGGAGCTGGGCAAGAGCAGTAATCGAAAGATCACGGCCGTCAGAAAGCAGTTTATATATTGCCCTGAAAAGAGCAGTGTTTTTGGAGTGTGCAGTAAAATCGTGTTTCTGGACAAGGGAGGCATAAGTGCGCTGCGCTCCTAAGCTATCTCCCTGCGAGACACACTGTCAAAGCTTTTCGTTATCATGCAGTCTAGTGCAGACGCACACTACGGCTCTCCGGAGCTGTCCGAAGCCAAGCGCCGGTGGCCGGCGTCTTTCGGCTGAAGCAGCGCTTCGGAGCGTACGGCTGTTGTGTGCGCGAAGCAGCCGCTTCTCCTGCTCCGCGAGCCGGACAGAGCGGTAGCTTGTACGAGGGCGAAGAACGAAGCCGCAGAGCACCGGCCTTCTGCGCGCACCCTAAGGACTGCTAGAGGACCGTGGTGGCCGCTCGCCTGCCTCTTCAATTCCATTCTAGCATCCTTATGGAAGGTGTTCCAGGACAATTTTCCTGAGTTTTGAATTCGTCCTGATGCAGCCCCACGTTGGAAACTCGTGCTCGTCCTCTGAGTCTCCGAGTGCAGAGACCTCGATGGCAACTGCAGAAATGAAGGGCTGCGTTGAGTTGTCGAGAAGCAAGAACATAGGCAGCGCCTTGTGTTTGGGAGTCAGCAGCTGCTGGACTTTTGCGATTGCTTTCACTGTGCACTGAATGCCAGGACGGCATGTGCACGTTAAAACAGGGAGCTGGGCAAGAGCAGTAATCGAAAGATCACGGCCGTCAGAAAGCAGTTTATATATTGCCCTGGAAAGAGCAGTGTTTTTGGAGTGTGCAGTAAAATCGTGTTTCTGGACAAGGGAGGCATAAGTGCGCTGCGCTCCTAAGCTATCTCCCTGCGAGACACACTGTCAAAGCTTTTCGTTATCATGCAGTCTAGTGCAGACGCACACTACGGCTCTCCGGAGCTGTCCGAAGCCAAGCGCCGGTGGCCGGCGTCTTTCGGCTGAAGCAGCGCTTCGGAGCGTACGGCTGTTGTGTGCGCGAAGCAGCCGCTTCTCCTGCTCCGCGAGCCGGACAGAGCGGTAGCTTGTACGAGGGCGAAGAACGAAGCCGCAGAGCACCGGCCTTCTGCGCGCACCCTAAGGACTGCTAGAGGACCGTGGTGGCCGCTCGCCTGCCCCTTCAATTCCCTTCTAGCATGCTTATGGAAGGTGTTTCAGGACAATTTTCCTGAGTTTTGAATTCGTCCTGATGCAGCCCCACGTTGGAAACTCGTGCTCGTCCTCTGAGTCTCCGAGTGCAGAGACCTCGATGGCAACTGCAGAAATGAAGGGCTGCGTTGAGTTGTCGAGAAGCAAGAACATAGCCAGCGCCTTGTGTTTGGGAGTCAGCAGCTGCTGGACTTTTGCGATTGCTTTCACTGTGCACTGAATGCCTGCACGGCATGTGCACGTTAAAACAGGGAGCTGGGCAAGAGCAGTAATCGAAAGATCACGGCCGTCAGAAAGCAGTTTATATATTGCCCTGGAAAGAGCAGTGTTTTTGGAGTGTGCAGTAAAATCGTGTTTCTGGACAAGGGAGGCATAAGTGCGCTGCGCTCCTAAGCTATCTCCCTGCGAGACACACTGTCAAAGCTTTTCGTTATCATGCAGTCTAGTGCAGACGCACACTACGGCTCTCCGGAGCTGTCCGAAGCCAAGCGCCGGTGGCCGGCGTCTTTCGGCTGAAGCAGCGCTTCGGAGCGTACGGCTGTTGTGTGCGCGAAGCAGCCGCTTCTCCTGCTCCGCGAGCCGGACAGAGCGGTAGCTTGTACGAGGGCGAAGAACGAAGCCGCAGAGCACCGGCCTTCTGCGCGCACCCTAAGGACTTCTAGAGGACCGTGGTGGTCGCTCGCCTGCCTCTTCAATTCCATTCTAGCATCCTTATGGAAGGTGTTCCAGGACAATTTTCCTGAGTTTTGAATTCGTCCTGATGCAGCCCCACGTTGGAAACTCGTGCTCGTCCTCTGAGTCTCCGAGTGCAGAGACCTCGATGGCAACTGCAGAAATGAAGGGCTGCGTTGAGTTGTCGAGAAGCAAGAACATAGGCAGCGCCTTGTGTTTGGGAGTCAGCAGCTGCTGGACTTTTGCGATTGCTTTCACTGTGCACTGAATGCCAGGACGGCATGTGCACGTTAAAACAGGGAGCTGGGCAAGAGCAGTAATCGAAAGATCACGGCCGTCAGAAAGCAGTTTATATATTGCCCTGGAAAGAGCAGTGTTTTTGGAGTGTGCAGTAAAATCGTGTTTCTGGACAAGGGAGGCATAAGTGCGCTGCGCTCCTAAGCTATCTCCCTGCGAGACACACTGCCAAAGCTTTTCGTTATCATGCAGTCTAGTGCAGACGCACACTACGGCTCTCCGGAGCTGTCCGAAGCCAAGCGCCGGTGGCCGGCGTCTTTCGGCTGAAGCAGCGCTTCGGAGCGTACGGCTGTTGTGTGCGCGAAGCAGTCGCTTCTCCTGCTCCGCGAGCCGGACAGAGCGGTAGCTTGTACGAGGGCGAAGAACGAAGCCGCAGAGCACCGGCCTTCTGCGCGCACCCTAAGGACTGCTAGAGGACCGTGGTGGCCGCTCGCCTGCCCCTTCAATTCCCTTCTAGCATGCTTATGGAAGGTGTTCCAGGACAATATTCCTGAGTCTTGAATTCCTCCTGATGCAGCCCCTCCTGGGAAACAACTGCTCGTCGTCTGAGTCTCCAAGTGCAGAGACCTCGATGGCAACTGCAGAAATGAAGGGCTGCGTTGAGTTGTCGAGAAGCAAGAACATAGGCAGCGCCTTGTGTTTGGGAGTCAGCAGCTGCTGGACTTTTGCGATTGCTTTCACTGTGCACTGAATGCCAGGACGGCATGTGCACGTTAAAACAGGGAGCTGGGCAAGAGCAGTAATCGAAAGATCACGGCCGTCAGAAAGCAGCTTATATATTGCCCAGAAAAGAGCACTGTTTTTGGAGTGTGCAGTAAAATCGTGTTTCTGGACAAGGGAGGCATAAGTGCGCTGCGCTCCTAAGCTATCTCCCTGCTAAGACACACTGCCAAAGCTTTTCGTTATCATGCAGTCTAGTGCAGACGCACACTACGGCTCTCCGGAGCTGTCCGAAGCCAAGCGCCGGTGGCCGGCGTCTTTCGGCTGAAGCAGCGCTTCGGAGCGTACGGCTGTTGTGTGCGCGAAGCAGCCGCTTCTCCTGCTCCGCGAGCCGGACAGAGCGGTAGCTTGTACGAGGGCGAAGAACGAAGCCGCAGAGCACCGGCCTTCTGCGCGCACCCTAAGGACTGCGAGAGGACCGTGGTGGCCGCTCGCCTGCCTCTTCAATTCCATTCTAGCATGCTTATGCAAGGTGTTCCAGGACAATTTTCCTGAGTTTTGAATTCGTCCTGATGCAGCCCCTCGTTGGAAACTCGTGCTCGTCCTCTGAGTCTCCGAGTGCAGAGACCTCGATGTCAACTGCAGAAATGAAGGGCTGCGTTGAGTTGTCGAGAAGCAAGAACATAGGCAGCGCCTTGTGTTTGGGAGTCAGCAGCTGCTGGACTTTTGCGATTGCTTTCACTGTGCACTGAATGCCTGCACGGCATGTGCACGTTAAAACAGGGAGCTGGGCAAGAGCAGTAATCGAAAGATCACGGCCGTCAGAAAGCAGTTTATATATTGCCCTGAAAAGAGCAGTGTTTTTGGAGTGTGCAGTAAAATCGTGTTTCTGGACAAGGGAGGCATAAGTGCGCTGCGCTCCTAAGCTATCTCCCTGCGAGACACACTGTCAAAGCTTTTCGTTATCATGCAGTCTAGTGCAGACGCACACTACGGCTCTCCGGAGCTGTCCGAAGCCAAGCGCCGGTGGCCGGCGTCTTTCGGCTGAAGCAGCGCTTCGGAGCGTACGGCTGTTGTGTGCGCGAAGCAGCCGCTTCTCCTGCTCCGCGAGCCGGACAGAGCGGTAGCTTGTACGAGGGCGAAGAACGAAGCCGCAGAGCACCGGCCTTCTGCGCGCACCCTAAGGACTGCTAGAGGACCGTGGTGGCCGCTCGCCTGCCCCTTCAATTCCCTTCTAGCATGCTTATGGAAGGTGTTTCAGGACAATTTTCCTGAGTTTTGAATTCGTCCTGATGCAGCCCCACGTTGGAAACTCGTGCTCGTCCTCTGATTCTCCGACATGCAGAGACCTCGATGGCAACTGCAGAAATGAAGGGCTGCGTTGAGTTGTCGAGAAGCAAGAACATAGGCAGCGCCTTGTGTTTGGGAGTCAGCAGCTGCTGGACTTTTGCGATTGCTTTCACTGTGCACTGAATGCCAGGACGGCATGTGCACGTTAAAACAGGGAGCTGGGCAAGAGCAGTAATCGAAAGATCACGGCCGTCAGAAAGCAGTTTATATATTGCCCTGAAAAGAGCAGTGTTTTTGGAGTGTGCAGTAAAATCGTGTTTCTGGACAAGGGAGGCATAAGTGCGCTGCGCTCCTAAGCTATCTCCCTGCGAGACACACTGTCAAAGCTTTTCGTTATCATGCAGTCTAGTGCAGACGCACACTACGGCTCTCCGGAGCTGTCCGAAGCCAAGCGCCGGTGGCCGGCGTCTTTCGGCTGAAGCAGCGCTTCGGAGCGTACGGCTGTTGTGTGCGCGAAGCAGCCGCTTCTCCTGCTCCGCGAGCCGGACAGAGCGGTAGCTTGTACGAGGGCGAAGAACGAAGCCGCAGAGCACCGGCCTTCTGCGCGCACCCTAAGGACTTCTAGAGGACCGTGGTGGCCGCTCGCCTGCCTCTTCAATTCCATTCTAGCATCCTTATGGAAGGTGTTCCAGGACAATTTTCCTGAGTTTTGAATTCGTCCTGATGCAGCCCCACGTTGGAAACTCGTGCTCGTTCTCTGAGTCTCCGAGTGCAGAGACCTCGATGGCAACTGCAGAAATGAAGGGCTGCGTTGAGTTGTCGAGAAGCAAGAACATAGCCAGCGCCTTGTGTTTGGGAGTCAGCAGCTGCTGGACTTTTGCGATTGCTTTCACTGTGCACTGAATGCCAGGACGGCATGTGCACGTTAAAACAGGGAGCTGGGCAAGAGCAGTAATCGAAAGATCACGGCCGTCAGAAAGCAGCTTATATATTGCCCAGAAAAGAGCACTGTTTTTGGAGTGTGCAGTAAAATCGTGTTTCTGGACAAGGGAGGCATAAGTGCGCTGCGCTCCTAAGCTATCTCCCTGCTAAGACACACTGCCAAAGCTTTTCGTTATCATGCAGTCTAGTGCAGACGCACACTACGGCTCTCCGGAGCTGTCCGAAGCCAAGCGCCGGTCGCCGGCGTCTTTCGGCTGAAGCAGCGCTTCGGAGCGTACGGCTGTTGTGTGCGCGAAGCAGCCGCTTCTCCTGCTCCGCGAGCCGGACAGAGCGGTAGCTTGTACGAGGGCGAAGAACGAAGCCGCAGAGCACCGGCCTTCTGCGCGCACCCTAAGGACTTCTAGAGGACCGTGGTGGCCGCTCGCCTGCCTCTTCAATTCCATTCTAGCATCATTATGGAAGGTGTTCCAGGACAATTTTCCTGAGTTTTGAATTCGTCCTGATGCAGCCCCACGTTGGAAACTCGTGCTCGTCCTCTGAGTCTCCGAGTGCAGAGACCTCGATGGCAACTGCAGAAATGAAGGGCTGCGTTGAGTTGTCGAGAAGCAAGAACATAGGCAGCGCCTTGTGTTTGGGAGTCAGCAGCTGCTGGACTTTTGCGATTGCTTTCACTGTGCACTGAATGCCAGGACGGCATGTGCACGTTAAAACAGGGAGCTGGGCAAGAGCAGTAATCGAAAGATCACGGCCGTCAGAAAGCAGTTTATATATTGCCCTGGAAAGAGCAGTGTTTTTGGAGTGTGCAGTAAAATCGTGTTTCTGGACAAGGGAGGCATAAGTGCGCTGCGCTCCTAAGCTATCTCCCTGCGAGACACACTGTCAAAGCTTTTCGTTATCATGCAGTCTAGTGCAGACGCACACTACGGCTCTCCGGAGCTGTCCGAAGCCAAGCGCCGGTGGCCGGCGTCTTTCGGCTGAAGCAGCGCTTCGGAGCGTACGGCTGTTGTGTGCGCGAAGCAGCCGCTTCTCCTGCTCCGCGAGCCGGACAGAGCGGTAGCTTGTACGAGGGCGAAGAACGAAGCCGCAGAGCACCGGCCTTCTGCGCGCACCCTAAGGACTTCTAGAGGACCGTGGTGGTCGCTCGCCTGCCTCTTCAATTCCATTCTAGCATCCTTATGGAAGGTGTTCCAGGACAATTTTCCTGAGTTTTGAATTCGTCCTGATGCAGCCCCACGTTGGAAACTCGTGCTCGTCCTCTGAGTCTCCGAGTGCAGAGACCTCGATGTCAACTGCAGAAATGAAGGGCTGCGTTGAGTTGTCGAGAAGCAAGAACATAGGCAGCGCCTTGTGTTTGGGAGTCAGCAGCTGCTGGACTTTTGCGATTGCTTTCACTGTGCACTGAATGCCAGGACGGCATGTGCACGTTAAAACAGGGAGCTGGGCAAGAGCAGTAATCGAAAGATCACGGCCGTCAGAAAGCAGTTTATATATTGCCCTGGAAAGAGCAGTGTTTTTGGAGTGTGCAGTAAAATCGTGTTTCTGGACAAGGGAGGCATAAGTGCGCTGCGCTCCTAAGCTATCTCCCTGCGAGACACACTGCCAAAGCTTTTCGTTATCATGCAGTCTAGTGCAGACGCACACTACGGCTCTCCGGAGCTCTCCGAAGCCAAGCGCCGGTGGCCGGCGTCTTTCGGCTGAAGCAGCGCTTCGGAGCGTACGGCTGTTGTGTGCGCGAAGCAGTCGCTTCTCCTGCTCCGCGAGCCGGACAGAGCGGTAGCTTGTACGAGGGCGAAGAACGAAGCCGCAGAGCACCGGCCTTCTGCGCGCACCCTAAGGACTGCTAGAGGACCGTGGTGGCCGCTCGCCTGCCCCTTCAATTCCCTTCTAGCATGCTTATGGAAGGTGTTCCAGGACAATATTCCTGAGTCTTGAATTCCTCCTGATGCAGCCCCTCCTGGGAAACAACTGCTCGTCGTCTGAGTCTCCAAGTGCAGAGACCTCGATGTCAACTGCAGAAATGAAGGGCTGCGTTGAGTTGTCGAGAAGCAAGAACATAGGCAGCGCCTTGTGTTTGGGAGTCAGCAGCTGCTGGACTTTTGCGATTGCTTTCACTGTGCACTGAATGCCAGGACGGCATGTGCACGTTAAAACAGGGAGCTGGGCAAGAGCAGTAATCGAAAGATCACGGCCGTCAGAAAGCAGCTTATATATTGCCCAGAAAAGAGCACTGTTTTTGGAGTGTGCAGTAAAATCGTGTTTCTGGACAAGGGAGGCATAAGTGCGCTGCGCTCCTAAGCTATCTCCCTGCTAAGACACACTGCCAAAGCTTTTCGTTATCATGCAGTCTAGTGCAGACGCACACTACGGCTCTCCGGAGCTGTCCGAAGCCAAGCGCCGGTGGCCGGCGTCTTTCGGCTGAAGCAGCGCTTCGGAGCGTACGGCTGTTGTGTGCGCGAAGCAGCCGCTTCTCCTGCTCCGCGAGCCGGACAGAGCGGTAGCTTGTACGAGGGCGAAGAACGAAGCCGCAGAGCACCGGCCTTCTGCGCGCACCCTAAGGACTGCGAGAGGACCGTGGTGGCCGCTCGCCTGCCTCTTCAATTCCATTCTAGCATGCTTATGCAAGGTGTTCCAGGACAATATTCCTGAGTTTTGAATTCGTCCTGATGCAGCCCCTCGTTGGAAACTCGTGCTCGTCCTCTGAGTCTCCGAGTGCAGAGACCTCGATGTCAACTGCAGAAATGAAGGGCTGCGTTGAGTTGTCGAGAAGCAAGAACATAGGCAGCGCCTTGTGTTTGGGAGTCAGCAGCTGCTGGACTTTTGCGATTGCTTTCACTGTGCACTGAATGCCTGCACGGCATGTGCACGTTAAAACAGGGAGCTGGGCAAGAGCAGTAATCGAAAGATCACGGCCGTCAGAAAGCAGTTTATATATTGCCCTGAAAAGAGCAGTGTTTTTGGAGTGTGCAGTAAAATCGTGTTTCTGGACAAGGGAGGCATAAGTGCGCTGCGCTCCTAAGCTATCTCCCTGCGAGACACACTGCCAAAGCTTTTCGTTATCATGCAGTCTAGTGCAGACGCACACTACGGCTCTCCGGAGCTGTCCGAAGCCAAGCGCCGGTGGCCGGCGTCTTTCGGCTGAAGCAGCGCTTCGGAGCGTACGGCTGTTGTGTGCGCGAAGCAGCCGCTTCTCCTGCTCCGCGAGCCGGACAGAGCGGTAGCTTGTACGAGGGCGAAGAACGAAGCCGCAGAGCACCGGCCTTCTGCGCGCACCCTAAGGACTTCTAGAGGACCGTGGTGGTCGCTCGCCTGCCTCTTCAATTCCATTCTAGCATCCTTATGGAAGGTGTTCCAGGACAATTTTCCTGAGTTTTGAATTCGTCCTGATGCAGCCCCACGTTGGAAACTCGTGCTCGTCCTCTGAGTCTCCGAGTGCAGAGACCTCGATGGCAACTGCAGAAATGAAGGGCTGCGTTGAGTTGTCGAGAAGCAAGAACATAGGCAGCGCCTTGTGTTTGGGAGTCAGCAGCTGCTGGACTTTTGCGATTGCTTTCACTGTGCACTGAATGCCAGGACGGCATGTGCACGTTAAAACAGGGAGCTGGGCAAGAGCAGTAATCGAAAGATCACGGCCGTCAGAAAGCAGTTTATATATTGCCCTGGAAAGAGCAGTGTTTTTGGAGTGTGCAGTAAAATCGTGTTTCTGGACAAGGGAGGCATAAGTGCGCTGCGCTCCTAAGCTATCTCCCTGCGAGACACACTGCCAAAGCTTTTCGTTATCATGCAGTCTAGTGCAGACGCACACTACGGCTCTCCGGAGCTCTCCGAAGCCAAGCGCCGGTGGCCGGCGTCTTTCGGCTGAAGCAGCGCTTCGGAGCGTACGGCTGTTGTGTGCGCGAAGCAGTCGCTTCTCCTGCTCCGCGAGCCGGACAGAGCGGTAGCTTGTACGAGGGCGAAGAACGAAGCCGCAGAGCACCGGCCTTCTGCGCGCACCCTAAGGACTGCTAGAGGACCGTGGTGGCCGCTCGCCTGCCCCTTCAATTCCCTTCTAGCATGCTTATGGAAGGTGTTCCAGGACAATATTCCTGAGTCTTGAATTCCTCCTGATGCAGCCCCTCCTGGGAAACAACTGCTCGTCGTCTGAGTCTCCAAGTGCAGAGACCTCGATGGCAACTGCAGAAATGAAGGGCTGCGTTGAGTTGTCGAGAAGCAAGAACATAGGCAGCGCCTTGTGTTTGGGAGTCAGCAGCTGCTGGACTTTTGCGATTGCTTTCACTGTGCACTGAATGCCAGGACGGCATGTGCACGTTAAAACAGGGAGCTGGGCAAGAGCAGTAATCGAAAGATCACGGCCGTCAGAAAGCAGCTTATATATTGCCCAGAAAAGAGCACTGTTTTTGGAGTGTGCAGTAAAATCGTGTTTCTGGACAAGGGAGGCATAAGTGCGCTGCGCTCCTAAGCTATCTCCCTGCTAAGACACACTGCCAAAGCTTTTCGTTATCATGCAGTCTAGTGCAGACGCACACTACGGCTCTCCGGAGCTGTCCGAAGCCAAGCGCCGGTGGCCGGCGTCTTTCGGCTGAAGCAGCGCTTCGGAGCGTACGGCTGTTGTGTGCGCGAAGCAGCCGCTTCTCCTGCTCCGCGAGCCGGACAGAGCGGTAGCTTGTACGAGGGCGAAGAACGAAGCCGCAGAGCACCGGCCTTCTGCGCGCACCCTAAGGACTGCGAGAGGACCGTGGTGGCCGCTCGCCTGCCTCTTCAATTCCATTCTAGCATGCTTATGCAAGGTGTTCCAGGACAATTTTCCTGAGTTTTGAATTCGTCCTGATGCAGCCCCTCGTTGGAAACTCGTGCTCGTCCTCTGAGTCTCCGAGTGCAGAGACCTCGATGTCAACTGCAGAAATGAAGGGCTGCGTTGAGTTGTCGAGAAGCAAGAACATAGGCAGCGCCTTGTGTTTGGGAGTCAGCAGCTGCTGGACTTTTGCGATTGCTTTCACTGTGCACTGAATGCCAGGACGGCATGTGCACGTTAAAACAGGGAGCTGGGCAAGAGCAGTAATCGAAAGATCACGGCCGTCAGAAAGCAGTTTATATATTGCCCTGAAAAGAGCAGTGTTTTTGGAGTGTGCAGTAAAATCGTGTTTCTGGACAAGGGAGGCATAAGTGCGCTGCGCTCCTAAGCTATCTCCCTGCGAGACACACTGCCAAAGCTTTTCGTTATCATGCAGTCTAGTGCAGACGCACACTACGGCTCTCCGGAGCTGTCCGAAGCCAAGCGCCGGTGGCCGGCGTCTTTCGGCTGAAGCAGCGCTTCGGAGCGTACGGCTGTTGTGTGCGCGAAGCAGCCGCTTCTCCTGCTCCGCGAGCCGGACAGAGCGGTAGCTTGTACGAGGGCGAAGAACGAAGCCGCAGAGCACCGGCCTTCTGCGCGCACCCTAAGGACTGCGAGAGGACCGTGGTGGCCGCTCGCCTGCCCCTTCAATTCCCTTCTAGCATGCTTATGGAAGGTGTTCCAGGACAATATTCCTGAGTCTTGAATTCCTCCTGATGCAGCCCCTCCTGGGAAACAACTGCTCGTCGTCTGAGTCTCCAAGTGCAGAGACCTCGATGTCAACTGCAGAAATGAAGGGCTGCGTTGAGTTGTCGAGAAGCAAGAACATAGCCAGCGCCTTGTGTTTGGGAGTCAGCAGCTGCTGGACTTTTGCGATTGCTTTCACTGTGCACTGAATGCCTGCACGGCATGTGCACGTTAAAACAGGGAGCTGGGCAAGAGCAGTAATCGAAAGATCACGGCCGTCAGAAAGCAGTTTATATATTGCCCTGAAAAGAGCAGTGTTTTTGGAGTGTGCAGTAAAATCGTGTTTCTGGACAAGGGAGGCATAAGTGCGCTGCGCTCCTAAGCTATCTCCCTGCGAGACACACTGTCAAAGCTTTTCGTTATCATGCAGTCTAGTGCAGACGCACACTACGGCTCTCCGGAGCTGTCCGAAGCCAAGCGCCGGTGGCCGGCGTCTTTCGGCTGAAGCAGCGCTTCGGAGCGTACGGCTGTTGTGTGCGCGAAGCAGCCGCTTCTCCTGCTCCGCGAGCCGGACAGAGCGGTAGCTTGTACGAGGGCGAAGAACGAAGCCGCAGAGCACCGGCCTTCTGCGCGCACCCTAAGGACTTCTAGAGGACCGTGGTGGCCGCTCGCCTGCCTCTTCAATTCCATTCTAGCATCCTTATGGAAGGTGTTCCAGGACAATTTTCCTGAGTTTTGAATTCGTCCTGATGCAGCCCCACGTTGGAAACTCGTGCTCGTCCTCTGATTCTCCGACATGCAGAGACCTCGATGGCAACTGCAGAAATGAAGGGCTGCGTTGAGTTGTCGAGAAGCAAGAACATAGGCAGCGCCTTGTGTTTGGGAGTCAGCAGCTGCTGGACTTTTGCGATTGCTTTCACTGTGCACTGAATGCCAGGACGGCATGTGCACGTTAAAACAGGGAGCTGGGCAAGAGCAGTAATCGAAAGATCACGGCCGTCAGAAAGCAGTTTATATATTGCCCTGAAAAGAGCAGTGTTTTTGGAGTGTGCAGTAAAATCGTGTTTCTGGACAAGGGAGGCATAAGTGCGCTGCGCTCCTAAGCTATCTCCCTGCGAGACACACTGTCAAAGCTTTTCGTTATCATGCAGTCTAGTGCAGACGCACACTACGGCTCTCCGGAGCTGTCCGAAGCCAAGCGCCGGTGGCCGGCGTCTTTCGGCTGAAGCAGCGCTTCGGAGCGTACGGCTGTTGTGTGCGCGAAGCAGCCGCTTCTCCTGCTCCGCGAGCCGGACAGAGCGGTAGCTTGTACGAGGGCGAAGAACGAAGCCGCAGAGCACCGGCCTTCTGCGCGCACCCTAAGGACTTCTAGAGGACCGTGGTGGCCGCTCGCCTGCCTCTTCAATTCCATTCTAGCATCCTTATGGAAGGTGTTCCAGGACAATTTTCCTGAGTTTTGAATTCGTCCTGATGCAGCCCCACGTTGGAAACTCGTGCTCGTTCTCTGAGTCTCCGAGTGCAGAGACCTCGATGGCAACTGCAGAAATGAAGGGCTGCGTTGAGTTGTCGAGAAGCAAGAACATAGCCAGCGCCTTGTGTTTGGGAGTCAGCAGCTGCTGGACTTTTGCGATTGCTTTCACTGTGCACTGAATGCCAGGACGGCATGTGCACGTTAAAACAGGGAGCTGGGCAAGAGCAGTAATCGAAAGATCACGGCCGTCAGAAAGCAGCTTATATATTGCCCAGAAAAGAGCACTGTTTTTGGAGTGTGCAGTAAAATCGTGTTTCTGGACAAGGGAGGCATAAGTGCGCTGCGCTCCTAAGCTATCTCCCTGCTAAGACACACTGCCAAAGCTTTTCGTTATCATGCAGTCTAGTGCAGACGCACACTACGGCTCTCCGGAGCTGTCCGAAGCCAAGCGCCGGTCGCCGGCGTCTTTCGGCTGAAGCAGCGCTTCGGAGCGTACGGCTGTTGTGTGCGCGAAGCAGCCGCTTCTCCTGCTCCGCGAGCCGGACAGAGCGGTAGCTTGTACGAGGGCGAAGAACGAAGCCGCAGAGCACCGGCCTTCTGCGCGCACCCTAAGGACTGCGAGAGGACCGTGGTGGCCGCTCGCCTGCCTCTTCAATTCCATTCTAGCATCATTATGGAAGGTGTTCCAGGACAATTTTCCTGAGTTTTGAATTCGTCCTGATGCAGCCCCACGTTGGAAACTCGTGCTCGTCCTCTGAGTCTCCGAGTGCAGAGACCTCGATGGCAACTGCAGAAATGAAGGGCTGCGTTGAGTTGTCGAGAAGCAAGAACATAGGCAGCGCCTTGTGTTTGGGAGTCAGCAGCTGCTGGACTTTTGCGATTGCTTTCACTGTGCACTGAATGCCAGGACGGCATGTGCACGTTAAAACAGGGAGCTGGGCAAGAGCAGTAATCGAAAGATCACGGCCGTCAGAAAGCAGTTTATATATTGCCCTGGAAAGAGCAGTGTTTTTGGAGTGTGCAGTAAAATCGTGTTTCTGGACAAGGGAGGCATAAGTGCGCTGCGCTCCTAAGCTATCTCCCTGCGAGACACACTGTCAAAGCTTTTCGTTATCATGCAGTCTAGTGCAGACGCACACTACGGCTCTCCGGAGCTGTCCGAAGCCAAGCGCCGGTGGCCGGCGTCTTTCGGCTGAAGCAGCGCTTCGGAGCGTACGGCTGTTGTGTGCGCGAAGCAGCCGCTTCTCCTGCTCCGGGAGCCGGACAGAGCGGTAGCTTGTACGAGGGCGAAGAACGAAGCCGCAGAGCACCGGCCTTCTGCGCGCACCCTAAGGACTTCTAGAGGACCGTGGTGGTCGCTCGCCTGCCTCTTCAATTCCATTCTAGCATCCTTATGGAAGGTGTTCCAGGACAATTTTCCTGAGTTTTGAATTCGTCCTGATGCAGCCCCACGTTGGAAACTCGTGCTCGTCCTCTGAGTCTCCGAGTGCAGAGACCTCGATGGCAACTGCAGAAATGAAGGGCTGCGTTGAGTTGTCGAGAAGCAAGAACATAGGCAGCGCCTTGTGTTTGGGAGTCAGCAGCTGCTGGACTTTTGCGATTGCTTTCACTGTGCACTGAATGCCAGGACGGCATGTGCACGTTAAAACAGGGAGCTGGGCAAGAGCAGTAATCGAAAGATCACGGCCGTCAGAAAGCAGTTTATATATTGCCCTGGAAAGAGCAGTGTTTTTGGAGTGTGCAGTAAAATCGTGTTTCTGGACAAGGGAGGCATAAGTGCGCTGCGCTCCTAAGCTATCTCCCTGCGAGACACACTGCCAAAGCTTTTCGTTATCATGCAGTCTAGTGCAGACGCACACTACGGCTCTCCGGAGCTCTCCGAAGCCAAGCGCCGGTGGCCGGCGTCTTTCGGCTGAAGCAGCGCTTCGGAGCGTACGGCTGTTGTGTGCGCGAAGCAGTCGCTTCTCCTGCTCCGCGAGCCGGACAGAGCGGTAGCTTGTACGAGGGCGAAGAACGAAGCCGCAGAGCACCGGCCTTCTGCGCGCACCCTAAGGACTGCTAGAGGACCGTGGTGGCCGCTCGCCTGCCCCTTCAATTCCCTTCTAGCATGCTTATGGAAGGTGTTCCAGGACAATATTCCTGAGTCTTGAATTCCTCCTGATGCAGCCCCTCCTGGGAAACAACTGCTCGTCGTCTGAGTCTCCAAGTGCAGAGACCTCGATGTCAACTGCAGAAATGAAGGGCTGCGTTGAGTTGTCGAGAAGCAAGAACATAGGCAGCGCCTTGTGTTTGGGAGTCAGCAGCTGCTGGACTTTTGCGATTGCTTTCACTGTGCACTGAATGCCAGGACGGCATGTGCACGTTAAAACAGGGAGCTGGGCAAGAGCAGTAATCGAAAGATCACGGCCGTCAGAAAGCAGCTTATATATTGCCCAGAAAAGAGCACTGTTTTTGGAGTGTGCAGTAAAATCGTGTTTCTGGACAAGGGAGGCATAAGTGCGCTGCGCTCCTAAGCTATCTCCCTGCTAAGACACACTGCCAAAGCTTTTCGTTATCATGCAGTCTAGTGCAGACGCACACTACGGCTCTCCGGAGCTGTCCGAAGCCAAGCGCCGGTGGCCGGCGTCTTTCGGCTGAAGCAGCGCTTCGGAGCGTACGGCTGTTGTGTGCGCGAAGCAGCCGCTTCTCCTGCTCCGCGAGCCGGACAGAGCGGTAGCTTGTACGAGGGCGAAGAACGAAGCCGCAGAGCACCGGCCTTCTGCGCGCACCCTAAGGACTGCTAGAGGACCGTGGTGGCCGCTCGCCTGCCCCTTCAATTCCCTTCTAGCATGCTTATGGAAGGTGTTTCAGGACAATTTTCCTGAGTTTTGAATTCGTCCTGATGCAGCCCCACGTTGGAAACTCGTGCTCGTCCTCTGAGTCTCCGAGTGCAGAGACCTCGATGTCAACTGCAGAAATGAAGGGCTGCGTTGAGTTGTCGAGAAGCAAGAACATAGGCAGCGCCTTGTGTTTGGGAGTCAGCAGCTGCTGGACTTTTGCGATTGCTTTCACTGTGCACTGAATGCCAGGACGGCATGTGCACGTTAAAACAGGGAGCTGGGCAAGAGCAGTAATCGAAAGATCACGGCCGTCAGAAAGCAGTTTATATATTGCCCTGAAAAGAGCAGTGTTTTTGGAGTGTGCAGTAAAATCGTGTTTCTGGACAAGGGAGGCATAAGTGCGCTGCGCTCCTAAGCTATCTCCCTGCGAGACACACTGTCAAAGCTTTTCGTTATCATGCAGTCTAGTGCAGACGCACACTACGGCTCTCCGGAGCTGTCCGAAGCCAAGCGCCGGTGGCCGGCGTCTTTCGGCTGAAGCAGCGCTTCGGAGCGTACGGCTGTTGTGTGCGCGAAGCAGCCGCTTCTCCTGCTCCGCGAGCCGGACAGAGCGGTAGCTTGTACGAGGGCGAAGAACGAAGCCGCAGAGCACCGGCCTTCTGCGCGCACCCTAAGGACTGCTAGAGGACCGTGTTGGCCGCTCGCCTGCCCCTTCAATTCCCTTCTAGCATGCTTATGGAAGGTGTTTCAGGACAATTTTCCTGAGTTTTGAATTCGTCCTGATGCAGCCCCACGTTGGAAACTCGTGCTCGTCCTCTGAGTCTCCGAGTGCAGAGACCTCGATGGCAACTGCAGAAATGAAGGGCTGCGTTGAGTTGTCGAGAAGCAAGAACATAGGCAGCGCCTTGTGTTTGGGAGTCAGCAGCTGCTGGACTTTTGCGATTGCTTTCACTGTGCACTGAATGCCAGGACGGCATGTGCACGTTAAAACAGGGAGCTGGGCAAGAGCAGTAATCGAAAGATCACGGCCGTCAGAAAGCAGTTTATATATTGCCCTGGAAAGAGCAGTGTTTTTGGAGTGTGCAGTAAAATCGTGTTTCTGGACAAGGGAGGCATAAGTGCGCTGCGCTCCTAAGCTATCTCCCTGCGAGACACACTGCCAAAGCTTTTCGTTATCATGCAGTCTAGTGCAGACGCACACTACGGCTCTCCGGAGCTGTCCGAAGCCAAGCGCCGGTGGCCGGCGTCTTTCGGCTGAAGCAGCGCTTCGGAGCGTACGGCTGTTGTGTGCGCGAAGCAGCCGCTTCTCCTGCTCCGCGAGCCGGACAGAGCGGTAGCTTGTACGAGGGCGAAGAACGAAGCCGCAGAGCACCGGCCTTCTGCGCGCACCCTAAGGACTGCGAGAGGACCGTGGTGGCCGCTCGCCTGCCTCTTCAATTCCATTCTAGCATCCTTATGGAAGGTGTTCCAGGACAATTTTCCTGAGTTTTGAATTCGTCCTGATGCAGCCCCACGTTGGAAACTCGTGCTCGTCCTCTGAGTCTCCGAGTGCAGAGACCTCGATGGCAACTGCAGAAATGAAGGGCTGCGTTGAGTTGTCGAGAAGCAAGAACATAGGCAGCGCCTTGTGTTTGGGAGTCAGCAGCTGCTGGACTTTTGCGATTGCTTTCACTGTGCACTGAATGCCAGGACGGCATGTGCACGTTAACACAGGGAGCTGGGCAAGAGCAGTAATCGAAAGATCACGGCCGTCAGAAAGCAGTTTATATATTGCCCTGAAAAGAGCAGTGTTTTTGGAGTGTGCAGTAAAATCGTGTTTCTGGACAAGGGAGGCATAAGTGCGCTGCGCTCCTAAGCTATCTCCCTGCGAGACACACTGTCAAAGCTTTTCGTTATCATGCAGTCTAGTGCAGACGCACACTACGGCTCTCCGGAGCTGTCCGAAGCCAAGCGCCGGTGGCCGGCGTCTTTCGGCTGAAGCAGCGCTTCGGAGCGTACGGCTGTTGTGTGCGCGAAGCAGCCGCTTCTCCTGCTCCGCGAGCCGGACAGAGCGGTAGCTTGTACGAGGGCGAAGAACGAAGCCGCAGAGCACCGGCCTTCTGCGCGCACCCTAAGGACTGCTAGAGGACCGTGTTGGCCGCTCGCCTGCCCCTTCAATTCCCTTCTAGCATGCTTATGGAAGGTGTTTCAGGACAATTTTCCTGAGTTTTGAATTCGTCCTGATGCAGCCCCACGTTGGAAACTCGTGCTCGTCCTCTGAGTCTCCGAGTGCAGAGACCTCGATGTCAACTGCAGAAATGAAGGGCTGCGTTGAGTTGTCGAGAAGCAAGAACATAGCCAGCGCCTTGTGTTTGGGAGTCAGCAGCTGCTGGACTTTTGCGATTGCTTTCACTGTGCACTGAATGCCAGGACGGCATGTGCACGTTAAAACAGGGAGCTGGGCAAGAGCAGTAATCGAAAGATCACGGCCGTCAGAAAGCAGTTTATATATTGCCCTGAAAAGAGCAGTGTTTTTGGAGTGTGCAGTAAAATCGTGTTTCTGGACAAGGGAGGCATAAGTGCGCTGCGCTCCTAAGCTATCTCCCTGCGAGACACACTGTCAAAGCTTTTCGTTATCATGCAGTCTAGTGCAGACGCACACTACGGCTCTCCGGAGCTGTCCGAAGCCAAGCGCCGGTGGCCGGCGTCTTTCGGCTGAAGCAGCGCTTCGGAGCGTACGGCTGTTGTGTGCGCGAAGCAGCCGCTTCTCCTGCTCCGCGAGCCGGACAGAGCGGTAGCTTGTACGAGGGCGAAGAACGAAGCCGCAGAGCACCGGCCTTCTGCGCGCACCCTAAGGACTTCTAGAGGACCGTGGTGGCCGCTCGCCTGCCTCTTCAATTCCATTCTAGCATCCTTATGGAAGGTGTTCCAGGACAATTTTCCTGAGTTTTGAATTCGTCCTGATGCAGCCCCACGTTGGAAACTCGTGCTCGTCCTCTGAGTCTCCGAGTGCAGAGACGTCGATGGCAACTGCAGAAATGAAGGGCTGCGTTGAGTTGTCGAGAAGCAAGAACATAGGCAGCGCCTTGTGTTTGGGAGTCAGCAGCTGCTGGACTTTTGCGATTGCTTTCACTGTGCACTGAATGCCAGGACGGCATGTGCACGTTAAAACAGGGAGCTGGGCAAGAGCAGTAATCGAAAGATCACGGCCGTCAGAAAGCAGTTTATATATTGCCCTGGAAAGAGCAGTGTTTTTGGAGTGTGCAGTAAAATCGTGTTTCTGGACAAGGGAGGCATAAGTGCGCTGCGCTCCTAAGCTATCTCCCTGCGAGACACACTGTCAAAGCTTTTCGTTATCATGCAGTCTAGTGCAGACGCACACTACGGCTCTCCGGAGCTGTCCGAAGCCAAGCGCCGGTGGCCGGCGTCTTTCGGCTGAAGCAGCGCTTCGGAGCGTACGGCTGTTGTGTGCGCGAAGCAGCCGCTTCTCCTGCTCCGGGAGCCGGACAGAGCGGTAGCTTGTACGAGGGCGAAGAACGAAGCCGCAGAGCACCGGCCTTCTGCGCGCACCCTAAGGACTGCTAGAGGACCGTGGTGGCCGCTCGCCTGCCCCTTCAATTCCCTTCTAGCATGCTTATGGAAGGTGTTTCAGGACAATTTTCCTGAGTTTTGAATTCGTCCTGATGCAGCCCCACGTTGGAAACTCGTGCTCGTCCTCTGAGTCTCCGAGTGCAGAGACCTCGATGGCAACTGCAGAAATGAAGGGCTGCGTTGAGTTGTCGAGAAGCAAGAACATAGGCAGCGCCTTGTGTTTGGGAGTCAGCAGCTGCTGGACTTTTGCGATTGCTTTCACTGTGCACTGAATGCCTGCACGGCATGTGCACGTTAAAACAGGGAGCTGGGCAAGAGCAGTAATCGAAAGATCACGGCCGTCAGAAAGCAGTTTATATATTGCCCTGGAAAGAGCAGTGTTTTTGGAGTGTGCAGTAAAATCGTGTTTCTGGACAAGGGAGGCATAAGTGCGCTGCGCTCCTAAGCTATCTCCCTGCGAGACACACTGTCAAAGCTTTTCGTTATCATGCAGTCTAGTGCAGACGCACACTACGGCTCTCCGGAGCTGTCCGAAGCCAAGCGCCGGTGGCCGGCGTCTTTCGGCTGAAGCAGCGCTTCGGAGCGTACGGCTGTTGTGTGCGCGAAGCAGCCGCTTCTCCTGCTCCGCGAGCCGGACAGAGCGGTAGCTTGTACGAGGGCGAAGAACGAAGCCGCAGAGCACCGGCCTTCTGCGCGCACCCTAAGGACTTCTAGAGGACCGTGGTGGTCGCTCGCCTGCCTCTTCAATTCCATTCTAGCATCCTTATGGAAGGTGTTCCAGGACAATTTTCCTGAGTTTTGAATTCGTCCTGATGCAGCCCCACGTTGGAAACTCGTGCTCGTCCTCTGAGTCTCCGAGTGCAGAGACCTCGATGGCAACTGCAGAAATGAAGGGCTGCGTTGAGTTGTCGAGAAGCAAGAACATAGGCAGCGCCTTGTGTTTGGGAGTCAGCAGCTGCTGGACTTTTGCGATTGCTTTCACTGTGCACTGAATGCCAGGACGGCATGTGCACGTTAAAACAGGGAGCTGGGCAAGAGCAGTAATCGAAAGATCACGGCCGTCAGAAAGCAGTTTATATATTGCCCTGGAAAGAGCAGTGTTTTTGGAGTGTGCAGTAAAATCGTGTTTCTGGACAAGGGAGGCATAAGTGCGCTGCGCTCCTAAGCTATCTCCCTGCGAGACACACTGCCAAAGCTTTTCGTTATCATGCAGTCTAGTGCAGACGCACACTACGGCTCTCCGGAGCTCTCCGAAGCCAAGCGCCGGTGGCCGGCGTCTTTCGGCTGAAGCAGCGCTTCGGAGCGTACGGCTGTTGTGTGCGCGAAGCAGTCGCTTCTCCTGCTCCGCGAGCCGGACAGAGCGGTAGCTTGTACGAGGGCGAAGAACGAAGCCGCAGAGCACCGGCCTTCTGCGCGCACCCTAAGGACTGCTAGAGGACCGTGGTGGCCGCTCGCCTGCCCCTTCAATTCCCTTCTAGCATGCTTATGGAAGGTGTTCCAGGACAATATTCCTGAGTCTTGAATTCCTCCTGATGCAGCCCCTCCTGGGAAACAACTGCTCGTCGTCTGAGTCTCCAAGTGCAGAGACCTCGATGGCAACTGCAGAAATGAAGGGCTGCGTTGAGTTGTCGAGAAGCAAGAACATAGGCAGCGCCTTGTGTTTGGGAGTCAGCAGCTGCTGGACTTTTGCGATTGCTTTCACTGTGCACTGAATGCCAGGACGGCATGTGCACGTTAAAACAGGGAGCTGGGCAAGAGCAGTAATCGAAAGATCACGGCCGTCAGAAAGCAGCTTATATATTGCCCAGAAAAGAGCACTGTTTTTGGAGTGTGCAGTAAAATCGTGTTTCTGGACAAGGGAGGCATAAGTGCGCTGCGCTCCTAAGCTATCTCCCTGCTAAGACACACTGCCAAAGCTTTTCGTTATCATGCAGTCTAGTGCAGACGCACACTACGGCTCTCCGGAGCTGTCCGAAGCCAAGCGCCGGTGGCCGGCGTCTTTCGGCTGAAGCAGCGCTTCGGAGCGTACGGCTGTTGTGTGCGCGAAGCAGCCGCTTCTCCTGCTCCGCGAGCCGGACAGAGCGGTAGCTTGTACGAGGGCGAAGAACGAAGCCGCAGAGCACCGGCCTTCTGCGCGCACCCTAAGGACTGCGAGAGGACCGTGGTGGCCGCTCGCCTGCCTCTTCAATTCCATTCTAGCATGCTTATGCAAGGTGTTCCAGGACAATTTTCCTGAGTTTTGAATTCGTCCTGATGCAGCCCCTCGTTGGAAACTCGTGCTCGTCCTCTGAGTCTCCGAGTGCAGAGACCTCGATGTCAACTGCAGAAATGAAGGGCTGCGTTGAGTTGTCGAGAAGCAAGAACATAGGCAGCGCCTTGTGTTTGGGAGTCAGCAGCTGCTGGACTTTTGCGATTGCTTTCACTGTGCACTGAATGCCAGGACGGCATGTGCACGTTAAAACAGGGAGCTGGGCAAGAGCAGTAATCGAAAGATCACGGCCGTCAGAAAGCAGTTTATATATTGCCCTGAAAAGAGCAGTGTTTTTGGAGTGTGCAGTAAAATCGTGTTTCTGGACAAGGGAGGCATAAGTGCGCTGCGCTCCTAAGCTATCTCCCTGCGAGACACACTGCCAAAGCTTTTCGTTATCATGCAGTCTAGTGCAGACGCACACTACGGCTCTCCGGAGCTGTCCGAAGCCAAGCGCCGGTGGCCGGCGTCTTTCGGCTGAAGCAGCGCTTCGGAGCGTACGGCTGTTGTGTGCGCGAAGCAGCCGCTTCTCCTGCTCCGCGAGCCGGACAGAGCGGTAGCTTGTACGAGGGCGAAGAACGAAGCCGCAGAGCACCGGCCTTCTGCGCGCACCCTAAGGACTGCGAGAGGACCGTGGTGGCCGCTCGCCTGCCCCTTCAATTCCCTTCTAGCATGCTTATGGAAGGTGTTCCAGGACAATATTCCTGAGTCTTGAATTCCTCCTGATGCAGCCCCTCCTGGGAAACAACTGCTCGTCGTCTGAGTCTCCAAGTGCAGAGACCTCGATGTCAACTGCAGAAATGAAGGGCTGCGTTGAGTTGTCGAGAAGCAAGAACATAGCCAGCGCCTTGTGTTTGGGAGTCAGCAGCTGCTGGACTTTTGCGATTGCTTTCACTGTGCACTGAATGCCTGCACGGCATGTGCACGTTAAAACAGGGAGCTGGGCAAGAGCAGTAATCGAAAGATCACGGCCGTCAGAAAGCAGTTTATATATTGCCCTGAAAAGAGCAGTGTTTTTGGAGTGTGCAGTAAAATCGTGTTTCTGGACAAGGGAGGCATAAGTGCGCTGCGCTCCTAAGCTATCTCCCTGCGAGACACACTGTCAAAGCTTTTCGTTATCATGCAGTCTAGTGCAGACGCACACTACGGCTCTCCGGAGCTGTCCGAAGCCAAGCGCCGGTGGCCGGCGTCTTTCGGCTGAAGCAGCGCTTCGGAGCGTACGGCTGTTGTGTGCGCGAAGCAGCCGCTTCTCCTGCTCCGCGAGCCGGACAGAGCGGTAGCTTGTACGAGGGCGAAGAACGAAGCCGCAGAGCACCGGCCTTCTGCGCGCACCCTAAGGACTTCTAGAGGACCGTGGTGGCCGCTCGCCTGCCTCTTCAATTCCATTCTAGCATCCTTATGGAAGGTGTTCCAGGACAATTTTCCTGAGTTTTGAATTCGTCCTGATGCAGCCCCACGTTGGAAACTCGTGCTCGTCCTCTGATTCTCCGACATGCAGAGACCTCGATGTCAACTGCAGAAATGAAGGGCTGCGTTGAGTTGTCGAGAAGCAAGAACATAGGCAGCGCCTTGTGTTTGGGAGTCAGCAGCTGCTGGACTTTTGCGATTGCTTTCACTGTGCACTGAATGCCAGGACGGCATGTGCACGTTAAAACAGGGAGCTGGGCAAGAGCAGTAATCGAAAGATCACGGCCGTCAGAAAGCAGTTTATATATTGCCCTGAAAAGAGCAGTGTTTTTGGAGTGTGCAGTAAAATCGTGTTTCTGGACAAGGGAGGCATAAGTGCGCTGCGCTCCTAAGCTATCTCCCTGCGAGACACACTGTCAAAGCTTTTCGTTATCATGCAGTCTAGTGCAGACGCACACTACGGCTCTCCGGAGCTGTCCGAAGCCAAGCGCCGGTGGCCGGCGTCTTTCGGCTGAAGCAGCGCTTCGGAGCGTACGGCTGTTGTGTGCGCGAAGCAGCCGCTTCTCCTGCTCCGCGAGCCGGACAGAGCGGTAGCTTGTACGAGGGCGAAGAACGAAGCCGCAGAGCACCGGCCTTCTGCGCGCACCCTAAGGACTTCTAGAGGACCGTGGTGGCCGCTCGCCTGCCTCTTCAATTCCATTCTAGCATCCTTATGGAAGGTGTTCCAGGACAATTTTCCTGAGTTTTGAATTCGTCCTGATGCAGCCCCACGTTGGAAACTCGTGCTCGTTCTCTGAGTCTCCGAGTGCAGAGACCTCGATGGCAACTGCAGAAATGAAGGGCTGCGTTGAGTTGTCGAGAAGCAAGAACATAGCCAGCGCCTTGTGTTTGGGAGTCAGCAGCTGCTGGACTTTTGCGATTGCTTTCACTGTGCACTGAATGCCAGGACGGCATGTGCACGTTAAAACAGGGAGCTGGGCAAGAGCAGTAATCGAAAGATCACGGCCGTCAGAAAGCAGCTTATATATTGCCCAGAAAAGAGCACTGTTTTTGGAGTGTGCAGTAAAATCGTGTTTCTGGACAAGGGAGGCATAAGTGCGCTGCGCTCCTAAGCTATCTCCCTGCTAAGACACACTGCCAAAGCTTTTCGTTATCATGCAGTCTAGTGCAGACGCACACTACGGCTCTCCGGAGCTGTCCGAAGCCAAGCGCCGGTCGCCGGCGTCTTTCAGCTGAAGCAGCGCTTCGGAGCGTACGGCTGTTGTGTGCGCGAAGCAGCCGCTTCTCCTGCTCCGCGAGCCGGACAGAGCGGTAGCTTGTACGAGGGCGAAGAACGAAGCCGCAGAGCACCGGCCTTCTGCGCGCACCCTAAGGACTGCGAGAGGACCGTGGTGGCCGCTCGCCTGCCTCTTCAATTCCATTCTAGCATCATTATGGAAGGTGTTCCAGGACAATTTTCCTGAGTTTTGAATTCGTCCTGATGCAGCCCCACGTTGGAAACTCGTGCTCGTCCTCTGAGTCTCCGAGTGCAGAGACCTCGATGGCAACTGCAGAAATGAAGGGCTGCGTTGAGTTGTCGAGAAGCAAGAACATAGGCAGCGCCTTGTGTTTGGGAGTCAGCAGCTGCTGGACTTTTGCGATTGCTTTCACTGTGCACTGAATGCCAGGACGGCATGTGCACGTTAAAACAGGGAGCTGGGCAAGAGCAGTAATCGAAAGATCACGGCCGTCAGAAAGCAGTTTATATATTGCCCTGAAAAGAGCAGTGTTTTTGGAGTGTGCAGTAAAATCGTGTTTCTGGACAAGGGAGGCATAAGTGCGCTGCGCTCCTAAGCTATCTCCCTGCGAGACACACTGTCAAAGCTTTTCGTTATCATGCAGTCTAGTGCAGACGCACACTACGGCTCTCCGGAGCTGTCCGAAGCCAAGCGCCGGTGGCCGGCGTCTTTCGGCTGAAGCAGCGCTTCGGAGCGTACGGCTGTTGTGTGCGCGAAGCAGCCGCTTCTCCTGCTCCGGGAGCCGGACAGAGCGGTAGCTTGTACGAGGGCGAAGAACGAAGCCGCAGAGCACCGGCCTTCTGCGCGCACCCTAAGGACTTCTAGAGGACCGTGGTGGTCGCTCGCCTGCCTCTTCAATTCCATTCTAGCATCCTTATGGAAGGTGTTCCAGGACAATTTTCCTGAGTTTTGAATTCGTCCTGATGCAGCCCCACGTTGGAAACTCGTGCTCGTCCTCTGAGTCTCCGAGTGCAGAGACCTCGATGGCAACTGCAGAAATGAAGGGCTGCGTTGAGTTGTCGAGAAGCAAGAACATAGGCAGCGCCTTGTGTTTGGGAGTCAGCAGCTGCTGGACTTTTGCGATTGCTTTCACTGTGCACTGAATGCCAGGACGGCATGTGCACGTTAAAACAGGGAGCTGGGCAAGAGCAGTAATCGAAAGATCACGGCCGTCAGAAAGCAGTTTATATATTGCCCTGGAAAGAGCAGTGTTTTTGGAGTGTGCAGTAAAATCGTGTTTCTGGACAAGGGAGGCATAAGTGCGCTGCGCTCCTAAGCTATCTCCCTGCGAGACACACTGCCAAAGCTTTTCGTTATCATGCAGTCTAGTGCAGACGCACACTACGGCTCTCCGGAGCTCTCCGAAGCCAAGCGCCGGTGGCCGGCGTCTTTCGGCTGAAGCAGCGCTTCGGAGCGTACGGCTGTTGTGTGCGCGAAGCAGTCGCTTCTCCTGCTCCGCGAGCCGGACAGAGCGGTAGCTTGTACGAGGGCGAAGAACGAAGCCGCAGAGCACCGGCCTTCTGCGCGCACCCTAAGGACTGCTAGAGGACCGTGGTGGCCGCTCGCCTGCCCCTTCAATTCCCTTCTAGCATGCTTATGGAAGGTGTTCCAGGACAATATTCCTGAGTCTTGAATTCCTCCTGATGCAGCCCCTCCTGGGAAACAACTGCTCGTCGTCTGAGTCTCCAAGTGCAGAGACCTCGATGTCAACTGCAGAAATGAAGGGCTGCGTTGAGTTGTCGAGAAGCAAGAACATAGGCAGCGCCTTGTGTTTGGGAGTCAGCAGCTGCTGGACTTTTGCGATTGCTTTCACTGTGCACTGAATGCCAGGACGGCATGTGCACGTTAAAACAGGGAGCTGGGCAAGAGCAGTAATCGAAAGATCACGGCCGTCAGAAAGCAGCTTATATATTGCCCAGAAAAGAGCACTGTTTTTGGAGTGTGCAGTAAAATCGTGTTTCTGGACAAGGGAGGCATAAGTGCGCTGCGCTCCTAAGCTATCTCCCTGCTAAGACACACTGCCAAAGCTTTTCGTTATCATGCAGTCTAGTGCAGACGCACACTACGGCTCTCCGGAGCTGTCCGAAGCCAAGCGCCGGTGGCCGGCGTCTTTCGGCTGAAGCAGCGCTTCGGAGCGTACGGCTGTTGTGTGCGCGAAGCAGCCGCTTCTCCTGCTCCGCGAGCCGGACAGAGCGGTAGCTTGTACGAGGGCGAAGAACGAAGCCGCAGAGCACCGGCCTTCTGCGCGCACCCTAAGGACTGCGAGAGGACCGTGGTGGCCGCTCGCCTGCCTCTTCAATTCCATTCTAGCATGCTTATGCAAGGTGTTCCAGGACAATTTTCCTGAGTTTTGAATTCGTCCTGATGCAGCCCCTCGTTGGAAACTCGTGCTCGTCCTCTGAGTCTCCGAGTGCAGAGACCTCGATGTCAACTGCAGAAATGAAGGGCTGCGTTGAGTTGTCGAGAAGCAAGAACATAGGCAGCGCCTTGTGTTTGGGAGTCAGCAGCTGCTGGACTTTTGCGATTGCTTTCACTGTGCACTGAATGCCTGCACGGCATGTGCACGTTAAAACAGGGAGCTGGGCAAGAGCAGTAATCGAAAGATCACGGCCGTCAGAAAGCAGTTTATATATTGCCCTGAAAAGAGCAGTGTTTTTGGAGTGTGCAGTAAAATCGTGTTTCTGGACAAGGGAGGCATAAGTGCGCTGCGCTCCTAAGCTATCTCCCTGCGAGACACACTGCCAAAGCTTTTCGTTATCATGCAGTCTAGTGCAGACGCACACTACGGCTCTCCGGAGCTGTCCGAAGCCAAGCGCCGGTGGCCGGCGTCTTTCGGCTGAAGCAGCGCTTCGGAGCGTACGGCTGTTGTGTGCGCGAAGCAGCCGCTTCTCCTGCTCCGCGAGCCGGACAGAGCGGTAGCTTGTACGAGGGCGAAGAACGAAGCCGCAGAGCACCGGCCTTCTGCGCGCACCCTAAGGACTGCGAGAGGACCGTGGTGGCCGCTCGCCTGCCCCTTCAATTCCCTTCTAGCATGCTTATGGAAGGTGTTCCAGGACAATATTCCTGAGTCTTGAATTCCTCCTGATGCAGCCCCTCCTGGGAAACAACTGCTCGTCGTCTGAGTCTCCAAGTGCAGAGACCTCGATGTCAACTGCAGAAATGAAGGGCTGCGTTGAGTTGTCGAGAAGCAAGAACATAGCCAGCGCCTTGTGTTTGGGAGTCAGCAGCTGCTGGACTTTTGCGATTGCTTTCACTGTGCACTGAATGCCTGCACGGCATGTGCACGTTAAAACAGGGAGCTGGGCAAGAGCAGTAATCGAAAGATCACGGCCGTCAGAAAGCAGTTTATATATTGCCCTGAAAAGAGCAGTGTTTTTGGAGTGTGCAGTAAAATCGTGTTTCTGGACAAGGGAGGCATAAGTGCGCTGCGCTCCTAAGCTATCTCCCTGCGAGACACACTGTCAAAGCTTTTCGTTATCATGCAGTCTAGTGCAGACGCACACTACGGCTCTCCGGAGCTGTCCGAAGCCAAGCGCCGGTGGCCGGCGTCTTTCGGCTGAAGCAGCGCTTCGGAGCGTACGGCTGTTGTGTGCGCGAAGCAGCCGCTTCTCCTGCTCCGCGAGCCGGACAGAGCGGTAGCTTGTACGAGGGCGAAGAACGAAGCCGCAGAGCACCGGCCTTCTGCGCGCACCCTAAGGACTTCTAGAGGACCGTGGTGGCCGCTCGCCTGCCTCTTCAATTCCATTCTAGCATCCTTATGGAAGGTGTTTCAGGACAATTTTCCTGAGTTTTGAATTCGTCCTGATGCAGCCCCACGTTGGAAACTCGTGCTCGTCCTCTGAGTCTCCGAGTGCAGAGACCTCGATGGCAACTGCAGAAATGAAGGGCTGCGTTGAGTTGTCGAGAAGCAAGAACATAGGCAGCGCCTTGTGTTTGGGAGTCAGCAGCTGCTGGACTTTTGCGATTGCTTTCACTGTGCACTGAATGCCAGGACGGCATGTGCACGTTAAAACAGGGAGCTGGGCAAGAGCAGTAATCGAAAGATCACGGCCGTCAGAAAGCAGTTTATATATTGCCCTGGAAAGAGCAGTGTTTTTGGAGTGTGCAGTAAAATCGTGTTTCTGGACAAGGGAGGCATAAGTGCGCTGCGCTCCTAAGCTATCTCCCTGCGAGACACACTGTCAAAGCTTTTCGTTATCATGCAGTCTAGTGCAGACGCACACTACGGCTCTCCGGAGCTGTCCGAAGCCAAGCGCCGGTGGCCGGCGTCTTTCGGCTGAAGCAGCGCTTCGGAGCGTACGGCTGTTGTGTGCGCGAAGCAGCCGCTTCTCCTGCTCCGCGAGCCGGACAGAGCGGTAGCTTGTACGAGGGCGAAGAACGAAGCCGCAGAGCACCGGCCTTCTGCGCGCACCCTAAGGACTGCTAGAGGACCGTGGTGGCCGCTCGCCTGCCCCTTCAATTCCCTTCTAGCATGCTTATGGAAGGTGTTTCAGGACAATTTTCCTGAGTTTTGAATTCGTCCTGATGCAGCCCCACGTTGGAAACTCGTGCTCGTCCTCTGAGTCTCCGAGTGCAGAGACCTCGATGGCAACTGCAGAAATGAAGGGCTGCGTTGAGTTGTCGAGAAGCAAGAACATAGGCAGCGCCTTGTGTTTGGGAGTCAGCAGCTGCTGGACTTTTGCGATTGCTTTCACTGTGCACTGAATGCCTGCACGGCATGTGCACGTTAAAACAGGGAGCTGGGCAAGAGCAGTAATCGAAAGATCACGGCCGTCAGAAAGCAGTTTATATATTGCCCTGGAAAGAGCAGTGTTTTTGGAGTGTGCAGTAAAATCGTGTTTCTGGACAAGGGAGGCATAAGTGCGCTGCGCTCCTAAGCTATCTCCCTGCGAGACACACTGTCAAAGCTTTTCGTTATCATGCAGTCTAGTGCAGACGCACACTACGGCTCTCCGGAGCTGTCCGAAGCCAAGCGCCGGTGGCCGGCGTCTTTCGGCTGAAGCAGCGCTTCGGAGCGTACGGCTGTTGTGTGCGCGAAGCAGCCGCTTCTCCTGCTCCGGGAGCCGGACAGAGCGGTAGCTTGTACGAGGGCGAAGAACGAAGCCGCAGAGCACCGGCCTTCTGCGCGCACCCTAAGGACTTCTAGAGGACCGTGGTGGTCGCTCGCCTGCCTCTTCAATTCCATTCTAGCATCCTTATGGAAGGTGTTCCAGGACAATTTTCCTGAGTTTTGAATTCGTCCTGATGCAGCCCCACGTTGGAAACTCGTGCTCGTCCTCTGAGTCTCCGAGTGCAGAGACCTCGATGGCAACTGCAGAAATGAAGGGCTGCGTTGAGTTGTCGAGAAGCAAGAACATAGGCAGCGCCTTGTGTTTGGGAGTCAGCAGCTGCTGGACTTTTGCGATTGCTTTCACTGTGCACTGAATGCCAGGACGGCATGTGCACGTTAAAACAGGGAGCTGGGCAAGAGCAGTAATCGAAAGATCACGGCCGTCAGAAAGCAGTTTATATATTGCCCTGGAAAGAGCAGTGTTTTTGGAGTGTGCAGTAAAATCGTGTTTCTGGACAAGGGAGGCATAAGTGCGCTGCGCTCCTAAGCTATCTCCCTGCGAGACACACTGCCAAAGCTTTTCGTTATCATGCAGTCTAGTGCAGACGCACACTACGGCTCTCCGGAGCTGTCCGAAGCCAAGCGCCGGTGGCCGGCGTCTTTCGGCTGAAGCAGCGCTTCGGAGCGTACGGCTGTTGTGTGCGCGAAGCAGTCGCTTCTCCTGCTCCGCGAGCCGGACAGAGCGGTAGCTTGTACGAGGGCGAAGAACGAAGCCGCAGAGCACCGGCCTTCTGCGCGCACCCTAAGGACTGCTAGAGGACCGTGGTGGCCGCTCGCCTGCCCCTTCAATTCCCTTCTAGCATGCTTATGGAAGGTGTTCCAGGACAATATTCCTGAGTCTTGAATTCCTCCTGATGCAGCCCCTCCTGGGAAACAACTGCTCGTCGTCTGAGTCTCCAAGTGCAGAGACCTCGATGGCAACTGCAGAAATGAAGGGCTGCGTTGAGTTGTCGAGAAGCAAGAACATAGGCAGCGCCTTGTGTTTGGGAGTCAGCAGCTGCTGGACTTTTGCGATTGCTTTCACTGTGCACTGAATGCCAGGACGGCATGTGCACGTTAAAACAGGGAGCTGGGCAAGAGCAGTAATCGAAAGATCACGGCCGTCAGAAAGCAGCTTATATATTGCCCAGAAAAGAGCACTGTTTTTGGAGTGTGCAGTAAAATCGTGTTTCTGGACAAGGGAGGCATAAGTGCGCTGCGCTCCTAAGCTATCTCCCTGCTAAGACACACTGCCAAAGCTTTTCGTTATCATGCAGTCTAGTGCAGACGCACACTACGGCTCTCCGGAGCTGTCCGAAGCCAAGCGCCGGTGGCCGGCGTCTTTCGGCTGAAGCAGCGCTTCGGAGCGTACGGCTGTTGTGTGCGCGAAGCAGCCGCTTCTCCTGCTCCGCGAGCCGGACAGAGCGGTAGCTTGTACGAGGGCGAAGAACGAAGCCGCAGAGCACCGGCCTTCTGCGCGCACCCTAAGGACTGCGAGAGGACCGTGGTGGCCGCTCGCCTGCCTCTTCAATTCCATTCTAGCATGCTTATGCAAGGTGTTCCAGGACAATTTTCCTGAGTTTTGAATTCGTCCTGATGCAGCCCCTCGTTGGAAACTCGTGCTCGTCCTCTGAGTCTCCGAGTGCAGAGACCTCGATGTCAACTGCAGAAATGAAGGGCTGCGTTGAGTTGTCGAGAAGCAAGAACATAGGCAGCGCCTTGTGTTTGGGAGTCAGCAGCTGCTGGACTTTTGCGATTGCTTTCACTGTGCACTGAATGCCTGCACGGCATGTGCACGTTAAAACAGGGAGCTGGGCAAGAGCAGTAATCGAAAGATCACGGCCGTCAGAAAGCAGTTTATATATTGCCCTGAAAAGAGCAGTGTTTTTGGAGTGTGCAGTAAAATCGTGTTTCTGGACAAGGGAGGCATAAGTGCGCTGCGCTCCTAAGCTATCTCCCTGCGAGACACACTGTCAAAGCTTTTCGTTATCATGCAGTCTAGTGCAGACGCACACTACGGCTCTCCGGAGCTGTCCGAAGCCAAGCGCCGGTGGCCGGCGTCTTTCGGCTGAAGCAGCGCTTCGGAGCGTACGGCTGTTGTGTGCGCGAAGCAGCCGCTTCTCCTGCTCCGCGAGCCGGACAGAGCGGTAGCTTGTACGAGGGCGAAGAACGAAGCCGCAGAGCACCGGCCTTCTGCGCGCACCCTAAGGACTGCTAGAGGACCGTGGTGGCCGCTCGCCTGCCCCTTCAATTCCCTTCTAGCATGCTTATGGAAGGTGTTTCAGGACAATTTTCCTGAGTTTTGAATTCGTCCTGATGCAGCCCCACGTTGGAAACTCGTGCTCGTCCTCTGAGTCTCCGACATGCAGAGACCTCGATGGCAACTGCAGAAATGAAGGGCTGCGTTGAGTTGTCGAGAAGCAAGAACATAGGCAGCGCCTTGTGTTTGGGAGTCAGCAGCTGCTGGACTTTTGCGATTGCTTTCACTGTGCACTGAATGCCAGGACGGCATGTGCACGTTAAAACAGGGAGCTGGGCAAGAGCAGTAATCGAAAGATCACGGCCGTCAGAAAGCAGTTTATATATTGCCCTGAAAAGAGCAGTGTTTTTGGAGTGTGCAGTAAAATCGTGTTTCTGGACAAGGGAGGCATAAGTGCGCTGCGCTCCTAAGCTATCTCCCTGCGAGACACACTGTCAAAGCTTTTCGTTATCATGCAGTCTAGTGCAGACGCACACTACGGCTCTCCGGAGCTGTCCGAAGCCAAGCGCCGGTGGCCGGCGTCTTTCGGCTGAAGCAGCGCTTCGGAGCGTACGGCTGTTGTGTGCGCGAAGCAGCCGCTTCTCCTGCTCCGCGAGCCGGACAGAGCGGTAGCTTGTACGAGGGCGAAGAACGAAGCCGCAGAGCACCGGCCTTCTGCGCGCACCCTAAGGACTTCTAGAGGACCGTGGTGGCCGCTCGCCTGCCTCTTCAATTCCATTCTAGCATCCTTATGGAAGGTGTTCCAGGACAATTTTCCTGAGTTTTGAATTCGTCCTGATGCAGCCCCACGTTGGAAACTCGTGCTCGTTCTCTGAGTCTCCGAGTGCAGAGACCTCGATGGCAACTGCAGAAATGAAGGGCTGCGTTGAGTTGTCGAGAAGCAAGAACATAGCCAGCGCCTTGTGTTTGGGAGTCAGCAGCTGCTGGACTTTTGCGATTGCTTTCACTGTGCACTGAATGCCAGGACGGCATGTGCACGTTAAAACAGGGAGCTGGGCAAGAGCAGTAATCGAAAGATCACGGCCGTCAGAAAGCAGCTTATATATTGCCCAGAAAAGAGCACTGTTTTTGGAGTGTGCAGTAAAATCGTGTTTCTGGACAAGGGAGGCATAAGTGCGCTGCGCTCCTAAGCTATCTCCCTGCTAAGACACACTGCCAAAGCTTTTCGTTATCATGCAGTCTAGTGCAGACGCACACTACGGCTCTCCGGAGCTGTCCGAAGCCAAGCGCCGGTCGCCGGCGTCTTTCGGCTGAAGCAGCGCTTCGGAGCGTACGGCTGTTGTGTGCGCGAAGCAGCCGCTTCTCCTGCTCCGCGAGCCGGACAGAGCGGTAGCTTGTACGAGGGCGAAGAACGAAGCCGCAGAGCACCGGCCTTCTGCGCGCACCCTAAGGACTTCTAGAGGACCGTGGTGGCCGCTCGCCTGCCTCTTCAATTCCATTCTAGCATCATTATGGAAGGTGTTCCAGGACAATTTTCCTGAGTTTTGAATTCGTCCTGATGCAGCCCCACGTTGGAAACTCGTGCTCGTCCTCTGAGTCTCCGAGTGCAGAGACCTCGATGGCAACTGCAGAAATGAAGGGCTGCGTTGAGTTGTCGAGAAGCAAGAACATAGGCAGCGCCTTGTGTTTGGGAGTCAGCAGCTGCTGGACTTTTGCGATTGCTTTCACTGTGCACTGAATGCCAGGACGGCATGTGCACGTTAAAACAGGGAGCTGGGCAAGAGCAGTAATCGAAAGATCACGGCCGTCAGAAAGCAGCTTATATATTGCCCTGAAAAGAGCAGTGTTTTTGGAGTGTGCAGTAAAATCGTGTTTCTGGACAAGGGAGGCATAAGTGCGCTGCGCTCCTAAGCTATCTCCCTGCGAGACACACTGCCAAAGCTTTTCGTTATCATGCAGTCTAGTGCAGACGCACACTACGGCTCTCCGGAGCTGTCCGAAGCCAAGCGCCGGTGGCCGGCGTCTTTCGGCTGAAGCAGCGCTTCGGAGCGTACGGCTGTTGTGTGCGCGAAGCAGCCGCTTCTCCTGCTCCGCGAGCCGGACAGAGCGGTAGCTTGTACGAGGGCGAAGAACGAAGCCGCAGAGCACCGGCCTTCTGCGCGCACCCTAAGGACTGCGAGAGGACCGTGGTGGCCGCTCGCCTGCCCCTTCAATTCCCTTCTAGCATGCTTATGGAAGGTGTTCCAGGACAATATTCCTGAGTCTTGAATTCCTCCTGATGCAGCCCCTCCTGGGAAACAACTGCTCGTCGTCTGAGTCTCCAAGTGCAGAGACCTCGATGTCAACTGCAGAAATGAAGGGCTGCGTTGAGTTGTCGAGAAGCAAGAACATAGCCAGCGCCTTGTGTTTGGGAGTCAGCAGCTGCTGGACTTTTGCGATTGCTTTCACTGTGCACTGAATGCCTGCACGGCATGTGCACGTTAAAACAGGGAGCTGGGCAAGAGCAGTAATCGAAAGATCACGGCCGTCAGAAAGCAGTTTATATATTGCCCTGAAAAGAGCAGTGTTTTTGGAGTGTGCAGTAAAATCGTGTTTCTGGACAAGGGAGGCATAAGTGCGCTGCGCTCCTAAGCTATCTCCCTGCGAGACACACTGTCAAAGCTTTTCGTTATCATGCAGTCTAGTGCAGACGCACACTACGGCTCTCCGGAGCTGTCCGAAGCCAAGCGCCGGTGGCCGGCGTCTTTCGGCTGAAGCAGCGCTTCGGAGCGTACGGCTGTTGTGTGCGCGAAGCAGCCGCTTCTCCTGCTCCGCGAGCCGGACAGAGCGGTAGCTTGTACGAGGGCGAAGAACGAAGCCGCAGAGCACCGGCCTTCTGCGCGCACCCTAAGGACTTCTAGAGGACCGTGGTGGCCGCTCGCCTGCCTCTTCAATTCCATTCTAGCATCCTTATGGAAGGTGTTTCAGGACAATTTTCCTGAGTTTTGAATTCGTCCTGATGCAGCCCCACGTTGGAAACTCGTGCTCGTCCTCTGAGTCTCCGAGTGCAGAGACCTCGATGGCAACTGCAGAAATGAAGGGCTGCGTTGAGTTGTCGAGAAGCAAGAACATAGGCAGCGCCTTGTGTTTGGGAGTCAGCAGCTGCTGGACTTTTGCGATTGCTTTCACTGTGCACTGAATGCCAGGACGGCATGTGCACGTTAAAACAGGGAGCTGGGCAAGAGCAGTAATCGAAAGATCACGGCCGTCAGAAAGCAGTTTATATATTGCCCTGGAAAGAGCAGTGTTTTTGGAGTGTGCAGTAAAATCGTGTTTCTGGACAAGGGAGGCATAAGTGCGCTGCGCTCCTAAGCTATCTCCCTGCGAGACACACTGTCAAAGCTTTTCGTTATCATGCAGTCTAGTGCAGACGCACACTACGGCTCTCCGGAGCTGTCCGAAGCCAAGCGCCGGTGGCCGGCGTCTTTCGGCTGAAGCAGCGCTTCGGAGCGTACGGCTGTTGTGTGCGCGAAGCAGCCGCTTCTCCTGCTCCGCGAGCCGGACAGAGCGGTAGCTTGTACGAGGGCGAAGAACGAAGCCGCAGAGCACCGGCCTTCTGCGCGCACCCTAAGGACTGCTAGAGGACCGTGGTGGCCGCTCGCCTGCCCCTTCAATTCCCTTCTAGCATGCTTATGGAAGGTGTTTCAGGACAATTTTCCTGAGTTTTGAATTCGTCCTGATGCAGCCCCACGTTGGAAACTCGTGCTCGTCCTCTGAGTCTCCGAGTGCAGAGACCTCGATGGCAACTGCAGAAATGAAGGGCTGCGTTGAGTTGTCGAGAAGCAAGAACATAGGCAGCGCCTTGTGTTTGGGAGTCAGCAGCTGCTGGACTTTTGCGATTGCTTTCACTGTGCACTGAATGCCTGCACGGCATGTGCACGTTAAAACAGGGAGCTGGGCAAGAGCAGTAATCGAAAGATCACGGCCGTCAGAAAGCAGTTTATATATTGCCCTGGAAAGAGCAGTGTTTTTGGAGTGTGCAGTAAAATCGTGTTTCTGGACAAGGGAGGCATAAGTGCGCTGCGCTCCTAAGCTATCTCCCTGCGAGACACACTGTCAAAGCTTTTCGTTATCATGCAGTCTAGTGCAGACGCACACTACGGCTCTCCGGAGCTGTCCGAAGCCAAGCGCCGGTGGCCGGCGTCTTTCGGCTGAAGCAGCGCTTCGGAGCGTACGGCTGTTGTGTGCGCGAAGCAGCCGCTTCTCCTGCTCCGCGAGCCGGACAGAGCGGTAGCTTGTACGAGGGCGAAGAACGAAGCCGCAGAGCACCGGCCTTCTGCGCGCACCCTAAGGACTTCTAGAGGACCGTGGTGGTCGCTCGCCTGCCTCTTCAATTCCATTCTAGCATCCTTATGGAAGGTGTTCCAGGACAATTTTCCTGAGTTTTGAATTCGTCCTGATGCAGCCCCACGTTGGAAACTCGTGCTCGTCCTCTGAGTCTCCGAGTGCAGAGACCTCGATGGCAACTGCAGAAATGAAGGGCTGCGTTGAGTTGTCGAGAAGCAAGAACATAGGCAGCGCCTTGTGTTTGGGAGTCAGCAGCTGCTGGACTTTTGCGATTGCTTTCACTGTGCACTGAATGCCAGGACGGCATGTGCACGTTAAAACAGGGAGCTGGGCAAGAGCAGTAATCGAAAGATCACGGCCGTCAGAAAGCAGTTTATATATTGCCCTGGAAAGAGCAGTGTTTTTGGAGTGTGCAGTAAAATCGTGTTTCTGGACAAGGGAGGCATAAGTGCGCTGCGCTCCTAAGCTATCTCCCTGCGAGACACACTGCCAAAGCTTTTCGTTATCATGCAGTCTAGTGCAGACGCACACTACGGCTCTCCGGAGCTGTCCGAAGCCAAGCGCCGGTGGCCGGCGTCTTTCGGCTGAAGCAGCGCTTCGGAGCGTACGGCTGTTGTGTGCGCGAAGCAGTCGCTTCTCCTGCTCCGCGAGCCGGACAGAGCGGTAGCTTGTACGAGGGCGAAGAACGAAGCCGCAGAGCACCGGCCTTCTGCGCGCACCCTAAGGACTGCTAGAGGACCGTGGTGGCCGCTCGCCTGCCCCTTCAATTCCCTTCTAGCATGCTTATGGAAGGTGTTCCAGGACAATATTCCTGAGTCTTGAATTCCTCCTGATGCAGCCCCTCCTGGGAAACAACTGCTCGTCGTCTGAGTCTCCAAGTGCAGAGACCTCGATGGCAACTGCAGAAATGAAGGGCTGCGTTGAGTTGTCGAGAAGCAAGAACATAGGCAGCGCCTTGTGTTTGGGAGTCAGCAGCTGCTGGACTTTTGCGATTGCTTTCACTGTGCACTGAATGCCAGGACGGCATGTGCACGTTAAAACAGGGAGCTGGGCAAGAGCAGTAATCGAAAGATCACGGCCGTCAGAAAGCAGCTTATATATTGCCCAGAAAAGAGCACTGTTTTTGGAGTGTGCAGTAAAATCGTGTTTCTGGACAAGGGAGGCATAAGTGCGCTGCGCTCCTAAGCTATCTCCCTGCTAAGACACACTGCCAAAGCTTTTCGTTATCATGCAGTCTAGTGCAGACGCACACTACGGCTCTCCGGAGCTGTCCGAAGCCAAGCGCCGGTGGCCGGCGTCTTTCGGCTGAAGCAGCGCTTCGGAGCGTACGGCTGTTGTGTGCGCGAAGCAGCCGCTTCTCCTGCTCCGCGAGCCGGACAGAGCGGTAGCTTGTACGAGGGCGAAGAACGAAGCCGCAGAGCACCGGCCTTCTGCGCGCACCCTAAGGACTGCGAGAGGACCGTGGTGGCCGCTCGCCTGCCTCTTCAATTCCATTCTAGCATGCTTATGCAAGGTGTTCCAGGACAATTTTCCTGAGTTTTGAATTCGTCCTGATGCAGCCCCTCGTTGGAAACTCGTGCTCGTCCTCTGAGTCTCCGAGTGCAGAGACCTCGATGTCAACTGCAGAAATGAAGGGCTGCGTTGAGTTGTCGAGAAGCAAGAACATAGGCAGCGCCTTGTGTTTGGGAGTCAGCAGCTGCTGGACTTTTGCGATTGCTTTCACTGTGCACTGAATGCCTGCACGGCATGTGCACGTTAAAACAGGGAGCTGGGCAAGAGCAGTAATCGAAAGATCACGGCCGTCAGAAAGCAGTTTATATATTGCCCTGAAAAGAGCAGTGTTTTTGGAGTGTGCAGTAAAATCGTGTTTCTGGACAAGGGAGGCATAAGTGCGCTGCGCTCCTAAGCTATCTCCCTGCGAGACACACTGTCAAAGCTTTTCGTTATCATGCAGTCTAGTGCAGACGCACACTACGGCTCTCCGGAGCTGTCCGAAGCCAAGCGCCGGTGGCCGGCGTCTTTCGGCTGAAGCAGCGCTTCGGAGCGTACGGCTGTTGTGTGCGCGAAGCAGCCGCTTCTCCTGCTCCGCGAGCCGGACAGAGCGGTAGCTTGTACGAGGGCGAAGAACGAAGCCGCAGAGCACCGGCCTTCTGCGCGCACCCTAAGGACTGCTAGAGGACCGTGGTGGCCGCTCGCCTGCCCCTTCAATTCCCTTCTAGCATGCTTATGGAAGGTGTTTCAGGACAATTTTCCTGAGTTTTGAATTCGTCCTGATGCAGCCCCACGTTGGAAACTCGTGCTCGTCCTCTGAGTCTCCGACATGCAGAGACCTCGATGGCAACTGCAGAAATGAAGGGCTGCGTTGAGTTGTCGAGAAGCAAGAACATAGGCAGCGCCTTGTGTTTGGGAGTCAGCAGCTGCTGGACTTTTGCGATTGCTTTCACTGTGCACTGAATGCCAGGACGGCATGTGCACGTTAAAACAGGGAGCTGGGCAAGAGCAGTAATCGAAAGATCACGGCCGTCAGAAAGCAGTTTATATATTGCCCTGAAAAGAGCAGTGTTTTTGGAGTGTGCAGTAAAATCGTGTTTCTGGACAAGGGAGGCATAAGTGCGCTGCGCTCCTAAGCTATCTCCCTGCGAGACACACTGTCAAAGCTTTTCGTTATCATGCAGTCTAGTGCAGACGCACACTACGGCTCTCCGGAGCTGTCCGAAGCCAAGCGCCGGTGGCCGGCGTCTTTCGGCTGAAGCAGCGCTTCGGAGCGTACGGCTGTTGTGTGCGCGAAGCAGCCGCTTCTCCTGCTCCGCGAGCCGGACAGAGCGGTAGCTTGTACGAGGGCGAAGAACGAAGCCGCAGAGCACCGGCCTTCTGCGCGCACCCTAAGGACTTCTAGAGGACCGTGGTGGCCGCTCGCCTGCCTCTTCAATTCCATTCTAGCATCCTTATGGAAGGTGTTCCAGGACAATTTTCCTGAGTTTTGAATTCGTCCTGATGCAGCCCCACGTTGGAAACTCGTGCTCGTTCTCTGAGTCTCCGAGTGCAGAGACCTCGATGGCAACTGCAGAAATGAAGGGCTGCGTTGAGTTGTCGAGAAGCAAGAACATAGCCAGCGCCTTGTGTTTGGGAGTCAGCAGCTGCTGGACTTTTGCGATTGCTTTCACTGTGCACTGAATGCCAGGACGGCATGTGCACGTTAAAACAGGGAGCTGGGCAAGAGCAGTAATCGAAAGATCACGGCCGTCAGAAAGCAGCTTATATATTGCCCAGAAAAGAGCACTGTTTTTGGAGTGTGCAGTAAAATCGTGTTTCTGGACAAGGGAGGCATAAGTGCGCTGCGCTCCTAAGCTATCTCCCTGCTAAGACACACTGCCAAAGCTTTTCGTTATCATGCAGTCTAGTGCAGACGCACACTACGGCTCTCCGGAGCTGTCCGAAGCCAAGCGCCGGTCGCCGGCGTCTTTCGGCTGAAGCAGCGCTTCGGAGCGTACGGCTGTTGTGTGCGCGAAGCAGCCGCTTCTCCTGCTCCGCGAGCCGGACAGAGCGGTAGCTTGTACGAGGGCGAAGAACGAAGCCGCAGAGCACCGGCCTTCTGCGCGCACCCTAAGGACTTCTAGAGGACCGTGGTGGCCGCTCGCCTGCCTCTTCAATTCCATTCTAGCATCATTATGGAAGGTGTTCCAGGACAATTTTCCTGAGTTTTGAATTCGTCCTGATGCAGCCCCACGTTGGAAACTCGTGCTCGTCCTCTGAGTCTCCGAGTGCAGAGACCTCGATGGCAACTGCAGAAATGAAGGGCTGCGTTGAGTTGTCGAGAAGCAAGAACATAGGCAGCGCCTTGTGTTTGGGAGTCAGCAGCTGCTGGACTTTTGCGATTGCTTTCACTGTGCACTGAATGCCAGGACGGCATGTGCACGTTAAAACAGGGAGCTGGGCAAGAGCAGTAATCGAAAGATCACGGCCGTCAGAAAGCAGTTTATATATTGCCCTGGAAAGAGCAGTGTTTTTGGAGTGTGCAGTAAAATCGTGTTTCTGGACAAGGGAGGCATAAGTGCGCTGCGCTCCTAAGCTATCTCCCTGCGAGACACACTGTCAAAGCTTTTCGTTATCATGCAGTCTAGTGCAGACGCACACTACGGCTCTCCGGAGCTGTCCGAAGCCAAGCGCCGGTGGCCGGCGTCTTTCGGCTGAAGCAGCGCTTCGGAGCGTACGGCTGTTGTGTGCGCGAAGCAGCCGCTTCTCCTGCTCCGCGAGCCGGACAGAGCGGTAGCTTGTACGAGGGCGAAGAACGAAGCCGCAGAGCACCGGCCTTCTGCGCGCACCCTAAGGACTTCTAGAGGACCGTGGTGGTCGCTCGCCTGCCTCTTCAATTCCATTCTAGCATCCTTATGGAAGGTGTTCCAGGACAATTTTCCTGAGTTTTGAATTCGTCCTGATGCAGCCCCACGTTGGAAACTCGTGCTCGTCCTCTGAGTCTCCGAGTGCAGAGACCTCGATGTCAACTGCAGAAATGAAGGGCTGCGTTGAGTTGTCGAGAAGCAAGAACATAGGCAGCGCCTTGTGTTTGGGAGTCAGCAGCTGCTGGACTTTTGCGATTGCTTTCACTGTGCACTGAATGCCAGGACGGCATGTGCACGTTAAAACAGGGAGCTGGGCAAGAGCAGTAATCGAAAGATCACGGCCGTCAGAAAGCAGTTTATATATTGCCCTGGAAAGAGCAGTGTTTTTGGAGTGTGCAGTAAAATCGTGTTTCTGGACAAGGGAGGCATAAGTGCGCTGCGCTCCTAAGCTATCTCCCTGCGAGACACACTGCCAAAGCTTTTCGTTATCATGCAGTCTAGTGCAGACGCACACTACGGCTCTCCGGAGCTCTCCGAAGCCAAGCGCCGGTGGCCGGCGTCTTTCGGCTGAAGCAGCGCTTCGGAGCGTACGGCTGTTGTGTGCGCGAAGCAGTCGCTTCTCCTGCTCCGCGAGCCGGACAGAGCGGTAGCTTGTACGAGGGCGAAGAACGAAGCCGCAGAGCACCGGCCTTCTGCGCGCACCCTAAGGACTGCTAGAGGACCGTGGTGGCCGCTCGCCTGCCCCTTCAATTCCCTTCTAGCATGCTTATGGAAGGTGTTCCAGGACAATATTCCTGAGTCTTGAATTCCTCCTGATGCAGCCCCTCCTGGGAAACAACTGCTCGTCGTCTGAGTCTCCAAGTGCAGAGACCTCGATGTCAACTGCAGAAATGAAGGGCTGCGTTGAGTTGTCGAGAAGCAAGAACATAGGCAGCGCCTTGTGTTTGGGAGTCAGCAGCTGCTGGACTTTTGCGATTGCTTTCACTGTGCACTGAATGCCAGGACGGCATGTGCACGTTAAAACAGGGAGCTGGGCAAGAGCAGTAATCGAAAGATCACGGCCGTCAGAAAGCAGCTTATATATTGCCCAGAAAAGAGCACTGTTTTTGGAGTGTGCAGTAAAATCGTGTTTCTGGACAAGGGAGGCATAAGTGCGCTGCGCTCCTAAGCTATCTCCCTGCTAAGACACACTGCCAAAGCTTTTCGTTATCATGCAGTCTAGTGCAGACGCACACTACGGCTCTCCGGAGCTCTCCGAAGCCAAGCGCCGGTGGCCGGCGTCTTTCGGCTGAAGCAGCGCTTCGGAGCGTACGGCTGTTGTGTGCGCGAAGCAGCCGCTTCTCCTGCTCCGCGAGCCGGACAGAGCGGTAGCTTGTACGAGGGCGAAGAACGAAGCCGCAGAGCACCGGCCTTCTGCGCGCACCCTAAGGACTGCGAGAGGACCGTGGTGGCCGCTCGCCTGCCTCTTCAATTCCATTCTAGCATGCTTATGCAAGGTGTTCCAGGACAATATTCCTGAGTTTTGAATTCGTCCTGATGCAGCCCCTCGTTGGAAACTCGTGCTCGTCCTCTGAGTCTCCGAGTGCAGAGACCTCGATGTCAACTGCAGAAATGAAGGGCTGCGTTGAGTTGTCGAGAAGCAAGAACATAGGCAGCGCCTTGTGTTTGGGAGTCAGCAGCTGCTGGACTTTTGCGATTGCTTTCACTGTGCACTGAATGCCTGCACGGCATGTGCACGTTAAAACAGGGAGCTGGGCAAGAGCAGTAATCGAAAGATCACGGCCGTCAGAAAGCAGTTTATATATTGCCCTGAAAAGAGCAGTGTTTTTGGAGTGTGCAGTAAAATCGTGTTTCTGGACAAGGGAGGCATAAGTGCGCTGCGCTCCTAAGCTATCTCCCTGCGAGACACACTGCCAAAGCTTTTCGTTATCATGCAGTCTAGTGCAGACGCACACTACGGCTCTCCGGAGCTGTCCGAAGCCAAGCGCCGGTGGCCGGCGTCTTTCGGCTGAAGCAGCGCTTCGGAGCGTACGGCTGTTGTGTGCGCGAAGCAGCCGCTTCTCCTGCTCCGCGAGCCGGACAGAGCGGTAGCTTGTACGAGGGCGAAGAACGAAGCCGCAGAGCACCGGCCTTCTGCGCGCACCCTAAGGACTTCTAGAGGACCGTGGTGGTCGCTCGCCTGCCTCTTCAATTCCATTCTAGCATCCTTATGGAAGGTGTTCCAGGACAATTTTCCTGAGTTTTGAATTCGTCCTGATGCAGCCCCACGTTGGAAACTCGTGCTCGTCCTCTGAGTCTCCGAGTGCAGAGACCTCGATGGCAACTGCAGAAATGAAGGGCTGCGTTGAGTTGTCGAGAAGCAAGAACATAGGCAGCGCCTTGTGTTTGGGAGTCAGCAGCTGCTGGACTTTTGCGATTGCTTTCACTGTGCACTGAATGCCAGGACGGCATGTGCACGTTAAAACAGGGAGCTGGGCAAGAGCAGTAATCGAAAGATCACGGCCGTCAGAAAGCAGTTTATATATTGCCCTGGAAAGAGCAGTGTTTTTGGAGTGTGCAGTAAAATCGTGTTTCTGGACAAGGGAGGCATAAGTGCGCTGCGCTCCTAAGCTATCTCCCTGCGAGACACACTGCCAAAGCTTTTCGTTATCATGCAGTCTAGTGCAGACGCACACTACGGCTCTCCGGAGCTCTCCGAAGCCAAGCGCCGGTGGCCGGCGTCTTTCGGCTGAAGCAGCGCTTCGGAGCGTACGGCTGTTGTGTGCGCGAAGCAGTCGCTTCTCCTGCTCCGCGAGCCGGACAGAGCGGTAGCTTGTACGAGGGCGAAGAACGAAGCCGCAGAGCACCGGCCTTCTGCGCGCACCCTAAGGACTGCTAGAGGACCGTGGTGGCCGCTCGCCTGCCCCTTCAATTCCCTTCTAGCATGCTTATGGAAGGTGTTCCAGGACAATATTCCTGAGTCTTGAATTCCTCCTGATGCAGCCCCTCCTGGGAAACAACTGCTCGTCGTCTGAGTCTCCAAGTGCAGAGACCTCGATGGCAACTGCAGAAATGAAGGGCTGCGTTGAGTTGTCGAGAAGCAAGAACATAGGCAGCGCCTTGTGTTTGGGAGTCAGCAGCTGCTGGACTTTTGCGATTGCTTTCACTGTGCACTGAATGCCAGGACGGCATGTGCACGTTAAAACAGGGAGCTGGGCAAGAGCAGTAATCGAAAGATCACGGCCGTCAGAAAGCAGCTTATATATTGCCCAGAAAAGAGCACTGTTTTTGGAGTGTGCAGTAAAATCGTGTTTCTGGACAAGGGAGGCATAAGTGCGCTGCGCTCCTAAGCTATCTCCCTGCTAAGACACACTGCCAAAGCTTTTCGTTATCATGCAGTCTAGTGCAGACGCACACTACGGCTCTCCGGAGCTGTCCGAAGCCAAGCGCCGGTGGCCGGCGTCTTTCGGCTGAAGCAGCGCTTCGGAGCGTACGGCTGTTGTGTGCGCGAAGCAGCCGCTTCTCCTGCTCCGCGAGCCGGACAGAGCGGTAGCTTGTACGAGGGCGAAGAACGAAGCCGCAGAGCACCGGCCTTCTGCGCGCACCCTAAGGACTGCGAGAGGACCGTGGTGGCCGCTCGCCTGCCTCTTCAATTCCATTCTAGCATGCTTATGCAAGGTGTTCCAGGACAATTTTCCTGAGTTTTGAATTCGTCCTGATGCAGCCCCTCGTTGGAAACTCGTGCTCGTCCTCTGAGTCTCCGAGTGCAGAGACCTCGATGTCAACTGCAGAAATGAAGGGCTGCGTTGAGTTGTCGAGAAGCAAGAACATAGGCAGCGCCTTGTGTTTGGGAGTCAGCAGCTGCTGGACTTTTGCGATTGCTTTCACTGTGCACTGAATGCCAGGACGGCATGTGCACGTTAAAACAGGGAGCTGGGCAAGAGCAGTAATCGAAAGATCACGGCCGTCAGAAAGCAGTTTATATATTGCCCTGAAAAGAGCAGTGTTTTTGGAGTGTGCAGTAAAATCGTGTTTCTGGACAAGGGAGGCATAAGTGCGCTGCGCTCCTAAGCTATCTCCCTGCGAGACACACTGCCAAAGCTTTTCGTTATCATGCAGTCTAGTGCAGACGCACACTACGGCTCTCCGGAGCTGTCCGAAGCCAAGCGCCGGTGGCCGGCGTCTTTCGGCTGAAGCAGCGCTTCGGAGCGTACGGCTGTTGTGTGCGCGAAGCAGCCGCTTCTCCTGCTCCGCGAGCCGGACAGAGCGGTAGCTTGTACGAGGGCGAAGAACGAAGCCGCAGAGCACCGGCCTTCTGCGCGCACCCTAAGGACTTCTAGAGGACCGTGGTGGCCGCTCGCCTGCCTCTTCAATTCCCTTCTAGCATGCTTATGGAAGGTGTTCCAGGACAATATTCCTGAGTCTTGAATTCCTCCTGATGCAGCCCCTCCTGGGAAACAACTGCTCGTCGTCTGAGTCTCCAAGTGCAGAGACCTCGATGTCAACTGCAGAAATGAAGGGCTGCGTTGAGTTGTCGAGAAGCAAGAACATAGCCAGCGCCTTGTGTTTGGGAGTCAGCAGCTGCTGGACTTTTGCGATTGCTTTCACTGTGCACTGAATGCCTGCACGGCATGTGCACGTTAAAACAGGGAGCTGGGCAAGAGCAGTAATCGAAAGATCACGGCCGTCAGAAAGCAGTTTATATATTGCCCTGAAAAGAGCAGTGTTTTTGGAGTGTGCAGTAAAATCGTGTTTCTGGACAAGGGAGGCATAAGTGCGCTGCGCTCCTAAGCTATCTCCCTGCGAGACACACTGTCAAAGCTTTTCGTTATCATGCAGTCTAGTGCAGACGCACACTACGGCTCTCCGGAGCTGTCCGAAGCCAAGCGCCGGTGGCCGGCGTCTTTCGGCTGAAGCAGCGCTTCGGAGCGTACGGCTGTTGTGTGCGCGAAGCAGCCGCTTCTCCTGCTCCGCGAGCCGGACAGAGCGGTAGCTTGTACGAGGGCGAAGAACGAAGCCGCAGAGCACCGGCCTTCTGCGCGCACCCTAAGGACTTCTAGAGGACCGTGGTGGCCGCTCGCCTGCCTCTTCAATTCCATTCTAGCATCCTTATGGAAGGTGTTCCAGGACAATTTTCCTGAGTTTTGAATTCGTCCTGATGCAGCCCCACGTTGGAAACTCGTGCTCGTTCTCTGAGTCTCCGAGTGCAGAGACCTCGATGGCAACTGCAGAAATGAAGGGCTGCGTTGAGTTGTCGAGAAGCAAGAACATAGGCAGCGCCTTGTGTTTGGGAGTCAGCAGCTGCTGGACTTTTGCGATTGCTTTCACTGTGCACTGAATGCCAGGACGGCATGTGCACGTTAAAACAGGGAGCTGGGCAAGAGCAGTAATCGAAAGATCACGGCCGTCAGAAAGCAGCTTATATATTGCCCAGAAAAGAGCACTGTTTTTGGAGTGTGCAGTAAAATCGTGTTTCTGGACAAGGGAGGCATAAGTGCGCTGCGCTCCTAAGCTATCTCCCTGCTAAGACACACTGCCAAAGCTTTTCGTTATCATGCAGTCTAGTGCAGACGCACACTACGGCTCTCCGGAGCTGTCCGAAGCCAAGCGCCGGTCGCCGGCGTCTTTCGGCTGAAGCAGCGCTTCGGAGCGTACGGCTGTTGTGTGCGCGAAGCAGCCGCTTCTCCTGCTCCGCGAGCCGGACAGAGCGGTAGCTTGTACGAGGGCGAAGAACGAAGCCGCAGAGCACCGGCCTTCTGCGCGCACCCTAAGGACTGCGAGAGGACCGTGGTGGCCGCTCGCCTGCCTCTTCAATTCCATTCTAGCATCATTATGGAAGGTGTTCCAGGACAATTTTCCTGAGTTTTGAATTCGTCCTGATGCAGCCCCACGTTGGAAACTCGTGCTCGTCCTCTGAGTCTCCGAGTGCAGAGACCTCGATGGCAACTGCAGAAATGAAGGGCTGCGTTGAGTTGTCGAGAAGCAAGAACATAGGCAGCGCCTTGTGTTTGGGAGTCAGCAGCTGCTGGACTTTTGCGATTGCTTTCACTGTGCACTGAATGCCAGGACGGCATGTGCACGTTAAAACAGGGAGCTGGGCAAGAGCAGTAATCGAAAGATCACGGCCGTCAGAAAGCAGTTTATATATTGCCCTGGAAAGAGCAGTGTTTTTGGAGTGTGCAGTAAAATCGTGTTTCTGGACAAGGGAGGCATAAGTGCGCTGCGCTCCTAAGCTATCTCCCTGCGAGACACACTGTCAAAGCTTTTCGTTATCATGCAGTCTAGTGCAGACGCACACTACGGCTCTCCGGAGCTGTCCGAAGCCAAGCGCCGGTGGCCGGCGTCTTTCGGCTGAAGCAGCGCTTCGGAGCGTACGGCTGTTGTGTGCGCGAAGCAGCCGCTTCTCCTGCTCCGGGAGCCGGACAGAGCGGTAGCTTGTACGAGGGCGAAGAACGAAGCCGCAGAGCACCGGCCTTCTGCGCGCACCCTAAGGACTTCTAGAGGACCGTGGTGGTCGCTCGCCTGCCTCTTCAATTCCATTCTAGCATCCTTATGGAAGGTGTTCCAGGACAATTTTCCTGAGTTTTGAATTCGTCCTGATGCAGCCCCACGTTGGAAACTCGTGCTCGTCCTCTGAGTCTCCGAGTGCAGAGACCTCGATGGCAACTGCAGAAATGAAGGGCTGCGTTGAGTTGTCGAGAAGCAAGAACATAGGCAGCGCCTTGTGTTTGGGAGTCAGCAGCTGCTGGACTTTTGCGATTGCTTTCACTGTGCACTGAATGCCAGGACGGCATGTGCACGTTAAAACAGGGAGCTGGGCAAGAGCAGTAATCGAAAGATCACGGCCGTCAGAAAGCAGTTTATATATTGCCCTGGAAAGAGCAGTGTTTTTGGAGTGTGCAGTAAAATCGTGTTTCTGGACAAGGGAGGCATAAGTGCGCTGCGCTCCTAAGCTATCTCCCTGCGAGACACACTGCCAAAGCTTTTCGTTATCATGCAGTCTAGTGCAGACGCACACTACGGCTCTCCGGAGCTCTCCGAAGCCAAGCGCCGGTGGCCGGCGTCTTTCGGCTGAAGCAGCGCTTCGGAGCGTACGGCTGTTGTGTGCGCGAAGCAGTCGCTTCTCCTGCTCCGCGAGCCGGACAGAGCGGTAGCTTGTACGAGGGCGAAGAACGAAGCCGCAGAGCACCGGCCTTCTGCGCGCACCCTAAGGACTGCTAGAGGACCGTGGTGGCCGCTCGCCTGCCCCTTCAATTCCCTTCTAGCATGCTTATGGAAGGTGTTCCAGGACAATATTCCTGAGTCTTGAATTCCTCCTGATGCAGCCCCTCCTGGGAAACAACTGCTCGTCGTCTGAGTCTCCAAGTGCAGAGACCTCGATGTCAACTGCAGAAATGAAGGGCTGCGTTGAGTTGTCGAGAAGCAAGAACATAGGCAGCGCCTTGTGTTTGGGAGTCAGCAGCTGCTGGACTTTTGCGATTGCTTTCACTGTGCACTGAATGCCAGGACGGCATGTGCACGTTAAAACAGGGAGCTGGGCAAGAGCAGTAATCGAAAGATCACGGCCGTCAGAAAGCAGCTTATATATTGCCCAGAAAAGAGCACTGTTTTTGGAGTGTGCAGTAAAATCGTGTTTCTGGACAAGGGAGGCATAAGTGCGCTGCGCTCCTAAGCTATCTCCCTGCTAAGACACACTGCCAAAGCTTTTCGTTATCATGCAGTCTAGTGCAGACGCACACTACGGCTCTCCGGAGCTGTCCGAAGCCAAGCGCCGGTGGCCGGCGTCTTTCGGCTGAAGCAGCGCTTCGGAGCGTACGGCTGTTGTGTGCGCGAAGCAGCCGCTTCTCCTGCTCCGCGAGCCGGACAGAGCGGTAGCTTGTACGAGGGCGAAGAACGAAGCCGCAGAGCACCGGCCTTCTGCGCGCACCCTAAGGACTGCGAGAGGACCGTGGTGGCCGCTCGCCTGCCTCTTCAATTCCATTCTAGCATGCTTATGCAAGGTGTTCCAGGACAATTTTCCTGAGTTTTGAATTCGTCCTGATGCAGCCCCTCGTTGGAAACTCGTGCTCGTCCTCTGAGTCTCCGAGTGCAGAGACCTCGATGTCAACTGCAGAAATGAAGGGCTGCGTTGAGTTGTCGAGAAGCAAGAACATAGGCAGCGCCTTGTGTTTGGGAGTCAGCAGCTGCTGGACTTTTGCGATTGCTTTCACTGTGCACTGAATGCCTGCACGGCATGTGCACGTTAAAACAGGGAGCTGGGCAAGAGCAGTAATCGAAAGATCACGGCCGTCAGAAAGCAGTTTATATATTGCCCTGAAAAGAGCAGTGTTTTTGGAGTGTGCAGTAAAATCGTGTTTCTGGACAAGGGAGGCATAAGTGCGCTGCGCTCCTAAGCTATCTCCCTGCGAGACACACTGCCAAAGCTTTTCGTTATCATGCAGTCTAGTGCAGACGCACACTACGGCTCTCCGGAGCTGTCCGAAGCCAAGCGCCGGTGGCCGGCGTCTTTCGGCTGAAGCAGCGCTTCGGAGCGTACGGCTGTTGTGTGCGCGAAGCAGCCGCTTCTCCTGCTCCGCGAGCCGGACAGAGCGGTAGCTTGTACGAGGGCGAAGAACGAAGCCGCAGAGCACCGGCCTTCTGCGCGCACCCTAAGGACTGCGAGAGGACCGTGGTGGCCGCTCGCCTGCCCCTTCAATTCCCTTCTAGCATGCTTATGGAAGGTGTTCCAGGACAATATTCCTGAGTCTTGAATTCCTCCTGATGCAGCCCCTCCTGGGAAACAACTGCTCGTCGTCTGAGTCTCCAAGTGCAGAGACCTCGATGTCAACTGCAGAAATGAAGGGCTGCGTTGAGTTGTCGAGAAGCAAGAACATAGCCAGCGCCTTGTGTTTGGGAGTCAGCAGCTGCTGGACTTTTGCGATTGCTTTCACTGTGCACTGAATGCCTGCACGGCATGTGCACGTTAAAACAGGGAGCTGGGCAAGAGCAGTAATCGAAAGATCACGGCCGTCAGAAAGCAGTTTATATATTGCCCTGAAAAGAGCAGTGTTTTTGGAGTGTGCAGTAAAATCGTGTTTCTGGACAAGGGAGGCATAAGTGCGCTGCGCTCCTAAGCTATCTCCCTGCGAGACACACTGTCAAAGCTTTTCGTTATCATGCAGTCTAGTGCAGACGCACACTACGGCTCTCCGGAGCTGTCCGAAGCCAAGCGCCGGTGGCCGGCGTCTTTCGGCTGAAGCAGCGCTTCGGAGCGTACGGCTGTTGTGTGCGCGAAGCAGCCGCTTCTCCTGCTCCGCGAGCCGGACAGAGCGGTAGCTTGTACGAGGGCGAAGAACGAAGCCGCAGAGCACCGGCCTTCTGCGCGCACCCTAAGGACTTCTAGAGGACCGTGGTGGCCGCTCGCCTGCCTCTTCAATTCCATTCTAGCATCCTTATGGAAGGTGTTCCAGGACAATTTTCCTGAGTTTTGAATTCGTCCTGATGCAGCCCCACGTTGGAAACTCGTGCTCGTCCTCTGAGTCTCCGAGTGCAGAGACCTCGATGGCAACTGCAGAAATGAAGGGCTGCGTTGAGTTGTCGAGAAGCAAGAACATAGGCAGCGCCTTGTGTTTGGGAGTCAGCAGCTGCTGGACTTTTGCGATTGCTTTCACTGTGCACTGAATGCCAGGACGGCATGTGCACGTTAAAACAGGGAGCTGGGCAAGAGCAGTAATCGAAAGATCACGGCCGTCAGAAAGCAGTTTATATATTGCCCTGGAAAGAGCAGTGTTTTTGGAGTGTGCAGTAAAATCGTGTTTCTGGACAAGGGAGGCATAAGTGCGCTGCGCTCCTAAGCTATCTCCCTGCGAGACACACTGTCAAAGCTTTTCGTTATCATGCAGTCTAGTGCAGACGCACACTACGGCTCTCCGGAGCTGTCCGAAGCCAAGCGCCGGTGGCCGGCGTCTTTCGGCTGAAGCAGCGCTTCGGAGCGTACGGCTGTTGTGTGCGCGAAGCAGCCGCTTCTCCTGCTCCGCGAGCCGGACAGAGCGGTAGCTTGTACGAGGGCGAAGAACGAAGCCGCAGAGCACCGGCCTTCTGCGCGCACCCTAAGGACTGCTAGAGGACCGTGGTGGCCGCTCGCCTGCCCCTTCAATTCCCTTCTAGCATGCTTATGGAAGGTGTTTCAGGACAATTTTCCTGAGTTTTGAATTCGTCCTGATGCAGCCCCACGTTGGAAACTCGTGCTCGTCCTCTGAGTCTCCGAGTGCAGAGACCTCGATGGCAACTGCAGAAATGAAGGGCTGCGTTGAGTTGTCGAGAAGCAAGAACATAGGCAGCGCCTTGTGTTTGGGAGTCAGCAGCTGCTGGACTTTTGCGATTGCTTTCACTGTGCACTGAATGCCTGCACGGCATGTGCACGTTAAAACAGGGAGCTGGGCAAGAGCAGTAATCGAAAGATCACGGCCGTCAGAAAGCAGTTTATATATTGCCCTGGAAAGAGCAGTGTTTTTGGAGTGTGCAGTAAAATCGTGTTTCTGGACAAGGGAGGCATAAGTGCGCTGCGCTCCTAAGCTATCTCCCTGCGAGACACACTGTCAAAGCTTTTCGTTATCATGCAGTCTAGTGCAGACGCACACTACGGCTCTCCGGAGCTGTCCGAAGCCAAGCGCCGGTGGCCGGCGTCTTTCGGCTGAAGCAGCGCTTCGGAGCGTACGGCTGTTGTGTGCGCGAAGCAGCCGCTTCTCCTGCTCCGCGAGCCGGACAGAGCGGTAGCTTGTACGAGGGCGAAGAACGAAGCCGCAGAGCACCGGCCTTCTGCGCGCACCCTAAGGACTTCTAGAGGACCGTGGTGGTCGCTCGCCTGCCTCTTCAATTCCATTCTAGCATCCTTATGGAAGGTGTTCCAGGACAATTTTCCTGAGTTTTGAATTCGTCCTGATGCAGCCCCACGTTGGAAACTCGTGCTCGTCCTCTGAGTCTCCGAGTGCAGAGACCTCGATGTCAACTGCAGAAATGAAGGGCTGCGTTGAGTTGTCGAGAAGCAAGAACATAGGCAGCGCCTTGTGTTTGGGAGTCAGCAGCTGCTGGACTTTTGCGATTGCTTTCACTGTGCACTGAATGCCAGGACGGCATGTGCACGTTAAAACAGGGAGCTGGGCAAGAGCAGTAATCGAAAGATCACGGCCGTCAGAAAGCAGTTTATATATTGCCCTGGAAAGAGCAGTGTTTTTGGAGTGTGCAGTAAAATCGTGTTTCTGGACAAGGGAGGCATAAGTGCGCTGCGCTCCTAAGCTATCTCCCTGCGAGACACACTGCCAAAGCTTTTCGTTATCATGCAGTCTAGTGCAGACGCACACTACGGCTCTCCGGAGCTGTCCGAAGCCAAGCGCCGGTGGCCGGCGTCTTTCGGCTGAAGCAGCGCTTCGGAGCGTACGGCTGTTGTGTGCGCGAAGCAGTCGCTTCTCCTGCTCCGCGAGCCGGACAGAGCGGTAGCTTGTACGAGGGCGAAGAACGAAGCCGCAGAGCACCGGCCTTCTGCGCGCACCCTAAGGACTGCTAGAGGACCGTGGTGGCCGCTCGCCTGCCCCTTCAATTCCCTTCTAGCATGCTTATGGAAGGTGTTCCAGGACAATATTCCTGAGTCTTGAATTCCTCCTGATGCAGCCCCTCCTGGGAAACAACTGCTCGTCGTCTGAGTCTCCAAGTGCAGAGACCTCGATGGCAACTGCAGAAATGAAGGGCTGCGTTGAGTTGTCGAGAAGCAAGAACATAGGCAGCGCCTTGTGTTTGGGAGTCAGCAGCTGCTGGACTTTTGCGATTGCTTTCACTGTGCACTGAATGCCAGGACGGCATGTGCACGTTAAAACAGGGAGCTGGGCAAGAGCAGTAATCGAAAGATCACGGCCGTCAGAAAGCAGCTTATATATTGCCCAGAAAAGAGCACTGTTTTTGGAGTGTGCAGTAAAATCGTGTTTCTGGACAAGGGAGGCATAAGTGCGCTGCGCTCCTAAGCTATCTCCCTGCTAAGACACACTGCCAAAGCTTTTCGTTATCATGCAGTCTAGTGCAGACGCACACTACGGCTCTCCGGAGCTGTCCGAAGCCAAGCGCCGGTGGCCGGCGTCTTTCGGCTGAAGCAGCGCTTCGGAGCGTACGGCTGTTGTGTGCGCGAAGCAGCCGCTTCTCCTGCTCCGCGAGCCGGACAGAGCGGTAGCTTGTACGAGGGCGAAGAACGAAGCCGCAGAGCACCGGCCTTCTGCGCGCACCCTAAGGACTGCGAGAGGACCGTGGTGGCCGCTCGCCTGCCTCTTCAATTCCATTCTAGCATGCTTATGCAAGGTGTTCCAGGACAATTTTCCTGAGTTTTGAATTCGTCCTGATGCAGCCCCTCGTTGGAAACTCGTGCTCGTCCTCTGAGTCTCCGAGTGCAGAGACCTCGATGTCAACTGCAGAAATGAAGGGCTGCGTTGAGTTGTCGAGAAGCAAGAACATAGGCAGCGCCTTGTGTTTGGGAGTCAGCAGCTGCTGGACTTTTGCGATTGCTTTCACTGTGCACTGAATGCCTGCACGGCATGTGCACGTTAAAACAGGGAGCTGGGCAAGAGCAGTAATCGAAAGATCACGGCCGTCAGAAAGCAGTTTATATATTGCCCTGAAAAGAGCAGTGTTTTTGGAGTGTGCAGTAAAATCGTGTTTCTGGACAAGGGAGGCATAAGTGCGCTGCGCTCCTAAGCTATCTCCCTGCGAGACACACTGTCAAAGCTTTTCGTTATCATGCAGTCTAGTGCAGACGCACACTACGGCTCTCCGGAGCTGTCCGAAGCCAAGCGCCGGTGGCCGGCGTCTTTCGGCTGAAGCAGCGCTTCGGAGCGTACGGCTGTTGTGTGCGCGAAGCAGCCGCTTCTCCTGCTCCGCGAGCCGGACAGAGCGGTAGCTTGTACGAGGGCGAAGAACGAAGCCGCAGAGCACCGGCCTTCTGCGCGCACCCTAAGGACTGCTAGAGGACCGTGGTGGCCGCTCGCCTGCCCCTTCAATTCCCTTCTAGCATGCTTATGGAAGGTGTTTCAGGACAATTTTCCTGAGTTTTGAATTCGTCCTGATGCAGCCCCACGTTGGAAACTCGTGCTCGTCCTCTGATTCTCCGACATGCAGAGACCTCGATGGCAACTGCAGAAATGAAGGGCTGCGTTGAGTTGTCGAGAAGCAAGAACATAGGCAGCGCCTTGTGTTTGGGAGTCAGCAGCTGCTGGACTTTTGCGATTGCTTTCACTGTGCACTGAATGCCAGGACGGCATGTGCACGTTAAAACAGGGAGCTGGGCAAGAGCAGTAATCGAAAGATCACGGCCGTCAGAAAGCAGTTTATATATTGCCCTGAAAAGAGCAGTGTTTTTGGAGTGTGCAGTAAAATCGTGTTTCTGGACAAGGGAGGCATAAGTGCGCTGCGCTCCTAAGCTATCTCCCTGCGAGACACACTGTCAAAGCTTTTCGTTATCATGCAGTCTAGTGCAGACGCACACTACGGCTCTCCGGAGCTGTCCGAAGCCAAGCGCCGGTGGCCGGCGTCTTTCGGCTGAAGCAGCGCTTCGGAGCGTACGGCTGTTGTGTGCGCGAAGCAGCCGCTTCTCCTGCTCCGCGAGCCGGACAGAGCGGTAGCTTGTACGAGGGCGAAGAACGAAGCCGCAGAGCACCGGCCTTCTGCGCGCACCCTAAGGACTTCTAGAGGACCGTGGTGGCCGCTCGCCTGCCTCTTCAATTCCATTCTAGCATCCTTATGGAAGGTGTTCCAGGACAATTTTCCTGAGTTTTGAATTCGTCCTGATGCAGCCCCACGTTGGAAACTCGTGCTCGTTCTCTGAGTCTCCGAGTGCAGAGACCTCGATGGCAACTGCAGAAATGAAGGGCTGCGTTGAGTTGTCGAGAAGCAAGAACATAGCCAGCGCCTTGTGTTTGGGAGTCAGCAGCTGCTGGACTTTTGCGATTGCTTTCACTGTGCACTGAATGCCAGGACGGCATGTGCACGTTAAAACAGGGAGCTGGGCAAGAGCAGTAATCGAAAGATCACGGCCGTCAGAAAGCAGCTTATATATTGCCCAGAAAAGAGCACTGTTTTTGGAGTGTGCAGTAAAATCGTGTTTCTGGACAAGGGAGGCATAAGTGCGCTGCGCTCCTAAGCTATCTCCCTGCTAAGACACACTGCCAAAGCTTTTCGTTATCATGCAGTCTAGTGCAGACGCACACTACGGCTCTCCGGAGCTGTCCGAAGCCAAGCGCCGGTGGCCGGCGTCTTTCGGCTGAAGCAGCGCTTCGGAGCGTACGGCTGTTGTGTGCGCGAAGCAGCCGCTTCTCCTGCTCCGCGAGCCGGACAGAGCGGTAGCTTGTACGAGGGCGAAGAACGAAGCCGCAGAGCACCGGCCTTCTGCGCGCACCCTAAGGACTTCTAGAGGACCGTGGTGGCCGCTCGCCTGCCTCTTCAATTCCATTCTAGCATCATTATGGAAGGTGTTCCAGGACAATTTTCCTGAGTTTTGAATTCGTCCTGATGCAGCCCCACGTTGGAAACTCGTGCTCGTCCTCTGAGTCTCCGAGTGCAGAGACCTCGATGGCAACTGCAGAAATGAAGGGCTGCGTTGAGTTGTCGAGAAGCAAGAACATAGGCAGCGCCTTGTGTTTGGGAGTCAGCAGCTGCTGGACTTTTGCGATTGCTTTCACTGTGCACTGAATGCCAGGACGGCATGTGCACGTTAAAACAGGGAGCTGGGCAAGAGCAGTAATCGAAAGATCACGGCCGTCAGAAAGCAGTTTATATATTGCCCTGGAAAGAGCAGTGTTTTTGGAGTGTGCAGTAAAATCGTGTTTCTGGACAAGGGAGGCATAAGTGCGCTGCGCTCCTAAGCTATCTCCCTGCGAGACACACTGTCAAAGCTTTTCGTTATCATGCAGTCTAGTGCAGACGCACACTACGGCTCTCCGGAGCTGTCCGAAGCCAAGCGCCGGTGGCCGGCGTCTTTCGGCTGAAGCAGCGCTTCGGAGCGTACGGCTGTTGTGTGCGCGAAGCAGCCGCTTCTCCTGCTCCGCGAGCCGGACAGAGCGGTAGCTTGTACGAGGGCGAAGAACGAAGCCGCAGAGCACCGGCCTTCTGCGCGCACCCTAAGGACTTCTAGAGGACCGTGGTGGTCGCTCGCCTGCCTCTTCAATTCCATTCTAGCATCCTTATGGAAGGTGTTCCAGGACAATTTTCCTGAGTTTTGAATTCGTCCTGATGCAGCCCCACGTTGGAAACTCGTGCTCGTCCTCTGAGTCTCCGAGTGCAGAGACCTCGATGTCAACTGCAGAAATGAAGGGCTGCGTTGAGTTGTCGAGAAGCAAGAACATAGGCAGCGCCTTGTGTTTGGGAGTCAGCAGCTGCTGGACTTTTGCGATTGCTTTCACTGTGCACTGAATGCCAGGACGGCATGTGCACGTTAAAACAGGGAGCTGGGCAAGAGCAGTAATCGAAAGATCACGGCCGTCAGAAAGCAGTTTATATATTGCCCTGGAAAGAGCAGTGTTTTTGGAGTGTGCAGTAAAATCGTGTTTCTGGACAAGGGAGGCATAAGTGCGCTGCGCTCCTAAGCTATCTCCCTGCGAGACACACTGCCAAAGCTTTTCGTTATCATGCAGTCTAGTGCAGACGCACACTACGGCTCTCCGGAGCTCTCCGAAGCCAAGCGCCGGTGGCCGGCGTCTTTCGGCTGAAGCAGCGCTTCGGAGCGTACGGCTGTTGTGTGCGCGAAGCAGTCGCTTCTCCTGCTCCGCGAGCCGGACAGAGCGGTAGCTTGTACGAGGGCGAAGAACGAAGCCGCAGAGCACCGGCCTTCTGCGCGCACCCTAAGGACTGCTAGAGGACCGTGGTGGCCGCTCGCCTGCCCCTTCAATTCCCTTCTAGCATGCTTATGGAAGGTGTTCCAGGACAATATTCCTGAGTCTTGAATTCCTCCTGATGCAGCCCCTCCTGGGAAACAACTGCTCGTCGTCTGAGTCTCCAAGTGCAGAGACCTCGATGTCAACTGCAGAAATGAAGGGCTGCGTTGAGTTGTCGAGAAGCAAGAACATAGGCAGCGCCTTGTGTTTGGGAGTCAGCAGCTGCTGGACTTTTGCGATTGCTTTCACTGTGCACTGAATGCCAGGACGGCATGTGCACGTTAAAACAGGGAGCTGGGCAAGAGCAGTAATCGAAAGATCACGGCCGTCAGAAAGCAGCTTATATATTGCCCAGAAAAGAGCACTGTTTTTGGAGTGTGCAGTAAAATCGTGTTTCTGGACAAGGGAGGCATAAGTGCGCTGCGCTCCTAAGCTATCTCCCTGCTAAGACACACTGCCAAAGCTTTTCGTTATCATGCAGTCTAGTGCAGACGCACACTACGGCTCTCCGGAGCTGTCCGAAGCCAAGCGCCGGTGGCCGGCGTCTTTCGGCTGAAGCAGCGCTTCGGAGCGTACGGCTGTTGTGTGCGCGAAGCAGCCGCTTCTCCTGCTCCGCGAGCCGGACAGAGCGGTAGCTTGTACGAGGGCGAAGAACGAAGCCGCAGAGCACCGGCCTTCTGCGCGCACCCTAAGGACTGCGAGAGGACCGTGGTGGCCGCTCGCCTGCCTCTTCAATTCCATTCTAGCATGCTTATGCAAGGTGTTCCAGGACAATATTCCTGAGTTTTGAATTCGTCCTGATGCAGCCCCTCGTTGGAAACTCGTGCTCGTCCTCTGAGTCTCCGAGTGCAGAGACCTCGATGTCAACTGCAGAAATGAAGGGCTGCGTTGAGTTGTCGAGAAGCAAGAACATAGGCAGCGCCTTGTGTTTGGGAGTCAGCAGCTGCTGGACTTTTGCGATTGCTTTCACTGTGCACTGAATGCCTGCACGGCATGTGCACGTTAAAACAGGGAGCTGGGCAAGAGCAGTAATCGAAAGATCACGGCCGTCAGAAAGCAGTTTATATATTGCCCTGAAAAGAGCAGTGTTTTTGGAGTGTGCAGTAAAATCGTGTTTCTGGACAAGGGAGGCATAAGTGCGCTGCGCTCCTAAGCTATCTCCCTGCGAGACACACTGCCAAAGCTTTTCGTTATCATGCAGTCTAGTGCAGACGCACACTACGGCTCTCCGGAGCTGTCCGAAGCCAAGCGCCGGTGGCCGGCGTCTTTCGGCTGAAGCAGCGCTTCGGAGCGTACGGCTGTTGTGTGCGCGAAGCAGCCGCTTCTCCTGCTCCGCGAGCCGGACAGAGCGGTAGCTTGTACGAGGGCGAAGAACGAAGCCGCAGAGCACCGGCCTTCTGCGCGCACCCTAAGGACTGCTAGAGGACCGTGTTGGCCGCTCGCCTGCCCCTTCAATTCCCTTCTAGCATGCTTATGGAAGGTGTTTCAGGACAATTTTCCTGAGTTTTGAATTCGTCCTGATGCAGCCCCACGTTGGAAACTCGTGCTCGTCCTCTGAGTCTCCGAGTGCAGAGACCTCGATGGCAACTGCAGAAATGAAGGGCTGCGTTGAGTTGTCGAGAAGCAAGAACATAGCCAGCGCCTTGTGTTTGGGAGTCAGCAGCTGCTGGACTTTTGCGATTGCTTTCACTGTGCACTGAATGCCAGGACGGCATGTGCACGTTAAAACAGGGAGCTGGGCAAGAGCAGTAATCGAAAGATCACGGCCGTCAGAAAGCAGTTTATATATTGCCCTGAAAAGAGCAGTGTTTTTGGAGTGTGCAGTAAAATCGTGTTTCTGGACAAGGGAGGCATAAGTGCGCTGCGCTCCTAAGCTATCTCCCTGCGAGACACACTGTCAAAGCTTTTCGTTATCATGCAGTCTAGTGCAGACGCACACTACGGCTCTCCGGAGCTGTCCGAAGCCAAGCGCCGGTGGCCGGCGTCTTTCGGCTGAAGCAGCGCTTCGGAGCGTACGGCTGTTGTGTGCGCGAAGCAGCCGCTTCTCCTGCTCCGCGAGCCGGACAGAGCGGTAGCTTGTACGAGGGCGAAGAACGAAGCCGCAGAGCACCGGCCTTCTGCGCGCACCCTAAGGACTTCTAGAGGACCGTGGTGGCCGCTCGCCTGCCTCTTCAATTCCATTCTAGCATCCTTATGGAAGGTGTTCCAGGACAATTTTCCTGAGTTTTGAATTCGTCCTGATGCAGCCCCACGTTGGAAACTCGTGCTCGTCCTCTGAGTCTCCGAGTGCAGAGACCTCGATGGCAACTGCAGAAATGAAGGGCTGCGTTGAGTTGTCGAGAAGCAAGAACATAGGCAGCGCCTTGTGTTTGGGAGTCAGCAGCTGCTGGACTTTTGCGATTGCTTTCACTGTGCACTGAATGCCAGGACGGCATGTGCACGTTAAAACAGGGAGCTGGGCAAGAGCAGTAATCGAAAGATCACGGCCGTCAGAAAGCAGCTTATATATTGCCCAGAAAAGAGCACTGTTTTTGGAGTGTGCAGTAAAATCGTGTTTCTGGACAAGGGAGGCATAAGTGCGCTGCGCTCCTAAGCTATCTCCCTGCTAAGACACACTGCCAAAGCTTTTCGTTATCATGCAGTCTAGTGCAGACGCACACTACGGCTCTCCGGAGCTGTCCGAAGCCAAGCGCCGGTGGCCGGCGTCTTTCGGCTGAAGCAGCGCTTCGGAGCGTACGGCTGTTGTGTGCGCGAAGCAGCCGCTTCTCCTGCTCCGCGAGCCGGACAGAGCGGTAGCTTGTACGAGGGCGAAGAACGAAGCCGCAGAGCACCGGCCTTCTGCGCGCACCCTAAGGACTGCTAGAGGACCGTGGTGGCCGCTCGCCTGCCCCTTCAATTCCCTTCTAGCATGCTTATGGAAGGTGTTTCAGGACAATTTTCCTGAGTTTTGAATTCGTCCTGATGCAGCCCCACGTTGGAAACTCGTGCTCGTCCTCTGAGTCTCCGAGTGCAGAGACCTCGATGTCAACTGCAGAAATGAAGGGCTGCGTTGAGTTGTCGAGAAGCAAGAACATAGGCAGCGCCTTGTGTTTGGGAGTCAGCAGCTGCTGGACTTTTGCGATTGCTTTCACTGTGCACTGAATGCCAGGACGGCATGTGCACGTTAAAACAGGGAGCTGGGCAAGAGCAGTAATCGAAAGATCACGGCCGTCAGAAAGCAGTTTATATATTGCCCTGGAAAGAGCAGTGTTTTTGGAGTGTGCAGTAAAATCGTGTTTCTGGACAAGGGAGGCATAAGTGCGCTGCGCTCCTAAGCTATCTCCCTGCGAGACACACTGTCAAAGCTTTTCGTTATCATGCAGTCTAGTGCAGACGCACACTACGGCTCTCCGGAGCTGTCCGAAGCCAAGCGCCGGTGGCCGGCGTCTTTCGGCTGAAGCAGCGCTTCGGAGCGTACGGCTGTTGTGTGCGCGAAGCAGCCGCTTCTCCTGCTCCGCGAGCCGGACAGAGCGGTAGCTTGTACGAGGGCGAAGAACGAAGCCGCAGAGCACCGGCCTTCTGCGCGCACCCTAAGGACTGCTAGAGGACCGTGTTGGCCGCTCGCCTGCCCCTTCAATTCCCTTCTAGCATGCTTATGGAAGGTGTTTCAGGACAATTTTCCTGAGTTTTGAATTCGTCCTGATGCAGCCCCACGTTGGAAACTCGTGCTCGTCCTCTGAGTCTCCGAGTGCAGAGACCTCGATGGCAACTGCAGAAATGAAGGGCTGCGTTGAGTTGTCGAGAAGCAAGAACATAGGCAGCGCCTTGTGTTTGGGAGTCAGCAGCTGCTGGACTTTTGCGATTGCTTTCACTGTGCACTGAATGCCAGGACGGCATGTGCACGTTAAAACAGGGAGCTGGGCAAGAGCAGTAATCGAAAGATCACGGCCGTCAGAAAGCAGTTTATATATTGCCCTGGAAAGAGCAGTGTTTTTGGAGTGTGCAGTAAAATCGTGTTTCTGGACAAGGGAGGCATAAGTGCGCTGCGCTCCTAAGCTATCTCCCTGCGAGACACACTGTCAAAGCTTTTCGTTATCATGCAGTCTAGTGCAGACGCACACTACGGCTCTCCGGAGCTGTCCGAAGCCAAGCGCCGGTGGCCGGCGTCTTTCGGCTGAAGCAGCGCTTCGGAGCGTACGGCTGTTGTGTGCGCGAAGCAGCCGCTTCTCCTGCTCCGCGAGCCGGACAGAGCGGTAGCTTGTACGAGGGCGAAGAACGAAGCCGCAGAGCACCGGCCTTCTGCGCGCACCCTAAGGACTGCGAGAGGACCGTGGTGGCCGCTCGCCTGCCTCTTCAATTCCATTCTAGCATCCTTATGGAAGGTGTTCCAGGACAATTTTCCTGAGTTTTGAATTCGTCCTGATGCAGCCCCACGTTGGAAACTCGTGCTCGTCCTCTGAGTCTCCGAGTGCAGAGACCTCGATGGCAACTGCAGAAATGAAGGGCTGCGTTGAGTTGTCGAGAAGCAAGAACATAGGCAGCGCCTTGTGTTTGGGAGTCAGCAGCTGCTGGACTTTTGCGATTGCTTTCACTGTGCACTGAATGCCAGGACGGCATGTGCACGTTAACACAGGGAGCTGGGCAAGAGCAGTAATCGAAAGATCACGGCCGTCAGAAAGCAGTTTATATATTGCCCTGAAAAGAGCAGTGTTTTTGGAGTGTGCAGTAAAATCGTGTTTCTGGACAAGGGAGGCATAAGTGCGCTGCGCTCCTAAGCTATCTCCCTGCGAGACACACTGTCAAAGCTTTTCGTTATCATGCAGTCTAGTGCAGACGCACACTACGGCTCTCCGGAGCTGTCCGAAGCCAAGCGCCGGTGGCCGGCGTCTTTCGGCTGAAGCAGCGCTTCGGAGCGTACGGCTGTTGTGTGCGCGAAGCAGCCGCTTCTCCTGCTCCGCGAGCCGGACAGAGCGGTAGCTTGTACGAGGGCGAAGAACGAAGCCGCAGAGCACCGGCCTTCTGCGCGCACCCTAAGGACTGCTAGAGGACCGTGTTGGCCGCTCGCCTGCCCCTTCAATTCCCTTCTAGCATGCTTATGGAAGGTGTTTCAGGACAATTTTCCTGAGTTTTGAATTCGTCCTGATGCAGCCCCACGTTGGAAACTCGTGCTCGTCCTCTGAGTCTCCGAGTGCAGAGACCTCGATGGCAACTGCAGAAATGAAGGGCTGCGTTGAGTTGTCGAGAAGCAAGAACATAGGCAGCGCCTTGTGTTTGGGAGTCAGCAGCTGCTGGACTTTTGCGATTGCTTTCACTGTGCACTGAATGCCAGGACGGCATGTGCACGTTAAAACAGGGAGCTGGGCAAGAGCAGTAATCGAAAGATCACGGCCGTCAGAAAGCAGTTTATATATTGCCCTGGAAAGAGCAGTGTTTTTGGAGTGTGCAGTAAAATCGTGTTTCTGGACAAGGGAGGCATAAGTGCGCTGCGCTCCTAAGCTATCTCCCTGCGAGACACACTGTCAAAGCTTTTCGTTATCATGCAGTCTAGTGCAGACGCACACTACGGCTCTCCGGAGCTGTCCGAAGCCAAGCGCCGGTGGCCGGCGTCTTTCGGCTGAAGCAGCGCTTCGGAGCGTACGGCTGTTGTGTGCGCGAAGCAGCCGCTTCTCCTGCTCCGCGAGCCGGAGAGAGCGGTAGCTTGTACGAGGGCGAAGAACGAAGCCGCAGAGCACCGGCCTTCTGCGCGCACCCTAAGGACTTCTAGAGGACCGTGGTGGCCGCTCGCCTGCCTCTTCAATTCCATTCTAGCATCCTTATGGAAGGTGTTCCAGGACAATTTTCCTGAGTTTTGAATTCGTCCTGATGCAGCCCCACGTTGGAAACTCGTGCTCGTTCTCTGAGTCTCCGAGTGCAGAGACCTCGATGGCAACTGCAGAAATGAAGGGCTGCGTTGAGTTGTCGAGAAGCAAGAACATAGGCAGCGCCTTGTGTTTGGGAGTCAGCAGCTGCTGGACTTTTGCGATTGCTTTCACTGTGCACTGAATGCCAGGACGGCATGTGCACGTTAAAACAGGGAGCTGGGCAAGAGCAGTAATCGAAAGATCACGGCCGTCAGAAAGCAGCTTATATATTGCCCAGAAAAGAGCACTGTTTTTGGAGTGTGCAGTAAAATCGTGTTTCTGGACAAGGGAGGCATAAGTGCGCTGCGCTCCTAAGCTATCTCCCTGCTAAGACACACTGGCAAAGCTTTTCGTTATCATGCAGTCTAGTGCAGACGCACACTACGGCTCTCCGGAGCTGTCCGAAGCCAAGCGCCGGTCGCCGGCGTCTTTCGGCTGAAGCAGCGCTTCGGAGCGTACGGCTGTTGTGTGCGCGAAGCAGCCGCTTCTCCTGCTCCGCGAGCCGGACAGAGCGGTAGCTTGTACGAGGGCGAAGAACGAAGCCGCAGAGCACCGGCCTTCTGCGCGCACCCTAAGGACTGCGAGAGGACCGTGGTGGCCGCTCGCCTGCCTCTTCAATTCCATTCTAGCATGCTTATGGAAGGTGTTCCAGGACAATTTTCCTGAGTTTTGAATTCGTCCTGATGCAGCCCCACGTTGGAAACTCGTGCTCGTCCTCTGAGTCTCCGAGTGCAGAGACCTCGATGTCAACTGCAGAAATGAAGGGCTGCGTTGAGTTGTCGAGAAGCAAGAACATAGGCAGCGCCTTGTGTTTGGGAGTCAGCAGCTGCTGGACTTTTGCGATTGCTTTCACTGTGCACTGAATGCCAGGACGGCATGTGCACGTTAAAACAGGGAGCTGGGCAAGAGCAGTAATCGAAAGATCACGGCCGTCAGAAAGCAGTTTATATATTGCCCTGAAAAGAGCAGTGTTTTTGGAGTGTGCAGTAAAATCGTGTTTCTGGACAAGGGAGGCATAAGTGCGCTGCGCTCCTAAGCTATCTCCCTGCGAGACACACTGTCAAAGCTTTTCGTTATCATGCAGTCTAGTGCAGACGCACACTACGGCTCTCCGGAGCTGTCCGAAGCCAAGCGCCGGTGGCCGGCGTCTTTCGGCTGAAGCAGCGCTTCGGAGCGTACGGCTGTTGTGTGCGCGAAGCAGCCGCTTCTCCTGCTCCGCGAGCCGGACAGAGCGGTAGCTTGTACGAGGGCGAAGAACGAAGCCGCAGAGCACCGGCCTTCTGCGCGCACCCTAAGGACTGCTAGAGGACCGTGGTGGCCGCTCGCCTGCCCCTTCAATTCCCTTCTAGCATGCTTATGGAAGGTGTTTCAGGACAATTTTCCTGAGTTTTGAATTCGTCCTGATGCAGCCCCACGTTGGAAACTCGTGCTCGTCCTCTGAGTCTCCGAGTGCAGAGACGTCGATGGCAACTGCAGAAATGAAGGGCTGCGTTGAGTTGTCGAGAAGCAAGAACATAGGCAGCGCCTTGTGTTTGGGAGTCAGCAGCTGCTGGACTTTTGCGATTGCTTTCACTGTGCACTGAATGCCAGGACGGCATGTGCACGTTAAAACAGGGAGCTGGGCAAGAGCAGTAATCGAAAGATCACGGCCGTCAGAAAGCAGTTTATATATTGCCCTGGAAAGAGCAGTGTTTTTGGAGTGTGCAGTAAAATCGTGTTTCTGGACAAGGGAGGCATAAGTGCGCTGCGCTCCTAAGCTATCTCCCTGCGAGACACACTGTCAAAGCTTTTCGTTATCATGCAGTCTAGTGCAGACGCACACTACGGCTCTCCGGAGCTGTCCGAAGCCAAGCGCCGGTGGCCGGCGTCTTTCGGCTGAAGCAGCGCTTCGGAGCGTACGGCTGTTGTGTGCGCGAAGCAGCCGCTTCTCCTGCTCCGCGAGCCGGACAGAGCGGTAGCTTGTACGAGGGCGAAGAACGAAGCCGCAGAGCACCGGCCTTCTGCGCGCACCCTAAGGACTTCTAGAGGACCGTGGTGGCCGCTCGCCTGCCTCTTCAATTCCATTCTAGCATCCTTATGGAAGGTGTTCCAGGACAATTTTCCTGAGTTTTGAATTCGTCCTGATGCAGCCCCACGTTGGAAACTCGTGCTCGTTCTCTGAGTCTCCGAGTGCAGAGACCTCGATGGCAACTGCAGAAATGAAGGGCTGCGTTGAGTTGTCGAGAAGCAAGAACATAGGCAGCGCCTTGTGTTTGGGAGTCAGCAGCTGCTGGACTTTTGCGATTGCTTTCACTGTGCACTGAATGCCAGGACGGCATGTGCACGTTAAAACAGGGAGCTGGGCAAGAGCAGTAATCGAAAGATCACGGCCGTCAGAAAGCAGCTTATATATTGCCCAGAAAAGAGCACTGTTTTTGGAGTGTGCAGTAAAATCGTGTTTCTGGACAAGGGAGGCATAAGTGCGCTGCGCTCCTAAGCTATCTCCCTGCTAAGACACACTGTCAAAGCTTTTCGTTATCATGCAGTCTAGTGCAGACGCACACTACGGCTCTCCGGAGCTGTCCGAAGCCAAGCGCCGGTGGCCGGCGTCTTTCGGCTGAAGCAGCGCTTCGGAGCGTAGGGCTGTTGTGTGCGCGAAGCAGCCGCTTCTCCTGCTCCGCGAGCCGGACAGAGCGGTAGCTTGTACGAGGGCGAAGAACGAAGCCGCAGAGCACCGGCCTTCTGCGCGCACCCTAAGGACTTCTAGAGGACCGTGGTGGCCGCTCGCCTGCCTCTTCAATTCCATTCTAGCATCCTTATGGAAGGTGTTCCAGGACAATTTTCCTGAGTTTTGAATTCGTCCTGATGCAGCCCCACGTTGGAAACTCGTGCTCGTTCTCTGAGTCTCCGAGTGCAGAGACCTCGATGGCAACTGCAGAAATGAAGGGCTGCGTTGAGTTGTCGAGAAGCAAGAACATAGCCAGCGCCTTGTGTTTGGGAGTCAGCAGCTGCTGGACTTTTGCGATTGCTTTCACTGTGCACTGAATGCCAGGACGGCATGTGCACGTTAAAACAGGGAGCTGGGCAAGAGCAGTAATCGAAAGATCACGGCCGTCAGAAAGCAGCTTATATATTGCCCAGAAAAGAGCACTGTTTTTGGAGTGTGCAGTAAAATCGTGTTTCTGGACAAGGGAGGCATAAGTGCGCTGCGCTCCTAAGCTATCTCCCTGCGAGACACACTGCCAAAGCTTTTCGTTATCATGCAGTCTAGTGCAGACGCACACTACGGCTCTCCGGAGCTGTCCGAAGCCAAGCGCCGGTCGCCGGCGTCTTTCGGCTGAAGCAGCGCTTCGGAGCGTACGGCTGTTGTGTGCGCGAAGCAGCCGCTTCTCCTGCTCCGCGAGCCGGACAGAGCGGTAGCTTGTACGAGGGCGAAGAACGAAGCCGCAGAGCACCGGCCTTCTGCGCGCACCCTAAGGACTGCGAGAGGACCGTGGTGGCCGCTCGCCTGCCTCTTCAATTCCATTCTAGCATCATTATGGAAGGTGTTCCAGGACAATTTTCCTGAGTTTTGAATTCGTCCTGATGCAGCCCCACGTTGGAAACTCGTGCTCGTCCTCTGAGTCTCCGAGTGCAGAGACCTCGATGGCAACTGCAGAAATGAAGGGCTGCGTTGAGTTGTCGAGAAGCAAGAACATAGGCAGCGCCTTGTGTTTGGGAGTCAGCAGCTGCTGGACTTTTGCGATTGCTTTCACTGTGCACTGAATGCCAGGACGGCATGTGCACGTTAAAACAGGGAGCTGGGCAAGAGCAGTAATCGAAAGATCACGGCCGTCAGAAAGCAGTTTATATATTGCCCTGGAAAGAGCAGTGTTTTTGGAGTGTGCAGTAAAATCGTGTTTCTGGACAAGGGAGGCATAAGTGCGCTGCGCTCCTAAGCTATCTCCCTGCGAGACACACTGTCAAAGCTTTTCGTTATCATGCAGTCTAGTGCAGACGCACACTACGGCTCTCCGGAGCTGTCCGAAGCCAAGCGCCGGTGGCCGGCGTCTTTCGGCTGAAGCAGCGCTTCGGAGCGTACGGCTGTTGTGTGCGCGAAGCAGCCGCTTCTCCTGCTCCGCGAGCCGGACAGAGCGGTAGCTTGTACGAGGGCGAAGAACGAAGCCGCAGAGCACCGGCCTTCTGCGCGCACCCTAAGGACTTCTAGAGGACCGTGGTGGTCGCTCGCCTGCCTCTTCAATTCCATTCTAGCATCCTTATGGAAGGTGTTCCAGGACAATTTTCCTGAGTTTTGAATTCGTCCTGATGCAGCCCCACGTTGGAAACTCGTGCTCGTCCTCTGAGTCTCCGAGTGCAGAGACCTCGATGGCAACTGCAGAAATGAAGGGCTGCGTTGAGTTGTCGAGAAGCAAGAACATAGGCAGCGCCTTGTGTTTGGGAGTCAGCAGCTGCTGGACTTTTGCGATTGCTTTCACTGTGCACTGAATGCCAGGACGGCATGTGCACGTTAAAACAGGGAGCTGGGCAAGAGCAGTAATCGAAAGATCACGGCCGTCAGAAAGCAGTTTATATATTGCCCTGGAAAGAGCAGTGTTTTTGGAGTGTGCAGTAAAATCGTGTTTCTGGACAAGGGAGGCATAAGTGCGCTGCGCTCCTAAGCTATCTCCCTGCGAGACACACTGCCAAAGCTTTTCGTTATCATGCAGTCTAGTGCAGACGCACACTACGGCTCTCCGGAGCTCTCCGAAGCCAAGCGCCGGTGGCCGGCGTCTTTCGGCTGAAGCAGCGCTTCGGAGCGTACGGCTGTTGTGTGCGCGAAGCAGTCGCTTCTCCTGCTCCGCGAGCCGGACAGAGCGGTAGCTTGTACGAGGGCGAAGAACGAAGCCGCAGAGCACCGGCCTTCTGCGCGCACCCTAAGGACTGCTAGAGGACCGTGGTGGCCGCTCGCCTGCCCCTTCAATTCCCTTCTAGCATGCTTATGGAAGGTGTTCCAGGACAATATTCCTGAGTCTTGAATTCCTCCTGATGCAGCCCCTCCTGGGAAACAACTGCTCGTCGTCTGAGTCTCCAAGTGCAGAGACCTCGATGGCAACTGCAGAAATGAAGGGCTGCGTTGAGTTGTCGAGAAGCAAGAACATAGGCAGCGCCTTGTGTTTGGGAGTCAGCAGCTGCTGGACTTTTGCGATTGCTTTCACTGTGCACTGAATGCCAGGACGGCATGTGCACGTTAAAACAGGGAGCTGGGCAAGAGCAGTAATCGAAAGATCACGGCCGTCAGAAAGCAGCTTATATATTGCCCAGAAAAGAGCACTGTTTTTGGAGTGTGCAGTAAAATCGTGTTTCTGGACAAGGGAGGCATAAGTGCGCTGCGCTCCTAAGCTATCTCCCTGCTAAGACACACTGCCAAAGCTTTTCGTTATCATGCAGTCTAGTGCAGACGCACACTACGGCTCTCCGGAGCTGTCCGAAGCCAAGCGCCGGTGGCCGGCGTCTTTCGGCTGAAGCAGCGCTTCGGAGCGTACGGCTGTTGTGTGCGCGAAGCAGCCGCTTCTCCTGCTCCGCGAGCCGGACAGAGCGGTAGCTTGTACGAGGGCGAAGAACGAAGCCGCAGAGCACCGGCCTTCTGCGCGCACCCTAAGGACTTCTAGAGGACCGTGGTGGCCGCTCGCCTGCCCCTTCAATTCCCTTCTAGCATGCTTATGGAAGGTGTTCCAGGACAATATTCCTGAGTCTTGAATTCCTCCTGATGCAGCCCCTCCTGGGAAACAACTGCTCGTCGTCTGAGTCTCCAAGTGCAGAGACCTCGATGTCAAATGCAGAAATGAAGGGCTGCGTTGAGTTGTCGAGAAGCAAGAACATAGCCAGCGCCTTGTGTTTGGGAGTCAGCAGCTGCTGGACTTTTGCGATTGCTTTCACTGTGCACTGAATGCCTGCACGGCATGTGCACGTTAAAACAGGGAGCTGGGCAAGAGCAGTAATCGAAAGATCACGGCCGTCAGAAAGCAGTTTATATATTGCCCTGAAAAGAGCAGTGTTTTTGGAGTGTGCAGTAAAATCGTGTTTCTGGACAAGGGAGGCATAAGTGCGCTGCGCTCCTAAGCTATCTCCCTGCGAGACACACTGTCAAAGCTTTTCGTTATCATGCAGTCTAGTGCAGACGCACACTACGGCTCTCCGGAGCTGTCCGAAGCCAAGCGCCGGTGGCCGGCGTCTTTCGGCTGAAGCAGCGCTTCGGAGCGTACGGCTGTTGTGTGCGCGAAGCAGCCGCTTCTCCTGCTCCGCGAGCCGGACAGAGCGGTAGCTTGTACGAGGGCGAAGAACGAAGCCGCAGAGCACCGGCCTTCTGCGCGCACCCTAAGGACTTCTAGAGGACCGTGGTGGCCGCTCGCCTGCCTCTTCAATTCCATTCTAGCATCCTTATGGAAGGTGTTCCAGGACAATTTTCCTGAGTTTTGAATTCGTCCTGATGCAGCCCCACGTTGGAAACTCGTGCTCGTCCTCTGAGTCTCCGAGTGCAGAGACGTCGATGGCAACTGCAGAAATGAAGGGCTGCGTTGAGTTGTCGAGAAGCAAGAACATAGGCAGCGCCTTGTGTTTGGGAGTCAGCAGCTGCTGGACTTTTGCGATTGCTTTCACTGTGCACTGAATGCCAGGACGGCATGTGCACGTTAAAACAGGGAGCTGGGCAAGAGCAGTAATCGAAAGATCACGGCCGTCAGAAAGCAGTTTATATATTGCCCTGGAAAGAGCAGTGTTTTTGGAGTGTGCAGTAAAATCGTGTTTCTGGACAAGGGAGGCATAAGTGCGCTGCGCTCCTAAGCTATCTCCCTGCGAGACACACTGTCAAAGCTTTTCGTTATCATGCAGTCTAGTGCAGACGCACACTACGGCTCTCCGGAGCTGTCCGAAGCCAAGCGCCGGTGGCCGGCGTCTTTCGGCTGAAGCAGCGCTTCGGAGCGTACGGCTGTTGTGTGCGCGAAGCAGCCGCTTCTCCTGCTCCGCGAGCCGGACAGAGCGGTAGCTTGTACGAGGGCGAAGAACGAAGCCGCAGAGCACCGGCCTTCTGCGCGCACCCTAAGGACTGCTAGAGGACCGTGGTGGCCGCTCGCCTGCCCCTTCAATTCCCTTCTAGCATGCTTATGGAAGGTGTTTCAGGACAATTTTCCTGAGTTTTGAATTCGTCCTGATGCAGCCCCACGTTGGAAACTCGTGCTCGTCCTCTGAGTCTCCGAGTGCAGAGACCTCGATGGCAACTGCAGAAATGAAGGGCTGCGTTGAGTTGTCGAGAAGCAAGAACATAGGCAGCGCCTTGTGTTTGGGAGTCAGCAGCTGCTGGACTTTTGCGATTGCTTTCACTGTGCACTGAATGCCTGCACGGCATGTGCACGTTAAAACAGGGAGCTGGGCAAGAGCAGTAATCGAAAGATCACGGCCGTCAGAAAGCAGTTTATATATTGCCCTGGAAAGAGCAGTGTTTTTGGAGTGTGCAGTAAAATCGTGTTTCTGGACAAGGGAGGCATAAGTGCGCTGCGCTCCTAAGCTATCTCCCTGCGAGACACACTGTCAAAGCTTTTCGTTATCATGCAGTCTAGTGCAGACGCACACTACGGCTCTCCGGAGCTGTCCGAAGCCAAGCGCCGGTGGCCGGCGTCTTTCGGCTGAAGCAGCGCTTCGGAGCGTACGGCTGTTGTGTGCGCGAAGCAGCCGCTTCTCCTGCTCCGCGAGCCGGACAGAGCGGTAGCTTGTACGAGGGCGAAGAACGAAGCCGCAGAGCACCGGCCTTCTGCGCGCACCCTAAGGACTTCTAGAGGACCGTGGTGGTCGCTCGCCTGCCTCTTCAATTCCATTCTAGCATCCTTATGGAAGGTGTTCCAGGACAATTTTCCTGAGTTTTGAATTCGTCCTGATGCAGCCCCACGTTGGAAACTCGTGCTCGTCCTCTGAGTCTCCGAGTGCAGAGACCTCGATGGCAACTGCAGAAATGAAGGGCTGCGTTGAGTTGTCGAGAAGCAAGAACATAGGCAGCGCCTTGTGTTTGGGAGTCAGCAGCTGCTGGACTTTTGCGATTGCTTTCACTGTGCACTGAATGCCAGGACGGCATGTGCACGTTAAAACAGGGAGCTGGGCAAGAGCAGTAATCGAAAGATCACGGCCGTCAGAAAGCAGTTTATATATTGCCCTGGAAAGAGCAGTGTTTTTGGAGTGTGCAGTAAAATCGTGTTTCTGGACAAGGGAGGCATAAGTGCGCTGCGCTCCTAAGCTATCTCCCTGCGAGACACACTGCCAAAGCTTTTCGTTATCATGCAGTCTAGTGCAGACGCACACTACGGCTCTCCGGAGCTCTCCGAAGCCAAGCGCCGGTGGCCGGCGTCTTTCGGCTGAAGCAGCGCTTCGGAGCGTACGGCTGTTGTGTGCGCGAAGCAGCCGCTTCTCCTGCTCCGCGAGCCGGACAGAGCGGTAGCTTGTACGAGGGCGAAGAACGAAGCCGCAGAGCACCGGCCTTCTGCTCGCACCCTAAGGACTGCTAGAGGACCGTGGTGGCCGCTCGCCTGCCCCTTCAATTCCCTTCTAGCATGCTTATGGAAGGTGTTCCAGGACAATATTCCTGAGTCTTGAATTCCTCCTGATGCAGCCCCTCCTGGGAAACAACTGCTCGTCGTCTGAGTCTCCAAGTGCAGAGACCTCGATGTCAACTGCAGAAATGAAGGGCTGCGTTGAGTTGTCGAGAAGCAAGAACATAGGCAGCGCCTTGTGTTTGGGAGTCAGCAGCTGCTGGACTTTTGCGATTGCTTTCACTGTGCACTGAATGCCAGGACGGCATGTGCACGTTAAAACAGGGAGCTGGGCAAGAGCAGTAATCGAAAGATCACGGCCGTCAGAAAGCAGCTTATATATTGCCCAGAAAAGAGCACTGTTTTTGGAGTGTGCAGTAAAATCGTGTTTCTGGACAAGGGAGGCATAAGTGCGCTGCGCTCCTAAGCTATCTCCCTGCTAAGACACACTGCCAAAGCTTTTCGTTATCATGCAGTCTAGTGCAGACGCACACTACGGCTCTCCGGAGCTGTCCGAAGCCAAGCGCCGGTGGCCGGCGTCTTTCGGCTGAAGCAGCGCTTCGGAGCGTACGGCTGTTGTGTGCGCGAAGCAGCCGCTTCTCCTGCTCCGCGAGCCGGACAGAGCGGTAGCTTGTACGAGGGCGAAGAACGAAGCCGCAGAGCACCGGCCTTCTGCGCGCACCCTAAGGACTGCGAGAGGACCGTGGTGGCCGCTCGCCTGCCTCTTCAATTCCATTCTAGCATGCTTATGCAAGGTGTTCCAGGACAATTTTCCTGAGTTTTGAATTCGTCCTGATGCAGCCCCTCGTTGGAAACTCGTGCTCGTCCTCTGAGTCTCCGAGTGCAGAGACCTCGATGTCAACTGCAGAAATGAAGGGCTGCGTTGAGTTGTCGAGAAGCAAGAACATAGGCAGCGCCTTGTGTTTGGGAGTCAGCAGCTGCTGGACTTTTGCGATTGCTTTCACTGTGCACTGAATGCCTGCACGGCATGTGCACGTTAAAACAGGGAGCTGGGCAAGAGCAGTAATCGAAAGATCACGGCCGTCAGAAAGCAGTTTATATATTGCCCTGAAAAGAGCAGTGTTTTTGGAGTGTGCAGTAAAATCGTGTTTCTGGACAAGGGAGGCATAAGTGCGCTGCGCTCCTAAGCTATCTCCCTGCGAGACACACTGCCAAAGCTTTTCGTTATCATGCAGTCTAGTGCAGACGCACACTACGGCTCTCCGGAGCTGTCCGAAGCCAAGCGCCGGTGGCCGGCGTCTTTCGGCTGAAGCAGCGCTTCGGAGCGTACGGCTGTTGTGTGCGCGAAGCAGCCGCTTCTCCTGCTCCGCGAGCCGGACAGAGCGGTAGCTTGTACGAGGGCGAAGAACGAAGCCGCAGAGCACCGGCCTTCTGCGCGCACCCTAAGGACTGCGAGAGGACCGTGGTGGCCGCTCGCCTGCCCCTTCAATTCCCTTCTAGCATGCTTATGGAAGGTGTTCCAGGACAATATTCCTGAGTCTTGAATTCCTCCTGATGCAGCCCCTCCTGGGAAACAACTGCTCGTCGTCTGAGTCTCCAAGTGCAGAGACCTCGATGTCAACTGCAGAAATGAAGGGCTGCGTTGAGTTGTCGAGAAGCAAGAACATAGCCAGCGCCTTGTGTTTGGGAGTCAGCAGCTGCTGGACTTTTGCGATTGCTTTCACTGTGCACTGAATGCCTGCACGGCATGTGCACGTTAAAACAGGGAGCTGGGCAAGAGCAGTAATCGAAAGATCACGGCCGTCAGAAAGCAGTTTATATATTGCCCTGAAAAGAGCAGTGTTTTTGGAGTGTGCAGTAAAATCGTGTTTCTGGACAAGGGAGGCATAAGTGCGCTGCGCTCCTAAGCTATCTCCCTGCGAGACACACTGTCAAAGCTTTTCGTTATCATGCAGTCTAGTGCAGACGCACACTACGGCTCTCCGGAGCTGTCCGAAGCCAAGCGCCGGTGGCCGGCGTCTTTCGGCTGAAGCAGCGCTTCGGAGCGTACGGCTGTTGTGTGCGCGAAGCAGCCGCTTCTCCTGCTCCGCGAGCCGGACAGAGCGGTAGCTTGTACGAGGGCGAAGAACGAAGCCGCAGAGCACCGGCCTTCTGCGCGCACCCTAAGGACTTCTAGAGGACCGTGGTGGCCGCTCGCCTGCCTCTTCAATTCCATTCTAGCATCCTTATGGAAGGTGTTCCAGGACAATTTTCCTGAGTTTTGAATTCGTCCTGATGCAGCCCCACGTTGGAAACTCGTGCTCGTCCTCTGAGTCTCCGAGTGCAGAGACCTCGATGGCAACTGCAGAAATGAAGGGCTGCGTTGAGTTGTCGAGAAGCAAGAACATAGCCAGCGCCTTGTGTTTGGGAGTCAGCAGCTGCTGGACTTTTGCGATTGCTTTCACTGTGCACTGAATGCCAGGACGGCATGTGCACGTTAAAACAGGGAGCTGGGCAAGAGCAGTAATCGAAAGATCACGGCCGTCAGAAAGCAGCTTATATATTGCCCAGAAAAGAGCACTGTTTTTGGAGTGTGCAGTAAAATCGTGTTTCTGGACAAGGGAGGCATAAGTGCGCTGCGCTCCTAAGCTATCTCCCTGCTAAGACACACTGCCAAAGCTTTTCGTTATCATGCAGTCTAGTGCAGACGCACACTACGGCTCTCCGGAGCTGTCCGAAGCCAAGCGCCGGTGGCCGGCGTCTTTCGGCTGAAGCAGCGCTTCGGAGCGTACGGCTGTTGTGTGCGCGAAGCAGCCGCTTCTCCTGCTCCGCGAGCCGGACAGAGCGGTAGCTTGTACGAGGGCGAAGAACGAAGCCGCAGAGCACCGGCCTTCTGCGCGCACCCTAAGGACTGCTAGAGGACCGTGGTGGCCGCTCGCCTGCCCCTTCAATTCCCTTCTAGCATGCTTATGGAAGGTGTTTCAGGACAATTTTCCTGAGTTTTGAATTCGTCCTGATGCAGCCCCACGTTGGAAACTCGTGCTCGTCCTCTGAGTCTCCGAGTGCAGAGACCTCGATGTCAACTGCAGAAATGAAGGGCTGCGTTGAGTTGTCGAGAAGCAAGAACATAGCCAGCGCCTTGTGTTTGGGAGTCAGCAGCTGCTGGACTTTTGCGATTGCTTTCACTGTGCACTGAATGCCTGCACGGCATGTGCACGTTAAAACAGGGAGCTGGGCAAGAGCAGTAATCGAAAGATCACGGCCGTCAGAAAGCAGTTTATATATTGCCCTGAAAAGAGCAGTGTTTTTGGAGTGTGCAGTAAAATCGTGTTTCTGGACAAGGGAGGCATAAGTGCGCTGCGCTCCTAAGCTATCTCCCTGCGAGACACACTGTCAAAGCTTTTCGTTATCATGCAGTCTAGTGCAGACGCACACTACGGCTCTCCGGAGCTGTCCGAAGCCAAGCGCCGGTGGCCGGCGTCTTTCGGCTGAAGCAGCGCTTCGGAGCGTACGGCTGTTGTGTGCGCGAAGCAGCCGCTTCTCCTGCTCCGCGAGCCGGACAGAGCGGTAGCTTGTACGAGGGCGAAGAACGAAGCCGCAGAGCACCGGCCTTCTGCGCGCACCCTAAGGACTGCTAGAGGACCGTGTTGGCCGCTCGCCTGCCCCTTCAATTCCCTTCTAGCATGCTTATGGAAGGTGTTTCAGGACAATTTTCCTGAGTTTTGAATTCGTCCTGATGCAGCCCCACGTTGGAAACTCGTGCTCGTCCTCTGAGTCTCCGAGTGCAGAGACCTCGATGGCAACTGCAGAAATGAAGGGCTGCGTTGAGTTGTCGAGAAGCAAGAACATAGGCAGCGCCTTGTGTTTGGGAGTCAGCAGCTGCTGGACTTTTGCGATTGCTTTCACTGTGCACTGAATGCCAGGACGGCATGTGCACGTTAAAACAGGGAGCTGGGCAAGAGCAGTAATCGAAAGATCACGGCCGTCAGAAAGCAGTTTATATATTGCCCTGGAAAGAGCAGTGTTTTTGGAGTGTGCAGTAAAATCGTGTTTCTGGACAAGGGAGGCATAAGTGCGCTGCGCTCCTAAGCTATCTCCCTGCGAGACACACTGTCAAAGCTTTTCGTTATCATGCAGTCTAGTGCAGACGCACACTACGGCTCTCCGGAGCTGTCCGAAGCCAAGCGCCGGTGGCCGGCGTCTTTCGGCTGAAGCAGCGCTTCGGAGCGTACGGCTGTTGTGTGCGCGAAGCAGCCGCTTCTCCTGCTCCGCGAGCCGGACAGAGCGGTAGCTTGTACGAGGGCGAAGAACGAAGCCGCAGAGCACCGGCCTTCTGCGCGCACCCTAAGGACTGCGAGAGGACCGTGGTGGCCGCTCGCCTGCCTCTTCAATTCCATTCTAGCATCCTTATGGAAGGTGTTCCAGGACAATTTTCCTGAGTTTTGAATTCGTCCTGATGCAGCCCCACGTTGGAAACTCGTGCTCGTCCTCTGAGTCTCCGAGTGCAGAGACCTCGATGGCAACTGCAGAAATGAAGGGCTGCGTTGAGTTGTCGAGAAGCAAGAACATAGGCAGCGCCTTGTGTTTGGGAGTCAGCAGCTGCTGGACTTTTGCGATTGCTTTCACTGTGCACTGAATGCCAGGACGGCATGTGCACGTTAACACAGGGAGCTGGGCAAGAGCAGTAATCGAAAGATCACGGCCGTCAGAAAGCAGTTTATATATTGCCCTGAAAAGAGCAGTGTTTTTGGAGTGTGCAGTAAAATCGTGTTTCTGGACAAGGGAGGCATAAGTGCGCTGCGCTCCTAAGCTATCTCCCTGCGAGACACACTGTCAAAGCTTTTCGTTATCATGCAGTCTAGTGCAGACGCACACTACGGCTCTCCGGAGCTGTCCGAAGCCAAGCGCCGGTGGCCGGCGTCTTTCGGCTGAAGCAGCGCTTCGGAGCGTACGGCTGTTGTGTGCGCGAAGCAGCCGCTTCTCCTGCTCCGCGAGCCGGACAGAGCGGTAGCTTGTACGAGGGCGAAGAACGAAGCCGCAGAGCACCGGCCTTCTGCGCGCACCCTAAGGACTGCTAGAGGACCGTGTTGGCCGCTCGCCTGCCCCTTCAATTCCCTTCTAGCATGCTTATGGAAGGTGTTTCAGGACAATTTTCCTGAGTTTTGAATTCGTCCTGATGCAGCCCCACGTTGGAAACTCGTGCTCGTCCTCTGAGTCTCCGAGTGCAGAGACCTCGATGGCAACTGCAGAAATGAAGGGCTGCGTTGAGTTGTCGAGAAGCAAGAACATAGGCAGCGCCTTGTGTTTGGGAGTCAGCAGCTGCTGGACTTTTGCGATTGCTTTCACTGTGCACTGAATGCCAGGACGGCATGTGCACGTTAAAACAGGGAGCTGGGCAAGAGCAGTAATCGAAAGATCACGGCCGTCAGAAAGCAGTTTATATATTGCCCTGGAAAGAGCAGTGTTTTTGGAGTGTGCAGTAAAATCGTGTTTCTGGACAAGGGAGGCATAAGTGCGCTGCGCTCCTAAGCTATCTCCCTGCGAGACACACTGTCAAAGCTTTTCGTTATCATGCAGTCTAGTGCAGACGCACACTACGGCTCTCCGGAGCTGTCCGAAGCCAAGCGCCGGTGGCCGGCGTCTTTCGGCTGAAGCAGCGCTTCGGAGCGTACGGCTGTTGTGTGCGCGAAGCAGCCGCTTCTCCTGCTCCGCGAGCCGGAGAGAGCGGTAGCTTGTACGAGGGCGAAGAACGAAGCCGCAGAGCACCGGCCTTCTGCGCGCACCCTAAGGACTTCTAGAGGACCGTGGTGGCCGCTCGCCTGCCTCTTCAATTCCATTCTAGCATCCTTATGGAAGGTGTTCCAGGACAATTTTCCTGAGTTTTGAATTCGTCCTGATGCAGCCCCACGTTGGAAACTCGTGCTCGTTCTCTGAGTCTCCGAGTGCAGAGACCTCGATGGCAACTGCAGAAATGAAGGGCTGCGTTGAGTTGTCGAGAAGCAAGAACATAGGCAGCGCCTTGTGTTTGGGAGTCAGCAGCTGCTGGACTTTTGCGATTGCTTTCACTGTGCACTGAATGCCAGGACGGCATGTGCACGTTAAAACAGGGAGCTGGGCAAGAGCAGTAATCGAAAGATCACGGCCGTCAGAAAGCAGCTTATATATTGCCCAGAAAAGAGCACTGTTTTTGGAGTGTGCAGTAAAATCGTGTTTCTGGACAAGGGAGGCATAAGTGCGCTGCGCTCCTAAGCTATCTCCCTGCTAAGACACACTGGCAAAGCTTTTCGTTATCATGCAGTCTAGTGCAGACGCACACTACGGCTCTCCGGAGCTGTCCGAAGCCAAGCGCCGGTCGCCGGCGTCTTTCGGCTGAAGCAGCGCTTCGGAGCGTACGGCTGTTGTGTGCGCGAAGCAGCCGCTTCTCCTGCTCCGCGAGCCGGACAGAGCGGTAGCTTGTACGAGGGCGAAGAACGAAGCCGCAGAGCACCGGCCTTCTGCGCGCACCCTAAGGACTGCGAGAGGACCGTGGTGGCCGCTCGCCTGCCTCTTCAATTCCATTCTAGCATGCTTATGGAAGGTGTTCCAGGACAATTTTCCTGAGTTTTGAATTCGTCCTGATGCAGCCCCACGTTGGAAACTCGTGCTCGTCCTCTGAGTCTCCGAGTGCAGAGACCTCGATGTCAACTGCAGAAATGAAGGGCTGCGTTGAGTTGTCGAGAAGCAAGAACATAGGCAGCGCCTTGTGTTTGGGAGTCAGCAGCTGCTGGACTTTTGCGATTGCTTTCACTGTGCACTGAATGCCAGGACGGCATGTGCACGTTAAAACAGGGAGCTGGGCAAGAGCAGTAATCGAAAGATCACGGCCGTCAGAAAGCAGTTTATATATTGCCCTGAAAAGAGCAGTGTTTTTGGAGTGTGCAGTAAAATCGTGTTTCTGGACAAGGGAGGCATAAGTGCGCTGCGCTCCTAAGCTATCTCCCTGCGAGACACACTGTCAAAGCTTTTCGTTATCATGCAGTCTAGTGCAGACGCACACTACGGCTCTCCGGAGCTGTCCGAAGCCAAGCGCCGGTGGCCGGCGTCTTTCGGCTGAAGCAGCGCTTCGGAGCGTAGGGCTGTTGTGTGCGCGAAGCAGCCGCTTCTCCTGCTCCGCGAGCCGGACAGAGCGGTAGCTTGTACGAGGGCGAAGAACGAAGCCGCAGAGCACCGGCCTTCTGCGCGCACCCTAAGGACTGCTAGAGGACCGTGGTGGCCGCTCGCCTGCCCCTTCAATTCCCTTCTAGCATGCTTATGGAAGGTGTTTCAGGACAATTTTCCTGAGTTTTGAATTCGTCCTGATGCAGCCCCACGTTGGAAACTCGTGCTCGTCCTCTGAGTCTCCGAGTGCAGAGACCTCGATGGCAACTGCAGAAATGAAGGGCTGCGTTGCGTTGTCGAGAAGCAAGAACATAGCCAGCGCCTGGTGTTTGGGAGTCAGCAGCTGCTGGACTTTTGCGATTGCTTTCACTGTGCACTGAATGCCAGGACGGCATGTGCACGTTAAAACAGGGAGCTGGGCAAGAGCAGTAATCGAAAGATCACGGCCGTCAGAAAGCAGTTTATATATTGCCCTGGAAAGAGCAGTGTTTTTGGAGTGTGCAGTAAAATCGTGTTTCTGGACAAGGGAGGCATAAGTGCGCTGCGCTCCTAAGCTATCTCCCTGCGAGACACACTGTCAAAGCTTTTCGTTATCATGCAGTCTAGTGCAGACGCACACTACGGCTCTCCGGAGCTGTCCGAAGCCAAGCGCCGGTGGCCGGCGTCTTTCGGCTGAAGCAGCGCTTCGGAGCGTACGGCTGTTGTGTGCGCGAAGCAGCCGCTTCTCCTGCTCCGCGAGCCGGAGAGAGCGGTAGCTTGTACGAGGGCGAAGAACGAAGCCGCAGAGCACCGGCCTTCTGCGCGCACCCTAAGGACTTCTAGAGGACCGTGGTGGCCGCTCGCCTGCCTCTTCAATTCCATTCTAGCATCCTTATGGAAGGTGTTCCAGGACAATTTTCCTGAGTTTTGAATTCGTCCTGATGCAGCCCCACGTTGGAAACTCGTGCTCGTTCTCTGAGTCTCCGAGTGCAGAGACCTCGATGGCAACTGCAGAAATGAAGGGCTGCGTTGAGTTGTCGAGAAGCAAGAACATAGGCAGCGCCTTGTGTTTGGGAGTCAGCAGCTGCTGGACTTTTGCGATTGCTTTCACTGTGCACTGAATGCCAGGACGGCATGTGCACGTTAAAACAGGGAGCTGGGCAAGAGCAGTAATCGAAAGATCACGGCCGTCAGAAAGCAGCTTATATATTGCCCAGAAAAGAGCACTGTTTTTGGAGTGTGCAGTAAAATCGTGTTTCTGGACAAGGGAGGCATAAGTGCGCTGCGCTCCTAAGCTATCTCCCTGCTAAGACACACTGTCAAAGCTTTTCGTTATCATGCAGTCTAGTGCAGACGCACACTACGGCTCTCCGGAGCTGTCCGAAGCCAAGCGCCGGTGGCCGGCGTCTTTCGGCTGAAGCAGCGCTTCGGAGCGTACGGCTGTTGTGTGCGCGAAGCAGCCGCTTCTCCTGCTCCGCGAGCCGGACAGAGCGGTAGCTTGTACGAGGGCGAAGAACGAAGCCGCAGAGCACCGGCCTTCTGCGCGCACCCTAAGGACTGCGAGAGGACCGTGGTGGCCGCTCGCCTGCCTCTTCAATTCCATTCTAGCATCCTTAGGGAAGGTGTTCCAGGACAATTTTCCTGAGTTTTGAATTCGTCCTGATGCAGCCCCTCCTGGGAAACAACTGCTCGTCCTCTGATTCTCCGACATGCAGAGACCTCGATGTCAACTGCAGAAATGAAGGGCTGCGTTGAGTTGTCGAGAAGCAAGAACATAGGCAGCGCCTTGTGTTTGGGAGTCAGCAGCTGCTGGACTTTTGCGATTGCTTTCACTGTGCACTGAATGCCAGGACGGCATGTGCACGTTAAAACAGGGAGCTGGGCAAGAGCAGTAATCGAAAGATCACGGCCGTCAGAAAGCAGTTTATATATTGCCCTGAAAAGAGCAGTGTTTTTGGAGTGTGCAGTAAAATCGTGTTTCTGGACAAGGGAGGCATAAGTGCGCTGCGCTCCTAAGCTATCTCCCTGCGAGACACACTGTCAAAGCTTTTCGTTATCATGCAGTCTAGTGCAGACGCACACTACGGCTCTCCGGAGCTGTCCGAAGCCAAGCGCCGGTGGCCGGCGTCTTTCGGCTGAAGCAGCGCTTCGGAGCGTACGGCTGTTGTGTGCGCGAAGCAGCCGCTTCTCCTGCTCCGCGAGCCGGACAGAGCGGTAGCTTGTACGAGGGCGAAGAACGAAGCCGCAGAGCACCGGCCTTCTGCGCGCACCCTAAGGACTGCTAGAGGACCGTGGTGGCCGCTCGCCTGCCTCTTCAATTCCATTCTAGCATGCTTATGGAAGGTGTTCCAGGACAATTTTCCTGAGTTTTGAATTCGTCCTGATGCAGCCCCTCGTTGGAAACTCGTGCTCGTCCTCTGAGTCTCCGAGTGCAGAGACCTCGATGGCAACTGCAGAAATGAAGGGCTGCGTTGAGTTGTCGAGAAGCAAGAACATAGCCAGCGCCTTGTGTTTGGGAGTCAGCAGCTGCTGGACTTTTGCGATTGCTTTCACTGTGCACTGAATGCCAGGACGGCATGTGCACGTTAAAACGACGAGCTGGGCAAGAGCAGTAATCGAAAGATCACGGCCGTCAGAAAGCAGTTTATATATTGCCCTGGAAAGAGCAGTGTTTTTGGAGTGTGCAGTAAAATCGTGTTTCTGGACAAGGGAGGCATAAGTGCGCTGCGCTCCTAAGCTATCTCCCTGCTAAGACACACTGCCAAAGCTTTTCGTTATCATGCAGTCTAGTGCAGACGCACACTACGGCTCTCCGGAGCTGTCCGAAGCCAAGCGCCGGTGGCCGGCGTCTTTCGGCTGAAGCAGCGCTTCGGAGCGTACGGCTGTTGTGTGCGCGAAGCAGCCGCTTCTCCTGCTCCGCGAGCCGGACAGAGCGGTAGCTTGTATGAGGGCGAAGAACGAAGCCGCAGAGCACCGGCCTTCTGCGCGCACCCTAAGGACTGCGAGAGGACCCTGGTGGCCGCTCGCCTGCCTCTTCAATTCCATTCTAGCATGCTTATGCAAGGTGTTACAGGACAATTTTCCTGAGTTTTGAATTCGTCCTGATGCAGCCCCTCGTTGGAAACTCGTGCTCGTCCTCTGAGTCTCCGAGTGCAGAGACCTCGATGTCAACTGCAGAAATGAAGGGCTGCGTTGAGTTGTCGAGAAGCAAGAACATAGGCAGCGCCTTGTGTTTGGGAGTCAGCAGCTGCTGGACTTTTGCGATTGCTTTCACTGTGCACTGAATGCCAGGACGGCATGTGCACGTTAAAACAGGGAGCTGGGCAAGAGCAGTAATCGAAAGATCACGGCCGTCAGAAAGCAGTTTATATATTGCCCTGGAAAGAGCAGTGTTTTTGGAGTGTGCAGTAAAATCGTGTTTCTGGACAAGGGAGGCATAAGTGCGCTGCGCTCCTAAGCTATCTCCCTGCGAGACACACTGTCAAAGCTTTTCGTTATCATGCAGTCTAGTGCAGACGCACACTACGGCTCTCCGGAGCTGTCCGAAGCCAAGCGCCGGTGGCCGGCGTCTTTCGGCTGAAGCAGCGCTTCGGAGCGTAGGGCTGTTGTGTGCGCGAAGCAGCCGCTTCTCCTGCTCCGCGAGCCGGACAGAGCGGTAGCTTGAACGAGGGCGAAGAACGAAGCCGCAGAGCACCGGCCTTCTGCGCGCACCCTAAGGACTGCGAGAGGACCGTGGTGGCCGCTCGCCTGCCTCTTCAATTCCATTCTAGCATGCTTATGGAAGGTGTTCCAGGACAATTTTCCTGAGTTTTGAATTCGTCCTGATGCAGCCCCTCGTTGGAAACTCGTGCTCGTCCTCTGAGTCTCCGAGTGCAGAGACCTCGATGGCAACTGCAGAAATGAAGGGCTGCGTTGAGTTGTCGAGAAGCAAGAACATAGCCAGCGCCTTGTGTTTGGGAGTCAGCAGCTGCTGGACTTTTGCGATTGCTTTCACTGTGCACTGAATGCCAGGACGGCATGTGCACGTTAAAACGACGAGCTGGGCAAGAGTAGCCGAAAGATCACGGCCGTCAGAAAGCAGCTTACATATTGCCCAGGAAAGAGCACTGTTTTTGGAGTGTGCAGCAAATCCGTGTTTCTGGACAAGGGCGGCATAATGCCCTGCGCTCCAAAGGTATCTTCCAGCGAGACACACTGGCAAAGCTTTTCGTTATCATGCAGTCTAGTGCAGACTCAAACTACGGCTCTCCGCTGCTGTTCCGGGGGAAGTGCCGCTCCCCGGCGTCTTTCGCCCGAAGCTCCGCTGTTGTGTGCGCGAAGCAGCCGTTTCTCTTGCTCCGGGAGCCGGAGAGAGCGGTGTCGTGTACGAGGGCGAAGAACGAAGCCGCAGAGCACCGGATTTGTGTGCACAGACTACGGGCTGCTAGAGGATGGTGGCTGCAGCTCCCTAACCCATCAATTCACAGCTGGCATGCTTTATGGAAGGTGTTCCAGGACAATTTTCCTGGGTTTTGAATTCGTGCTGATGCAGGCCCTTCTGGGAAATTCGTTCTCAGGCTGGCTGCTCCCTCTGAGCACAGATAAAGCTCCTGGAAAATAGAAAGGTATCTGCTATCAGCAGTAGACAGACATGGCAAGCTCATGAAGTAAAATTCATATATTAACAGGGAAATGTCCTCAAAACAGGAAAAGATGGAGTCACGATTTTGGGTTTGATCACAGAGTGGCCCACTGGAGAGACTGGCCTGCTTGCAAAAGTTGGATGAGTAGTCAGATTGCAGCTTTGAACACTCAAAAGATACTCAGAAATGGGCCGTGGATTCAGATACAGCATCAAATGGGCTTATGTTTTTCTACCAGTACTGTGTGCAGAATAAATGTGAAATAAATTCAGATCACCCCCATTACAGAGGAGAAAATATATTAGTTTCCCCCACTGTGCATCTCATATCTAGATCACTTTGAGAACTGATAACTTCAAAGCTGAGAATGCAGCTGTTTGTAAACAGTTTCAGGCCCAGTTTGCTCAGTCTGTATTTCACATCATCTCAGTTTTTCACACAACATACACGTTCATACTACTTTAGGTAAATACTCCATCCAATCCCCTCCTGAAATTTTGTAACTCTTTTGGTTCCCTCATAAATTACACAGAAAATAACAGAAATTAAAAAAAAAAAAAAATCTGTTGTAAGCATTTGGCTATTGAAACACAGAGCAACCAGAAGATTTACACAATCCTCCAGATGTAATCTTGGTATGAAGATCATGGTAGTTTTATCCATGACAGAGCAGAATACAAAGAAATTGTGTCATGTGTAAGAGAAACCCAAAAGCATTTAAACTGGTCATTGCCCAGCTTACTTCTTCTCCCATTACAGAGAAGGCTTTTCGCGGCTAAAATAGTATCTCCAAAGAATCCAGATTCTTTCAGAGCATTTCTGCATCAGTTTACTGGTCCTCTTGTGATGATTCCACTCCTCCCATGTTGAGGGTTGGGACTGGATGATCTTTAAGGTCCCTTCCAACACATAACATTCTATTATTCTGGGATTCCATGTTGCTGAACTGTGGAGCTCTCCACAGTCATGGTTTCCTTTAGGATGGAAACTGAAGAGTGATGGAGTGGACAGGAAAAAGGAAACAATACCCCTCAGAAGGAAGGACAGGAAATCTGAAGTTGGTTTTGCAAGAGAAAATATAAAAAAATCTGAGAATCTAAACACTATATTTTGACAGTATCAAATGAAAATTATCTTGACTGCAGACTCAGAGATCTTTGGCTCTGTCTACATTCTTAAACTTCTACATACATTTGAAGTCTAAAAAGAATGAATCCTGCAAGACTGAGTTTTCAAATTGCAAGAGGGAGCCTTGAAGCTGTCCAGATTCTGAAAAAGAATTGCTCGAGACCTTACTTGCTGCACCTTTAACATTGTCATCCCCAGAGCTATTCAGATAGTGTTCCAAAGCTGTGACTCAGAAAATGAGGCCTCCAGGGAGTTTTTCTCACCTAGTAAAAGCAGCCAAAATCCAGGTTTAGCACCAGAGCAGGCTTCTATTATAAGAGTGTTAGTGTAATGATGGATCCCTCTGAGACACTCTAGGATGACATCTGTGATGATAAGAGCTCTCCCCAGTCAGTTTTTATCTGTCTCTGTTCAGTGACCCTCAGAAAAACAACATGAAATCTGACAAACACATTCCAGGAACATTACTTATGGTACATTTTAGTGACTTCAGCTACAAATATTTCCTCCTGTTTTTCTCATTGTTGTAATCGTTGCATGACAAAATAGCTCTCAGTATTCACTATCACAATTGATTTAACCTATCTGTTTTATACAAGCCAACCTATCTGCTTCTAATTTCATTTTGCTTTCAAAACAAGTTTATAGAATAGGCTAAGATATTTTTTTTGTAATTTATAACAACTCCAGACAACCCATCTAGACTTCTATGTGTGGGAATGCAGAGCTTCCCTCTGGCTGCCCTGGAAGGTCTGGGACCCTGGCAGGGGGTCAGGAATCCCTCTGTACAGAGCCCCCAGAGACACTGTCTGTGATCTCTGTCCATGGAAAAGAGTTTTCAATCCTACAGGATGAATTACAAGCTCTGAGTGTTTGATATAAGTAATAATTAAGTGTGGCATGGGTGCAAAAGTAAAATTTTAGGATTCTAGATTAGGGGTCAAAGGGGACAAGATGGAGGAAATTGGGTGTGTCTTGTCCTTTTTCTTCTTCTTCATGCCCTCCATGTTTCACTGTAGTGTTGGCATTTTTCTATTGGTTTAGGCTGGGGATACGCTGTTCAACGTAGGTGACAGATATTGGCACATTATTGTAAATATAGCGCAGGTAGTTTCTGGTATATAATGTTTGTAACATCCCACTGAGGGCAGAGCTCCACACGCTGCCCTGCAGGACAGACCTGCGTCAGGGCAGCAGAACATGTTAGAGATAAGCAAGAATAAACAATCTTGAAAACAGCACAGAGAAATGATTGCTTCTTCTTTGGCAACGGGGCAGAAAGACAGACTTTCTACCATCTCGGATTCATCAATACCACAGATTCTGACACGATGGATCTCAATCACTTGTAGCTATAATAAGATAAAATCTCTGAAGGAACCTTTGTCATGAGAGCATTGTGGCAGGCCAAACTGCATAGATGGAGGGGCTTCAGAGCAATACTTGGCAGAAAAAAAATCAGTGTATTGGAGACTTACAACTGTTCAGTTCAGTATAATAGGACTGAGTCCAAAAGAAAAAGGGGGTGCATTAATGATTTTGGAATTGGAAGGGGGGGGTCTGATTTCAGCTCATTTAATTGTCAGGATTTCTGATTCTTTAATGGCAAGCTTTTCAGAATGGCAGATATAGCTTTTAAATGCATTTAAAAGCATTAAAATGCAGTGGAATGGAAGCACATTTTCTGAAGGGTACAATTTCTGCCAAAAGCAGAGAGAAGAAGCTATGTCATTTTTACCAGATGATAGCTTTCTAAAGCTACCAAATTATCTTTGCAGCTACAAAAGTAACTCTATTCTCTTCCCTTCAGGGATTTGAAATATTAAGAGCCAGTTTAGTTGTCTTTTATTCCCCTGATTCTGTCTTTTCTAGCTTTTGTACTTTCCTTATTACTCTGCATGTCTCTGAGCACACTTTTTTCTGTACCATTTTCCCAGCTACTGAATGCAAAACTTTGTAAGAAAGTTTAATCCTGGGTAAACTAAACTTTCATCCTGGGTAAACTAAATTACAGATTTAAGAGCAAAACAAAACCGTATCTCAAGAGTTCTTTATCTTTACCAGAAGCATTTCAGGACAGTGTCCAAAATTCATAATGCAATTAAGATACTGTCTTCCGGCATTGGTGCAGTTGAGACTAATCCTCTTCAATGCTTTGACTCAATGATCAATATTTCTAATGGCTATCTTTATTGAAAACTTGGGGCTCCTTCTATCTGGACATGGATTCCTATCAGACAGTTTAAAGCCTTGGATTAACCTTCAAGCAATCAAAGCATTAACTCTTTTTGATTGTGAAGAGCTAACTTCCCCAGACATGAGTAAGTATATGGCTCTTGGAAGAGAGAAAAGTTTGGGCAAGGTTCACAATCAGTAACAAGCTGCAGTGATCGTAACTCCAGGAGAGCCTTGCTCCCCATTCACATACTGCCTTTGGCCTGGCCAGACTGAAGCTGTTTGCATGTTCTTGTTTTGGTCTGAAACAAAAAGACATGAAGAGACCAACTGTGGAGAGCAAGAGCTTGTAGGAAATTGCATGTTTTAATTTCCTGTACCAGTATTCTGCAATTCAAAATGTTGATCGTTTATGTGCCTACATTTTCAAACGTAAATTAAATACATCAGTTGTGCCTGGAACTAGCTGACACAACTGAGACGTACCATTTATTTTCCTTAAATAAACCAAGCTTATTTTCCTCATTTTTTCTTTAAGTTTTTATATGGTCCTATATTGTATATTGTAAAAAAATGACATGATAAATGGATGCCTCTCCAGGGTGTTCCACTGCAAAGAATGCATCTGCCATTTGGTCATGAAAGAAGAAACAGCTTTTTGTTTCTTCACAAGCCAGATGCAAAAACATTGGATATTGAAACTGCAAATAGAGTAGGGACAAATGGTAGATATTTAGAGGTTGTGCTTTTCTCCTTTGAGGGAAGATTTTTTATTAAATTCTGAAATGTAAACTGAACATAAAAGTCTTTGAAGTACAGACACTGAGGCTGTCATTAAGTGAATCTCATTAGAGTTAAGGAGAGATTCCCTGCAATGCAAGCCCTTGGAATAACATTTTACCACTTCAGTCTGAAGCACAGACCTGTTTACATAAGCGAGTTGATCAGAAATAGTTTCTGGCCAAACAAATGTTCAAGAAGATTAATGGTGAACACATGTTGTATTTTGTTATCTAAAACAACACCCAAATTCTCAACTGAAATCTAGGTTATGTGATGACATAGAGTGTTGGTTAAGGGTATTTCCTGCTTTTGGAGTGTTAACTCTGTCCATTTTTATTGCCTTTTGGAGAATGCAGTTGGGCTCTTTGTAGAATAATTTCACTCAATTACTATGGAAGGGATGAATTTTCTTTCCTGCTGTAGGGTAAAGACGTGTAGGCCTGAGAGGTGCCCCAAGTATGTACGTAGAGATCACAGAATTCTTTTATCCACAAGGACAACAATGAGATTACTAGCAAAAGCAGCTCCTCCCTCAATTCAAGCTATTCTATAGTGTTAGGATACCAGCGGAGCTTATGGCACAGCAAGAGGTTTGGTATTACCCTGGTTCACCAGAAATCACAGTTATGTGCTGCTGGTTCTAGGCGGTTGACTCCATTCTGCTGAATTGGTCTACAGCCTGGAGGCCTTATTAGAGCTCCCAGTGTTACTGAATAATTAAATAGAACTGATGTAGAAACAGTCCATGATGTACAACAGACCAGGCATGTTTACCTTTGTATTAAAGAGAAACTCAAGCCATTAAATCAATGAAGCTAAAGGAAGTTGAAACTAGCCATTAATATGGAACTGGACATCAGATGGATATCCTGGTAGACAACAAGTTGAACATATAGAGATGTGCTTTTGCAGCAAAGGTGGCTGCTGCTGCTGTGTAAGGGAAGGGCATGGCCAGTAACTTAAAGAAGGTGGTTCCTCACTCAGCCTGGTGAGGCCACCTGGAGTGCTGGGCCCAGCGCTGGGCTCCTCACTACAGGAGGGATGTGAGCATGTAAGTATACCTCAGCCAGTCCAGGGAAGCAGCACAAAAATCACAAATGGATTGGAGCATCTGACATAGTAGGAAAGGCTGAGGGCTGGGATTGTTTGACTTTGGTAAGAGTAGGAGTAGAGGGAATTCTTAATAGCATGGATGGAGACCTGATATAGTGGGTGTAAAGAAAATAGAGCCAGACTCTTCTCAGTGGTATTCAGTGGAAGGACAAGAGGCAATGAGCACAAACTGAAATGCAAGAGATTTTGTTTGAACAACAGAAAGCTATTTTTTTTTTAACTGAAGGATGATTCAGGATTTTCATAGGTTGCCCTGTGAGGTTGTGAGTCTCTGTCCTTGAAGATATTCAAACCCAGTTGAGTATTGTCCTGAGCAACCTGTTGCAGTTGAGCCTGCTTTGACCAGGGGGGTTAGATTACATAAACTCTAGAGATTTCTTTTCATCCTAACCATTCTGTAATTCTGCAATTACAGACTGAGCCATGCAAGTGAGTGTGATACACTGGGGATTCATTGTCCACGTCTCAGCTGCACTCAATACAGGCAGCTGAGCATTCCAACTCCTGTGCGAGTGAATATCACCTACAAATTTACTCCTCAGGGTGTCTCTGGCAGCTGCTTTCTACCTTACAGTTCTGTGTCCTATCTGTCAGAAGGAGAATCATGAAAATGCAAAAGCAAGAGCTAGAAGAGTGCTGGAACTCAAAATGTCTCTCAGACATTTTTAGAGGTTCCAGGCCTTGGTCAGGAGTATTTTAGACCTTGGCAGGAAGCTGGAAACAGCTGTGATTTTGAGTTTGAGCCATGGAATGAGTTACCAACTTTGAAGGTGGAACAAGCAGTCACAAAGGGTTAGATAGTACAGTAAAAGTAGTTACAAAACAGAGGGAAAATTTTTTTAGTATTGTACAGGGGGGTTTTAGCACCTGTACAAGGGGGTTTTTATTTTGCACATGGTTCTAAGTTCCAAGAAGTTCTAAGATGGAGGAAAGTGGGCTGATCCTGTTCTTCTTCCTTCTTCTTCCTTGCCTCCATGTTCTTGGTGATGTTGGCACTCACAGATTGGTTTAGAGTAGAAAAGCACTTTGTAATATAGGTAGTAGGTATTGGGGGAAAAGTATAAACATGTAATACATAATGTATCATATAAAAGATAGCAGCAGCCCTGGGCTGGGGGAGAGAAGAAGAAGACAGCAGACAGAGAGGATGTCAGGGTGTGTGTGTCTCTCTGCCTGGGCTGCTGACCAAACAGCCGCAACCCGAGAAGACAATCTTTTAGATAACTCACAAGAAACTGCCTTGAGGCCGAACAACAAGAGGCTGCGGGGCTTTTCTTTGGAAGCACGGGTTGGAGGAGAGACTTTACCAGCACACGAGACCCCAGACCAAACCTGGGGTTCCCACAGAAGAGGTTCTAGGATATGTACCCACATAACACAGACTGCAGCAGATTGTCCTACCTGGCATAAGAATGACCAAATACATCATTGTTGCTGGATCTATGGACCAAAGTCACATTTTCAATTCAGCACGTCAAAAACTCTGCCTGCACTGGTTCTGTCCATGACTGCATTACCTATTTCAGGGTACAGAGCTGCCAGCATTAGTGTTGCCTTTCTATTATGTATTGTTTCTCTTCAATGAAAACTGAAGAAATACTAGCCTTTGGCCCACACCAGCAACTTCAAACAACCTTGTCACACACCAGTTGGTGGCCATCTCCCTTTTTTAGAGGGTAAACCAAAGTCAAAATATAATCCATGGCCTCCAGCTCATGGCTATGGGAGTTTCAAGGAGTGACAGCTGAATGTCACTCCCACAGGTTGCAGCTCTGTGCAAAAAAAGCCAACAGTGGGAATTGGGATGACAAAGGCTAAACCTGCTTTTGTCAGAGCAGCATAGGAAATGTATGGTATAGTGGAAAAAGAACCCAGGGGTGCCTGTTGCTGTATCTGATCTCCACTTTACATTTTGTTCAACAAGATGTCCATCCCTTGCCAACTAAGTTCTAAATGATTCATTTTGTTGCTGGATAGTCATATTTTGTGGGTAGCCACTAGTCAGTTTGAGTTATTCACTTCTACAAAATACTTCCTTTAGAAGGCACTGTAAACAGAATTAATTTTTAAATAGTTTGAGTTTTTTGAAAGACATGAGCAATGGTTATTAATATTGGCACAGAACAAGTCACATACTGATGATTCAAGGGATAGAAACTGGAACATTTTGGACAGAATGGATGTTTTTATATTCACTTGCCTTATATCCAGACACTCTGGTGGTATAAGTGTTAATTATACCCAAGACAGCAAAGTGAGGAAGTCAGGTTCTAATACGTGTGGTAAAATAAATCTTTAGATGAAGCAAACCTTGTATATTCAAATAATTCAGTTTCCATTTCTCAGTTACAACATGCAATTTTGTCATGCATCTCTTCTGCATGACAGAGGAGGAGGAAGGAGTTTGTCTCATTGAAGGCAGTGGAAAGTGTGCTTGATATAGCATGCACAAATATGGACATGAAGTTGTGAGGCTGCACTGCTCACTGCCCTTACAGATGCAAAGAAGCATGCACTCAGATTCCCGAACAACCTACAGTGATGTTTTCACTTGAATTTTTTTTGCATTGAAGCTCATTCTTGTGATAAAAAATGGTCACTCCCCAGCCAGTTAGCTAAACAAGCCAAGAAAACTGAACACTTGGTGATTGCAGCCTAGTTACTGCGAGCACAACTGCGCATTGTTCCGCTTCCCTAAAAAAATAAATTAAAAAATCTCCAAGGCTTGCCACTGTTTGGAAAGAATCTATAATTTTTTTGCACATATCTAGACTGGTTTACTGCTTTTCAGTGTGACTTCTTGTTATGGTATCAGCCAGCTGGTAACAGCCAGTATGTACTTTTTGACTGCTGCTGACCAAGGCAGACTCTGAGAAATCTTCAAAAGCCAAAGAATTTGCCAGTAACTGAGTCACTTTAAGCAGCCTACCATGAATTTGTAGCATGCCATACAATCAATTTTTGAGTCACCATCTGAAAACAGCCTTGATGAATAAGTACTTGACAAGAAAATGGATCTGAAATTTCCAGCTGGTCTTATGCCAGGATTCTGCCATGCTCCCTTTGTCTCCAAAGTCAAGACACTTGAAGTGATCTCAGTATAAATGACTATTAAATATATCCTAATATCGCGTTCAATAAGGGGCTGCACAAGGGCTTTGACAATGCCACCTTCTGTGGAGACACACAGAATCTGATGCAACAAGACACACAAACACACACACACAGAGACACACACACACACACACACACACACACACACACACACACACACACACACACATTGCCAGGGACTGCACAGAAATGAGGAGTTGCTTGGGTGTCCGGAGCCATGAGGGTAATACCCACCTCTCTCTTGTTGCAGTCTGACCAAGGACAACATGCCTAAAACACTCGCAGATCCTAAGGGAAAGAGAAATTATTGGTGTTTAATTCACCACTAGGTGTCACGACGTCTTCATTTTTAACCAGACTACTGAGTTTTTCTATGCCTACCAGAAAGAAAAAAGCTTAAGATGAAGGCAGGAAGCCAGTGTATTAGCCAGATACCTAGGCCCGCTCCAATCTAAATTCTTTTAGTAAAGTCAGGTTAGTAGATAGCACATTCAAAAGAAATAAAAATAGAGAAATCAGCCCCATCCCTTTTGCAGATTACTTCTATACTTCACTACACCATAGTGAAACACCAAGAATGTTATGAATACAGATGATTGTAAAGTTCAGCATGCTTAATACATCACAGGATTCCTTTTTATATTTGTTTGTATTACCCTGCCAGGAATGAGCCCCAGATGCAGTAGAATGACAGGTAGATGAAAGTGAAAAAGGTTTTCCCACACTTACAATATGATTCTTAGAAGAGCTGATTATTTGAAAGTCCATCTGTGTTGTTACTGACAAATACTGTAATTTTTTGTGGCTTTGTTGACCAATAAATATACAGACACAAATCTATGTACATATTTTAATATACATTCATGGGAAAAACATGGGTCAGGAAGAGTTAATGCAACTACCCCTCCCATTGCCACGTACATTTCCTATGCTGCCATGCTCTCCAGGGATGTTTCACCACTTCCTGATCTGCTGGCTTTTCTATTGAAAAAGCTAGTTTCATGTTCTCCATTGAGCTGAGACTTTTATCTCCTTCCTTGCAAGTAGACAAATTCTCTTCAGGGTAAGGTTGGAACATATTGGATTTTCAAGTGTGTGTACTTGAGGCAGCCAGGAAAGGGGTGAGGAGCTCTCTCTCTCTCTCTCTCTCTCTCTCTCTCTCTCTCTCTCTCTCTCTCTCTCTCCACAGTTTCCACAATACCCTTCTAAACGGGATAAAAAAGAGTTGTGGCCTTGTCAGGAGAAGGACAAACAAATGGTTCATGAGTGCTTTGCCCCTTCTCTCTACATATTACATATCACATTTAATGCACAAGGGTCTGGGGTAGACATGAACCCACCAGCCCAGGAAGAGGCAGGAGACCTGATCCATCAGCCTAGATGCTTCTGGGCACTTTTAGGAATTTGGCAAGAAGAGTGGACTGAAGCAGCTGCCCAGTATGGGCAGATGTTTTTTCCTCTGACCCCTTGTAGAGTACACATTTACTGGATGATGTACAGCTTGTTCTCTGAGCCAAAGGAAAAATCCAGACATTGCTGGCTGCAGTCAGATTTCTTTTGACCTCTTAAGTAGCTTAACATGGTACTGGCCTTCTTTCCCTTTTTAGGTCTTTCCCTTCCTAAACAGCAGAAGGGATTTAATGATACAGCTTCTCAGGTACCTACATAATGCCCTGAGCTGGATTTGTGATAATTGTCTTTATATTTTGTTCACTTTTTGAGACATCCTAGAGAAACAGGGAAATACAGAAGGGAACCTCACAAGTGACTTTTTCTCTTCTAGGTGCAAAGGGTGTTTTTATTGCAATGTGCTATGAGTTTCCATCTTCCTATTCTTTAAGTTAGGAAATTGAGAATCAGCATTTGCACGAGAATTTAAGACTCTACAGTTTCCTGCATCCTTCAAAGTAAAGTCGCTGGGTGGTCTTGGCACTGAGCTCTCATATGGAGCCAGTAAAGGTGACTTTTAGAAGTGCAGAAACCAAGAGATCTGATTCACATTAAAAATATGTAATTAATCTACTCCATAAATTAAGATTGATTCATATTCCATATTTTGTGTGGAAGCAACACGAAAGACTTCACCACTTAGGATTCAGTGGGCATTTTGGATATTTGTTTAAAAGGGAGGCTGTTCCACTTTTTACTTTTCTTTTCATAGTTGTCTCTTAATTTAATAACATTGCCTTAATATTTCCTTTGCTATTACAGAAATTCATATAAAATTTTCTTACTATTTTTCCAGTTTATTTGCCTTGGGCTTTTGACAATATCTTCTGTCTGTCTGCTTCACTTTTGTAAAATTGGAAAGTGTTATAGTAAAATCACAGAAAAGCAGGGGAATTCAACAGCAGGTGCTGGGACTAAGAATATTTTCCACCCATTCTCTAAATTAATGGAGTGTATTTCAAACTGCCATAGTCTTTAATCTATAGATTTAGTTCATTAATCACCATTCTTAACAAATACAGGGCAAACTGAATGTCATTATTTATTAATTTATTTATTTATTGCACCTGATAGGAAATGGGAATATAATGCCTCAATTTATTTTCTGACCCCTCATTTTCAGGTCCTGAAACAAAGCCCATGCCTCCTAGATTGAAGCCATTTCTGCTCTTTTTCCCGTTTCCCGGAATAGGAAGAAGTTTCCCATCCACATCTGTCTGTGAGTGATACTCACTTGCGAGATGTTTCCCTCTCCTGCACCGAGGGCAAAGGTCTGGTGGCTTGTTGGGCTTTGAAAGTTGTGGGCAGTTCCTTTTAATATGTCCTTGTGCCCCACACCCAAAGCACCGTCTCTCTGCATTAGGGTTGCTCTTTGTATAATTTGCAAGAGCTTCCCTAACACATTTTTCAATTTGATCCCCCAAGTGTTCCTCCATGATGGAAGCAACATGTTGTGGTGTCCCCACCTTGCTGCACGCCTCGATCATGTCTGCCAAAGTGGCCTGGTGCGGCATCATGCTGATGATCCGTCTGCACTCCGGATTGGCATTGGAGAACGCGAGGCTTTTGATCAGGTGTGGTTTTGCTCCCTCCTCGCTCACCTGCCGCTCCACCGCCTGAGAAAGACGATCCACGAATGAAGAAAACGGCTCTGCAGGACCTTGTTTGATCTCGGTGTAGATTGTGTCCTGGACCCCCGCTGGAGCAATTTGAAGAATCGCCCTCCGTGCTGCCTCTTTGATGTCGCTGAGCACGTGACACGGGAGCCTCACCGCCTGTTGAGTTGGATCGTCCTCAGGAGGATCACCAGCAAGCTGCGCCATGGTGAGGTTCGCATTCGGCCCGCCCTGGTATCTGGCTCTCAGCTCCTCCAGGGATCTCCTCCATGCCTTCTGCCACACGAGAGCTTGGGTGTCTGTAAGAACTGATGTCGCAAGATATTTAAGATCATACGGTGTTAAATCATACATTCCAAAAATACTTTTTAACATTTGCTTGAAATATGGTGATGACAACCCATTGTCCCGAATGGCCTTAGCTAAATCTTTGATTGCTCCACGGTCCAGGCGTTCCCATCTCGGGTTTTGGCCCTGAGCGTCATAGTTCACTGGCATCATTATATTTCCCGAGCCCTGCAATAAACCTTTCTCTTTCTCCAACTCTGCTCGAATGTCCTGCCAGTCCACTTTTGCGCTCTGCAAAGCTGTAAATTCAGTGGGTACTTGCCTGTAGAGTGGAGTCATCTGTTGTGGCTGCAGTTCTGGTGCAGCAGCACTCACCGATACCAATGGCGTCTGCAGCATCTGCGAAGATGAAGGCTGGAAGCCTCTGGAGAAAAGTGAAGCATCTGCTGTGGAGGAGAACACACGACTGCCTTGCATTATTTGGAAAATTTTTGGAAGATGAACCAACAGTTCTGGCTGTGACTCCAAGGCTGTGCTTAAATATCGTAAAAGAAATTCAACAACCCCCTTTGATATTAAAATTGACTCTCCCTGCCCCGGAAGTTTGGCAGACCTTGATTTTGGAATTGTCCAAGCTGGGACACCCTCCGAAGCGGTGATGCGTATCGTTTCCTCCCGTTGCTGCGCCTCAGCAGAAGTGTCCTGAGTCCCGCACTGTTCCGGTGTCAGTGGAGGTTCCTGCTGCCGTGCAGATGTGACTTTTTTCACCCTGGATTTTTTCTTATAAGAAACTGGAAAAAAGTCCTGCAATGTTACAGTCCCACCACTGGGTGGCGCAGTGCCTCGACCGGACAAGTTCTGCGAAGCCTGTTGCAATGTTGTGATTCCGCCGCTAGATGGCGCTGCCGCCTGACCAGCTGAGGTCGGAACCGCACTCTGCTCTTCAATCTGCACTTCTGACAAACATTTTAACACCTCTTCTGTCAACTGATTTACATTTGCAAATCCCGCACTAATTCCCGATAAACCTTTGAGCATTTCTCCTAACAACTGATTCACGTTTGCAATCCCTGCAGTTGATGAAACTGACTCTTGTTGTAACAACTGTTCTAATTCGGTCATGTCAGAAGCAGACAGGGATTGGCCGTGGGCTTGGGCCGTCTGTTGCCATGGGAACGATGATGGAACCGTGCCCTGAGGAATGTTTACCTCCTGGCCACGCCCCATCCCTGCCTGCGTCATCTCAGGGGAGTGAACGCTCCTGCTCCGACCCTGGCTATGCTTTGGCCTCGCTCCGCCCCGCACCGCCTCCGAATCAGAGCCACTGCCGTCCCCCCCAAGGCTGACGCAATCACCTTCCTGTTCCCATTCCAACCCTGATGTTTCCGTCTCACTTTGCCCGTCTCCTGGCTCCATGCCAGCACCCACAGCCTGCGCGCGCCGGCTCCGCCCCCTGTGTGCCCGTCCCGCGCGTTCGAAATGTGAGAAATCCCCTCCACCTGTGGCTGTCGGGTTTTGCTCGACCTTCGCGCGCATGCCCGCCGCCTGAGCTGCAGCGAGGAACGCCTCCCGCTGTCCCTCTGCCGCTTCCTCAGCAGCCCTGGCTGCCGCGGTCAGGGAGCTAAGTTCCCACGCCCTTTGGGCGGCCGCTTCTGCGGCCTCAGGGATTCTCGACATTGAACGCGTCACCGGGCGCTCCGAGCGTACCACCGTCGCACTCGCACCCCCCACTTTCGCCCCGATCCGTCCCGCCCCCGCCGCTCTCCCCGGCCTCGCCTTCTGCGCGGGCTGTTTTGAACTCCCAGCCTGCGCAGATGTGGAGGCGCTTTCTTCTCCCTCCTCCCCCTGCTCTGCACTCACGTTTGCACCTTCCCCCACCGGAGCTGCTGCCGCCGCCGCTGCCCCCCCCACCGTGGGTTTGGACTTGGGCAATGCCTTCCTCCCACTGAGGGTCGCGGCTGTGCCTGGCTCGCCCGCCTCCGTCTGGGGAATTTCTGCGTCGGAGGAGCTTAGGGACTCTTGGGAAACTGAGGAACAGTGAGAATCCGGGGACACGGGACGCGATGGGGTATCATCTCCCTGATTTTCCACAGAAAGCAATCCTGCCTGTCCTGTGTCTGTGGTGAGAGGATCTGTCCCAAGCTGCTGGCCGGACTGTCCCCCCTCCTGTTTGTCACCAGGAGCCGTAGCTGCCTGGCTTGAGCTGCTGCGTTGTGAGAGTGACTCTAAAACTGTTCTTGCTGAAGATAAAAGTTTTGCGGCAAGCTTATTATTTTTTATAGCCTGATAATATAATTGCTTGTTAATTTCCTGCCAAAAATTTGGCTCATACAATAAATCTGGATCTGAGTGTGGGAAGTTACACCGCACCCATAATAATAAATCTTTCAACTCCTTTTGAGCAATCTCTACCGGATGGGCAGAGATGATGCCCTGGAAAGTAGATACTATTTCTTTTTCCTCTTGGGAGAATTCCCCCCCCATGTTCTTAATTTTGACCGTTCTCACCAAAAGCTGTGTCGGCTCGAGGTCAGTCCGGAGATGGCACTGATCACCGTCCAGCAGGTCACAGGTGAGAGATCCCAGGCGCGCTTCTGGGTCGTCTCCTCCCTGGAAAGTCCCCGAGACGAGTTGTTTCAGTGAAGGTCAGGTTCTTATCTCGAGCTGTCCGCTCCCTCTCGTCTTGGAATTTGCGGCGAGTGTGTGCTCTGCTCTTCTCTCTCTTTTTTTTTTTTTTCTCCGCTGATGCAGGTTGGAGGTTGTTTGATGTTTCTTTTTGGTCTTCTTGCTGGTGCCCACCCACAGGGACGCCAGTTGTGAGAACCCCGGGTTTGGCTGGGGTTCTCGTGTGGTGGTAGAGCGTCTCCTCCAACCCGTGTTCCCAAAGGAAAACTCCACAGTCTCTTCTTGTTCGGTCTCAAGATGTTTTATTGCTAGTTATCTAACAGATTAAGTTCTCGGGCTGCGGCCCTTTGGTCAGCGGCCCAGGCAGAGAGGCACACACTCCTGACACCCTGACTGTCCGGTGTCTTCTTCTCCTCTCTCCCCGCCCAGGGCTGCTGCTATCTTTTATAAGATATATTACATATAACATGTTTACAATTATTCCCCAATACCTATTACCTACGTTACCAAGTGTTTTTCTATTCTAAACCAATCTGTGAGTGCCAACATCACCAAGAACATGGAGGTAAGGAAGAAGAAAGAAGAAGGATGGGTTCAGCCCACTTTCCTCCATCTTAGAACTTCTGACCCCCATGTACAAAGTAAAACCCCCCCTGTACATGCACTAAAACCCCCCTGTACACTACCAAAATATATTTCCCTCTACTTTGTGACTACATTTACTATACTATCTAGCACTTTGTGACTGCTTGTTCCACCTTCAAAGTTGGTAATTCATTCCATGGTTCAAACTCGAAATCACAGCTAAATCCAGCTGCCTGCTGGGGTCCAGACTGCGTCTGACCACGGCCTGGAACCTCTAAAAATGTTTGAGAAACATTTTGAGTTCCCACAATTTCTACAGCTGTATGCTCCTTCTCTTCCAAATCTCTTCTAGCTATGTCTTCTCTTGTGCGGATGGGTTGTTTCTGGTTCGGTAAATACTTGTTGACTTGCATAAGGACAAATTATTTTGGAGCATTTTTGGCCTACAGGAAGTAATGCCTATCTAGTGAGAATAGAATGGAAACACCCTCAGGATATCCAGATGCTTTGCTTTAGCCAATTATATCTGAACATCAAGTATCATCTGAACAAAAGAGGTACATAATTTTTTCAAGAATTTCACATAAACTAGATTACACACTGAGGAGGAAATGTTAGAAATTTCCTAATGTTCCTACAGAAACATTATTAACACTACCAATTGTTTTGATCTCCAATACAAAATCCTACCAATGTCTCTTAACCATGGTCCGAACCCCAATCTCTTTAGCTATCCTTCTAAACTCAATCCGTCCTCTACTTTTAATTGTTGAGTTAGCTCGGTTAATTTTCGTATTTGCTTATGGATAGATGTAGAGTGATTAGATAAGTTTATACTGCACATTCTTTCAAATTTTTTGCAACTATGACCTTGGGCTAGAAGAAGTAAATTAGTGGCAGCTGCTCTATTTTGCAGAACTGCATGACAGATACTACCTATATTTGTGGGAAGCTCACTTAATATTTTAGATGGAATACTAATTTACCTTTTTGTCCAGTAGGCTAGGATTTTCAATTGTGTGAGAGCTTGCACTTAAGCAACTCATGGGGTGAAAAATGAGGTTAGTATTACAGAAGTGCACTCCACTTCATTATTCTCATATTTTTGATTGTTCTGTTTAACATGAAAGGAACAAACTTAATTCTAAATACAAACTATATTTATGATAAACTTAATGTTATGCTTTTGATTATCTAATTGATTGTCCCTCTTTTTCTTTTGCCATTGAAAAGCAATGGCAAAATGAACAGAAAAATCACAGGCATTACTAAAACTCATTAAAACTTAGTAAAAAAGTCTATAACGTAATTAAAAACACACTTATGAAAAAACCCAAAGTCTACAATCTTCTGTGGGTGAAACACAAATCTTTGCACAATCCACTTTTGCTGTGCATCCTCTGATTTACTTGTGGAGAGATTAGTGTTCTCTTGAAATTGGTAAGTTTAACATTCTTCACTGAAATCTATCCAGATTCTGCACCTGGTAAAACACAAACAAACTCAACACCCCCCACAGGGACTGGAGGGTCCTCTCTCAATTCTGTTTCCTAAAATTTTCATGAAGAAATGGAAATATCAACATCTTTGTTATAAACATGAAAAAACATCAAGAACAAAACAATGCATATAGTAAAGAAACTAACAACAAATAAAAATCAATCAGATAATACACAATTAATATTACATATAAAATCATATTTACCAAGTGCTACACTATCAAATTGTCATCTCAGAGTCTGAAGCAGCTGATAAACCTTAAAACAACAGAGATTTGGATAAAACATGTCTGGATCATGTCTCTCCAAAACTCTTTTTGAGGCTCAACTGCCCTATATGGTCAAATTGTTAAGCCAAAAGGACTTGAATACTTTTTGATGCAGAAAACACTTGGGTCAATCACACCATCCACGTAGAGCCAGAGCTTGGCCAGAGCTCAAACTCTAATTGGAGGACATGTTTTAACACATTATAAAACAAAAGTCCTAGAAATAACAGTTATAAGTAAAAAACCTTATTATTAAAAATTTATCAAACTATCAAATAATTGAACCTGTCTAAAATCTCTTTCAAGACAAAAATTCTCTAAATACAACAAACCCTTTCTTCAGAAATCTGAAAATTTGAAGTCTGAAATTTTGAATTAAAATTTGGACAATGAATTTTTAAAGGAAGATGAATTGCAGCTGCATAAAAGATTGGATAAAGAAAACACATGAGTAGTTAAAAAATCAAAAACACAGGATCCTGAAAAAACATCTTGTAATCAATCACCTAAAGAGACAATAAAACATATGAAAACTGACTGTAAATACTATAACAACACCTTAATACCTTAATACCTTAATAATAATTCTTATCACAAAAATCAGACAACTCACATTTTATGATCAACCTATTAACAAGAAATGTTTAAAATAGTTTAAGACAATCCTTTTAAAGCACTCATATAACATTAGTAACAATCACTACTTATCATTACCTACAAAAACTTAACAATCACAATTTATTGTATTATCTATAAAACTTAAAAATCATTATATTATTATCTATAAAAACCCAAAGACAGAGATTACAAACTCAATATTAAAATTCCATCAGATGACATTTTCTCAACTCTTTGTTTTCAGAGACATTTTTGGTAATTAAATAATTACTAACATTTCTATCTTTATATAGTGATTTTTATCCATATCATATTTGAAATAACATTGATTCATATAATGTTCATCCTTCTTGGTATCTTGGAAAACACTCGGTACTGCTGTACTTTTTCATTATGTCTCTGACTCTTGTAAGAAATTGGGAAGATGCTGTTGAAATTTTTGCTGTAGTGTTGCGATCCCGCCACCGGCGGCGCTGCTGCTCTCGGCGTTGTCGCTGCCATGGCAACCAGGACTGTGTCGCCATCTCCGCCGCCATTGTTGGGCGCTGAGGGGAGATGAGGGGCGGCGCCGCCTCGCTCCCGTCCTTGTTGCGTCACCTTGTGGATGGGAGAAGAGACACCCCCGCCACGGCCGCGCCCCGCCTGCTCCGACTCCAGCGCAGCTGAGCCCCAGGAACGCCCCTCTCCCCCCTTGCGCTGCTGCTCGGCAACAAGGAGCCTTCCGTCTCTCGGCTGATGTCCGCTCCGCCCCGGGCTCGCCTCCGGCTCGGTGCTGGCCGGCCCCGCTCTGTCTGGCCGCGCGCCTGCTCCGTTCTACCTGATTCCCATTCACAAAAAGTGAATTTGGGATCCCAGTCCCGTTGCCATAAAGCAATTTGGACCTCAATTTCCAGCACCTCAATGCTACTAGTGTCTATGGGAGGTACAGGCATTTCAGAAGCAGAGATGGGAACGGGAAAATTTGTGAGAACTGGAGGGTTTGGCTCACTGGAGAGAAGCGAGGGTTTACATTCCTTGTTTTTCTCCCGAGTCGTCTGTATCACTTCCACCTCCCTCTTTTCTGCCTGACACATTAACAATTCGTTATGAACCACTCTCCAAAGTTTACTCATTTTCTTGCCTGGTTTACCCTTGTTATGATTGAACACAAGAGGTCATCTGATCCGATTAACAGAATTTATTTAATTCATTTAATAGAGTATATGAGAGCAAAGCAAAGCAGCGCTGCGGTGACAGAGGGGAGCTACCGCTCCACCAAACTGCCGCCCTTCTGGTCCCCTAGTTCGCTCTTTTTATCTTCTTCCTTAGTTCACTCGTTTCTTCTGCGCAGTCGCATTCAGTTGCTAGGTGGTCGTTTTCTGCCTCCTGGTGGTCGTGGGATGAAGGCTGGTTGTCTTCCTCACAGGTGTCCTTTGATCTGGGGATTCTCACAGTCTCAAGAATATGTGTTATCTTAGGAATGCGTGTTATCAGCAATTCACAGCCTATTGCCTATTACCGCTGTAAAAACAAACTTCCTTACATTATATCCTTGAAACAAATCTGCCATCTGCAGCTGCATTGAACAAAAAGGTCACCCTTCTCTTACACCCTCATCTAACACTAATTCCCACAACTTATCCCCATATCTTCTCCATTCTGAAAGTTCATGAACACTATGGGGGTTAATGAAAAAGCCATAAGACTCAGCATGATGCAATAGTGAAGGGAGATCCTTATCTAAGTCAATCCCCCTAATCTGCCTTTTTCTAAGAGAAGTACTAAACAAATCATATGCTGCTTGCCTTTCCATGATTACGTCGGTACCGTTGCTGGCTCCTTCAGGCTTCAGCAGCACGTATCGGCTGAGCCCGCTTCTACGGTCACTCAGGGTGCGGAGCAGAGCATTTCGCCTCTTCTCTTTATTTTCGCCGTCCTTCCAGCCGCAGGACCCGAACCCCAACGCAGCACCCCTCTCGCCTTAGGCTCGGATCAGGTCCCTGCTTTCGGGCGCCAGTTGGAGGGTGCCGTGGGAGACAAGACTCATGATATCATGATCATCAAGTCTCAGTTTATTGTGACAGATTACACAGTTTATATATGTTTGTTAATTAGCTCATACATATTGCAAAAGCCGAGCTCATGATTGGTTGCTATGTGACTTGTACTATTATCTTAAAAGTATCTTTGTGAATGATACTTGCCTGTCCTGCTGGCCTTGCAGTTAGAACAGCTTAGTACTTCTTTGTTCTTCTCTATCTATTTCTACATACCAAGCAGTTTCAATATCCTGCTTTCTGCACACCATCTACTCTTCAGGGTCATGCGAACTTTGCAGCAGTCACGTAGCCCTCCCTATTTGGATTAATTTTACAGTATCATGTCCCTTGTCGTTCAACCATTCCTCTGTCAGGCTCTCTTCACTTACGGCTTTTTTATTAATCCCCATAGTGTTCATGAACTTTCAGAATGGAGAAGATATAGGGATAAGTTGTGGGAATTAGTGTTAGATGATGACAAACCAGGCAAGAAAATGAGTAAACTTTGGAGAGTGGTTCATAACGAATTGTTAATGTGTCAGGCAGAAAAGAGGGCGGTGGAAGGGATACGGACAGCTCGGGAGAAGAATAAGGAATATGAACCCTCACTTCTCTCTAGTGAGCCTAACTCTCTAGTTCTCACAAATTTTCCCGTTCCCATCTCTGCTTCTGAAATGCCTGTACCTCCCATAGACACTAGTAGCATTGAGGTGCTGGAAATTGAGGTCCAGATTGCTTTATGGCAACGGGACTGGGATCCCAAATTCACTTTTTGTGAACGAGAATCAGGTAGAACAGAGCAAAAGTCTCCAAACTCCAAATTGAGCCGTTCCCAACGGGAGGAAAAATACTTTTCGCATCACTGTTTGTTTGCAAGAGTCCACTGGAGCAGTGAAGACCTCGGTGTTCAGGAGGAACCCGAACGGCAGGTGTGGACGTGGCCGGGGCCAGGAGCTGGAGCGGGAGTGATGCCTTGCCGAAGAAAAGTGAGCGCAGCAACCCGCGGAGGTTGGAGGTTGGCAGAACTAAGGCAGCGGGCTGCGGCGGGGACCACATGTCTGTCAAGCTGCTGGCATCGCTCTTCATCCCAGGACCATGGCCTCCTCTTCATCTTCTTCATCAATGTCCATCTCCTTGGTGTACTCTTCCATTTCCACGTCCATCTCCTCATCCTCATCCACCTCCATCTCCTCCTCCGTATCCATTTCTGTGTCCACCTCCATCTCTTCCTCTCCTCTCTTTTCTCCCTCCACTTGCATCTTCTCCTCTCTATCAGTCTGTCTGTCCATCTCCATCTTGTCCCCTCTGCCTGACACAGCCTGCAGAGGTAGCAAAACCTCAGAGTGGGGTCCCTGTCCCACCCCATGCCCCGAGAACTCCAGCCCACACCCGGGCAGCTGGGGGGATCCACCTCCATGGAATGGCACCGTACCTTCCTCAGGACAAACGTGAGCATCCTGCAGGGATGGATGACACAATCCAGGCCTTAGGCAGCTTTTGAGACTGATGAGATGAGGTCTTGGGGGCAGGAACAAGAAGGTTGACAGGAGCAGCAGGAGCAGCGTGTAGGGAGTGCTGAGCCCAGGGTCAATGTCTCTGTTGTGCTGCTTGCTGGCTGCTGGCAGTTCCAGATGGGACATGGATTGTGACATGAACATTGAGCTAGAGAGCCTTTGGTTCCATGCTTAGCAACGTTCCCCCAGACCATGGTGCTCAGAGGCCTGTCCCCAAGGATGGGGCATCCACCGCCTGGGCCAGTGCCTCGGCACCCTCAGTGGAAGAGATCAGCTTCCTCACATCCAACTTCAATCAGCCTCCTGCAGCTGAAAGCCGTCCCCCTTGTCCTGTTGCCACAGGCCCTGTGGAACACCCTGTCCCTGTCTTTCTTGTGGAACCCTTGCAGTCCTGCAGAGCTGCAGTGAGGCCTCCCCTGGGACTCCTCTTTCCTGGCTGAGCATCCCCAGCCCCACATGGAAAGCAGGCAGTGTGATCAGTGGGAGTCCAGGCTGGAGTCAAATGGCATCAGGAACTGAGAGACGGAAGCTTTAGGCCCAGGTTTGCCTCTCAAAGTACAAAATTAATAAGAGTGGAGGGCAAGATGGTGGGACACTGCTTCTGCTCTAATTGGTGAATATAGTCTCTGTTTTTTTCTTTTTTTCTCTCATGCTCTTGCAGTTTTGGCTGTTTGAAAGGAAGCTTGGCACAATATCCATTGTCTTCTCCATTTGTGAAACACCGAGCAGAGTCTGGGCAAGCTGATGTTGCAGAGCAAAACCTGCAAATGTACTGGTGATCCTGAGCCTGGAGAATGCAGTTAAACCCAGCCAAAAGTAATTTCTGGAAAGTCAAGCCTGGTGTACATTCTCTTGACTTTGGCTATGCCAACTTCACCTGAGTCTTATGAAAAAGCAAATAAAACACTCAAACCAGAACAGACAAAACCCAGAAACAAACGAACCCATGCAAACCAATCAAACAAAGAGACTAAAACAACCCAAATAAAACGAAAGGGAATGAAGAGTTAGTATTACTTTTGAGTTCATCACAGCAGGTAAATGGCTGCTTTCCACGGGATCACCATAAAAAGCCACAGATAAGAGCTGCTCCAAAATACACCCAACAGGAGAACCATCAAAGTGATACATAGCAAGTCTGGGGGCAGCTCCCCATGAAGGTGAGGGATGAGCACACAGTGCTACAGCTCCAGCCTTCCCTACCCTGCAGGCTGCTCTTTGCTCCTGATGTAAGAGCCTTGCAGGACTGTGGCCCCTCTCGGTGCATTATAAATCATTCCCACAGCTCTCACTTGAGCCACTGGCATCTCGAGAGCGAGATCCAGGCACAATCCTACTGCCTGCTGAGCCTCTCTGGGAGATCCTGAGCATCTTCCTGCCTAGAGCCACAAAAGAGCTCAGGCTCTGCCTGAACTGGGTTTTCAGGGGAGGTTTCCATATCCCTGTGAGATGTGCTCATTCTTATCAGGCTGTGCCCAGCCTGGTCCAGGGCAGGTTGGATGCCACATGGGATCCATCCTTTGCCCTGCCATGTGATCCTCCATGCAGTAGGGATAAAAAGCCCAGCACTGGGGAACCCCAGGTTCTGCAGCAGTGATAGTTTTGGGAGAAACACGGAGCTGTGCATGGCCAGCTTGAAGTCTGCACTGCTGTGAGCACCAGGCCTGCCATGCTGAGCCCAGGGCCACAACCAGTGCTCACCCGGGCTGGGACATTGAGTCCCAACATGGGATCCCATGGGACAGGGCACGCTGGGATTCGCCCCTGCAGCTCCCCAGTGTGTCCAGAGAGACTGCAAGGAGACAGTGACCTCTGTCAGCAGGACCCTCTGAGTGGGTCAACCACTGCTGGGGTGGCTCTGCCAGCTCCCCATTGAACCTCCAGCCCTGGGAACCGGGAGCAAGTGGAAAACACAACTTTGCCAATACCGCCTGTGCCGGAAGCAAATGGAAAGAGAACTGGGGTGTGAAAACCCAAGGTTGTTTATTTACATAAGAAAAGCAATGAAAACACAGAACCCATTTACTTTTGTAAGAATATTTTGTAATAACAACAATTTATAGCATGTATATACCTAAGAACATATCTAACAACAATATTTGAAATGTATTTACAGAAGACAAAATGAAGCTTAAAACCTATATGCCAAAAACAACCACAAACTCTAAAATCTATGTACAAAAGGGTGCCATTTCTGTCCGGGATCTCCATCAGTCCGGGAAGAAAAGCAGGTGCCATGGTCACTCCAGTCAGGCACAGAGGGCTCTTCCGTGTGTCCCCAGGCTGGCACAGCGGGACTCTGCTGCCAGAGCTGAGGCTGGCTGGGTCTGGGGGCTGGGCCCCAGGCACTGCCATGGGGCTTGTGTGGCCCCAAGCAAGCACAGGACAGGCTGGGCATGGCCACCAGAACCCAAGGCACTGGGTACCACGTGCCTGAGCAGGGATCACCCAGCCCAGCCCTGCCCCAGCCTGGCCGCAGGGAACCCACTGTGCCTGTGGGGACCACATGCTTGTCCTGCTGCTGGCATCACTCTTCATCCCAGGACCATGGCCTCCTCTTCATCTTTTTCATCAATGTCCATCTCCTCGGTGTACTCTTCCATTTCCACGTCCATCTCCTCATCCTCATCAACCTCCATCTCTTCCTCTCCAGTTCATCTCCATCCACCTCTATCTCCTCCTCCGTATCCATTTCTGTGTCCACCTCCATCTCTTCCTCTCCTCTCTTTTCTCCCTCCACTTCCATCTTCTCCTCTCTATCAGTCTGTCTGTCCACCTCCATCTTGTTCTCTCTGCCTGACAAAGCCTGCAGAGGTAGCAAAACCTCAGAGTGGGGTCCATGTCCCACCCTATCCCTCCAGAACTCCAGCCCACACCCGGGCAGCTGGGGGGATCCACCTCCATGGAATGGCACCGTACCTTCCTCAGGACAAATGTGAGCATCCTGCAGGGATGGATGACACAATCCAGGCCTTAGGCAGCTTTGGAGACTGATGAGATTAGGTCTCGGGGGCAGGAACAAGAAGGTTGACAGGAGCAGCAGGAGCAGCGTGCAGCATGTGCTGAGCCCAGGGCCAGCGGTTGTGTTGTGCTGCTTGCTGGCTGCTGGCAGTTCCAGATGGGACATGGATTGTGACATGACCATTGAGCTAGAGAGCCTTTGGTTCCATGCTTAGCAACATTCCCCCAGACCATGGTGCTCAGAGGCCTGTTCCCAAGGATGGAGCATCCACAGCCTGGGCCAGTGCCTCGGCACCCTCAGTGGAAGAGATCAGCTTCGTCACATCCAACTTCAATCAGCCTCCTGCAGCTGAAAGCCGTCCCCCTTGTCCTGTTGCCACAGGCCCTGTGGAACACCCTGTCCCAATCTTTCTTATGGCACCCTTGCAGTCCTGCAGGCCTCCCCAGGGACTCCACTTTCCTGGCTGAGCATCCCCGGCCCACGTGGACAGCAGGCAGTGTGATCAGTGGGAGTCCAGGCTGGAGTCAAATGGCATCAGGAACTGAGAGATGGAAGCTTTAGGCCCAGGTTTGCCTCTCAAAGTACAAAATTAATAAGAGTGGAGGGCAAGATGGTGGGACACTGCTTCTGCTCTAATTGGTGAATATAGTCTCTGTTTTTTTCTTTTTTTCTCTCATGCCATTGCAGTTTTGGCTGTTTGAAAGGAAGCTTGGCACAATATCCATTGTCTTCTCCATTTGTGAATCACCGAGCAGAGTCTGGGCAAGCTGATGTTGCAGAGCAAATCCTGCAAATGTACTGGTGATCCTGAGCCTGGAGAATGCAGTTAAACCCAGCCAAAAGTAATTTCTGGAAAGTCAAGCCTGGTGTACATTCTCTTGACTTTGGCTATGCCAACTTCACCTGAGTCTTATGAAAAAGCAAACAAAAGACTCAAACCAAAACAGACAAAACCCAGAAACAAACCCTTGCAAACTAATCAAAGAGACTAAAACAACCCAAATAAAATGAAAGGGAATGAAGAGTTAGTATTACTTTTGAGTTCATCACAGCAGTTAAATGGCAGCTTTCCTCGGGATCACCATAAAAAGCCACAGATAAGAGCTGCTCCAAAATACACCCAACAGGAGAACCATCAAAGTGATACATAGCAACTCTGGGGGCAGCTCCCCATGAAGGTGAGGGATGAGCACACAGTGCTACAGCTCCAGCCTTCCCTACCCTGCAGGCTGCTCTTTGCTCCTGATGTAAGAGCTTTGCAGGACTGTGGCCCCTCTCGGTGCACTATAAATCATTCCCACAGCTCTCACTTGAGCCACTGGCATCTCGAGAGCGAGATCCAGGCACAATCCTACTGCCTGCTGAGCCTCTCTGGGAGATCCTGAGCATCTTCCTGCCTAGAGCCACAAAAGAGCTCAGGCTCTGCCTGAACTGGGTTTTCAGGGGAGGTTTCCATATCCCTGTGAGATGTGCTCATTCTTATCAGGCTGTGCCCAGCCTGGTCCAGGGCAGGTTGGATGCCACATGGGATCCATCCTTTGCCCTGCTATGTGATCCTCCATGCAGTAGGGATAAAAAGCCCAGCACTGGGGAACCCCAGGTTCTGCAGCAGTGATAGTTTTGGGAGAAACACGGAGCTGTGCATGGCCAGCTTGAAGTCTGCACTTCTGTGAGCACCAGGCCGGCTGTGCCATTCCTGAAATTTCTGGCTGGCCTTGGCCAAGTGGGGCTCTCACCTGGCTTGCAATCCGTGGGGTGTTGCAGATGATAGATAGATATGATTGTTCTCTCAGCTAGCCGGATGTCACTTCTGCCCTTGGATGAATCCTGGAGTGAAATGTACTGTTCCATGCCACCCCCCAAAAGATTGTGCCTCAACCCGCACCTCTGTACCTGCCTTTAATGCATCAGCATCTGTAACCCCATTGGCCCATGCCTTGTCCCTGCCCATCTAGGAACCCCTGAAAAGGGAGCTGCAAGGGGCCATGCGGTCTCTTGGACTTCCTCCCTCTCTTGGACTTCCTCCCCTCTTGACCCTGTCCTCCCCTCTTGGGACTTCCTCCCCTCCTCCCCTCCTAGGCTTCCCCTCTCGTACCGTTTGTCTCTCCCCTCCCCCGTCCTCTTAAGCCTGGCCTCGTACTACGATAGCACGAGGCTCAGACCTTCCTACACCCCCAATGAACCTCTTTCCCCAAGAGCAAGCGTCAGAGATCTCTGCCTCCCTCCACCCACACCGTGCAGGAACATAATCTTCCCACAGTGGGGCTGTGTGCTTTCCTTCCTATGGAAAAGAACAGCCCTTCTCCTGCAGGTGCCAATGGCCATATTGGGATTTCACCTCCAACTCTGCCTGTTGCAACATACTGAAGGAGATTTTTGGCTGGAAACATTTCATGTGTGGGGAAGAAGGGGCAGGTCCAGCCTTGCCCTGCCCTGGAACCCCAGCCCTGCCCTGCCCTGGAACCCCAATCCTCCCAGAGCCTCTATCCCAGCCCAGCAGTGTCTGCCAGTCCCTGGCACAGCACAGGCAATGCTCCACAGCCACCTCTGGAGCCCCAGCCCAGCTCCTGAGTGACCAAATGACCCCAGGTCCCACTTGGGGGAAGGGCTCAAGAAGACCAAGGGGTATTTAAGGCTGACCACAAGGCAAGCACACATCTTGACCCTACCTCCTCTTGGAATTTCCAGCTGAACACTGGTGGAATCCAGGAGTTGGTAGCTGTATGAGAGCTTCTCTGTATCTATTTTGTCTTTCTCTCTTTCTGTGTCTTCATATTGTACTTCTCTCCTCTTGAACATTTTGATTAACTTAAAATAGAACAGGCTTAAAGTTGGTGAAGATAAATCAAGACCCTTTGTGGCTGACAATCCATCAGACTCTGTCCCTACCCCCACCCCACCATTTCCTCCATCCAAGCCCTGGCACTCAGAGCAGCCTTGTGCAAATCTGAGCTCCCTCCAGCCCAGTCTGCACCTGCAGGTTTCAGCTCCTTGGCTCCAACTCCCACCTGCTTTCCTTGGAGAAGGAGCTGCCCCAGACACACAGGGATGTTAATTTCTTGCCAGCCAACAAAGCCAAGGGAAGGCACAGCTCCATCAAATGCAAAAGTCATTCCTCTGCTGGCTATTAAATCCACTGTGCACAGCAGGCAGTCTCAGAGCAATGAAAAACACCTTCTGTGCCTAGCACAGATCCCAAGGTCCCCCCAAACCCTCCCTGCCCCAATTCTGCCCAGATTTTCTCTTTGTACACACGAGTCACAAGCTGAAGTCAGGAGCTCCCTCCATGGCCAGAGGGAGGAAAAGAGGGAAAGTAGAGCAGAGCCAAGGTCCAAGTGCCCCTGCAGTGGGAACCACAACTCATCAGGTTTGTGTCCTTTGGGCTCAGGGATGGTGACACTCAGAGGCACAGAAAGGTTTCTTGCCAACAAACATAAGTTGAACATTGGAACAGTTTAATAACTATCGCAGCTCTTCCGTCAGCTCTCTGTGATGTCCCAGCATCTGACATGTCCCCATCCCCAAGGGATTTCTGTACAGGAACAGTTTTAGACAGAGATATAAGAAAATGTAATTCTGTGATAGATATAAACCTAAGTAAGTTGTTGACTAATGTGATATTTATTTGAAATTTGGAAAGAAACTTTCAAGCTCACAGCATGTAACCAATCAGTTGAGAGGCCCTCCAACGACCAGAGAGCACCTAGAGGAAGAAATCTGGGAGTAACAGGAAGGACATAGATTCAGCTGATCTAGTGAAGAGATGTCCTTAGACATGGCCATTTTAAAAGGAGAATGGGAAACACCTGAAGGAAGAGGGAGATGATGTAATAAACAAAATATTGGTGACTCAAGTAGACAGGAAGTTCGGTATTTCTGTTCCTTCACCCATCAGCACGCTTCCAGGAAATTTCTGTTCCTGAAGGGAAAACTTTGCTCTTCCTTAAAATCAGTGATGTGACCCAGATAAAAAAAATGTCCTTGTATAACATGAAATGTACAAGTATTAAAACCTGTGCCCCTTTCCAGGCAGACATCAGTTGTTTGTCCATGAATAGGCATTGCCACTTGTGCCCTGAGGTGCCGACCTGGGATTGGATCTCTCAGAGAGGAGCTGAGGGAGAGCAGAGCACCTTGCAAGCTGCAGGTCCCTGCCAGCCCCTCAGAACTCCTGTGCCATCAACATCTGCTCTGCTCCAGTCTGGAACAGGACCCAGCGCGGTGCCAGGATCATCAGAGAGCTGAGGTGTGTACTGGAATTCCATGCCCTCCCTATGGTGCAGCAGCCCTGCATTTCCCTGCTCCAGCCTTGGTCTCCAGCACAGCCATGGAGGCTCTTTGGGCTCCTGAGTGTTCCTGCAGCCCCCAAGGGCAGCTGAGCTCTGCCTTTGGCACAGGCAGCCCTGGCCAGCGCAGGCCATGCTCAGCAATTCCTTGTCTGTGCCCGGCCTTGCTGCCACCCCGGCAGCGGCTGCGTGGCCCCTCGGTGGCCCTGTGCTGGCCCAGCCATGGTGCCACAGCCCCTGTGCAGCCCAGCCCAGGACAGGAGCATTGCGGCTGGGAACGGTCCCTGTGCCGTGGGGCCCTGGGCAGCCTTGGGGCTCTGTGCCCCATGGCCTCCCTGCTGGGCAGCCTCTGCCAGCTCCTGCCGAGCCCGTGGCACCTGTGGGGCTGCACAGACAGCCCTGCCCGGGCTCTGCCAGCCTCTGGGCCAGCAGAGAGGCGGCCAGGGCTGGCCATGGCCGGGAACAGGCCCTGAGCCCCGCAGGAGGATGGAGCTGGGCCACAGCCAAACTCAGCCCAGGGCAGAACTGGGCTCAGCAGCCAGGGCTGCCCAGGGCTGGCACAGACAGAGGCTGGTGCTGACAAATGTCCTGGGCCCCTCCCTGCTGTGTCCATGCCCCAAGGGCACAGAGCAGCCTTCTCGCTCGGGCTCTTGCCTGTTTTCAATGCCTGCCCAGGCGCTGGCCCTGCCCCACAAGGCCTGGGCTGAGTCCTGCCCCTGCCCGCTCAGCCAGGCTGAGATGGACACTGATGGTTTCTGTGCCAGGCTCTCCCAGCCCAGCCCAGCTCCCTGCCAGCTCTGCCAGCTGCCCTGAGCTCTGGGCAGCACCAAGGGCCTCTCCCCAGCACAGCCCAGCCGGCTCTGGCCCCACAGCTCTGCTCAGGCCAAGCTGCTCTGGGCACTGCCCCACGGCCTCAGCCCCTGCCAAGGGCACAGCAGCAGCTGCAGCTCAGCCAGGACTCTGCCCTGTTATAAATTGTGACACGGCAATTTGAAGTGTCTTAATTCAATAAAGCAATTTTATTTAAAACAGCAAGCGAGTAAGGCAGGCAAAGCACAGCGCTGGGCGGCCGGGGAGTCTCCTGCTCCACCAACGGCGCGCAAAAATGTTCTGTCCCAACCTTCCTTTTATCCCCCCCCCTTCTCCTTGCAGGCGTGACTCTCCAGATGTAGTCTGAGTCTGGTCGTTGTGATAGCTTCTAAGTCTCTTCTTTTGAGATGCAGCAAGCAGACCAGATACACACACCCAGGACTCTAATCTCAACCTCCTTATCACCTTGTAAGCAAATAAGCATTTCAAAGACACACCAGTACATTCTTATGCAAACCAAGGTAATCGAGCATATCACAGTGAACAAATGATCTTCCACTTATCTCAATTCCCCCCTTTTTCTTGTTCATCTTTATTTTGTTCACTGAATCTTTGTAACTCTTGGTGACTTAGTATTAGGGTCTCATCTACATCGTGTATGGGTTCATATTTTGCCCTAATGAGCATTAAATGTGCTGCCTCTAAGCGTCCCTTCACTATTTTTATTGCCTTATTGAAGATGCATGGCCCAAAGGTCAGTCCCAATATTATCAGTATCAGAGGTCCTGCAAGGGTGGATAACAAGGTAGTTAACCAAGGAGATTGAGTGAACCATGATTCATACCAACTTTGCTGTGCCTCTCTTTCCCTCTTTCTCTGCTCTAATCTTCTCCTTAATTCTGCCATGGTGTCTGTAACAACTCCAGTATGATCAGCGTATGCACAGCATTCCTCCTTCAGGGCTACACACAATCCCCCTTGTTGTAATAATAGCAAGTCTAAACCCCTTCTGTTCTGTAACACCACCTCAGATAGGGACCTTAATGATTTTACCAATCCATCGATGGCCTGCTCAATTTTACTCAGATCTTCATCTACTGAAATTCTTAATGCTTTAAATTCCTTTTGTTGATTTACTAGGGATGCCACCCCAGTTCCAGCTCCTTATAACTGGTGAATCCTCCCATCTTCCTAAAGTCCACTTGAAAGGTTCATGAGTTGTTACTTACGCAGTATTACAAGATATACAAAGGAAAATCACAAGCAGTAAGCAAATGGCATGTGGGGTCTGGTTTCTCACACTGCAACAATTATACCCTTGTGACTTCTTTCCCTCTATTAGCTGGTTATCACCAAAATACCCTTGAGCCCAAAAACTATTTTTGCCTTTGTTACTCCCAGTCCCGGGGTAGTTCCGCAAATATTGCTTGCGTATTCCATCCTGAGGGCTCCTTCCTCCACAGCTGTTTACTCCTCTGCCTCGCCCGTCGACTCGGGTGCTTCGAGCCACAGGGTGTACCATCTTCTCGGCAGCAAGAGTATTCTTCAGGAGGGGATTTATGCCCTCTAGTGCCTTGCCGCATGCAATAAGAACGCCAATTCTGATCTTTTACCTCTGGTGCGGTACAACTGACCCCTTTTAGGTCTTTCCTACAAAGGCCTTCTATGATCTCTGCCACAAATGGGCTCGGCTCGTTTGTATGGTAGCAGTAATAGTCTGGGTGAATGCCCTTTGAGAAAATTTCCCACCACTCTTTAGATTCCAATCGGATTTCCCCTCTAGTCACTTTACAGGTCAGTACCCAAGCTGTAATCTCTCTTTGTACGTTCCAACAGGAATTGCAAGTTCCTCATGGAGGATACCCTCTGTTGCAATGTGACCACCACCGTTCCCCACACACCTTACAGATATAGCATACAAAAGGATAGCAATTACAATTTTGATTTTTACACTTTACTCTAACACTTGAATTACTAATTAGTCCACTATCTAAGTAATATAAGTCTGATGTGTATTCAATCTGATAAGAGTCCATTAGTTTCTCTGTAACTTCAATTTCAGGTTCCCGGGAGGACTGGTTACTTGCCACACAGTGTTGTTAACTGGTCCTTTTACTCGACTGGCATGTGTCCATCCTCTTTCTGCAGTCCGAATTGCAGTTTCTGTAGTGAGTAACACAAGATAAGGACCTTCCCATTGTGGGGTTAGTGTAGATTCTTTCCAGGATTTTATTAACATATAGTCTCCTGGATGTATTTTATGTATTTTTAAATCTAAAGGGGGTCTTTGCGTAATGATTCCTTTTTCCCAAAGTTCATTGCGGCGTTTCATTAAGGCAATAATATATGAGGTTATTTTATAGTCCTTCAACCGGGGGTGATCTCGGGGTTCCTCCAAATCATATGGCATCCCGTATAGCATTTCAAAAGAGGAAATCCCAACATCTGCTCTGGGTCTTGTTCTTATGTACAATAGGGCTAAAGGGAGACACTTGACCCATGTCAATTTTGTTTCTATTATTAATTTGGTTAATTGCTTTTTTAGTTCCCCATTCATTCTTTCCACTCTTCCCGAACTTTGGGGATGCCATGGGGTATGGTATTCCCACTTAATTCCCAGAGCATGTGAGATATCCTCAGTTATTTTGGACACAAAGTGGGGTCCCCTATCAGAATCTATTGTTTCTACTATCCCATATCTAGGGATTATTTCTTCTAATAATATTCTGACCACTGTCTGAGCACTAGTCCGAGTAGTGGGGTAAGCTTCTACAAAATGGGTGAGATGATCTACTATTACTAACAAATATTTATATCTACCCACTTTAGGCAATTCAGTGAAGTCTATTTGTATTTTGGCAAAAGGCCTGTGAGCTAATTCCCTTCCTCCCATGGGCCTTTCCCTAAGATGTTTTCTGTTTACTTTTTGACAGATCAGACAATCTCCCACTACTCTTTTAGCCAAATCATAGATTCCAATACTCATATATTTAGTGGCAAATTGATCTACTAATGCCTGAGTTCCCCAATGAGTCTGGTCATGCAATCTTTGCAAAATTTCTGAGGCCTTGCTTTTAGGTAAAACAGTTCTCCCATCTGGGAGCTTCCATTGCCCTTCAGACCCCTCCTCAATTCCCATCTTTTGTAATTTTTCCTTTTCTTGAGTGGTAAAACTATATATTTGCCATTTTTCTTTGGGGGAGTCCACAGATACAGTGTCGCTCTGCCCCATGTCCCCCCGAGTTCGTAGGGCTGCTTTCTTGGCTTCTTGGTCAGCTAAATTATTTCCCCTGTTTCTAAAGTCCAATCCTCTCTGGTGTCCCCTTAAGTGGACCACAGCAATTTGAGCCGGGCCCCTTAAGGCATTTAAAACTTGGACAATTAGCTCTTGATGAATTAGATCTTTTCCCTGTGAGTTTATAAGTCCCCTCTCTTCCCAAATTTTTCCAAATGTGTGCACTACCCCATATGCATATTTAGAGTCTGTGTATATTGTTCCAATTTTTCCTTTTAATAACCTTAAAGCCCTGAGTACTGCATATAATTCACAAACTTGTGCAGACCAGGAGTTACTTAGTGGTCCGGATTCAATTGCCTTTAAATCTTTTTCCCCAATTATAGCATATCCTGACTTTCTTTTCCCTTCTACAACCCGAGGAGAACCATCTACAAACAATCGCTCCCCTTCGTCCAATTCTTCCTCTTCCAGATCGGGTCTAATTTTTGTTTGACTTTCAATAGTTTGAAAACAGTCATGTGCTAACTTTTCATCACAGGGTTTCCCATACAAAAATTGGGCAGGATTTTGCGAGGTAACCACTTCAAGTGACAAATTGGGGGAATCAATTAAAATACCTTCATACTTCAGAAGCCTAGAATCTGTAATCCATTTATCAGCTTTCTGTTGTAAGATTCCTCTGATATTATGTGGGGATAACACTTTCAATTTTCCATTAAAAGTTATTTTATGAGCCTCTTCTACCAAAAGGGCAGCGGCTACTATAGCCTGCAAGCATGTAGGCCATCCTCTGCTCACCGGATCCAGTAATTTAGATAAATATGCTACAGGCTTCTTTTTATCCGCCCATTCTTGGGTTAAAACCCCGTATGCTGTTCCTCCCTCCGTATTAACAAACAAATAGAAGGGTCTTTTTAAATCAGGTAGGCTGAGGACTGGTGCGTTTACCAAATTATTCTGGAGCTCCTGGAGTCGCTGATCATCCGTGGGGCTCCATTTCATTAGGCTATCTTGGCTTAATTTATCATAGAGGAATCTGACCTTCTGACTGTAATTTTCAATCCATTGTCTGCAATATCCAATTAACCCCAGTAGCTGACGAACTTGCCTTTTATTTCTGGGGGCTGGAATCGAGAGGATTCCTTTTACTCTTTCAGGATCAATCTTCTTTATCCCTCCACTTAAATAATGCCCCAAATACTTCACCTCCTCCTCTACAAACTGTAATTTAGATTTGGATACTTTTAGTCCTTTTAGGCTTAGGAAGTTTAGTAATTTAATACTTTCATGCCTCACTGTTTCTTCTCCTGTCCCAGCAATAAGCAAATCATCCACATACTGAATCAGGGTTGTCCCTTCATCTACTTTATATTCCTGAAGAATTTGTTCCAAAGCTTGGCCAAATAAGTTAGGTGAATCCATGAATCCCTGCGGCAAAACCGTCCACCTTAATTGCTGCCGCCGGTGTGTTGCCGGATCCTCCCATTCAAATGCAAAATAATCCCTACTTTTCTCATCCAGGGGGCATGCCCAAAAGGCATCCTTTAGATCAATAACACTATACCATCGATTTTCAGGTCCCAGACGGCTCAACAAAGTATATGGATTTGCAACTACTGGAAACCAGGCCAAAGTCCTCTTATTTATTTCTCTTAAATCGTGCACCAATCTGTAGGACCCATCTGACTTTTTTACAGGCAGGATGGGAGTATTGAAGGGAGACATACAGGGCTCTAAAAGCCCTTTTTCCAATAACCTATCTACTTCAGGTTTTAGTCCTAATTTTCCCTCCCTAGGGATAGGGTATTGTTTTATTCTTACGGGTTTGCCAGGATCACTTATTTCCACTGAGAAAGGCTTAATCTGCAATTTCCCCACCGTTTCCGGGGTATACCACACCTCAGGATTAATTTTCTTTTCATCCTCCACCCTTAAAGGGCAGAGCTTTATCTGTAATTCTTTATTTACAACTTCTAAATTAATACCCAATTCTATTATCAGATCTCTCCCTAATAAATTGTAATCTGCTTCAGGTACCAGTAGTAAAGAACCTATACCAAATTTGGAATCAGTTTCTACCATCACATCCTTGATAACAGATACCTCAAAGGGCTCTCCTTTTGCCCCAATTACATGTACAGTGTCAGATGACTTTTTACATCCAAGCGGCAAGGCTTGCACCGTGGATCTTTCAGCCCTGGTATCCACTAAAAATTCCATCTCTTGTTGTTGGGGTCCCACTTTAAGCTTTACCAAGGGCTCCTTAAGATGTTTCTTCCCCAACAAATAGAGCCCTTGACACCCCTAATCTTCCTTAAAGGCCTTCTCATCCGCTATCCATTGTCTGCATCCCCTCTTCATATGTCCCTTCTTTCCACAGTAGAAGCAGACAATTTCACGACCTCTTTCTTTTCCTTCCCTAGAAATATAACTCTGCTCCCGATTCTCCCTTTGTTCTACATTCCTTGCACGGAAATTAGGGTTAGGCCCTTCCTGCACAACTGCAGCCATAATCCTCGCCTGTCTCTTGAAATTCTCATCCTCCCTTCTCACAAAAACCTTCTGCGCTTCCCTCAAGAGCTCCTCTAATCCTCTAGTCTGCCATCCGTCCAACTTTTCTAGTTTCCTCCTAATATCTACCCATGCATTTGCCACAAACTGCATTTTCAACACCGCCTCTCCCTCCTGGGTATCAGGGTCTATCCCAGAATACAAGCGGAAGGCTTTCCTTAAGCGCTCTAACCATTCCGTGGGATCCTCATCTTTTTTTTGTTGTAATCCAAAAGCCTTCTTCACATTCTGCCCCCGCGGAACTGATTGTTTTATTCCCTGAATGATGATGTTTCGCAAATCACCCATGTGAGTGCGATGCAAGGGATCCTGGTTATTCCACTGGGGATTTTGTAGGGGCCACTTCATATCTGCTAAGGGTCCTTGGTGGTGTTCATCATCCCATATCCTCATACCCGTTTCCCTTATCATCCTCCTTTCCTCTGCCGTGAACAAAATCCTTAGTATTGACTGTAACTCCTCCCATGTGTACACATTGGGCCCCAAAAATTGGTCCAACCGTTCTGCCACTCCTAGAGGATCGTCCAACAAATGTCCCATTTCCTTCTTAAAGTCCCTGACTTGCCCAGAGTCTAAAGGCACAGTTACATAGGCAACTCCTGCTATTTGGGGTGGCTGACCTTCCTGTCCCGCTTGGGGATTCGTGATCATACCAATGCTTTGTTCTCTTAGGGGAAACATCCCCAATTCCTGTTCCTTTTTTCTAGTCTGACTTCTAGTTACCCTACGATTGTTTTCCCTTGTTCCTCCACTCTCTGCCTCATCATCAGAGTCTGAAGGAGCCGTGGGGACCCCGGGGCCAACCGGGTCCGCAGGCAGCTGGGGATATATATTTTGACTAGCAGGGGGTGGGAGTGGAGGAATATATGGAGGAGGAACGTAGGGGGGCATATTATCTTCCTCCTTGTTTTTCTTGTTCTTTTCCCTGGCTGATAAGGCAAATAGTTTTGTCCTTGTCTCCCCAACTGTCCACAGGGAAGCATATTCGCTCTCTTCTGAATCAAAGGCTTCCTTTGAGTTAACATATATATTTAGAGCCTGACAAATCCAATCCTCAAAGGACCCGAATACCGGCCAATACAAATGGTCTCCCCTAATTTGTTTCCCCCCCCACACTTCCATACAATAATGTATCATTTTAACTTTGTCTTTCCCTTTTCTAGATGGGAAAGCATCCCAATTAATTATCATCAAACCCAAGGGGCTATCCCTGGGAATCTGGGGAAGCTTAGCGTGGGTCCCCTCTCCCATGGGACCAGAGGGCTTGCTTTTCCTCTGTCCCATCTTCCGGAGTGCACTCAATTTCTCACACACGTGCTCCCCTGGTTCGTGGCCCAGCCCCTCGCGGGGAATGGAAAACGCACTAATACAGAGTCCGCACTCACTTGGTCTCCACGAGACCTCTCACACACAGCACTCCAGGAAAACCACCCCAAACCGAGCGGGAAACCGGCCTATACTCACGCGTCCTGCGTCTTCGCTGGTTCTTCGTGCACAAAGATTACAGGGGTAACCGGTTCTCCTTTGCCCGTTACTCAATTTAGGTTCGTCGGTGGAGAGTGATCAGAAAGCCTGGGGCAGCCGGGCCGCCATAAGGGCGGGGCGCCTCCCGATCGTCCCGTAGCGACTGATCTACTTCTCCATCCGAGTCACGGCACCAAATTGTTATAAATTGTGACACGGCAATTTGAAGTGTCTTAATTCAATAAAGCAATTTTATTTAAAACAGCAAGCGAGTAAGGCAGGCAAAGCACAGCGCTGGGTGGCCGGGGAGTCTCCTGCTCTACCAACGGCGCGCAAAAATGTTCTGTCCCAACCTTCCTTTTATCCCCCCCCCTTCTCCTTGCAGGTGTGACTCTCCAGATGTAGTCTGAGTCTGGTCGTTGTGATAGCTTCTAAGTCTCTTCTTTTGAGATGCAGCAAGCAGACCAGATACACACACCCAGGACTCTAATCTCAACCTCCTTATCACCTTGTAAGCAAATAAGCATTTCAAAGACACACCAGTACATTCTTATGCAAACCAAGGTAATCGAGCATATCACAGTGAACAAATGATCTTCCACTTATCTCATGCCCCACCATGGGGGAAGGGGCTTGGCCAAGGCCAAAGGAGCTCCCTGGCTGCCCTGCTCCCCTCTGCCTGAGGTGCTGAGAGCTCTGCAGCCCCTGCTGCCATCCCATCTGCCCAGGCCAGCACAAGAGCCCCGGCCTTGGGGCCCTCCAGAGTTGCTCCTGCTCCAGGCCCAGGACCCATTCCAGAGCTGGGGCAGCCACAAAGCTGTGCCCATTTCTGCTCATTGCTGCTCTGATGGGGATACATCCTCAGCCACTTGGAGGTTGCTGATGAAGGCCTTTTCCTTCTTTAGCCCTTCATTCAGGAATTCATTGAAAAATGCTCATTAATATTTTTTCTAAACACCCAAACAACAAAAGCCCATGGGAATAATTTAAGTTTTCAATACTTCTGTGGTTAATTAGACAGATTTCAGAAGTGTATTCAAAGTGAATATATTGTATTGAAAACAATGCAGACATAATTGTTTTGTCCTGTTCTCTTTTCCTGTTCATAGAATGGTATCAGCAATGTCAATTGATATTGACCCCCCAGCACCTTCTCATGCAGTCTGAACAGATATGAAGATCAACACCCTTCATGGCTGACAATCATTAACACTTTGTCCCTACCCCATCCCCACCAATTCCCCCATCCAACTCCTGGCACTCAGAGCAGCTGAGGCATGAAGTCACATCCAGGGGTGTCCCCAGGGCTCAGGGCTGGGGCCAGGTCAGTGAAATATCTTTATTGCTGATCTGGATGAGGCCATTGAGGGCACCCTCAGTCAGTTCCAGGTGAGCCCAGGCTGGGTGGGAGTGTGGCTGTGCTGGAGGGCAGGAAGCTCTGCAGAGGGATCTGGACAGGCTGGAGCCATGGGCCCAGGACAATGGGATGAGGTTCACCAAGGCCAAGGGCCGGGTCCTGCCCTGGGCTCACAACCTCCCCAAATCCCTGGCTGTGCCCTGCCCCTGATCCCCATAGCCTGTCCTGTTTCCTTTATCCCTGCATTGCCAGGGATTTTCTGGGACAAGGGAGCTCTTCTCTGGGGGTGGAGGGAGGTGCAAGTGCCACCACTGGAGTGGGAACCACAACTCATCAGGTTTGTGTCCTTTGGGGTCAGGAACTGGTGAGACTCAGAGGCACAGAAAGTTTCTCTTTATGGCCAACAGACCATGGTTGAACAGGACACAATTTAATAACAATCATGCTCTTCCCTGAGCTATGTGCAACATCCCAGCAGTGTCTGATGAGTCCACCATCCACAAGTGATTTCCATATTAAAACTGATTTTAGACAAACGTGGTTCTCTGATAGATATAAACACAGTTAAGTTCTTGCATCAGGATGCTCATCCTGGAGTGGGGGGAAAACAGCTCAAACAATTCCTGATGTGCAAAGCTGTCAGTGGTGGATGGAGAAGGGAGGTCTGGCTGCTTTTGGTGTTGAGGAAATGCTGAAACCAGCCTGACTCATTTCATCTCCTCCTGGCCTGGCTGATCTCCCCTCTTTCCCCTTCCACCCATTGGCTTCTGTCTCTCACCAGGCCCCCAGGTGAAGAGCCTGGCTCTGTGTTCTCCATCCCCTCCTCACTGGCACTTCCAGGCTGGGATAAGGAGCCCCTCAGCCTTCCCTGCTCCAGGCTGGACAAGCCCAGCTCCTTCAGCCTCTGCTCACAGTCCTGGGGCTCCAGCCCCACCTTGGAGGCCCTTCCCTGTTTCCTGCCCAGGGGAACCCAACCCAGGCCACAGGGACCTGGATAATCCACATCCTTGATGTCTGGGTCACACAGCCCTGGCCCCTTGTCCCCATGTCAGGCTCTGGGGTGGATCCTGTGTGTCCTGGGTTGTAAGATAAGCTTGTATTCTATTTGCCATCTGTTGAAGGCAAACCTGTTGGACAGGTTTTGTTATCTTTTCCAAGAACCGGTTTTGCTCCTAAGAGGTAATGGTTCGTTAGTGGGCCATTGACTGATTCAATGCAGGGCTGGTAACATAACACCATCCTATTGTGAGATGTTCCACCCAGAGGGGGAAGCCAAGCACTCTTTTATTGGATATAAGGGGGTACCTTTTTGGGGACAGAGCAGCTCTTTACTTTGGGGGATTGCCAGAGAAGCAGCTCTCTTCGGCGGCACTCACAGAGAAGCAGCCGGAGCGCGCTGAGGCGACGGCGGCGGAGCTCGGAGGCAACCCCGGCGCAGAGGAAGACCGGCCCCACTGCCACCAGATCTCCAGAGGAAAACTATACCCTTCAAAAGATCACCGCTGCAGCTGCAATTCATCAACCACTGCAAGGGGATCAATTGTCCCAGCAGGACTGCTACTGGCACCCCGAATCTTCAGGTTCTGGACTTTTTCACTGGTTTTGTTTGTACCGATTGCATTTGCCTTTTTAAATTGTTGTCTAGTTTTCTCCTAGTAAAGAATTGTTATTCCCATTCCCATATCTTTGCCTGAGAGTCTTTTGATTTAAAACTCCTAGTAATTCAGAGGGAGGGGGTTTACCTTCTCCATTGCACAGGGGGCTTTAGCCCTCCTTCGCAGATTCCTGTCTTGTCGAACCTAGACACTGTGGAACATCCTTGGGTGAAGGCTGTGGCTCCAGGGGGACCAGGAGAATACCAGGGGACAGGGACCCCACTGGGCATGAACAGCATTGGACTTGTTGGGAGAAACTGTGAGGGGGAGCTGGGGCAGAGTGACCAACCCAGTGACCTCACAGAGCCCTGCTGGGATGTCACACAGCCCCTCTGGGATGTCAGACCTCTGCCTTGTGATGTTACAGCCCATTCTCTTATGTCACACAGCTGGTCTCTGATGTCACAGCCAACTCTGTGATGTCACAGTCCGCTCTGTGATTTCAGATTCCCATCCTGTGATGTCAAATATTGATCTGTGATGTCACAAAGATGGCCTATGATGTCATAACTCCTTGATGACCTCACAGAAACCACTCTCTGATGTCATGGACCATTCTGTCATAGATCACTCATGTGATGTCATAGCCCACTCTGTGACCTCATGTTACCAGATGATAAATTGTCTCCGCCAGGTGAGCTGACACCTGGAGCTTGTTCTCCAAAACCCCAGGCCGATGGAAACCACACAATGCCCATTGTGGGAGAAGGGGAACTGGAAGTTTACCAGCCTCAGTGTCCTGCCAGCTCAGCCAGGCCCACGGGAACATTGGGGTCCACGACCACCAGGGACCGGTCCAGAGAGACTCCCAGGACAGAAGAACACATGGGTAAAGGGGAGCGGAAATATGTTAATGGATTTGGGGAAATGATTATCAGATGTGTGTTTAGTCCAGGACAATCAATGAATATGTGTGCAAAATACAGAAAATGAACAGAAACTTTCCTGTACTCAGCATGCTTGGCTTTGGGAGGAGCTATCCCCCATGCATCCAGCTGAATAAAGAATGCTGCTTCTTAATGCTGCACTGGTGTTAAGGAGGTTTCTGTTTTACCGAATTTTTGGTAACACTCCACTCCCAAGGAAAGCTCTGTCTCCCGCTGTTCACAAACAGAGAAGGGCTGGTGGCAGATGTGGGGATCAGAGGCTGCCTGGGGCACAGGGACCATGAAATAATCAAGTTTTCAGAAGGAGGGGCAGCAACAAAACTTCCACACTGGAATTAGGAACAGCAGACTTTGGCCGAACTTAGGATGCTGATTTCAGGAGCTCTGAATCACGTACTGATTTTTTTAAAGGGAAACAGCCCTTAAAAACAAAGGGATTCAGGGAGGATGGACACATTTCAGTAAAGTAATCTTAAGGGGGAAGCAGCAGCTGTCCCAGTGTGGCAAAAGATGAACTGGTGACAGAAATGACTGTCCTGACTGCCCACGGAGCTTTTGTGGGAACTCAAGGGAAAAAAGGACCAGTAACTCAGAAAGTGTTTAAGGATGATATTAGGTCATTCAAAAAGACAGGTTGAGAGGTGAAAGCTCAATTAGAACTTAACCTAGCAGCTTCTATAAAATACTAAAAAATGTTTTTATAAAAAATTTATAGCAAAAGGATGGGGAAGGAGAATTTCTATTCTTCATTAGATGCAGTAAAGAATAGAGTAAAATAAGGAAAAGGCTGACCTACTTAACATCATGTTTGTCTCAACTTTCAATATTAGGACAGGTTGTCCTCAGGACAAGTTTTCTCCTGAGCTAGCAGATGGGCACAGAGAGAAGGAAAGGCCCCTGTAATCCAGGAGGAAGCAGCTGCTGACCTGCTGAGCCACTCAGATGCTCACAGGTGGATGGGATGGGATGGAATCCATCCTAGTAGAATGAGGGAGCTGGTGGATGAGCTCCCCAAGCTGCTCCCCATCATTTAGCATCAGTCCTGGCTCACCAGGGAGGTCCCAGAGCACTGGAGGGGCCAGTGTGAGCCCATCCCCAAGAAGGGCTGGAAGGAGGATCTGGGGAACTCCAGGCCTGTCAGCCTGACTTCGGTGCCCGGGAACAGATCACCTTGAGTGCCACCACAGGGCACCCACAGGATGGCCGAGGGGTCAGAGCCAGCCAGTGTGGATTTAAGAGGGGCAGGTCCTGCCTGAACAACCTGATCTCCTTTTATAACCAGGTGACCCACCTGTGGATGTGGGAAAGGCTGTGGATGTGTCCATCTGGATTTCAGCAAAGCCTTGGACACTGTTTCTGACAGCATTCCCTGGAAAAGCAGCAGCCCACGGCTTGGGCAGGTTCCCTCCTGGCTGGGAGATGGAAGAGCTGGCTGGAGGCTGGGCCCAGAGAGGGGTGGGGATGGTGCTGCACCCAGCTGGTGTCCAGTCCCTGCTGCTGTCCCCCAGGGATCTGTGTTGGGCCCAGTCCTGTTTAACATCTTCACTGGTGATCTGGGTGAGGGGATCGAGCCCAACATCCCCAAATTTGGAGATGACACCAAGCTGGGTGTTAGTGTGGATCTGCTGGAGGGCAGGACAAGAAGACAGCCTTCAGCTGCAGCAGGGGAGGTTTAGGCTGGACAAGAGGAAGAAGTTCTTCACAGAAAGGGTGAGTGGGCATTAGAATGGGCAGGCCAGGGGGGACGTGGCAGAGTCACTGTCCCTCTCCAGTGGCACTCAGTGGCATGGTCTGGGTGACAAGGCGGTATTAGGGCATTGGTTGGACTTGATGATCTCAAAGGTCTTTTCCAGCCTATTTGATTCTGTCATTGTATGATGATTGGGACACTCTGGGGTCATTGTGACACTGCAGGGCCTCGTGGAACTAAGAGGACCATGGTGACACTGTGCAGCCCCATAGAACCAGGGCTCCATTGAGTGCTCTGGGGCCAAATGGAACCAGGGAGTCCCTGTGACACTGGGTCCTGGTGGAACCACAGAGGCCATTGTGACACTGCAGGGCCTCGTGTGACCAAGGGGTTTCACCCCTGTGACACTGCCAAACCAAGGAGAGCATTGGGAGAGTCCAGGGCCCAGTGGAACCAAGGGGCCCTTCTGACACTGCAGGGCCTCATGGAACCAAGGGGACATTGTGACAATGCAGGACCTTGTGTAACCAAGGGGCCACTGTGACACTCTGGGGCCTCAAGGAATCTGGAGCGCTGTTGTGACACTGTGTGGCCTCGTGGAAACAAGGAGTCCATTGTGACACTGAGGGGACTTGTGGAAGCACAGAGAGCACTGTGACAGTGTGGGACCTCATGTGACCATGGGGCCTTTGTGACACCCTGGGGCCCCATGGAACCAAGGGGCCACTGTGAAACTGCGGCACCAAAGAGAACATTGTGACACTGTGGCGCCCCATGGAACCAAGGAGTCCATTGTCACATTTTGGGGCCCCATGGAACCAAGGACAATTTTGCAGATGACACCAAGCTGGATGTGAGTGTGGATCTGCTGGAGGGCAGGACGGCTCTGCACAGGGCCCTGGACAGGCTGGATCCAGGGCCCAAACCCAACAAGGTGAGGTTTAACAAGTCCAAGTGCCAGGTCCTGCACTTTGGCCACAACAACACTTGCAGTGCTACAGGCTGGGGACAGAGTGGCTGGACAGCAGCCAGGCAGAAAGGGACCTGCAGGGACTGATGGACAGCAGGCTGGACATGAGCCAGCTGTGTGCCCAGGTGGCCAAGAAGGCCAATGGCTCCTGGCCTGGATCAGGAATGATGTGGCCAGCAGGACCAGAGCGGCTGTGCCAGCACAGAACTGCCCCCTGCTCTGCACAGAGACATTGCTGCTGCAGCTCCAGAGGAGGCAACAAAAGGGGCATCTCTGCAGAAAACTCTGATTGGACATAATTTAGCTCCTTTAAAACCGCCAAGAGCACAGCCCCTAATTGACACAGTCTGTGGCCACAGGGAAGGTGGAGGTGAACAAAATGAGAAATGGCCCAAACAATGACATTTCTTTGTGGAAAACATTAAAATGTAAAACAAAGAAAAAGAACCTCCAAATGGAAAAGAACAAGAAGTATCAAAGATGACTTTTATTACAAGTGATTTGCAAAAATTGGCCAGGAGTTTAATGTCCCTGGAAGCATCCAGTCATCAGTCTCCACAGTGCAGCCTTGAGCTCCTGGTTCCTCAGGCTGTAGATGAGGGGGTTCAGGGCTGGAGGCACCACCGAGTACAGAACTGACAGGGCCAGATCCAGGGATGGGGAGAAGATGGAGGGGGGCTTCAGGTAGGCAAATGTGGCAGTGCTGAGGAACAGAGAGACCACGGCCAGCTGAGGGAGGCAGGTGGAAAAAGCTTTGTGCCGTCCCTGCTCTGAGGGGATCCTCAGCATGGCCCTGAAGATCTGCACATAGGAGAAAACAATGAACAGAAAACAACACAACGATAAACTGACAATAACCACAGGAACCCAATGTTCTCTGAGGTAGGATTTGGAGCAGGAGAGCTTGAGGATCTGGGGAACCTCACAGAAGAACTGGTCCAGGTCATTGCCCTGGCACAGGGGCAGGGAAAATGTATTGGCTGTGTGCAGCAGAGCATTGAGAAAGGCACTGGCCCAGGCAGCTGCTGCCATGTGGGCACAAGCTCTGCTGCCCAGGAGGGTCCCATAGTGCAAGGGTTTGCAGATGGACACGTAGCGGTCGTAGCACATGATGGTCAGGAGGAAATACTCTGCTGAGATGAAGATCAGAAGGAAAAAGAGCTGAGCGGCACATCCTATGTAGGAGATTGTGGTGGTGTCCCAGAGGGAATTGTGCATGGCTTTGGGGACAGTGGTGCAGATGGAGCCCAGGTCGCTGAGGGCCAGGTTGAGCAGGAAGAAGAACATGGGCATGTGCAGGTGGTGGCTGCAGGCTACGGCGCTGATGATGAGGCCGTTGCCCAGGAGGGCAGCCAGGGAGATGCCCAGGAAGAGGCAGAAGTGCAGGAGCTGCAGCTGCCGCGTGTCTGCCAGTGCCAGCAGGAGGAAGAGGCTGATGGAGCTGCTGTTGGACATTTGCTCTGGCTGCACATGGGCACCTGTTCATGGAGAAAGGACAGGGACAAGTCAGGAGAGGCTGCTTGGAGCCAAACCTGGGCCATTCCCTGCAGCTTGTCCTGCTGGGACTCACCCACCCTCGTTCCTGCTCTGGGAAAACCTTCACCCAGGTCCCTCCCTGATCTCCGGTTGTGCTGGCTGAGTGTGCCAGGAGCAGCCAGGCCTGTGCATGGGGGCCCTCGAGGAGCCATCCCTGCCCCCCTGCCCTTGGTTTGTGGCCATGTGGCAGAGGGACAAGGCTGGATATTCAGGATTTTTCATGGAAGTTTCTCTTACTGCAGAAAAGCTTGCTAGCATCTGCACTCCCAGGTCTAACGAATGGCAGGAGCTGGTTTAAGGAATTGTTTTCCTACCCACACATCATTCATGGCTCTCTGAGGTCAGAAATCCCCAGCATTCCTGCTGCACTCAGATTTTTACACTGAGAGATGTGAGAGGCAAAGGATTCCCTGTGGCTGAGGGCAGGTGAGGGGCCGCATGGGCTTGTTCCCCCAGCACTGCTCTGTTCAGCCCCCTCTGCTTCCCTGAGCATCTCCCTGGGCCTGGACATCCCCTCCTGAGAGGTGCCTTGTCCCTGCCAGTGCTCACAGAGCCCATCCCACCCTGTGTGGCCTCGGCCCGGCCCTACAGAAACCTGCCTGTGTGCAGGGCCCTGGCTGGGGCAGGCTCTGTGTGCAGCTGGGCAAGGGCAGCTCAGGAGAGCCCTGCTGGGCCCTGCAGAGGTGATGCTGCTGCTGCCCAGGGCTGAGGAGTGGCTGAAGGCCCTTTGGGAGGCTCCCGGCAGAGACACTGACCACCCAAAGTCACAGTTCTGGAGTCTCTGTACATGTTCAAACATTCCTTTGATGATCCTTTCAACTGAGAATGTTCTGTGGTTCTGGGATTACGATTCCTGTTCTGCTTCTCTTATCCCTCTGGTGTCTATAATCAAAAGAGATAAAAAGAATCCTTGCAACAGTGTTAGACCAGTAAAAACCAGACCTTTATTGGAAGATTCCAGGTAGCCCAGGGGCACATCCAGCCCCTGATTTCAACAATTCATTGAGGTTAATTAATTAGGATATCTAACAGGAACATTCAATAGGAGATTCAGTTGCCCCAGTTACATAACCCTGGCTCAATCCATTGGAGTAGGTCTAAAGGCTTCTTTGCCTTCACTTTTTGTTGTGACTGCTCACATTCTGGTCAAAACCTAAAATGCTCTTCTTGTAGGCCTTCTTCCTCATAATAAGACTATACAGTATTTGAGGAATATATTTAGACAGTCAACTTATTCTAGTAAAATCCAAGAGATAGGTAGAAAACATACTAGAGACAGCTAAGGATAACAGTTACATAAGTACAAATTGGTAGTTTAATAGAGCTAATTAAGAGTTTAATAGAGTTATGTAAGGATTATAGATTTATAACTTTATCACACCAATTTACAGACCTACGGATATATGAAAAATGTATACAAAGCAAAATACTTTCTGTCATCACCCCAACTTTCCCATCCTTCTCCAAGCCGGAAATTGAAAACACTCTCAGGAAAACTCTGATCTTTACAGCAATCCCAGGCTTACCTTCTTTGGGAAGTGTCCTCCGGAGCTGTACCCAGGCTGGTCTGGAGCTGGGAGCAGCCCTGCCCCAGCCAGCCCCTCTCAGCAGCAGCACCTGCCCTGCTCAGGGTGGTTCCTTCCCCCCACAGCTCCTGGCCAGCGCTGGGAGCAGCTCCAGGGCTGGCTGAGAGCTGTCCCTGGCAGGCAGCAGAGTCCCTGGCCCAGCACAGCGCCCTGGGCTGCAGGACCCTGCTCTGCAGGACAGCCCTGGGCACCCCTGGCTGCTCTGCACAGGATATGAGCAGAGAATGCACTCACAGGGTCTGTGGGCATTGGGATGTTCCAGCTTTAGGAAATGGCTCCAGGAGCTGCAGCTGCATTGTCCTACAGCCAGAGGTTCCTGTGCCAAGGGCTGGCAGTGATTCTGCCCCAGGCTCTTCTCAGCCCCTTCCCAGCCCTGACTGATTGAAGCTCTCTGTGCCTCTGTGCTTTGCCCGGGCTGGCTGCAGGCAGTGCCCCAGCCCTGCTAGGCTGGGAGAAGAGCTGCTCAGCAAGAGAAATGTGCTTTTGAAGCTCTGCTTGCTTACCAGGATCACCCTCTGTGGCAGGAGCCTGGCCCAGGTCAGCAGCACAGACACAGCACAAGGACTTTAATGACCCTCTGGGGCTTTGTGCTCAGGCCCTGAACATCAGGCCCTGAGAGGGAGCTGCAGAAATCTTTCCAGAACTCCAAGTCAGAATCCAACTCCAAAGTTTCTATGATTTTTAATGGGTCCCAATGAGGGACACAACTGAGAAAGTGTCCCCAGGCCCCAGACAGAGCAGAGAACTGGAGGCACTGATGCCAGGTGGGGACAAAGAGAAGCCAAGTCTTGGTGCCCTGGGGCACAGCAGAGTCTGTGCCACCAAGGGCTGTCAGGAGACACCTTGTCCTGAGGCCCTGGGGCCTCCTGGCACAGCCCCAGCCAGGCTGGGCACTGTCACCCCCTGGTCCTGCCGTCAGCATCCCCCCCTGGCCCACATCCCAGTGGCCTCAAGGATCTGCTGGAAGGAGTCCCTGGGGAGCCTTGGTCAGGAATGGCCCTGGGGGCTCCTTCATGCTCCCAGGGACTGCAGGTTTTTCAAAGGACTTTGGCTTTTGCTTTGGCCTTGCAGTTTCTGCAAGATTTCTGAAATCATGGCCTCCAATATTCTGCTGTAATTAGTCCCTGGAGAGGCTTTGTCAGTAACAACACTCAGTGGGGCCCATTAATGCTTCAAGGTACTTCAGTTCTTTTAAGGTACTTGGTGTTGCCCTTTTGCTACAGACTCTGTGAGAGGTTTTTGCAATCATGGCCCCAATTATCTGCTTTAATGAGTCCCTTGAGAGCTTTGTACTTACACTCAGTGGGGCTCATGAATACTTTGAGATTCTTAACTTTTGCAAGGTACTTTGAGTTTTCCTTTCCACATTGAGAGTTCTTTGTGCCATTTTCAGTCTCTGAGAGGTTTTTGTGCCATCCTGGCCTCCAGTTCTCTCCTCCAAGGACTCCATGAAGAGCCTGTGGTATAGATGCACCTTTGTGGGTCCCATTAAGGCTTTAGACTCCAACCACTTTGGGGTTTTCCTCTGACTTTGACTCTGGGAAAGGTTTGTGCAATCTCCTCTCAGGCCCTGAGGTTCCAGGGCTCAGCTCCAAATGCACCACGGGGCTCATTAGGATCAAGCAAGTCCTGACAAACCATGGCTCTGCCTCAATTTCTCTCTGCTCTCGTGCAGTTTATCAGGAAGTTTTTGTAGGGGTTTTGGTTCACCATTTTGAGATTTCTCAGCCAATGCTTCAATTAGTGTGGTGGATTCAGTGTTGGCTAATTACCAGTGCACTCACTAGAATATACTTACTCATTTCCTGCTGTGAGATAGGATTAGGAGAAAGGTAAAGTAGGCTCAAAATTTTAAAAGGGTATAAATAAAATTGTATTGACAATAACTAAAGAAAGAGTAATAAGAAATAGAAAAAAACTTTCAGAACACTTTCTCTCTCCATACAACCTGACAATGTAAAGAGACAAAACCTAAAATTTTCAGTCAGTTTACCACCTCTAAAATAGTCTTTCTTCACTTCACTTAGAGAGAATTTCTTCTTGTTAATGTTATGAAGACTTCTCTACAAGAACACAGTTTTCTCATGGCTTTTCATTTCCATGAATTGCAGCTGCCTGGAGAAATCTGCAATCGTGAACTTCCTCCCATCTTTTCCCACCTTTTCCCACAGATGTGCTTATGGGCCAGGCCAAGTTATGGGGTATTAGTTTTGAGATGAGCTGTTTAAGAGCAACAGGTCTCTTCAGCTCTTTCTGAAATCATCTTTATTTCTGAGAACAGAGGTCTCCATGAGGGCACAGGGTCTTCTCCTTTTCTCTGTTCAAACTTCTCATGGGATCACAGCTATGTCAACATTTGCTTAATTTAGCATGGAGGCCTTTGCTGAAACAAGTCATCTCCCCATACTTTTCAATGCATTATAGGCAAAAAGAGAGTCTAATGTATCAATGACATCCTTCTCCACAGCTTTTCCAGAGGATTCCAGCTCCAAGATCAAGGCATCTCCTCATCCCTCCCATCTGGGACTCAACTTCCCCTTCCCTGCCCTCAGTGTGTTCATGCTGCTCCTCTGTGTGCCTGCCCTGTGTCCTTTTCTCTCACGGGAGGGAGGATGGCAGCACTGGCAGAGTCAATATCTCCCGGGGCTGCAGATGGTTCCGTGAGCCCGGCCGGGCTTGGTGCTTGCGGCCGGAGCTGTTTTCCCATGGAGGTTTCTGCAGCGGCTGCGCTGGGGCTGTGTCAGGCTGGGCCGCGCTGGGGCAGGGCCAGGATCTCAGCAGCCAGGCCAGAGCCCAGCAGCAGCACGGCCGGGGCCGATGGCTTCTCCTGCCCTGCCCGCCGGCTGCGGGCGAAGCCCAAGGGCGGCAGAGCCTTGGCCGAGCCGGCCCGGCCCGGGGCTGCTCCTGGGGCCCGGCGGATCCTGGCCGGGCCCGGGCTGGCGGCGGGCCAGGGCTCGGCAGGGCCAGATGTCAGCACCCGCAGCCACGGCCCGGCCTCGGCCCCGCGGCCTCCCCTGCCCTGCCCGGCAGCCGATGGCGCCTGGCGGCTCCCTGGGAAGGGGCCCGGCCCCACGGCAGGAGCCGCCCGGCCCCACGGCCGAGAAGGGGCTGGGCCGGCCTCGGCACCTCTGTGGGGCCAGAAGGGAGAGAGACCCAGCCAGGCTTTCTCATCTCTAACTTGTGTCTGCACAGAGGCGTCTGCAGCTTCCTTAGTGCTTTAGCAGATTGTTGCTCTCAAAGCTAATTACTGATTGGTTTTTGTCAGACACAGAGGAAACTGCTAGCAGCTTCTCTCAGGACTTCACTTCTGTGATGCAAAACCACCACAGCAGCACAGAGCACAGAGCTCCTTTTTCCATATGTAGTGGTCATGTGCCCGAGGCCTCCAAAGGCCTCCTTGGAAGATCTCTGGGCCCTCTCCAAGGTGTTTTCAAATGAAAACATTCAGCTTATAGTCTAACAAAATCACCAGAGGACAGAGCCAGCCTGACCTGTCTGTTGTTGCAGAGGATAGATAGATATGATTGTTATCTTAGCTAGCCGAATGTCACTTCTACCCTTAGATGAATCATGGAGTGAAATGGACTGTTCCATCCCACCCCGCAAAAGATTGTGGCTCATCCCACACCCCTGTACCTGCCCCTGAAGCATCGGAGTCTGTAACCCCATTGGCCCATGCCTTGTCCCAGCCCACCTAGGAGCCCCTGAAAAGGGGGCTCCGAGCGGCCATGTGGCCTCTTGGATTTCCTCCCTCTCTTAGCTTTCCTCCCTCCTCCTCTCTTGGACTTCCTCCCCCTCTGGGGTGTCTTGGTTAGACAAGACAGGAGTCTGTGAAAGAGGGCAAAGCCTCCTGTGCAATGGAGAACGGCAAACCCCCCTCCCTCTGAATTACGAGGATCTTTAAATTAAAAGGCTCTCAGGCAAAGATATGGGAGTGGGAGTAACAATTCTTTACTAGGAGAAAACTAGACAACAATTTAAAAAGGAAAATGCAATCGGTACAAACAAAACTAGTGAAAGAAAAAGTCTAGAACCTGAGGAATGCCAGTATCAGGTTTTGCTGGGACAATTGCTTTCCCTTGCAATAGTTGATGAGTTGCAGCTGAAGTGGTGATCTTTAGAAGGGTATAATTTTCCTCTGAAGATCTGGTGGCAGTGGGGGCCGGTCTTCCTCTGCGCCGGGGTTGCCTCTGAGCTCCGCTGCCGTCGCCTCTGCGCGCGCCGGCTGCTTCGCTGCGGGTGCCGCCGAAGAGAGAGCGAGAGAGAGCTGCTTTCCTGGGAATCCCGCGAAGAGAGAGAGAGAGCTGCTTCTCTCGGAGTCCCGCAAAGAAAAGGGAGAGCTGCTTCTCTCGGAGTCCCGCGAAGAGAGAGTGAGAGAGCTGCTTCTTTCGGAGTCCCGCGAAGAAGAGTGAGAGAGCTGCTTCCCCCCTCTGGGTGGGACCCCTCACGGCGTTACATTTTTTCAGCTTTTCATTGAATCAGTCAAAGGTGTATACACAAACCATTGTCTCTGAGAGAGATAACAAAAAACCTGTCCAACCGGTTCGCCTTCGACAGATGGCAAATGGAATACAAGCTTATCTTACAACCCAGGACATTATCCACCCCTTATTCTATTTCCATCTGCACACCATGAAATTTTACACCCAGTTCTCTCTTAAGACTAAGTTTCTCTGTGGTACACAGCGGGTCTCCCCATCTTCCTGCATTACCCACCAAGTGTAACCAGGTTTTTGAGCAAAGACAATCTCACGAATGGGTTGGTCTTTGCCTGAGGTGGGATTAATCCAAACAGTTTTTCCTAAAATACCTTTCATATGTACTACAGGGACCTTATCTCTATCTACTGCGTGTAAGGGTTCTGACTGAGCAGGGCCAGCTCGATTGACAGACCCTCGGGTGTTGACCATCCAGGTTGCTTTTGCCAGGTTAATTTCTCAGTTTCTAAATGTTCCCCCACCGAGTGCCTTCAGGGTAGTCTTAAGGAGTCCGTTGCACCGTTCAACTTTGCCGGCAGCTGGAGCATGATAGGGAATATGATATATCCATTCGATACCATGTTCTCTGGCCCAGGTGTTGATAAGGCTGTTCTTGAAATGGGTGCCGTTGTCAGACTCAATTCTCTCAGGGGTGCCGTGTCTCTACAGGACTTGTTTTTCTAAGCCTAAGATGGTGTTCCGGGCAGTGGCATGAGGTACAGGGAAAGTTTCCAGCCATCCAGTGGTGGCTTCTACCATGGTCAGCACGTAGCGCTTGCCTTGGCGTGTCTGGGGCAGTGTGATGTAGTCAATCTGCCAGGCCTCCCCATACTTGTACTTGGACCACCGCCCACCATACCATAGGGGCTTCACCCTCTTGGCCTGTTTGATGGCAGCACACGTCTCACAGTCATGGATAACCTGGGAAACACTGTCCATGGTTAGATTCACCCCTCGGTCTCGTGCTCACTTGTAGGTGGCATCTCTGCCCTGATGACCTGAGGCATCATGAGCTCATCGAGCCAGGAACAACTCTCCCTTATGGTGCCAATCTAAGTCTATCTTTGACACCTCTATTTTTGCTGCCTGATCTACCTGCTCGTTGTTCCGGTGCTCCTCATTAGCCCGACTTTTGGGGACATGGGCATCTACATGACGGACTTTCACCGTCAGCTTTTTCACCCGAGAGGCAATGTCTTTCCATATATCAGCAGCCCAGATTGGCTTTCCTCTACGTTGCCAGTTGGCCTTCCTCCACCTTCCCAGCCAGCCCCACAGAGCATTGGCTACCATCCATGAATCAGTATAAAGGTAGAGCTTTGGCCACTTTTCCCTTTCAGCAATGTCCAGAGCCAGCTGAACGGCCTTGAGTTCAGCGAGTTGGCTCGATCCACCTTCTCCTTCGGTAGCTTGTGCAACTTGGCGTGTGGGGCTCCATACGGCTGCTTTCCACTTCCGGTTCATCCCTACGATGCGACAGGAACCGTCAGTGAAAAGAGCGTAGCAGGTCTCCTCTGCTGGTAGTTGGTTGTATGGTGGAGCTTCTTCAGCCCTTGCCACTTGTACCTGCTCCTCATCATCAGTGAGACCAAAGTTTTCACCTTCTGGCCAGTTCGTAATTATCTCCAAAATCCCAGGGCGATTCAGGTTTCCAATACGGGCGCGTTGAGTGATGAGGGCAATCCATTTGCTCCATGTGGCGTCAGTGGCATGGTGGGTAGTAGGAACCTTTCCTTTAAACATCCACCCCAGCACCGGTAGTCGGGGTGCCAGGAGGAGTTGTGTTTCTGTGCCAATTACTTCCGAGGCTGCTTGAACTCCTTCAAAGGCAGCCAAGATTTCCTTCTCTGTGGGAGTGTAGTTGGCTTCAGACCCTCTGTAACTTCGGCTCCAGAATCCCAGTGGTCGGCCTCGAGTCTCCCCAGGCACTTTCTGCTAAAGGCTCCAAGACAACCCATGGTTCCCGGCTGCAGAGTAGAGCACATTCTTGACCTCTGGTCCCGTTCTGACTGGGCCAAGGGCTACAGCATGAGCGATCTCCTGCTTGATCTGGGTGAAGGCTTGTTGCTGCTCAGGGCCCCAGTGGAAATCATTCTTCTTTCGGGTAACCAGATAAAGAGGGCTCACAATCTGGCTATACTCAGGAATGTGCATTCTCCAGAAACCTATGGCACCCAGGAAAGCTTGTGTTTCCTTTTTGCTGGTTGGTGGGGACATAGCTGTGATCTTGTTGATGACCTCAGTGGGAATCTGGCGCCGTCCATCTTGCCATTTCACTCCCAGGAACTGGATCTCTCGGGCAGGTCTCTTGACTTTGCTCTTCTTGATGGCGAAGCCAGCTTCTAGTAGTATCTGGATGATCCTCTCACCTTTCTCAAACACTTCTGCCGCTGTGCTCCCCCACACAATGATGTCATCAATGTATTGCAGGTGTTCTGGAGCTTCACCCTTTTCTAGTGCAGTCTGGATCAGTCCATGGCAGATGGTGGGGCTGTGTTTCCACCCCTGGGGCAGTCGGTTCCAGGTGTACTGCACGCCCCTCCAGGTGAAAGCGAACTGAGGCCTGCATTCTGCTGCCAGAGGAATGGAGAAAAACGCATTAGCAATATCAATGGTGGCATACCACTTTGCTGCCTTGGACTCCAGCTCGTACTGGAGTTCCAGCATGTCCGGCACAGCAGCGCTCAGCGGTGGAGTCACTTCATTTAAGCCACGATAGTCCACAGTCAATCTTCATTCTTTGTCAGATTTGCGCACAGGCCAGATGGGGCTGTTGAAGGGTGAGTGGGTTTTGCTGACCACCCCTTGGCTCTCCAGCTCTCGAATCATTTTGTGGATGGGGATCACGGCATCTCGATCCGTCCGATACTGCCGGCGGTGCACTGTCGAGGTCGCAATTGGCACGCGTTGTTCTTCCACCCTTAGGAGTCCTACTGCAGAGGGGTTTTCTGACAGTCCAGGCAAGGTGTTCAATTGCTTAATGTCTTCTGCCTCTACAGCGGCTATTCCAAAAGCCCACCTGAGTCCCTTTGGGTCTTTGTAATATCCGTTCCGGAGGAAGTCTATACCTAGGATACACGGAGCATCTGGGCCAGTCACTATAGGGTGTTTCTTCTACTCCTTCCCAGTCAGGCTCACCTCAGCTTCCACCAGAGTCAATTGTTGTGATCCCCCTGTCACACCAGCAATGGAAACAGGCTCTGCCCCCACATGTCCCGATGGTATCAGAGTACACTGTGCACCAGTATCAACTAAAGCATCATATTTTTGTGGCTCTGATGTGCCAGGCCATCGGATCCACACTGTCCAGAAGATCCGGTTTTCCCGTGCCTCTCCCTGGCTAGAGACAGGGCCCCTCTAACACTGGTTATCATTCCTTCCCTGGGCATACATACTAGAGGTCCCTTCAAGGGGGTCTGACAGATCGTACCCACAAGCTTGGTCACGGGAGGTTGAGGCTACCTTCACTTTGGTGGAACTCCCCCGGTTAGAGTTTCCCTCCTTGAGTTGACGGACCCGTGCTGCCAGGACAGAGGTGGGTTTCCCATCCCACCTCCCCATGTCTTCCCCATGGTCACGCAGGAAGAACCACAGATTAGCCCTTGGGGTGTACCCTCTCTCTCTAGCTGGGGATTGTTGGGTGCTGATTCTGGGGCCTGTGACTCTCACGGGTGCTGTATTAACCTTCCTTATTTCCTCCCTCATCTCCTCTTTAAACTCCTTAATCACAGCTGAGATATGAGCCTGCATTGGGCCATTAATCATATTCTCATAATTCCTAAGTTTGTTGGCAACAGAACCTATTGTCTCCCGGTGGGTGTCAGCATTGATCGTTGCAATGAAGGTGGCGTATTGAGATGGCCCAAGATTTGCCAGACTCCACAGCATTTGTCCCGTACACCTGACCTTGTCAGGGTCATTATTGTGTCGTCCATCCCTCCCAAAGAGTACCTCCAATACTGCCACTTCTCTCAGCTGTTGGATCCCTTCCTCGAGGGTTTTCCAGCGCATTCTATGATGGTGCTCTTGCATTCTCTTTCTGTGGATAAACCTCTCCCTGACACTCATTAAGAGCCGCTCCCAGAGAGAAAGGGACCCTGGTTCCCTTACAAAAACCTGATTTATACCCGAGTCCTGGGTCAAGGGTCCCAAGTTCCTTGCCTCACCACCGTCCAGCTGCACGCCTGTACCCATAAGATCCCAAACCCGGAGTAGCCAGGTAGCATAAGCCTCACGCCCTCGTCGCACAATGTCTTTATGCAGATTGCGAAGACTTTCGTACGTCAGGGACTCGGTGATGATAGCAATCTCTGGCTCCCCTGTGGGTTGTGAGGTTCCTCCATTCCTGTCCCTATCTGCAGGGTGCTCTGCTTTCACCTTAGACTTCCTTGTTTCTACCGGGGCCACTGCTGCTGACCGTGACTGCCCTTGTGGTTCAGCTGGAACCTGGACAGTTGTAACATTAGTGGGTTCCACAGCTGTACTATTAGACTGTCCCTCCTCAAGGCAAAGGGCCGGTTTCTCACCAGCTGGGGAAATGCACTCCTTCAGCATCTCTCGTATCTCCTTAACCAGAACCCTCACCCAATCTGGGCGGTTCATTTCTGAGGTGGGCTGTGGGGCAGGGTCAGGCTCTGGAGCAGCAGCATCTCGAGTCTGTGGTGTAGGTGTGAGGGTAGTTATCCAGGTTAATCTTCCCTTATCTCTGAATGCTAAATATAACAGGACTATCAGCAACACCACCCATTGTATGGTATCATTAGCACTTATAAAGGATCTTAACCCTTTGAGAACTGGTGGAACAGACCCAAAAAGATGGTTAAAAGGTTGAGAGAAAGTTTGCCCAGGTGCTATTTTCTCGCAGTAGGTACCGTTATTAAAGTAACCCCAAAAACATACAGTTAACGTGTGATAGCTATGAATCCATGTACCTGCCTTCCAGAGGAAATTAAAGATCCATGAATTCCTCACCCAATTAACCCAGAAGCCAAACTTGATAACAGACACCGTAGCCTTAGTCATAGGACCCATTTTTAGATAAGGGTCTGCAAATGGGAAAAGTATAGCTACGATCACATGCCACCCAAACCAAGGTAAACTAGACCACATGGTGATGCTGAAGATGTTTTTACACACAACAAAACCAAATTACTTAAGAACTGTTAATCCTTTTTCCCTCTCAATGCCCTCGTGCCCCACGTTGGGCGCCAAATTCTGTCTTGGTTAGACAAGACAGGAGTCTGTGAAAGAGGGCAAAGCCTCCTGTGCAATGGAGAACGGCAAACCCCCCTCCCTCTGAATTACGAGGATCTTTAAATTAAAAGGCTCTCAGGCAAAGATATGGGAGTGGGAGTAACAATTCTTTACTAGGAGAAAACTAGACAACAATTTAAAAAGGCAAATGCAATCGGTACAAACAAAACTAGTGAAAGAAAAAGTCTAGAACCTGAGGAATGCCAGTATCAGGTTTTGCTGGGACAATTGCTTTCCCTTGCAATAGTTGATGAGTTGCAGCTGAAGTGGTGATCTTTAGAAGGGTATAATTTTCCTCTGAAGATCTGGTGGCAGTGGGGGCCGGTCTTCCTCTGCGCCGGGGTTGCCTCTGAGCTCCGCTGCCGTCGCCTCTGCGCGCGCCGGCTGCTTCGCTGCGGGTGCCGCCGAAGAGAGAGCGAGAGAGAGCTGCTTTCCTGGGAATCCCGCGAAGAGAGAGAGAGAGCTGCTTCTCTCGGAGTCCCGCAAAGAAAAGGGAGAGCTGCTTCTCTCGGAGTCCCGCGAAGAGAGAGTGAGAGAGCTGCTTCTTTCGGAGTCCCGCGAAGAAGAGTGAGAGAGCTGCTTCCCCCCTCTGGGTGGGACCCCTCACGGCGTTACATTTTTTCAGCTTTTCATTGAATCAGTCAAAGGTGTATACACAAACCATTGTCTCTGAGAGAGATAACAAAAAACCTGTCCAACCGGTTCGCCTTCGACAGATGGCAAATGGAATACAAGCTTATCTTACAACCCAGGACATTATCCACCCCTTATTCTATTTCCATCTGCACACCATGAAATTTTACACCCAGTTCTCTCTTAAGACTAAGTTTCTCTGTGGTACACAGCGGGTCTCCCCATCTTCCTGCATTACCCACCAAGTGTAACCAGGTTTTTGAGCAAAGACAATCTCACGAATGGGTTGGTCTTTGCCTGAGGTGGGATTAATCCAAACAGTTTTTCCTAAAATACCTTTCATATGTACTACAGGGACCTTATCTCTATCTACTGCGTGTAAGGGTTCTGACTGAGCAGGGCCAGCTCGATTGACAGACCCTCGGGTGTTGACCATCCAGGTTGCTTTTGCCAGGTTAATTTCTCAGTTTCTAAATGTTCCCCCACCGAGTGCCTTCAGGGTAGTCTTAAGGAGTCCGTTGCACCGTTCAACTTTGCCGGCAGCTGGAGCATGATAGGGAATATGATATATCCATTCGATACCATGTTCTCTGGCCCAGGTGTTGATAAGGCTGTTCTTGAAATGGGTGCCGTTGTCAGACTCAATTCTCTCAGGGGTGCCGTGTCTCTACAGGACTTGTTTTTCTAAGCCTAAGATGGTGTTCCGGGCAGTGGCATGAGGTACAGGGAAAGTTTCCAGCCATCCAGTGGTGGCTTCTACCATGGTCAGCACGTAGCGCTTGCCTTGGCGTGTCTGGGGCAGTGTGATGTAGTCAATCTGCCAGGCCTCCCCATACTTGTACTTGGACCACCGCCCACCATACCATAGGGGCTTCACCCTCTTGGCCTGTTTGATGGCAGCACACGTCTCACAGTCATGGATAACCTGGGAAACACTGTCCATGGTTAGATTCACCCCTCGGTCTCGTGCTCACTTGTAGGTGGCATCTCTGCCCTGATGACCTGAGGCATCATGAGCTCATCGAGCCAGGAACAACTCTCCCTTATGGTGCCAATCTAAGTCTATCTTTGACACCTCTATTTTTGCTGCCTGATCTACCTGCTCGTTGTTCCGGTGCTCCTCATTAGCCCGACTTTTGGGGACATGGGCATCTACATGACGGACTTTCACCGTCAGCTTTTTCACCCGAGAGGCAATGTCTTTCCATATATCAGCAGCCCAGATTGGCTTTCCTCTACGTTGCCAGTTGGCCTTCCTCCACCTTCCCAGCCAGCCCCACAGAGCATTGGCTACCATCCATGAATCAGTATAAAGGTAGAGCTTTGGCCACTTTTCCCTTTCAGCAATGTCCAGAGCCAGCTGAACGGCCTTGAGTTCAGCGAGTTGGCTCGATCCACCTTCTCCTTCGGTAGCTTGTGCAACTTGGCGTGTGGGGCTCCATACGGCTGCTTTCCACTTCCGGTTCATCCCTACGATGCGACAGGAACCGTCAGTGAAAAGAGCGTAGCAGGTCTCCTCTGCTGGTAGTTGGTTGTATGGTGGAGCTTCTTCAGCCCTTGCCACTTGTACCTGCTCCTCATCATCAGTGAGACCAAAGTTTTCACCTTCTGGCCAGTTCGTAATTATCTCCAAAATCCCAGGGCGATTCAGGTTTCCAATACGGGCGCGTTGAGTGATGAGGGCAATCCATTTGCTCCATGTGGCGTCAGTGGCATGGTGGGTAGTAGGAACCTTTCCTTTAAACATCCACCCCAGCACCGGTAGTCGGGGTGCCAGGAGGAGTTGTGTTTCTGTGCCAATTACTTCCGAGGCTGCTTGAACTCCTTCAAAGGCAGCCAAGATTTCCTTCTCTGTGGGAGTGTAGTTGGCTTCAGACCCTCTGTAACTTCGGCTCCAGAATCCCAGTGGTCGGCCTCGAGTCTCCCCAGGCACTTTCTGCTAAAGGCTCCAAGACAACCCATGGTTCCCGGCTGCAGAGTAGAGCACATTCTTGACCTCTGGTCCCGTTCTGACTGGGCCAAGGGCTACAGCATGAGCGATCTCCTGCTTGATCTGGGTGAAGGCTTGTTGCTGCTCAGGGCCCCAGTGGAAATCATTCTTCTTTCGGGTAACCAGATAAAGAGGGCTCACAATCTGGCTATACTCAGGAATGTGCATTCTCCAGAAACCTATGGCACCCAGGAAAGCTTGTGTTTCCTTTTTGCTGGTTGGTGGGGACATAGCTGTGATCTTGTTGATGACCTCAGTGGGAATCTGGCGCCGTCCATCTTGCCATTTCACTCCCAGGAACTGGATCTCTCGGGCAGGTCTCTTGACTTTGCTCTTCTTGATGGCGAAGCCAGCTTCTAGTAGTATCTGGATGATCCTCTCACCTTTCTCAAACACTTCTGCCGCTGTGCTCCCCCACACAATGATGTCATCAATGTATTGCAGGTGTTCTGGAGCTTCACCCTTTTCTAGTGCAGTCTGGATCAGTCCATGGCAGATGGTGGGGCTGTGTTTCCACCCCTGGGGCAGTCGGTTCCAGGTGTACTGCACGCCCCTCCAGGTGAAAGCGAACTGAGGCCTGCATTCTGCTGCCAGAGGAATGGAGAAAAACGCATTAGCAATATCAATGGTGGCATACCACTTTGCTGCCTTGGACTCCAGCTCGTACTGGAGTTCCAGCATGTCCGGCACAGCAGCGCTCAGCGGTGGAGTCACTTCATTTAAGCCACGATAGTCCACAGTCAATCTTCATTCTTTGTCAGATTTGCGCACAGGCCAGATGGGGCTGTTGAAGGGTGAGTGGGTTTTGCTGACCACCCCTTGGCTCTCCAGCTCTCGAATCATTTTGTGGATGGGGATCACGGCATCTCGATCCGTCCGATACTGCCGGCGGTGCACTGTCGAGGTCGCAATTGGCACGCGTTGTTCTTCCACCCTTAGGAGTCCTACTGCAGAGGGGTTTTCTGACAGTCCAGGCAAGGTGTTCAATTGCTTAATGTCTTCTGCCTCTACAGCGGCTATTCCAAAAGCCCACCTGAGTCCCTTTGGGTCTTTGTAATATCCGTTCCGGAGGAAGTCTATACCTAGGATACACGGAGCATCTGGGCCAGTCACTATAGGGTGTTTCTTCTACTCCTTCCCAGTCAGGCTCACCTCAGCTTCCACCAGAGTCAATTGTTGTGATCCCCCTGTCACACCAGCAATGGAAACAGGCTCTGCCCCCACATGTCCCGATGGTATCAGAGTACACTGTGCACCAGTATCAACTAAAGCATCATATTTTTGTGGCTCTGATGTGCCAGGCCATCGGATCCACACTGTCCAGAAGATCCGGTTTTCCCGTGCCTCTCCCTGGCTAGAGACAGGGCCCCTCTAACACTGGTTATCATTCCTTCCCTGGGCATACATACTAGAGGTCCCTTCAAGGGGGTCTGACAGATCGTACCCACAAGCTTGGTCACGGGAGGTTGAGGCTACCTTCACTTTGGTGGAACTCCCCCGGTTAGAGTTTCCCTCCTTGAGTTGACGGACCCGTGCTGCCAGGACAGAGGTGGGTTTCCCATCCCACCTCCCCATGTCTTCCCCATGGTCACGCAGGAAGAACCACAGATTAGCCCTTGGGGTGTACCCTCTCTCTCTAGCTGGGGATTGTTGGGTGCTGATTCTGGGGCCTGTGACTCTCACGGGTGCTGTATTAACCTTCCTTATTTCCTCCCTCATCTCCTCTTTAAACTCCTTAATCACAGCTGAGATATGAGCCTGCATTGGGCCATTAATCATATTCTCATAATTCCTAAGTTTGTTGGCAACAGAACCTATTGTCTCCCGGTGGGTGTCAGCATTGATCGTTGCAATGAAGGTGGCGTATTGAGATGGCCCAAGATTTGCCAGACTCCACAGCATTTGTCCCGTACACCTGACCTTGTCAGGGTCATTATTGTGTCGTCCATCCCTCCCAAAGAGTACCTCCAATACTGCCACTTCTCTCAGCTGTTGGATCCCTTCCTCGAGGGTTTTCCAGCGCATTCTATGATGGTGCTCTTGCATTCTCTTTCTGTGGATAAACCTCTCCCTGACACTCATTAAGAGCCGCTCCCAGAGAGAAAGGGACCCTGGTTCCCTTACAAAAACCTGATTTATACCCGAGTCCTGGGTCAAGGGTCCCAAGTTCCTTGCCTCACCACCGTCCAGCTGCACGCCTGTACCCATAAGATCCCAAACCCGGAGTAGCCAGGTAGCATAAGCCTCACGCCCTCGTCGCACAATGTCTTTATGCAGATTGCGAAGACTTTCGTACGTCAGGGACTCGGTGATGATAGCAATCTCTGGCTCCCCTGTGGGTTGTGAGGTTCCTCCATTCCTGTCCCTATCTGCAGGGTGCTCTGCTTTCACCTTAGACTTCCTTGTTTCTACCGGGGCCACTGCTGCTGACCGTGACTGCCCTTGTGGTTCAGCTGGAACCTGGACAGTTGTAACATTAGTGGGTTCCACAGCTGTACTATTAGACTGTCCCTCCTCAAGGCAAAGGGCCGGTTTCTCACCAGCTGGGGAAATGCACTCCTTCAGCATCTCTCGTATCTCCTTAACCAGAACCCTCACCCAATCTGGGCGGTTCATTTCTGAGGTGGGCTGTGGGGCAGGGTCAGGCTCTGGAGCAGCAGCATCTCGAGTCTGTGGTGTAGGTGTGAGGGTAGTTATCCAGGTTAATCTTCCCTTATCTCTGAATGCTAAATATAACAGGACTATCAGCAACACCACCCATTGTATGGTATCATTAGCACTTATAAAGGATCTTAACCCTTTGAGAACTGGTGGAACAGACCCAAAAAGATGGTTAAAAGGTTGAGAGAAAGTTTGCCCAGGTGCTATTTTCTCGCAGTAGGTACCGTTATTAAAGTAACCCCAAAAACATACAGTTAACGTGTGATAGCTATGAATCCATGTACCTGCCTTCCAGAGGAAATTAAAGATCCATGAATTCCTCACCCAATTAACCCAGAAGCCAAACTTGATAACAGACACCGTAGCCTTAGTCATAGGACCCATTTTTAGATAAGGGTCTGCAAATGGGAAAAGTATAGCTACGATCACATGCCACCCAAACCAAGGTAAACTAGACCACATGGTGATGCTGAAGATGTTTTTACACACAACAAAACCAAATTACTTAAGAACTGTTAATCCTTTTTCCCTCTCAATGCCCTCGTGCCGCACGTTGGGCGCCAAATTCTGTCTTGGTTAGACAAGACAGGAGTCTGTGAAAGAGGGCAAAGCCTCCTGTGCAATGGAGAACGGCAAACCCCCCTCCCTCTGAATTACGAGGATCTTTAAATTAAAAGGCTCTCAGGCAAAGATATGGGAGTGGGAGTAACAATTCTTTACTAGGAGAAAACTAGACAACAATTTAAAAAGGCAAATGCAATCGGTACAAACAAAACTAGTGAAAGAAAAAGTCTAGAACCTGAGGAATGCCAGTATCAGGTTTTGCTGGGACAATTGCTTTCCCTTGCAATAGTTGATGAGTTGCAGCTGAAGTGGTGATCTTTAGAAGGGTATAATTTTCCTCTGAAGATCTGGTGGCAGTGGGGGCCGGTCTTCCTCTGCGCCGGGGTTGCCTCTGAGCTCCGCTGCCGTCGCCTCTGCGCGCGCCGGCTGCTTCGCTGCGGGTGCCGCCGAAGAGAGAGCGAGAGAGAGCTGCTTTCCTGGGAATCCCGCGAAGAGAGAGAGAGAGCTGCTTCTCTCGGAGTCCCGCAAAGAAAAGGGAGAGCTGCTTCTCTCGGAGTCCCGCGAAGAGAGAGTGAGAGAGCTGCTTCTCTCGGAGTCCCGCGAAGAAGAGTGAGAGAGCTGCTTCCCCCCTCTGGGTGGGACCCCTCACGGCGTTACATTTTTTCAGCCTTTCATTGAATCAGTCAAAGGTGTATACACAAACCATTGTCTCTGAGAGAGATAACAAAAAACCTGTCCAACCGGTTCGCCTTCGACAGATGGCAAATGGAATACAAGCTTATCTTACAACCCAGGACATGGGGCTTCCCCTCTCCTAAACCCTCCGTTTCTCTCTCCCCTCCCCCGTCCTCCTAAGCCCACCCACGTGCTACACCTGAGAGCACGAGGCTTGGGCATTCCTGAATTCTCCAATAAACCTCTCCCCCCAAGAGCAAGCTTCAGAGATCTCTGCCTCCCTACACCCCCACCGTCCAGGAGCATAATCTTCCCACAGTCTGTCCTGTCTGCTTTTGTCTGGGAGCAATCCTTGGATATACGGAATTTGGGAGGCCGAATTCTAATTTGGCCATTGTGCCTAGACATGAAGGCCACTTTCTTTTCTACAGGAAGGAAGGAACAGAGCCCTTGTGTTTCCCTGGGTGGATGAGAGGTGGCCACCAGAGGACAAGGGCAGCCACAGCTGTCAGGTTTTTTTCTGCAAGATATCCTTGCATATAGGAAATTTTTTAGGGAGAGTGTAAGTTTTGGCAATGGGCATCTGAAATGAGGGACAGTTCTTTTCCATAGCAAGGAAAGCCCCAGTACTCCCAGAGCTGATGAGAGGCAGCCCTTGGCATTCCAACATCAGACAGACCTGTCAGGTGGCCCCTGGGAGGCCAAGCTAGACAGGGCTTGGTTCCATGGGGCCCTACATTGTCCCAATGGTCCCTTGCTTCCAGGAGGCCCTGAGGTGTCAAAATGCCCCCTTGGTGACACGAGGCCCTGAAGGGTCCCAATGGTCCCATGGTTCCATCAGGCCCCACAGAGTCATAATGGTCTCTGGCTCCATGAAGCCCCGTGGTGTCACCATGGCCCCTTGGTTCCATGGGCTCCAGTGGTGCCACAATGATCCCCTTGGATCCATGAGGTGCCCACAGTGTCACAGTGATCTCCACGGGAAGGAAAGGACCGAGCCCCAGTGTGGCAGGGGCAGCCACCAGAGGCCAAGGCCAGTGTCGTGGTTTGACAAGGAAAGAGAATTTTTTCCGGAAGGAAGAGGTCAATTTAGATATTGACCAATTGAAAGTAGACACGCCTCTGAGAACACAGAGGGGTTGAAAGCAGAATTCCCAGGGGAACTCGCTCTTTTTGGTTCTGGTCAGCGTGCAGTGCAAACCTCCCCTGCCCAGCCACAAGCTGGGTGGGGGAGGGGAAGCCCCATGGCCTGAAAGGTAAGCCCCAAAGGTGGTGGAAGGACTGGAACCGGGCTGGCCCCTGCAGATGGAAGGGTGGAAGAAATCTGGGATGTCTCCATTCCCCCCCCCCCGGTTTCTCTCCCGAGGGGGAGAGAGAAAGAGACAGCGGCGGTCCTGTCCTGTCAGCAATTCCACGGCGAGGAAGGAGGAGCGGGGGGAGCGGCAAGGTGCCCAGTTGTGTGGGAGTTGCTGGATGTCCGGGCATCGAGCCATCCCTGGGAGTTCGGACTTTTAACCCTTTCTTGAGAAATGAAAGCTTTGTGAATTTTCCTTTCCCCTCCTTGGTTTGAAAGAGAGGAAGAGGGACACCTTGGACCCTGGGATGTTGGAAGGAGGAATTCTAGAGGGGAGGAGGACAAGGAGTGGCTTTTGGCTGGACTTTTCTGTGTTAGCCACAACCTGAACCAATCTTCTCCTTCAAGAGGGACTGTGTTTTGGGAGGATGCCAGTGAGTCAAGAGACCTGCTTCAGCTGGGAAAAAGACAAAATTGGAGTGAACCGAGAAAAGGTTAGGGGGTTTGTGGTGGCACCCCCCTGCCCTGGAAAGGAAAGAGAAGAGAAGAGAAGAAGATCTCTGTTTTTGAGCCCTCAGCCCCAGGGGAAAATGGGGGGGACTGTGGTCCCAAACAATAAAAAAACTGAACTGTTGTTTTCTCCCCTCTTGGCAGAGCATCCTTGAAAGGAAAAATCCTAAAAGCAGTCTGTCCATCCATGCATTTAGTGGTGAGAGCACTGTGCATGGAAAGGAGAAGGGTCACCATGGCAAACTTTTTCTCCGGGCGGTGCCATGTGTGACCTGGAAACACAGGATGTGGAGCTGTGTTTCTTGGAGGGGGTCTGTGGCACAGGAGAGACTCTGTTCCCTCGATGGACTGAGTATCGGTTGTTTGGAGGGTGGAAACCTGATTGGGGTCCAGATTGTGTCTCACTGTGGTTTGTTGGAGTTGGGTGGTGGGGGGAGGAATGTTTTGCAAGGTTTTCATTTGATCTTTGTGTGGTTTTTTTTTTTTTCCCTTCTTTAGTTTTCTCTTTTCTTTAGTAGTAGTAGTTTAATAAAGTTTTTTTTCCTGTTATTAAGTTTGGGCCTGCTTTGCTCTATTCTAGATTCCACTTCACAGCATTCAAGGGAGGGATCACATTTTCATGGGGGCACTGGCATTGTGCCAGTGTCAAACCATGACAGCCAGCCAGACTTGATGGTACTGGCAGATTTTGTCTGGGAGCAACCCTTGGATATAGGGGACTTTAGAAGTGGAATCCCAATTTCAGAAATGGACATCCAGAGTAGAATGATGGGGTTTTTTCCAAAGGTAGGAAAGCACAGAACAGCGGTGTTTCAAGAGCAGATGAAAGGCTCCCACCAGAGGTCTAGGCCAGCCAGATCCCTTTGTCCTGGTAGCTTTTGTCTGAAAGCAACCCTTGGATATAGGGACTCTGGGAGGTGGAACCGCAATTTTGGCCATTTCTGCATAGACAAGAAGGACGGTTCTTTTCCACAGGAAGGAAAGCACAGAGCCCAAGTGATTCAAAGGCAGAAGAAGAAAGAGGTGGCTCCTGTGAGGCTCAGCCAAACAGACCTGTTCTTCCTGGCAGCTTTTGTCATGGAGGAATTCTTGGATACACAGAATTTGGGAGGAGGAATCTTAATTTTGACCACAGACACCTTGAGAAGAAGGGCAATTTTGTTAATAAGAAGGAAAGCACCAAGACCCAGTGTTTCAAATGCAGATGTGAGGCAGCTCACAAGAGGCCAAGGGCAGCCAGACCTGTCTCTCCTGGCAGATTTCATCTGGAAACAATCCTTGGATGTACAGGGTTTTGGAGGAGGAATCCAAATTTTGGCCATAGGGCCCTGCAGGAGAAGGAGAGTTCTCTCCCATAGGAAGGAAAGCCCAGAGCCCTAGGGCTTCAGGGGCAGATGAGAAGCAGCCCTCGATATGCCAAAGTCAGCCGGACCTGTCAAGTGTTCTCCAGGAGGCCCAGCCAGCCAGACCTGTTCCATGTTCCCTTGGTTTCATGGGACCCCACAGTGTCACAATGGTCTCCTCAGTTCCATGAGGTCCTGGAGGGTCACAATGTTCCCCGTGCTTCTGCAGTGTCACAATGGCCCCGTGCTTCCATGAGGCCTTTCAATGTCACAATGGCTTCGTGGTTCCACAGAGCCCTGATGTGTCACAATGGCCCCTCGGCTCCGTGTGCCCTCGCTGTGTCACAACAGCTCCTCTGTGACACTGCGGCTGCACAAGGTCACCATGGACCCTTGGTTCCTTGGGGCCCCCAAGTTGACAATGGTCTCCTTGATTCCATGAGGCAGCACAGTGTCACCATGGCCCCTTGGTTCCATGAAGTTCTGTAGAGCCACTGTAGCAGTCAGAGGCCCTGTAAGGCCTCCCTGGCGGTCACTCACCTAAGATAAGAAATGCCTAAGTCACGGTGATTGGACCAAAGAAGCCCCTCTTCTGCATTTGTACCCTTGTTATCTCTCTGTAAAGCTATCAGTCGTATTCTCTCAACCCTGGCTATTGGACAATCTCCAACACCCCAGTACCTTATATAAATCCCAATTTCTGTCCAGTTTGGCAGAAGAACTGTCACTGCATCCCTTCAGAGGAGCTGAAATTAAAGGACACTGCTGTGGAACCGCATACAGCCTTTCTTTCTCTCTATCCCTGTGTGTCTGCCAGAGGCACTTGCAAGCACACAGTGAAATCACTAAGAGCTGAATTCACAGAGCTGAAAGCACTCCAGAGGTGCTCGCTGAGTTGCCTGTGGCTGGGAGCCTGCCTGAGGGACCTGGACAGACTGTGCCTATCAGCCCAGTGCTACCCAGACACCCATGGCAGCGGCAGCTGGGGTTGGACGGACCCCTGGGAGCCCAGGCTGCATTACGTGGCCACCCTAACTCAGTACTGGCATCCTGGCACCCCTGAGAGCAGCATTCCTCTTGAATTGTCACTGCTTCGGCCAGCTATGACCACTTGAAGGTAACTCCTCCGTTATAGAAGTCCGATGAACCTGCACATCGCCATCTGGGACGAAGTCCTCAGGAGTTGGACGGCAGACCACCCACCCAGCAGTCCTTTTGAGCCACATTTGGCTGAAGAAGTGTGAGTTTTAAACAGCCTTTTGGCGTGCTTTTATCTTGGGTCCATTTTTGCTTTTTTTTCCTTTTTTTCTTTTTTTTTTTCTTTTTTTTTTCCTGCTGGAGGGGCTAAGGGAATGATACTGCAATGGGATGAAAATTTAGCAGATTGAAACGATCCCAGGATGAGAGAGACTTATATTTACAAATCCTAGAAATCCTATCTGCTAACAGCTTTTCTTTCTCTAGAGGAAATGTTTCAAAAACCAACTTAAAAAAATTTATAGAATATATTATTTCCAGTTTCCAGATATTAACACACACTACCGGCTTAGATTCTTTTTGGGACACAGTAGGGCCAAGAATATACACTTTCCAAACTAATGAAAACTCTTCTTTAACTGAGTTTCTACCTCTATTTCACTCAATTACTAAACAGTGGAAAAGACAACTTCTCTGCAGCTTCCCCCTGCTGAGGAAATTCCACCCTTCTCTTTCTCAACAGACACTGTCCCTTCAAATGCTAATTTGCCAGATAACATTCCTCTCTCAGTCCCCGGGACAGGGAACACGGAAATTGTCCCACCCCACCCACCCGCGGGGTCCGTGGAGCCCACCCATCCCCCGGCTCCCCCTCGGCCGCGGCAGGCGCGGATTCCGCTCCCCGGTCCCGCAACACGCGGCGCGCTGCGCGCCCCGTGCCCCGCTCAGTGCTCGGCTGTAACTGCGTCGGTTTCCATCGGGAACGCCCTGCCTCACTCCAAAACCTCCGCGCAGCCACCGTGACTGCCCCAGCCCTGCAGCCGTGCCTCCAGGCCCTGCTGCGGCTCTCCCCAGCCCGCTCCCATCCCTGCCTGCCTGCCCGCCGCAGCCCCGCCGGGATGGCAGCAGCTTCCCCAGCCCCACCGCCTCCTCTGCCCCGCTCCTCCCGTGCCCTCATCCCCAAGCGCTGCACCCACCCACCCACCCTCAGCGCCCCCCGAACGGCACCTCCGAGACCCCCACGGGGGCACCCCGCTTCCCCACGCACCTCAGCCCTTCGCAGGCTGTGCCACAGCGGCGCTGCCATCGCCGCTCCACTGCTGCCTCCCTCTAGCCAAGCCCAGCCAGCTGCCCCCTCGCACTCTGTCCAGCCCCCACACCCCTGCAAGCTCCCGCTCCAACACGCCCAAAAAAGCGTAGTGCACCTCCTGCTCACTCTCACTCCTCTTCTGAGCACAGTGAGTCCGATTCTGACACAGAGGACATTGATCCATGGGCTCTAATCAAAATGGAAGTGACTCGGGCAGGGGATTGGGAACTAGCTCAGAGAATTTCTGCCTTCCCAGCAATTTATATAAAGGGGAAGAGAGGGGGGACCACTGGAACATGTGGGAACCTAACACAAATAAAGAACTGGTACAACTATGAAATATAGCCAAAGAACATGGGAGAAGTTCACATATTTTTAGAGATTTCCTGTAAGCTCTCTTTTCAGCACATGTTTTGGTACCTCACAATGCTAAAAACATTGCCCACTGCCTTCTTTCCCCGGCAGAATATATGCTATGGGAAAGGCATTGGAAAAGACAATTTAAAACTTTATCGGCCACTTATGTCAAGATGCAAATAGGCCAGATTTTATAGTCAAACAGCTGGCTGGAGAAGGGGATTTACAGAAACCCTCTGACCAAGCTAACACCTTACCTCAGGAGCACTACAAGACTTGGCTATTGCACCAAAACCTCCTTGCTCCTTACCCCAGGTGATTCTATTCCTGCCCAACACTTCTCTAATATTAAACAAGGAGTACATGAAAGCTTTATCAAGTTTGTAGACAGAATAAAAGATGCTCTGGAAAAACAGATAGAGAGCACAGAGGCAAGAAAAGAACTGTTGTGCAAACTTGCCTTATCAAATGCAAATGAACAATGTAGAACAATTCTGAGGCCCTACCCTTGGATACAGAACCCACCAGAGAGCAAATGGTGGAAAGTTGTACATGTCATTTGTCCACTGAAAACACACTGGCCCAAGCTGTTGCTAAGGGCATTGCAGAAGGAGTTTCTGCTGCAGTGGCAGCAGTAACTTCCAAAGACCAGGCCTGCTGCTATCACTGTGGGGAATTTGGACATTTTATAAAGGACTGTCAAGACAGATCACTTACCCAAAATCCCCGTAACACCTATGAGAGACCCCAGAACCAGCAGCGCTACCAGCAGCGTTCGAGAAACTCCCAGCAGAGTATGGCCAGGCCCTGCGCAAAGACAACAAATCAAAAGCCACCCAGATCCAGCCACGCAGCATCCCAGGAGATCCCAGGACACATGGAGAGGATCCAACCCATGGAGCGATACAGATGGGAACATGGCACCAGTTGGTAACTGCTTTGTCCATTGACTTTAATAATGTTTATCATGTTCCCACAGGCAAGCATGGGCCAAAAGGTGGTTCTTTTGACATTTTAGTTATAGGGGACACTCTCCATGGCCCAGAGGAAATCTTTGTTGTTCCAGAAGTACAAACAGTGCACCCAGGACAAGAAATCTCGTTCCAGCTGTGCTGCACGGACTCACCATTTTTCCTTTCACGAGGAATTCTGATCGCACAAACCTTTCTACTCCCAAAGAATCACAGGGAACGGCTTCCTCTCAGCCCTACAGCAATGTGGGCACAAGTTGTGGGACCAAGTAAGCCTACCATCGAGTGTGGTCTATCCTACAGTAGTGCTTTCTCCGTTTCCTCTCTTAACAGAGAGGCTCCACTCAAAAGATACCATTGGTTGTATCTTCCCCAGGGACTAAAAGTCTCACCTACTATATGCCAGTGGTATGTTGCTCAGATCCTGTCCTCTGTTCGGAACCTATTTCCAGATGTAATCATTTACCATTATATGGATGATATCCTGGTCTGTGCATCAGAAAAAACTTAGATAAAGCAGTTAAAGGGACAGAAGCCCAAGACACCATCGCCAAGGTCCAAGAAGCCCTGTCTGCATGCCAAGCCCATTCCTTCAAGCCCAAGCTGCCTCTCCAGTCCGTCATTCTTGGAAAAGCACCCCAAATAAGTCTGAAAGTTTTATTTGCTATCAAATACATCCCAGCCACCCAGCCCCACACAATCCCCATCTCACTGTTCCAAACTGGGATCCCACTTCTCCCAATCTCCTCCCAAACCCATCTCACCCTGGCAGCTGTGGAATTGAGTGAATTTGGTGAGGGATTAAGTTCTTTTTTTGAGGTGGGAACAAACAATTCGAAGTGGGATTGTGCCTCTGTGGGTTAAAATTCAGTTGTTTTCAGTGGGACGTGAGTGATTTTCAGATGAAAGATCGATCCCTCTTGCCTTTTGGAGCACAGAGAGATTGAGAACAGAAAAAAATGCAGGTCGACACAAAAGGAGAAGCAGCCAGGTGTGTTCCCAACATGGATGACAGGGAATGTGGGTCACCAGGGCTGTGCCCGATATGGGTCCTCCAGTGGGGGGTGGAGTTTAGCTCTTCTTACACTTGGGGCACTTGCAGGGCTACCCTTACCGGTGCCTCTGTTGGTGTATCAGGTGAGAGCTCTGTGAGAATCTTTTCCCACACTGGGGACACTCATAGGGCCTCTCCCCAGTGTGGATCCTCTGGTGAACGATCAGGTTGGACCTCTGGATGAAGCTCTTCCCACACCCCCCACACTCATAGGGCCTCTCCCGTGTGAGTCCTCTGGTGCCTGACAAGGTGTGAGTTGTTCCTGAATCCCTTCCCATAGTCAGGGCAGCAGAAGGGTCTCTCTTCTGTGTGACTCGGATAGTGCACGAGGAGATGGGATCTCCTCGTAAACCCCTTCCCACACTTGGAACACTTGTAGGGCCGTTCCCCAGTGTGCATCCTCTGGTGCCTGATCAGGTTGGAGCTGTGGCTGAAGCCCTTCCCATACTCCCCACACTCGTAGGGCCTCTCCCCAGTGCGGATCCTCTGGTGCTTGATCTGCTCGGACCTCATCCTGAAGTTCTTCCCACACTCCAAGCACTTGTGGGGCTTCTCCCCATCATGGAGCTGCTCAGGGAACCCCAGCTTGGAGTTCTGGTTCGATCTCTGGGCACCTCCCTGGCCCAGGGTGCGTCTTTCCCCCTTAAATCCCCAAAATCTACATTTGCAGCCCGTCCTCATGCGGGATCTCTGGGACGTTTTCTCCCTGTCGGGTTCCTGCGCTGTGGAGCTGCTCAAAACGGCCTCTTCCACCAGGTTCTGCCATGGGGATTTGTCCTCCATGCTCTCCATCCTCAGCTCCTGCTCTGCGGGAGAAAGGACAAGGAGAGGCTCTTCCTCTTCCTTGCAGCTTCCCTGCGGCTGGGAATGGGAAATCCTGCTTTGGGGAAAACAAGGGATGAGCACATTGATTTTGAAGGTCCCTCTGCCCAAATCCATCTCTAGAAGTCCCTGGCCACCTGGGCTCCATAAAAACCTCCCAAACACCAAGATTCAGCCCTGAAAAAGCCTCCCAGGAGTTTCCCATCCCTGCTTGCTCCCCTTTGGTGTTCAGGGTTCCCCCCTGTCCCAGCTGCTGGGGTCACACTTGGATTGGGGGTCCCCCTTCTCCTCGCTGCCTGCCCTCCCCAGGCTGCTGGGAGTCCCAGCAATCCCAAAAGCTCCTCCCTCTTGGCTCTCCCCATTTAGGGTGCTGGGCTGCCACGAAACACTGATAGAAGCAGGGGTCCTGATGTTTCATTTTACCCATCTCGGAGTGCAAAGGACACACTGCAGCGGGACTTTCAGTATCAGTCAAAGCCAATGCACCTTTTATTGATGCCCTCAGCAGATGCAATAGCAGGGTTAGGAGATAAATGATAGAGAGACAGAGAAAGAGGGCCAGGGGAAATAGCTACCAACAGAGAGACGAAATCCTTGTGATCCAGCCAACAGATCCGTCTTGTCACGTCAGGGAAAATCCCAAAATCTTTGGTTAACTCAGGGGTCTTTTAAAGTTGAGGGAGCAGGTACAGGACAGTGGAGAATAAGCTGAGAACAAGCACAGACAGTGCAGTTCCGAACTGGACAAACCAGTCTCGGCAGCGAGCAGGACCCATTGTTTCAGGTCTGGTTGCCATGAAAAACCAGTCTTGGTCCAGTGATCACACCTGAGGGAACACTTGGCAGACATCCCACTTCGGTCAGGCCAGCGCCCTGTGTAAGAATTTTAAGGGTCTCAGTCTCAGACCATGGGAGGGGGCCTCAATCTCCATCCTTGGCGGCGGTGGTGGTGAGGCAGATGAGGGATCTTCCGTGGGGGATCACCAAAGTTAAAGCGAGCGGCATCTGGCCGAGAGGTGGGGAAATCAGACCCTCATTAACCCTGTTGTGATGAGCGGGGATTGTGCAGTAGGTGTAAGTGTACAGAGCACGCCGCTCATTGCCAGGACCTGCCAGGAGCAGCACAGCATGGCACAGCAAACACACCTGCAAACAATCACCTGGTGAGAATCCACCTCAACCAGGCCAGAACTGCACTCAGGGTCTGCAGGGTCTGAGTCTCTGTCCTTGCCATGGTCCTAAAATCAACCAAGAGCATCAAAATCCACTCTAAATCCACATGGTTTGGCCAAAAATCAGCCAAATGGGGTTAAAAGTAACCAAAGGGGTCTCAAATACACCAAATGTTTTAAAACCCAAAAGAAATGTCATAAAATCACCCTTTAATCTCTCAAATACGCCTAAAATCCACCCTGAAACTATCTGGTTTGGCCTAAAATCACCCAAAGGTACCTAAAATCACCCAAATGTGCCTGAAACCAACACAAGAAGACCAAAAATCACCCTAAAAAGGCTTGGTTCAACCTAAAATTGCCCAAAGAAGCAAAAAAACTACTCAGAAGGGCCCAAAATCACCAAAAATAGGGACCTAAAATCACCCACACAGGATTAAGATTCACTCACATGGGCCTAAAACCATCCAAAGGGATCTGAAATCCACCCTAAACCCCACCAGATCCGGCCTAAAATCAGCCAAAGGGGCCAAAAATCCACCCTGAGAGCCCCCAGACCCCAATCGGGCCCAGCCCAGGATGTCCCTGAGACCACCCCCAGACCCTTCCCAAGAGCCCACCCAGGACCCTTACAGGACCCTCCAGACCCCTCCACAAACCCAACCCGGCCCTTCCCCAGATCCCCCCAGGACCCGTCCCCAAAACCTCCAATACCCCCAGGCCCTCCCAAGACCCCCCTCTAGACCCCTCTCAGGACCCATCCCCACCCCCAAGGTCCCCCCACAAGGCCCCAAGACCCCTCCCCAGACCCTTCCTGACACCTCCAGGATCCTTCAGGATCCTCCTCCCAAAACCCCACACAGGACCCCCAGACCCCTCCCAAAACCCAGCCCAGGAATCCTTCAAGCACCCCCAGCTCCTTCCAAAACTCCCCCGGATCCCTCCCCAAAGGCCCCGATGCCCCCAGCCCCTCCCCAGCTCCCCTAGCCCCCAGCCCCAGCCACTGTGCGGACCCCCCTCCCCAGCAGCGCCGCCCCAGCCGCTCCCGCAGCTCCGGCCTCTCCCAGCACCTCCCCCGCTCTGGCAGCGCCGCCCGCAGGGCCCGCCCGAGCCCGCTCCCGGCTCCCTCTGATTGGCTGCCGCGGCGCGGGGAGGCGGGCGCTGCTGAGGGGAGCCGCGCGCTGATTGGTTGTTTCGGCACGGGGCGCGCCGCTATTGGCTGGGGAGCCCTGAGCACGGCGGAGGCGGGAAACTGTGAGGGGAGCGGGGCTGAGGAGGAGCTGAGGCGGGGCCGGGAGAGCTGGGGGGGTTTGGGGCGAGTCTGGGGAGAAATTGGGGATTTTGGGGAGTTTGACGGGAAATAGGGGGTGTGCGGTGGGTTTGGGGGCAATGCGGGGGTCTGAGGGGGCTTTGGTGGGTCTGAGGGGGTTTAGGGAGCTTTGGGTGGAGTTTGAGAGGGTCTGGAGCATTCTCAGGTGGGTTTAGGGGGATCTGAGGAGAATTGGGAGGGTCCGAGGTGATTTTGGGGGTGTTGTGAGAGGAACTGGGAATTCTGAGGGAATCTGGGGGTTCTGAGGGTGGTGTGGGGGAATTTGGGGGAATCTGAGGGGATTTTATAGGGTTTGTGGGGGAATTGAGGGGTCTGAGGGGGATTTGTGGCAGCCTGATGGGATTTGGGGGGTCTTAGGTGGTTCTGGGGTCAATTTTGGGGTAAAGTGGGGCGGGTCTGAGGGTACCTGGGGGGTTTAGGTGGGTCTGGGTGGATTTGGGGCTCTGGGGGCACCTAAAGGGGTGCCAGGGGGTGAAGGGGTCGCAGCCCCAGACGCCCCCTGAAGCCCCCCTGTCCCCACAGAGGGGTCCCGGCCCTGGCGGTGCAGGACCCCCGGCCCCAGCCCAGCATCTCCATCAGCAGCTGAGCCAGGAGATCAAGGAGGACGGGGGGCTGGGGGGTCCTGGGGGCTCTGAGAGTGTCCCTGGGTGTCCCCAGGGGCTCAGGCTGTCCCCTGGGTGTCCCCGAGCTGGAGAAGTCCCTCTGCGCCGTTTCCTCGCGGTTTGGGCAGATTTTGGACATTTTGGTGCGGCGCAGTCTCGACCTGCGGGGCCAGGCCTTCCTCACCTTCAGGGAGATGAGCAGCGCCACCAACGCCCTGCGCTCCCTGCAGGGCTTCCCCTCCTGCGGCAACCCCGTGGTGAGACAGAGACTGGGGGAGTTCTGACACTGGGGAAAGAACTGGAATGCTGGGGAAAAACCGCCAAACTCTGGCCTCAGATATCCCCAAAGTCCAACTTGGAATCCCTTCAAATTCACCCTGAACACCCCAAAGCTTCCCCTTCTATGACAAGCCCATGGTGAGACAGAAATGCTGCAGAAAAATCCCCAAATTTTGGGAAAAAAAATCCTGAAATTCTGGGAAAAAATCCTGATTTCATGGGGAACAAAAACTCCAAAATGCAGCCTCAAATATCCCAAAAATTCAACCAGGAACACTCCAATGGTTCCCCTTCTATGACAAGCCCATAGTGAGGGAGAAGTTGGAGGAGAAATCCTGGAATTTTGAGAGAAATCCTGAAATTCTGGAAAAAGCCCCCAAATCATTGGGAAAATGCCCAAATCCAGCCTCAAATATCCATAAAATGCGTGCTAGAACCCCCCAAAGCTTTCCCTTCTGGGACAAACCCATGGTGAGAGCATGGGGAAAATACCAAGCTTTTGAGAGCAATCCTGAAATTCTGGGAAAAAAGTGCCAGAGTCAATCTGAAACCCACCCAAAATCCTTCAATAAATACCCAAATCCAGCCAGGAACCCTCAGAATTCATCCTGAATCTTCCAAACCTTCCCCTTCTACCCCACAATGAGACCCAAATCCAGGCACCAGTCTACAGATTCTTGGAAAAACAGGAAATTCTGGGGAAAAGCCTGAAATCCGGGGAAGAACGGGAAATCCAGCCAGAAATCCACCCCCAATCCCCTGGAAATGACCCCAAATCCCTGTTGGAACCTCCCAAATTCCTCTAAATTCCCCCAAAATCCTGCTGAAATTCCCCAAATTCCTTCTAGGACTTGCCAAAATCCCTCACAAACGCCCCTGATTGCTCTTGGAACTGCCCCAAATCCTGTCTGGAACCTCCCCAAATCCCTCAGAACACCTGAAAATCCCTTGGAAAACCCCAAAATCCTTCTTGGATTCCCTCAGAATTCCTGCCAAAAACCCCTCAGCCCCAAATCCTCCCCAGATCCCCTCTGAATTCCCCTGAACCCCTCAGAAAGCCCCAAATCCCCTCTGGAACCTCTCCCAGATTCCCCCAAAATCCTCGGTAACAACCCCAAACCCCCCGAGCCGTCCCCAGCTCCCCCCGGAGTGATCCCAAATCCCCCCGGAACCAGCCCAGGTCCCCTCTGGAAGCTCCCCGGATCCCGGGGAAGCCGCAGATCCCCGGGAGCCGCCGGGCAGCGCCGGGAAAGCCCAAAGCCCCGCGGCAGTGCCGGATCCCGGCCGGAGCTGCCCCGGGAGCCCCGCGGGGCCGGGGCCGGGGCCGGGATGCGCCGTCCCAGCGGATCCAGCGCGCCCCGCCGGGCTCGGCCAGCGCGGCCCAGGGCAGGGAGCGCTGGTGGGGCGGGAGCGGGAGCGGGAGCGGAGCGCGAACGGGACCAGCGCAGAGCCAAGGGGGGAGAGGCCCCGGCCCCACAGAGAGCGGGGCCGGAGCGCGGGGCCGGGCGGGGATGGCTCGGCGATTGTTCCGGGCGATTCGGGCACTCGCAGCGATCTCTGCGGGATTCTTGGGGTGCTTCTGTGAGGTTTGGCTGGGATTTTGAGGGAAGTTTTCGTGGGGATTTTTTGGGTGGATTTCCTCGGACTTTGGGTGGGATGTGAAGGGAATTGGGGGCAATTTTTGGAGAATTTGAGAGGGTTTTGGTGGGATTTTGGTGCGGATTTTTTGAGTGGATTTGGGGTGGATTTTGTGGGATTGCGGGGCTTTCTGGAGAAATTCTTGTGGAATATTTTGAGTAATTTGGAGGGATTTTTTGTGTGGATTTTGTGTGATTTGGGGATTTTGGGGGGATTTTTGTGCAGGTTTTTCTCATGGATTCTGTGGGATTTTCATGGGAATTTAGTGGGTGGCATTGAGGGATTTTTCTGTGGCATTTAGGGGGATTTTGGGCGCGATTTTTATGGGGATTTTGAGGGATTTCTGTGGGCTTTGGGCTGAATTTGTGGACTTTTGGATGGAATTTTTGTGGGGATTTCCCTGGGATTTTGGGTGGATTTTGTGGGATTTTAAGGATTCTATGGGTGGAATTTTTTGTGGGAATTTGATGGTATTTTTTGGTGGGATTTTCTGTGAGGAATTTGAGGAAATTATTATTGGATTTTGGTGAGTTTTTGGGGGGATTTTATACGGAGATTTTTTGGGGGATTTTGGGCAAAGTTTTGGTGTTTTTTTTTTTTTATTGGATTTTGGTGAGAGCTTTGTGGTGTTTTTTTAAATTTTGGGGAGATTTTTGTGCTTTTTGTTGTTGTTGTTGTTGTTTCTTTGGGTTTTGTTTGTTTGTTTGCTTGTTTTGGGTTTTTTTTTGGGGGGGGGGGGTTTCTCTGGATTTGTGGCAGATTTTTTGGTGTCTATCCAGAGTGACTTTGGGCAGATTTTGGGCTTGGCTGGGGCAGCTTTGGGGCAGATTTTGGGGTTTGTCTCCCGTTTCCCCCAGCTGTGGTAAAGCCCCGAAGCACATCCTGCTCCTGCCCCAGCTCCCTGAGCAGCCCCAGGAGCTGATGCTCCCCGTGCTCCTCAGCCAGGGAGATCTGGGGCAATCCCGGCATTCCGGGCATTCCGGCCGGGCTTTGGGGCACTGCGGGGTTTTGGGGCTTGGGGGTTGAGAGGCTGAGGGGGGCTTGGAGCTGGATTTTTTTTGGGACAATATTGGGATTTTGGGGCGGAATGTCTGGGATTTTAGGGGAAAATTTCTGGATTTTGGGGGGAAAATACCAGGCTTTGAGATGGAGGAAATACTGGACTTCTTATAGAGGAAATGTCTTGTTTTTTTTTATGGGAAAGTTCTGGCGAATTTCTGGATTTTTTTAGGAGGGAATTTCTGAATTTTTTGGGGGGGAGTTTCTAGTTTTTTTGGGGAGGGATTTCTGGATTTTTTTGAGGGGAAATGTCTGGATTTTTGGGAATGTTTCTATGGGTTTTTTTGGAATGTGTCTGGATGGGGAACGGGTTTGGGTTTGGATTTTTTGGGGGGAGTATTTCTGGATTTTTTGGAGGAAGTTCCTAGTTTTTTGGGAATGTTCCAGGATTTTTTGGAGGATCATTTCTGGATTTCTTTGGGGAAAATGTCTAAATTTCTGGATTTCTGGGAGAATATTTCAGGATTTTTTTTTTTTTTTTAAGTATTTCTGGATTTGGGGGAACATTCCCAGGTTTTCTGGGTTTCTGGGGGAAGGTTCCCGGTTGTCTGGGGGAACATTCCGAGATTTCTGGAGGAATGTTCCTGGGTTTTTGGGGAACATTCCCAGGTGTCTGAGGAAGGTTCCCAGGTGTCTGGGGAACATTCCCAGGTGTCTGGGGAACATTCCCGGGTGTCTGGGGAAGGTTCCTGGGTGTCTGGGGACGGCTCCCGGGTGTTCCGGGCTCTCCTGGCCCCGTTCCCATCCCAGGTTCCCGGTGTTCCAGGAGCTGCGCTGGTGCCCGGGCGCTGCGACATCACCTCGCTGCAGTTGGACACCGAGGTGCAGGCGGGCGCCACCCGCGAGGCCCTGCAGGGCTCCAGCATCACCCAGAGCCAGCCATGGAGATCTCCTTCCCCAAAAGTGACCCAAAACACCCCAAACCCCACCAAAATAACCCCAAACCCCAAAAAAACTGGCCTGAAATACCCCTAAAAAATCGCCTCAAACCCGCCCCTAAATAACCAAAATCTGCCCCCAAACACTCCAAATCCCTCCAAACCACCCTGTAATCTCAGAGGAATGTCCTGAAATCCCTCCAAACCACCCCAAAATTCCTCAAAGCTGCACCACAATACCCTTAACCTGCCCCAAAACACCTCAAATGCCTTCAAGCTGCCCCAAAATCCCATAGAAACATCCTGCAGTCCCTCCAGACCACTTCAAAATCCCATAGAAATACCCTGAAATCCCTCAAAGCACCCCAAAATCCCATAGAAACCCCCGAAATCCCATAAAACTGCACCCAAATCCCATAGACCCGCTGCCAAATCCCAAGAAAATACTCCAAAATCCCAGAAAACTGCCCCAAAAATGGTCCTGACCCTGCCCCAAATACCCTGCACGCCCCTAGTCCCCCAGGTAAGTTCAGCTCAGCTCAGCCCAAATCCTCACTTTTTATCCCAAATCTTCCTTTTTTCAGCCCCAAAATCACTTTTAATCCCTAATGTCTTTTTGAGCTCAAATCTTTCTTTTCCCAACCTAAATCCTCCTTTTCCCATGACAGATTCTCCTTTTTCCTCCTCACATCCTTTGTCTGTCCCCAAATCCCTTTTCCAATGCCAAAATCTCCCTTTTCCACCCCAATTCCCCACTTCATTCCCCTTTCCCCATCCCAAATCCCCTTTTCCCATCCCAAATCCTTCCCTGTCCATCCTAAATCCCCCTTTCCCACCCAGGATCTTTCCCCATCCTGAATCCCCCAATTCCCACCCATTCCCCTTTTTTCCCCGGTGTTGTACCCAGGGTCTTTCTGCAGACATTGCACCTGGAGCTGCCCCAAATAACCCCAAACAAACCCCAAATAACCCCAAACAAACCCCACTGTGTCCCCCAGGGCTGGCGTGGATTTGGGGGGGTCATGACCCCAAACTTTGGGGACTGGGAGGATTGATCCTAAAATTTGGGGTTTAGGGGGTTTTGACACCTGGGGCTTTGGGAGTTTTTGACCCCAAACTTTGGGAACTGAGGGAGTTTGACACCCCAGGGTTTGGGATTTTGTTTTTCTTTCCCAAGATTTGGGGATCAGGGGGTTTCACCCCCAAACGTTGGGATCAGGGTGGTTGGACAACCCAGGTATTTCAACCCCCAGGATTTGGGGTTTGGGGGTTTAGACCCAAAAATTTGGAAACTGGGGGGATTGACCAACTGATTTTGGGGGATTTAACCCCAAAGTGGGGGAGATCAGGGGGATTTGACACCCCAGGGTTTGGGATTGGGGGGTGTTGACCCCAAAATTTGGGAATTGAGGGGTTTGACCGCAAACTTTGGAGACGAGGAGGGTTGGACAACCCAGATATTTCACACCCCAGGAGCTGGGATTGGGGGTTTTAACCCCAAACTTTGGGGGCTGGGGGTGTTTGACACATCAGGATTTGGGATTTGGGGGTATTTGACCCCAGACTTTGGGAATTGGGGGTGTTGGACACCCCAAATGTTTTGAACCCCAGGATTTCGGGTCAGGAGGGTTTAACGCCAACATTTGGGATTTGGGAAGTGTTTGACACCCCAGGATCTGGGATTTGGGGGGTTTGATCCTAAAATTTCGGGTTTGGGGCACGGGGGAGGTTGACATCCCAGAGTTTGGGTTTGGGGATGTTTGTCCCCCCCACTCCCAGTGTTTAGATTTGGGGTGTTTGATCCCAATGTTTGACCCCCCGGGTTCGGAGTCGGGGTTGGGATAGGAGCCATTCCCTGGAAACAGCGGTGGGATCGGGATCGAGAACAGGAACGGGAATGGGATGGGGATCGGGAGTGGGAGTGTAATGGGGTTGGGGATGAGATCGGGATCGGGAACTGGCCCGGGAACTGGAACAAAAATGGTAATGGGATTGGGATCGGGAACAGGATCAGGGATCGGGAAGGGGAGAGACCCTGACTCAATCATGGAGCCCACCCCCAGGGAGCAATCCTGCCCCAGTCCCGGAATGGACCCATCCCCTCAATCCCGGACCCCTCCCCAATCCCAGCCCCTCCGCAGCCGCTGACCGGACCCTCCCTCAATCCCAGTCCGGATCGGAGCCATTCCCGGACCGGACCCTTCAATCCCTTTTTGGGGCGGCTCCTGCCGCTTCCAGCCCATTTTTGGGACTTCCAAGCGGCTCCGGGGACCCTCCCGATTTTGGGGGTGTTGGGGTGGCCCCAAGGCCGCCCCGAGGGCCGAGGGGGGATGGAAACCCCAAACCCGGGGGGCTCCTGGGGGACCCCAGTTCCTCCCGTCCCCGCCCCGAAGCAGATCCTGGCCAATCAGAGCGCGCGGCGCTGATGACGATTCAGTTCCCAGGCAGAAACTCGGCGCTTGTCCCGCCCGGCGATTTTCAGCCAATGAGCGCCCGGGACGGCTCTGACTCATCAGTTGCCAGGCTGAGCCCAGCGCCTCTAACAGCACGAGCCAATCTAAACATACAATCGAACACACCTTAGTAAAACAATTCATATTGCAAATATACTAAACACGAAACCAAACACCACTATAATGTCTCATACAATTTAACCAAACAATTAAACTTTAATAACACCCTTAAATACTCTAAAAAAATTAAAATTGTTTTAAAAAAATGTAATTGCAGATGGGTGGTTTTATATGAATATTAGTTTTTGGAATGTTTGGGCCAATGGATTTTAAAAAAATGAATTTTATAGGAATTCACTCAGCTGAGAAGGAACCACTCTACAAATAGAACTGACTGAAAATTAAGGGGAGAGAAATCAGTAACTCTGAAAGTTTTATTCGCTATCAAATACATCACACCACTCCAAACTTGGTTCCCATTTCTCCCAACATCCTCCCAACCCCATCTCACCCTGGCAGCTGTGGGACAGGGCACGCTGGGATTCGCCCCTGCAGCTCCCCAGTGTGTCCAGAGAGACTGCAAGGAGACAGTGACCTCTGTCAGCGGGACCCTCTGAGTGGGACAACCACTGCTGGGGTGGCTGTGCCAGCTCCCCCATGAACCTCCAGCCTTGGGAACCGGGAGGAAGTGGAAACCACAACTTTGCTAATACTGCCTGTGCCGGAAGCAAATGGAAAGAGAACTGGGGTGTGAAAACCCAATGGTTGTTTATTTACATAAGAACAGCAATGAAAACACAGAACACATTTACTTTTGTAAGAATATTTGTAATAACAACAATTTATAGAATGTATATACCTAAGAACATATCTAACAACAATATTTGAAATGTGTTTACAGAAGACAAAACGAAGCCCTAAAACCTATATGCCAAAAACAAGAACAAACTCTAAAAACTATGTACAAAAGGGTGCCATTTCAGTCCAGGATCTCCATCAGTCCGGGAAGAAAAGCAGGTGCCATGGTCACTTGTCTTAGTTCGACAAGGCAGGAGTCTGTGAAAGAGGGCAAAGCCTCCTGTGCAATGGAGAACGGCAAACCCCCCTCCCTCTGAATTACCAGGATCTTTAAATTAAAAGGCTCTCAGGCAAAGATATGGGAATGGGAGTAACAATTCTTTACTAGGAGAAAACTAGACAACAATTTAAAAAGGCAAATGCAATCGGTACAAACAAAACCAGTGAAAAAGTCCAGAACCTGAGGAGTCGGGGTGCCAGTACAGTTCTGCTGGGACAATTGCTTCCCTTGCAATGGTTGATGAATTGCAGCTGAAATGGTGATCTTTAGAAGGGTATGGTTTTCCTCTGAAGATCTGGTGGCAGTGAGGCCGGTCTTCCTCTGCGCCGGGGTTGCCTCTGAGCTCCGCTGCCGTCGCCTCAGCGCGCGCCGGCTGCTTCGCTGCGAGTGCCGCTGAAGAGAGCTGCTTCTCCGGGAATCCCGCGAAGAGAGAGAGAGCGAGCTGCTTCTCTCCCTAAAAGCTACCCCTTTATCCAATAATAGAGTGCTTGGCTTCCCCCTCTGGGTGGGACCCCTCATGGTGTTACATTTACCAGCCCGGCAGTGAGTCAGTCAATAGTGTATAAACAAACCATTGCCTCTACGGGGCAAACCATTGTCTCTGAGAGAGATAACAAAACCTGTCCGACAGGTTTGCCTTCAACAGATGGCAAATAGAATACAAGCTTATTTTACAACCCAGGACATTATCCACCCCTTATTCTATTTCCATCTGCACACCATGAAATCTTACACCCAGTTCTCTCTTAAGACCAAGTTTCCCTGTGGTACACAGCGGGTCTCCCCATCTTTCTGCATTACCCACCAAGTGTAACCAGGTCCTTGAGCAAAGACAATCCCACGAATGGGTTGGTCTTTGCCTGAGGTGGGATTAATCCAAACAGTTTTCCCTAAAATACCTTTCATATGTACTACAGGGACCTTATCTCCATCTACTGCGTGTAAGGGTTCTGACTGAGCAGGGCCAGCTCGATTGACAGACCCCCGGGTGTTGACCATCCAGGTTGCTTTTGCCAGGTTAATTTCCCAGTTTCTAAATGTTCCCCCACCAAGAGCCTTCAGGGTAGTCTTAAGGAGTCCGTTGCACCGTTCAACTTTGCCGGCAGCTGGAGCATGATAGGGAATATGATATATCCATTCGATACCATGTTCTCTGGCCCAGGTGTTGATAAGGCTGTTCTTGAAATGGGTACCGTTGTCAGACTCAATTCTCTCAGGGGTGCCGTGTCTCCACAGGACTTGCTTTTCCAAGCCTAAGATGGTGTTCCAGGCAGTGGCATGAGGTACAGGGAAAGTCTCCAGCCATCCAGTGGTGGCTTCCACCATGGTCAGCACGTAGCGCTTGCCTTGGCGTGTCTGGGGCAGTGTGATGTAGTCAATCTGCCAGGCTTCCCCATACTTGTACTTGGACCACCGCCCACCATACCATAGGGGCTTCACTCTCTTGGCCTGTTTGATGGCAGCACACGTCTCACAGTCATGGATAACCTGGGAAACACTATCCATGGTTAGATCCACCCCTCGGTCTCATGCCCACTTGTAGGTGGCATCTCTGCCCTGATGACCTGAGGCATCATGAGCCCATCGAGCCAGGAACAACTCCCCCTTATGGTGCCAATCTAAGTCTATCTTTGACACCTCTATTTTTGCTGCCTGATCTACCTGCTCGTTGTTTCGGTGCTCCTCATTAGCCCGACTTTTGGGGACATGGGCATCTACATGACGGACTTTCACCGTCAGCTTTTCCACCCGAGAGGCAATGTCTTTCCATATATCAGCAGCCCAGATTGGCTTTCCTCTACGTTGCCAGTTGGCCTTCCTCCACCTTCCCAGCCAGCCCCACAGAGCATTGGCTACCATCCATGAATCAGTATAAAGGTAGAGCTTTGGCCACTTCTCCCTTTCAGCAATGTCCAGAGCCAGCTGAATGGCCTTGAGTTCGGCGAGTTGGCTCGATCCACCTTCTCCTTTGGTAGCTTGTGCAACTTGGCGTGTGGGGCTCCATACGGCTGCTTTCCACTTCCGGTTCATCCCTACGATGCGACAGGAACCATCAGTGAAAAGAGCGTAGCAGGTCTCTTCTGCTGGTAGTTGGTTGTATGGTGGAGCCTCTTCAGCCCTTGTCACTTGTACCTGCTCCTCATCATCAGTGAGACCAAAGTTTTCACCTTCTGGCCAGTTCGTAATTATCTCCAAAATCCCAGGGCGATTCAGGTTTCCAATACGGGCGCGTTGAGTGATGAGGGCAATCTATTTGCTCCATGTGGCGTCAGTGGCATGGTGGGTAGTAGGAACCTTTCCTTTAAGCATCCACCCCAGCACCGGTAGTCGGGGTGCCAGGAGGAGTTGTGTTTCTGTGCCAATTACCTCTGAGGCAGCTTGAACTCCTTCAAAGGCAGCCAAGATTTCCTTCTCTGTGGGAGTGTAGTTGGCTTCAGACCCTCTGTAACTTCGGCTCCAGAATCCCAGTGGTCGGCCTCGAGTCTCCCCAGGCACTTTCTGCCAAAGGCTCCAGGACAACCCATGGTTCCCGGCTGCAGAGTAGAGCACATTCTTGACCTCTGGTCCCGTTCTGACTGGGCCAAGGGCTACAGCATGAGCGATCTCCTGCTTGATCTGGGTGAAGGCTTGTTGCTGCTCAGGGCCCCAGTGGAAATCATTCTTCTTTCAGGTAACCAGATAAAAAGGGCTCACAATCTGGCTATACTCAGGAATGTGCATTCTCCAGAAACCTATGGCACCCAGGAAAGCTTGTGTTTCCTTTTTGCTGGTTGGTGGGGACATAGCTGTGATCTTGTTGATGACCTCAGTGGGAATCTGGCGCCGTCCATCTTGCCATTTCACTCCCAGGAACTGGATCTCTCGGGCAGGTCCCTTGACTTTGCTCTTCTTGATGGCAAAGCCAGCTTCTAGTAGTATCTGGATGATCCTCTCACCTTTCTCAAACACTTCTGCCGCTGTGCTCCCCCACACAATGATGTCATCAATGTATTGCAGGTGTTCTGGAGCCTCACCCTTTTCTAGTGCAGCCTGGATCAGTCCATGGCAGATGGTGGGGCTGTGTTTCCACCCCTGGGGCAGTCGGTTCCAGGTGTACTGCACGCCCCTCCAGGTGAAAGCAAACTGAGGCCTGCATTCTGCTGCCAAAGGAATGGAGAAAAACGCATTAGCAATATCAATGGTGGCATACCACTTTGCTGCCTTGGACTCCAGCTCGTACTGGAGTTCCAGCATGTCCGGCACAGCAGCGCTCAGCGGTGGAGTCACTTCATTTAAGCCACGATAGTCCACAGTCAATCTCCATTCTTTGTCAGATTTGCGCACAGGCCAGATGGAGCTGTTGAAGGGTGAGTGGGTTTTGCTGACCACCCCTTGGCTCTCCAGCTCCCGAATCATTTTGTGGATGGGGATCACGGCATCTCGATCCGTCCGATACTGCCGGCGGTGCACTGTCGAGGTCGCAATTGGCACGCGTTGTTCTTCCACCCTTAGGAGTCCTACTGCAGAGGGGTTTTCTGACAGTCCAGGCAAGGTGTTCAATTGCTTAATGCCTTCTGCCTCTACAGCGGCTATTCCAAAAGCCCACCTGAGTCCCTTTGGGTCTTTGTAATATCCGTTCCGGAGGAAGTCTATGCCCAGGATACACGGAGCATCTGGGCCAGTCACTATAGGATGTTTCTTCCAGTCCTTCCCAGTCAGGCTCACCTCAGCTTCCACCAGAGTCAATTGTTGTGATCCCCCTGTCACACCAGCAATGGAAACAGGCTCTGCCCCCACATGTCCCGATGGTATCAGAGTACACTGTGCACCAGTATCAACTAAAGCATCATATTTTTGTGGCTCTGATGTGCCAGGCCATCGGATCCACACTGTCCAGAAGATCCGGTTTTCCCGTGCCTCTCCCTGGCTAGAGACAGGGCCCCTCTAACACTGGTTATCATTCCTTCCCTGGGCATACATACTAGAGGTCCCTTCAAGGGGGTCTGACAGATCGTACCCACAAGCTTGGTCACGGGAGGTTGAGGCTACCTTCACTTTGGTGGAACTCCCCCGGTTAGAGTTTCCCTCCTTGAGTTGACGGACCCGTGCTGCCAGGACAGAAGTGGGTTTCTCATCCCACCTCCCCATGTCTTCCCCATGGTCACGCAGGAAGAACCACAGATTAGCCCTTGGGGTGTACCCTCTCTCTCTAGATGGGGATTGTTGGGCGCTGATTCTGGGGCCTGTGACTCTCACGGGTGCTGTATTAACCTTCCTTATCTCCTCCCTCATCTCCTCTTTAAACTCCTTAATCACAGCTGAGATATGAGCCTGCATTGGGCCATTAATCATACTCTCATAATTCCTAAGTTTGTTGGCAACAGAACCTATTGTCTCCCGGTGGGCGTCAGCATTGATTGTTGCAATGAAGGTGGTGTATTGCGATGGCCCAAGATTTGCCAGACTCCACAGCATTTGTCCCGTACACCTGACCTTGTCAGGGTCATTATTGTGTCGTCCATCCCTCCCAAAGAGTACCTCCAATACTGCCACTTCCCTCAGCTGTTGGATCCCTTCCTCGAGGGTCTTCCAGCGCATTCTATGATGGTGCTCTTGCATTCTCTCTCTGTGGACAAACCTCTCCCTGACACTCATTAAGAGCCGCTCCCAGAGAGAAAGGGACCCTGGTTCCCTTACAAAAACCTGATTTATACCCGAGTCCTGGGTCAAGGGTCCCAAGTTCCTTGCCTCACCACCGTCCAGCTGCACGCCTGTACCCATAAGATCCCAAACCCGGAGTAGCCAGGTAGCATAAGCCTCACGCCCTCGTCGCACAATGTCTTTATGCAGATTACGAAGACCTTCGTACGTCAGGGACTCGGTGATGATAGCAATCTCTGGCTCCCCTGTGGGTTGTGAGGTTCCTCCATTCCTGTCCCTATCTGCAGGGTGCTCTGCTTTCACCTTAGACTTCCTTGTTTCTACCGGGGCCACTGCTGCTGACCGTGACTGCCTTTGTGGTTCAGCTGGAACCTGGACAGTTGTAACATTAGTGGATTCCACAGCTGTACTATTAGACTGTCCCTCCTCAAGGCAAAGGGCCGGTTTCTCACCAGCTGGGGAAATGCAGTCCTTCAGCATCTCTCGTATCTCCTTAACCAGAACCCTCACCCAATCTGGGCGGTTCATTTCTGAGGTGGGCTGTGGGGAGGGTCAGGCTCTGGAGCAGCAGCATCTCGAGTCTGTGGTGTAGGTGTGAGGGTAGTTATCCAGGTTAATCTTCCCTTATCTCTGAATGCTAAATATAACAGGACTATCAGCAACACCACCCATTGTATGGTATCATTAGCACTTAGAAAGGATCTTAACCCTTTGAGAACTGGTGGAGCAGACCCAAAAAGATGGTTAAAAGGTTGGGAGAAAGTTTGCCCAGGTGCTATTTCCTCGCAGTAGGTACCGTTATTAAAGTAACCCCAAAAACATACAGTTAACATGTGATAGCTATGAATCCATGTACCTGCCTTCCAGAGGAAATTAAAGATCCATGAATTCCTCACCCAATTAACCCAGAAGCCAAACTTGATAACAGACACAGTAGCCTTAGTTATAGGACCCATTTTTAGATAAGGGTCTGCAAATGGGAAAAGTATAGCTACGATCACATGCCACCCAAACCAAGGTAAACTAGACCACATGGTGATGCTGAAGATGTTTTTACACACAACAAAAAACCAAATTACTTAAGAACTATTAATCCTTTTTCCCTCTCAATGCCCTCGGGCCTCACGTTGATGCGTCAAAATCTGTCTTAGTTCGACAAGGCAGGAGTCTGTGAAAGAGGGCAAAGCCTTCTGTGCAATGGAGAACGGCAAACCCCCCTCCCTCTGAATTACCAGGATCTTTAAATTAAAAGGCTCTCAGGCAAAGATATGGGAATGGGAGTAACAATTCTTTACTAGGAGAAAACTAGACAACAATTTAAAAAGGCAAATGCAATCGGTACAAACAAAACCAGTGAAAAGGTCCAGAACCTGAGGAGTCGGGGTGCCAGTACAGTTCTGCTGGGACAATTGCTTCCCTTGCAATGGTTGATGAATTGCAGCTGAAATGGTGATCTTTAGAAGGGTATGGTTTTCCTCTGAAGATCTGGTGGCAGTGGGGCCGGTCTTCCTCTGCGCCGGGGTTGCCTCTGAGCTCCGCTGCCGTCGCCTCAGCGCGCGCCGGCTGCTTCGCTGCGAGTGCCGCTGAAGAGAGCTGCTTCTCCGGGAATCCCGCGAAGAGAGAGAGAGAGCTGCTTCTCTCCCTAAAAGCTACCCCTTTATCCAATAATAGAGTGCTTGGCTACCCCCTCTGGGTGGGACCCCTCACAGTGTTACATTTACCAGCCCGGCAGTGAGTCAGTCAATAGTGTATAAACAAACCATTGCCTCTACGGGGCAAACCATTGTCTCTGAGAGAGATAACAAAACCTGTCCGACAAGTTTGCCTTCAAGAGATGGCAAATAGAATACAAGCTTATTTTACAACCCAGGACATCACTCCAGTCAGGCACAGAGGGCTCTTCCGTGTGTCCCCAGGCTAGCACACTGGGACTCTGCTGCCAGAGCTGAGGCTGGCTGGGTCTGGGGCTGGGTCACGGGCCCTGTGGAACACCCTGTACCAATCTTTCTTGTGGCACCCTTGCAGTCCTGCAGAGCTGCAGTGAGGCCTCCCCAGGGTCTCCTCTTTTCGAGGCTGAGCATCCCCAGCCCCACGTGGAAAGCAGGCAGTGTGATCAGGGGGAGTCCAGGCTGGAGTCAAATGGCATCAGGAACGGAGAGACGGAAGCTTTAGGCCCAGGTTTGCCTCTCAAAGTACAAAATTAAAAAGAGTGGAGGGCAAGATGGTGGGACACTGCTTCTGCTCTAATTGGTGAATATAGTCTCTGTTTTTTTCTTTTTTTCTCTCATGCTGTTGCAGTTTTGGCTGTTTGATAGGAAGCTTGGCACAATATCCATTGTCTTCCCTATTTGTGAATCACCGAGCAGAGTCTGGGCAAGCTGATGTTGCAGAGCAAATCCTGCAAATGTACTGGTCATCCTGAGCGTGGAGAATGCAGTTAAACCCAGCCAAAAATAATTTCTGGAAAGTCAAGCCTGGTGTCCATTCTCTTGACTTTGGCTATGCCAACTTCACCTGAGTCTTATGAAAAAGCAAACAAAAGACTCAAACCAAAACAGAAAAAGCCTAGAAACAAACGAACCCATGCAAACCAATCAAACAAAGGGACCAAAAAAACCCCAAATAAAACCAAAGGGAATGAAGAGTTAGTATTAGTTTTGAGTTCATCACAGCAGGTAAATGGCTGCTTTCCACAGGATCACCATAAAAAGCCACAGATAACAGCTGCTCCAAAATACACTCAACAGGAGAACCATCAAAGTGATACATAGCAACTCTGGGGCAGCTCCCCATTAAGGTGAGGGATGAGCACAGAGTGCTACAGCTCCAGCCTTCCCCACCCTGCAGGCTGCTCTTTGCTCCTGATGTAAGAGCCTTGCAGGACTGTGGCCCCTCTCGGTGCATTATAAATCATTCCCACAGCTGTCACTTGAGCCACTAGCATCTCCAGAGCGAGATGCAGGCACAATCCTACTACCCGCTGAGCCTCTCTGGGAGATCCTGAGCATCTTCCTGCCCAGAGCCACAAAAGAGCTCAGGCTCTGCCTGAACTGGGTTTTCAGGGGAGGTTTCCATATCCCTGCGAGATGTGCTCATCCTTCATCAGGCTGTGCCCAGCCTGGATCAGGGCAGGTTGGATGCCACATGGGATCCATCCTTTGCCCTGCCATGTGATCCTCCATGCAGTGGGGATAAAAAGCCCAGCACTGGGGAACCCCAGGTGCTGCAGCAGTGATATTTTTGGGAGAAACACGGAGCTGTGCATGGCCAGCTTGAAGTCTGCACTGCTGTGAGCACCAGGCCTGCCATGCTGAGCCCAGGGCCACAACCAGTGCTCACCCTGGCTGGGACATTGAGTCCCAACATGGGATCCCATGGGACAGGGCACGCTGGGATTCGCCCCTGCAGCTCCCCAGTGTGTCCAGAGAGACTGCAAGGAGACAGTGACCTCTGTCAGCAGGACCCTCTGAGTGGGACAACCACTGCTGGGGTGGCTGTGCCAGCTCCCCCATGAACCTCCAGCCTTGGGAACCGGGAGCAAGTGGAAACCACAACTTTGCTAATACTGCCTGTGCCGGAAGCAAATGGAAAGAGAACTGGGGTGTGAAAACCCAAGGTTGTTTATTTCCATAAGAACAGCAATGAAAACACAGAACACATTTACTTTTGTAAGAATATTTGTAATAACAACAATTTATAGAATGTATATACCTAAGAACATATCTAACAACAATATTTGAAATGTATTTACAAAAGACAAAACAAAGCCCTAAAACCTATATGCCAAAAACAAGAACAAACTCTAAAAACTATGTACAAAAGGGTGCCATTTCAGTCCAGGATCTCCATCAGTCCGGGAAGAAAAGCAGGTGCCATGGTCACTCCAGTCAGGCACAGAGGGCTCTTCCGTGTGTCCCCAGGCTGGCACAGCGGGACTCTGCTGCCAGAGCTGAGGCTGGCTGGGTCTGGGGGCTGGGCCCCAGGCACTGCCATGGGGCTTGTGTGGCCCAAAGCAAGAACAGGACAGGCTGGGCATGGCCACCAGAACCCAAGGCACTGGGTACCACGTGCCTGAGCAGGGACCACCCAGCCCAATCCCGCCCCAGCCTGGCTGCAGGGAACCCACTGTGCCTGTGGGACCACATGCCTGTCCTGCTGCTGGCATCGCTCCTCATCCCAGGATCATGGCCTCCTCTTCATCTTCTTCATCAATGTCCATCTCCTCGGTGTACTCTTCCATTTCCACGTCCATCTCCTCATCCTCATCAACCTCCATCTCTTCCTCTCCAGTCTGTTCTCCATCCACCTCCATCTCCTCCTCCGTATCCATTATTGTGTCCACCTCCATCTCTTCCTCTCCTCTCTTTTCTCCCTCCACTTCCATCTTCTCCTCTCTATCAGTCTGTCTGTCCACCTCCAACTTGTCTTCTCTACCTGCAACAGCCTGCAGAGGTAGCAAAACCTCAGAGTGGGGTCCCTGTCCCACCCCATCCCCCCAGAACTCCAGCCCACACCCGGGCAGCTGGGGGGATCCGCCTCCATGGAATGGCACCGTACCTTCCTCAGGACAAATGTGAGCATCCTGCAGGGATGGATGACACAATCCAGGCCTTAGGCAGCTTTTGAGACTGATGAGATGATGTCTCAGGGGCAGGAACAAGAAGGGTGACAGGAGCAGCAGGAGCAGCGTGCAGCGTGTGCTGAGCCCAGGGCCAACGGCTGTGTTGTGCTGCTTGCTGGCTGCTGGCAGTTCCAGATGGGACATGGATTGTGACATGACCATTGAGCTAGAGAGCCTTTGGTTCCATGCTTAGCAACGTTCCCCCAGACCATGGTGCTCAGAGCCCTGTTCCCAAGGATGGAGCATCCACAGCCTGGGCCAGTGCCTCAGCACCCTCAGTGGAAGAGAGCAGCTTCCTCAGATCCAACTTCAATCAGCCTCCTGCAGATGAAAGCCGTCCCCACTTGTCCTGTTGCCACAGGCCCTGTGGAACACCCTGTCCCAATCTTTCTTGTGGCACCCTTGCAGTCCTGCAGAGCTGCAGTGAGGCCTCCCCAGGGTCTCCTCTTTCCAGGCTGAGCATCCCCAGCCCCACATGGAAAGCAGGCAATGTGATCAGGGGGAGTCCAGGCTGGAGTCAAATGGCATCAGGAACTGAGAGACGGCAGCTTTAGGCCCAGGTTTGCCTCTCAAAGTACAAAATTATTAACAGTGGAGGGCAAGATGTTGGGACACTGCTTCTGCTCTAATTGGTGAATATAGTCTCTGTTTTTTTCTTTTTTTCTCTCATGCCGTTGGCGGTTTTGGCTGTTTGAAAGGAAGCTTGGCACAATATCCATTGTCTTCTCCATTTGTGAATCACCGAACAGAGTCTGGGCAAGCTGATGTTGCAGAGCAAATCCTGCAAATGTACTGGTCATCCTGAGCCCGGAGAATGCAGTTAAACCCAGCCAAAAGTAATTTCTGGAAAGTCAAGCCTGGTGTCCATTCTCTTGACTTTGGCTATGCCAACTTCACCTGAGTCTTATGAAAAAGCAAACAAAAGACTCAAACCAAAACAGACAAAACCTAGAAACAAACGAACCCATGCAAACCAATCAAACGAAGAGACTAAAAAAAACCCAAATAAAACCAAAGGGAATGAAGAGTTAGTATTAGTTTTGAGTTCATCACAGCAGGTAAATGGCTGCTTTCCACAGGATCACCATAAAAAGCCACAGATAACAGCTGCTCCAAAATACACCCAACAGGAGAACCATCAAAGTGATATATAGCAACTCTGGGGGCAGCTCCCCATGAAGGTGAGGGATGAGCACAGAGTGCTACAGCTCCAGCCTTCCCCACCCTGCAGGCTGCTCTTTGCTCCTGATGTAAGAGCCTTGCAGGACTGTGGCCCCTCTCGGTGCATTATAAATCATTCCCACAGCTGTCACTTGAGCCACTGGCATGTCCAGAGCGAGATGCAGGCACAATCCTACTGCCCGCTGAGCCTCTCTGGGAGATCCTGAGCATCTTCCTGCCCAGAGCCACAAAAGAGCTCAGGCTCTGCCTGAACTGGGTTTTCAGGGGAGGTTTCCATATCCCTGCGAGATGTGCTCATCCTTCATCAGGCTGTGCCCAGCCTGGATCAGGGCAGGTTGGATGCCACATGGGATCCCATCCTTTGGCCTGCCATGTGATCCTCCATGCAGTGGGGATAAAAAGCCCAGCACTGGGGAACCCCAGGTGCTGCAGCAGTGATAGTTTTGGGAGAAACACGGAGCTGTGCATGGCCAGCTTGAAGTCTGCACTGCTGTGAGCACCAGGCCTGCCATGCTGAGCCCAGGGCCACAACCAGTGCTCACCCGGGCTGGGACATTGAGTCCCAACATGGGATCCCATGGGACAGGGCACGCTGGGATTCGTCCCTGCAGCTCCCCAGTGTGTCCAGAGAGACTGCAAGGAGACAGTGACCTCTGTCAGCGGAACCCTCTGAGTGGGACAACCACTGCTGGGGTGGCTGTGCCAGCTCCCCCATGAACCTCCAGCCCTGGGAACCGGGAGGAAGTGGAAAACACAACTTGGCCAATACTGCCTGTGCCGGAAGCAAATGGAAAGAGAACTGGGGTGTGAAAACCCAATGGTTGTTTATTTACATAAGAACAGCAATGAAAACACAGAACACATTTACTTTTGAAAGAATATTTGTAATAACAACAATTTATAGAAGGTATATACCTAAGAACATATCTAACAACAATATTTGAAATGTATTTACAAAAGACAAAACGAAGCCCTAAAACCTATATGCCAAAAACAAGAACAAACTCTAAAAACTATGTACAAAAGGGTGCCATTTCAGTCCAGGATCTCCATCAGTCCGGGAAGAAAAGCAGGTGCCATGGTCACTCCAGCCAGGCACAGAGGGCTCTTCCGTGTGTCCCCAGGCTGGCACAGCAGGACTCTGCTGCTAGAGCTGAGGCTGGCTGGGTCTGGGGGCTGGGCCCCAGGCACTGCCATGGGGCTTGTGTGGCCCAAAGCAAGAACAGGACAGGCTGGGCATGGCCAGGAGAAACCAAGGCACTGGATACCACGTGCCTGAGCAGGGACCACCCAGCCCAGTCCCGCCCCAGCCTGGCTGCAGGGAACCCACTGTGCCTGTGGGGACCACATGCCTGTCCTGCTGCTGGCATCGCTCTTCATCCCAGGACCATGGCCTCCTCTTCATCTTCTTCATCAATGTCCATCTCCTCGGTGTACTCTTCCATTTCCACGTCCATCTCCTCATTCTCATCAACCTCCATCTCTTCCTCTCCAGTCTGTTCTCCATCCACCTCCATCTCCTCCTCCGTATCCATTATTGTGTCCACCTCCATCTCTTCCTCTCCTCTCTTTTCTCCCTCCACTTCCATCGTCTCCTCTCTATCAGTCTGTCTGTCCACCTCCATCTTGTCTTCTCTACCTGCAACAGCCTGCAGAGGTAGCAAAACCTCAGAGTGGGGTCCCTGTCCCACCCCATGCCCCCAGAACTCCAGTCCACACCCAAGCAGCTGGGGGGATCCACCTCCATGGAATGGCACCGTACCTTCCTCAGGACAAATGTGAGCATCCTGCAGGGATGGATGACACAATCCAGGCCTTAGGCAGCTTTTGAGACTGACGAGATGAGGTCTCGGGGGCAGGAACAAGAAGGGTGACAGGAGCAGCAGGAGCAGCGTGCAGCGTGTGCTGAGCCCAGGGCCAACGGCTGTGTTGTGCTGCTTGCTGGCTGCTGGCAGTTCCAGATGGGACATGGATTGTGACATGACCATTGAGCTAGAGAGCCTTTGGTTCCATGCTTAGCAACGTTCCCCCAGACCATGGTGCTCAGAGCCCTGTTCCCAAGGATGGAGCATCCACAGCCTGGGCCAGTGCCTCAGCACCCTCAGTGGAAGAGAGCAGCTTCCTCAGATCCAACTTCAATCAGCCTCCTGCAGATGAAAGCCGTCCCCCCTTGTCCTGTTGCCACAGGCCCTGTGGAACACCCTGTCCCAATCTTTCTTGTGGCACCCTTGCAGTCCTGCAGAGCTGCAGTGAGGCCTCCCCAGGGTCTCCTCTTTCCAGGCTGAGCATCCCCAGCCCCACATGGAAAGCAGGCAGTGTGATCAGGGGGAGTCCAGGCTGGAGTCAAATGGCATCAGGAACTGAGAGACGGCAGCTTTAGGCCCAGGTTTGCCTCTCAAAGTACAAAATTATTAACAGCGGAGGGCAAGATGGTGGGACACTGCTTCTGCTCTAATTGGTGAATATAGTCTCTGTTTTTTTCTTTTTTTCTCTCATGCCGTTGGCGGTTTTGGCTGTTTGAAAGGAAGCTTGGCACAATATCCATTGTCTTCTCCATTTGTGAATCACCGAGCAGAGTCTGGGCAAGCTGATGTTGCAGAGCAAATCCTGCAAATGTACTGGTCATCCTGAGCGTGGAGAATGCAGTTAAAACCAGCCAAAAGTAATTTCTGGAAAGTCAAGCCTGGTGTCCATTCTCTTGACTTTGGCTATGCCAACTTCACCTGAGTCTTATGAAAAAGCAAACAAAAGACTCAAACCAAAACAGACAAAACCTAGAAACAAACGTACCCATGCAAACCAATCAAACGAAGAGACTAAAAAAAACCCAAATAAAACCAAAGGGAATGAAGAGTTAGTATTAGTTTTGAGTTCATCACAGCAGGTAAATGGCTGCTTTCCACAGGATCACCATAAAAAGCCACAGATAACAGCTGCTCCAAAATACACCCAACAGGAGAACCATCAAAGTGATACATAGCAACTCTGGGGGCAGCTCCCCATGAAGGTGAGGGATGAGCACACAGTGCTACAGCTCCAGCCTTCCCCACCCTGCAGGCTGCTCTTTGCTCCTGATGTAAGAGCCTTGCAGGACTGTGGCCCCTCTCGGTGCATTATAAATCATTCCCACAGCTGTCACTTGAGCCACTGGCATGTCCAGAGCGAGATGCAGGCACAATCCTACTGCCCGCTGAGCCTCTCTGGGAGATCCTGAGCATCTTCCTGCCCAGAGCCACAAAAGAGCTCAGGCTCTGCCTGAACTGGGTTTTCAGGGGAGGTTTCCATATCCCTGCGAGATGTGCTCATCCTTCATCAGGCTGTGCCCAGCCTGGATCAGGGCAGGTTGGAGGCCACATGGGATCCCATCCTTTGCCCTGCCATGTGATCCTCCATGCAGTGGGGATAAAAAGCCCAGCACTGGGGAACCCCAGGTGCTGCAGCAGTGATAGTTTTGGGAGAAACACGGAGCTGTGCATGGCCAGCTTGAAGTCTGCACTGCTGTGAGCACCAGGCCTGCCATGCTGAGCCCAGGGCCACAACCAGTGCTCACCCGGGCTGGGACATTGAGTCCCAACATGGGATCCCATGGGACAGGGCACGCTGGGATTCGCCCCTGCAGCTCCCCAGTGTGTCCAGAGAGACAGCAAGGAGACAGTGACCTGTGTCAGCAGGACCCTCTGAGTGGGACAACCACTGCTGGGGTGGCTGTGCCAGCTCCCCCATGAACCTCCAGCCTTGGGAACCGGGAGCAAGTGGAAACCACAACTTTGCTAATACTGCCTGTGCCGGAAGCAAATGGAAAGAGAACTGGGGTGTGAAAACCCAAGGTTGTTTATTTCCATAAGAACAGCAATGAAAACACAGAACACATTTACTTTTGTAAGAATATTTGTAATAACAACAATTTATAGAATGTATATACCTAAGAACATATCTAACAACAATATTTGAAATGTATTTACAGAAGACAAAACAAAGCCCTAAAACCTATATGCCAAAAACAAGAACAAACTCTAAAAACTATGTACAAAAGGGTGCCATTTCAGTCCAGGATCTCCATCAGTCCGGGAAGAAAAGCAGGTGCCATGGTCACTCCAGTCAGGCACAGAGGGCTCTTCCGTGTGTCCCCAGGCTGGCACAGCGGGACTCTGCTGCCAGAGCTGAGGCTGGCTGGGTCTGGGGGCTGGGCCCCAGGCACTGCCATGGGGCTTGTGTGGCCCAAAGCAAGAACAGGACAGGCTGGGCATGGCCAGCAGAACCCAAGGCACTGGGTACCACGTGCCTGAGCAGGGACCACCCAGCCCAATCCCGCCCCAGCCTGGCTGCAGGGAACCCACTGTGCCTGTGGGGACCACATGCCTGTCCTGCTGCTGGCATCGCTCTTCATCCCAGGACCATGGCCTCCTCTTCATCTTCTTCATCAATGTCCATCTCCTCGGTGTACTCTTCCATTTCCACGTCCATCTCCTCATTCTCATCAACCTCCATCTCTTCCTCTCCAGTCTGTTCTCCATCCACCTCCATCTCCTCCTCCGTATCCATTATTGTGTCCACCTCCATCTCTTCCTCTCCTCTCTTTTCTCCCTCCACTTCCATCGTCTCCTCTCTATCAGTCTGTCTGTCCACCTCCATCTTGTCTTCTCTACCTGCAACAGCCTGCAGAGGTAGCAAAACCTCAGAGTGGGGTCCCTGTCCCACCCCATGCCCCCAGAACTCCAGTCCACACCCAAGCAGCTGGGGGGATCCACCTCCATGGAATGGCACCGTACCTTCCTCAGGACAAATGTGAGCATCCTGCAGGGATGGATGACACAATCCAGGCCTTAGGCAGCTTTTGAGACTGATGAGATGAGGTCTCGGGGGCAGGAACAAGAAGGGTGACAGGAGCAGCAGGAGCAGCGTGCAGCGTGTGCTGAGCCCAGGGCCAACGGCTGTGTTGTGCTGCTTGCTGGCTGCTGGCAGTTCCAGATGGGACATGGATTGTGACATGACCATTGAGCTAGAGAGCCTTTGGTTCCGTGCTTAGCAACGTTCCCCCAGACCATGGTGCTCAGAGCCCTGTTCCCAAGGATGGAGCATCCACAGCCTGGGCCAGTGCCTCAGCACCCTCAGTGGAAGAGAGCAGCTTCCTCAGATCCAACTTCAATCAGCCTCCTGCAGATGAAAGCCGTCCCCCCTTGTCCTGTTGCCACAGGCCCTGTGGAACACCCTGTCCCAATCTTTCTTGTGGCACCCTTGCAGTCCTGCAGAGCTGCAGTGAGGCCTCCCCAGGGTCTCCTCTTTCCAGGCTGAGCATCCCCAGCCCCACATGGAAAGCAGGCAGTGTGATCAGGGGGAGTCCAGGCTGGAGTCAAATGGCATCAGGAACTGAGAGACGGCAGCTTTAGGCCCAGGTTTGCCTCTCAAAGTACAAAATTATTAACAGCGGAGGGCAAGATGGTGGGACACTGCTTCTGCTCTAATTGGTGAATATAGTCTCTGTTTTTTTCTTTTTTTCTCTCATGCCGTTGGCGGTTTTGGCTGTTTGAAAGGAAGCTTGGCACAATATCCATTGTCTTCTCCATTTGTGAATCACCGAGCAGAGTCTGGGCAAGCTGATGTTGCAGAGCAAATCCTGCAAATGTACTGGTCATCCTGAGCGTGGAGAATGCAGTTAAAACCAGCCAAAAGTAATTTCTGGAAAGTCAAGCCTGGTGTCCATTCTCTTGACTTTGGCTATGCCAACTTCACCTGAGTCTTATGAAAAAGCAAACAAAAGACTCAAACCAAAACAGACAAAACCTAGAAACAAACGTACCCATGCAAACCAATCAAACGAAGAGACTAAAAAAAACCCAAATAAAACCAAAGGGAATGAAGTGTTAGTATTAGTTTTGAGTTCATCACAGCAGGTAAATGGCTGCTTTCCACAGGATCACCATAAAAAGCCACAGATAACAGCTGCTCCAAAATACACCCAACAGGAGAACCATCAAAGTGATACATAGCAACTCTGGGGGCAGCTCCCCATGAAGGTGAGGGATGAGCACACAGTGCTACAGCTCCAGCCTTCCCCACCCTGCAGGCTGCTCTTTGCTCCTGATGTAAGAGCCTTGCAGGACTGTGGCCCCTCTCGGTGCATTATAAATCATTCCCACAGCTGTCACTTGAGCCACTGGCATGTCCAGAGCGAGATGCAGGCACAATCCTACTGCCCGCTGAGCCTCTCTGGGAGATCCTGAGCATCTTCCTGCCCAGAGCCACAAAAGAGCTCAGGCTCTGCCTGAACTGGGTTTTCAGGGGAGGTTTCCATATCCCTGCGAGATGTGCTCATCCTTCATCAGGCTGTGCCCAGCCTGGATCAGGGCAGGTTGGATGCCACATGGGATCCCATCCTTTGCCCTGCCATGTGATCCTCCATGCAGTGGGGATAAAAAGCCCAGCACTGGGGAACCCCAGGTGCTGCAGCAGTGATAGTTTTGGGAGAAACACGGAGCTGTGCATGGCCAGCTTGAAGTCTGCACTGCTGTGAGCACCAGGCCTGCCATGCTGAGCCCAGGGCCACAACCAGTGCTCACCCGGGCTGGGACATTGAGTCCCAACATGGGATCCCATGGGACAGGGCACGCTGGGATTCGCCCCTGCAGCTCCCCAGTGTGTCCAGAGAGACAGCAAGGAGACAGTGACCTGTGTCAGCAGGACCCTCTGAGTGGGACAACCACTGCTGGGGTGGCTGTGCCAGCTCCCCCATGAACCTCCAGCCTTGGGAACCGGGAGCAAGTGGAAACCACAACTTTGCTAATACTGCCTGTGCCGGAAGCAAATGGAAAGAGAACTGGGGTGTGAAAACCCAAGGTTGTTTATTTCCATAAGAACAGCAATGAAAACACAGAACACATTTACTTTTGTAAGAATATTTGTAATAACAACAATTTATAGAATGTATATACCTAAGAACATATCTAACAACAATATTTGAAATGTATTTACAGAAGACAAAACAAAGCCCTAAAACCTATATGCCAAAAACAAGAACAAACTCTAAAAACTATGTACAAAAGGGTGCCATTTCAGTCCAGGATCTCCATCAGTCCGGGAAGAAAAGCAGGTGCCATGGTCACTCCAGTCAGGCACAGAGGGCTCTTCCGTGTGTCCCCAGGCTGGCACAGCGGGACTCTGCTGCCAGAGCTGAGGCTGGCTGGGTCTGGGGGCTGGGCCCCAGGCACTGCCATGGGGCTTGTGTGGCCCAAAGCAAGAACAGGACAGGCTGGGCATGGCCAGCAGAACCCAAGGCACTGGGTACCACGTGCCTGAGCAGGGACCACCCAGCCCAATCCCGCCCCAGCCTGGCTGCAGGGAACCCACTGTGCCTGTGGGGACCACATGCCTGTCCTGCTGCTGGCATCGCTCTTCATCCCAGGACCATGGCCTCCTCTTCATCTTCTTCATCAATGTCCATCTCCTCGGTGTACTCTTCCATTTCCACGTCCATCTCCTCATTCTCATCAACCTCCATCTCTTCCTCTCCAGTCTGTTCTCCATCCACCTCCATCTCCTCCTCCGTATCCATTATTGTGTCCACCTCCATCTCTTCCTCTCCTCTCTTTTCTCCCTCCACTTCCATCGTCTCCTCTCTATCAGTCTGTCTGTCCACCTCCATCTTGTCTTCTCTACCTGCAACAGCCTGCAGAGGTAGCAAAACCTCAGAGTGGGGTCCCTGTCCCACCCCATGCCCCCAGAACTCCAGTCCACACCCAAGCAGCTGGGGGGATCCACCTCCATGGAATGGCACCGTACCTTCCTCAGGACAAATGTGAGCATCCTGCAGGGATGGATGACACAATCCAGGCCTTAGGCAGCTTTTGAGACTGATGAGATGAGGTCTCGGGGGCAGGAACAAGAAGGGTGACAGGAGCAGCAGGAGCAGCGTGCAGCGTGTGCTGAGCCCAGGGCCAACGGCTGTGTTGTGCTGCTTGCTGGCTGCTGGCAGTTCCAGATGGGACATGGATTGTGACATGACCATTGAGCTAGAGAGCCTTTGGTTCCATGCTTAGCAACGTTCCCCCAGACCATGGTGCTCAGAGCCCTGTTCCCAAGGATGGAGCATCCACAGCCTGGGCCAGTGCCTCAGCACCCTCAGTGGAAGAGAGCAGCTTCCTCAGATCCAACTTCAATCAGCCTCCTGCAGATGAAAGCCGTCCCCCCTTGTCCTGTTGCCACAGGCCCTGTGGAACACCCTGTCCCAATCTTTCTTGTGGCACCCTTGCAGTCCTGCAGAGCTGCAGTGAGGCCTCCCCAGGGTCTCCTCTTTCCAGGCTGAGCATCCCCAGCCCCACATGGAAAGCAGGCAGTGTGATCAGGGGGAGTCCAGGCTGGAGTCAAATGGCATCAGGAACTGAGAGACGGCAGCTTTAGGCCCAGGTTTGCCTCTCAAAGTACAAAATTATTAACAGCGGAGGGCAAGATGGTGGGACACTGCTTCTGCTCTAATTGGTGAATATAGTCTCTGTTTTTTTCTTTTTTTCTCTCATGCCGTTGGCGGTTTTGGCTGTTTGAAAGGAAGCTTGGCACAATATCCATTGTCTTCTCCATTTGTGAATCACCGAGCAGAGTCTGGGCAAGCTGATGTTGCAGAGCAAATCCTGCAAATGTACTGGTCATCCTGAGCGTGGAGAATGCAGTTAAAACCAGCCAAAAGTAATTTCTGGAAAGTCAAGCCTGGTGTCCATTCTCTTGACTTTGGCTATGCCAACTTCACCTGAGTCTTATGAAAAAGCAAACAAAAGACTCAAACCAAAACAGACAAAACCTAGAAACAAACGAACCCATGCAAACCAATCAAACGAAGAGACTAAAAAAAACCCAAATAAAACCAAAGGGAATGAAGAGTTAGTATTAGTTTTGAGTTCATCACAGCAGGTAAATGGCTGCTTTCCACAGGATCACCATAAAAAGCCACAGATAACAGCTGCTCCAAAATACACCCAACAGGAGAACCATCAAAGTGATACATAGCAAGTCTGGGGGCAGCTCCCCATGAAGGTGAGGGATGAGCACAGAGTGCTACAGCTCCAGCCTTCCCCACCCTGCAGGCTGCTCTTTGCTCCTGATGTAAGAGCCTTGCAGGACTGTGGCCCCTCTCGGTGCATTATAAATCATTCCCACAGCTGTCACTTGAGCCACTGGCATGTCCAGAGCGAGATGCAGGCACAATCCTACTGCCCGCTGAGCCTCTCTGGGAGATCCTGAGCATCTTCCTGCCCAGAGCCACAAAAGAGCTCAGGCTCTGCCTGAACTGGGTTTTCAGGGGAGGTTTCCATATCCCTGCGAGATGTGCTCATCCTTCATCAGGCTGTGCCCAGCCTGGATCAGGGCAGGTTGGAGGCCACATGGGATCCCATCCTTTGCCCTGCCATGTGATCCTCCATGCAGTGGGGCTAAAAAGCCCAGCACTGGGGAACCCCAGGTGCTGCAGCAGTGATAGTTTTGGGAGAAACACGGAGCTGTGCATGGCCAGCTTGAAGTCTGCACTGCTGTGAGCACCAGGCCTGCCATGCTGAGCCCAGGGCCACAACCAGTGCTCACCCGGGCTGGGACATTGAGTCCCAACATGGGATCCCATGGGACAGGGCACGCTGGGATTCGCCCCTGCAGCTCCCCAGTGTGTCCAGAGAGACAGCAAGGAGACAGTGACCTGTGTCAGCAGGACCCTCTGAGTGGGACAACCACTGCTGGGGTGGCTGTGCCAGCTCCCCCATGAACCTCCAGCCTTGGGAACCGGGAGCAAGTGGAAACCACAACTTTGCTAATACTGCCTGTGCCGGAAGCAAATGGAAAGAGAACTGGGGTGTGAAAACCCAAGGTTGTTTATTTCCATAAGAACAGCAATGAAAACACAGAACACATTTACTTTTGTAAGAATATTTGTAATAACAACAATTTATAGAATGTATATACCTAAGAACATATCTAACAACAATATTTGAAATGTATTTACAGAAGACAAAACAAAGCCCTAAAACCTATATGCCAAAAACAAGAACAAACTCTAAAAACTATGTACAAAAGGGTGCCATTTCAGTCCAGGATCTCCATCAGTCCGGGAAGAAAAGCAGGTGCCATGGTCACTCCAGTCAGGCACAGAGGGCTCTTCCGTGTGTCCCCAGGCTGGCACAGCGGGACTCTGCTGCCAGAGCTGAGGCTGGCTGGGTCTGGGGGCTGGGCCCCAGGCACTGCCATGGGGCTTGTGTGGCCCAAAGCAAGAACAGGACAGGCTGGGCATGGCCAGCAGAACCCAAGGCACTGGGTACCACGTGCCTGAGCAGGGACCACCCAGCCCAATCCCGCCCCAGCCTGGCTGCAGGGAACCCACTGTGCCTGTGGGACCACATGCCTGTCCTGCTGCTGGCATCGCTCCTCATCCCAGGATCATGGCCTCCTCTTCATCTTCTTCATCAATGTCCATCTCCTCGGTGTACTCTTCCATTTCCACGTCCATCTCCTCATCCTCATCAACCTCCATCTCTTCCTCTCCAGTCTGTTCTCCATCCACCTCCATCTCCTCCTCCGTATCCATTATTGTGTCCACCTCCATCTCTTCCTCTCCTCTCTTTTCTCCCTCCACTTCCATCTCCTCCTCTCTATCAGTCTGTCTGTCCACCTCCATCTTGTCTTCCCTACCTTCAACAGCCTGCAGAGGTAGCAAAACCTCAGAGTGGGGTCCCTGTCCCACCCCATCCCCCCAGAACTCCAGTCCACACCCAAGCAGCTGGGGGGATCCACCTCCATGGAATGGCACCGTACCTTCCTCAGGACAAATGTGAGCATCCTGCAGGGATGGATGACACAATCCAGGCCTTAGGCAGCTTTTGAGACTGATGAGATGAGGTCTCGGGGGCAGGAAGAAGAAGGCTGACAGGAGCAGCAGGAGCAGCGTGCAGCGTGTGCTGAGCCCAGGGCCAACGGCTGTGTTGTGCTGCTTGCTGGCTGCTGGCAGTTCCAGATGGGACATGGATTGTGACATGACCATTGAGCTAGAGAGCCTTTGGTTCCATGCTTAGCAACGTTCCCCCAGACCATGGTGCTCAGAGCCCTGTTCCCAAGGATGGAGCATCCACAGCCTGGGCCAGTGCCTCAGCACCCTCAGTGGAAGAGAGCAGCTTCCTCAGATCCAACTTCAATCAGCCTCCTGCAGATGAAAGCCGTCCCCCCTTGTCCTGTTGCCACAGGCCCTGTGGAACACCCTGTCCCAATCTTTCTTGTGGCACCCTTGCAGTCCTGCAGAGCTGCAGTGAGGCCTCCCCAGGGTCTCCTCTTTCCAGGCTGAGCATCCCCAGCCCCACATGGAAAGCAGGCAGTGTGATCAGGGGGAGTCCAGGCTGGAGTCAAATGGCATCAGGAACTGAGAGACGGCAGCTTTAGGCCCAGGTTTGCCTCTCAAAGTACAAAATTATTAACAGCGGAGGGCAAGATGGTGGGACACTGCTTCTGCTCTAATTGGTGAATATAGTCTCTGTTTTTTTCTTTTTTTCTCTCATGCCGTTGGCGGTTTTGGCTGTTTGAAAGGAAGCTTGGCACAATATCCATTGTCTTCTCCATTTGTGAATCACCGAGCAGAGTCTGGGCAAGCTGATGTTGCAGAGCAAATCCTGCAAATGTACTGGTCATCCTGAGCGTGGAGAATGCAGTTAAACCCAGCCAAAAGTAATTTCTGGAAAGTCAAGCCTGGTGTACATTCTTTTGACTTTGGCTATGCCAACTTCACCTGAGTCTTATGAAAAAGCAAACAAAAGACTCAAACCAAAACAGACAAAACCTAGAAACAAACGTACCCATGCAAACCAATCAAACAAAGAGACTAAAAAAACCCCAAATAAAACCAAAGGGAATGAAGAGTTAGTATTAGTTTTGAGTTCATCACAGCAGGTAAATGGCTGCTTTCCACAGGATCACCATAAAAAGCCACAGATAACAGCTGCTCCAAAATACACCCAACAGGAGAACCATCAAAGTGATATATAGCAACTCTGGGGGCAGCTCCCCATGAAGGTGAGGGATGAGCACACAGTGCTACAGCTCCAGCCTTCCCCACCCTGCAGGCTGCTCTTTGCTCCTGATGTAAGAGCCTTGCAGGACTGTGGCCCCTCTCGGTGCATTATAAATCATTCCCACAGCTGTCACTTGAGCCACTGGCATGTCCAGAGCGAGATGCAGGCACAATCCTACTGCCCGCTGAGCCTCTCTGGGAGATCCTGAGCATCTTCCTGCCCAGAGCCACAAAAGAGCTCAGGCTCTGCCTGAACTGGGTTTTCAGGGGAGGTTTCCATATCCCTGCGAGATGTGCTCATCCTTCATCAGGCTGTGCCCAGCCTGGATCAGGGCAGGTTGGAGGCCACATGGGATCCCATCCTTTGCCCTGCCATGTGATCCTCCATGCAGTGGGGCTAAAAAGCCCAGCACTGGGGAACCCCAGGTGCTGCAGCAGTGATAGTTTTGGGAGAAACACGGAGCTGTGCATGGCCAGCTTGAAGTCTGCACTGCTGTGAGCACCAGGCCTGCCATGCTGAGCCCAGGGCCACAACCAGTGCTCACCCTGGCTGGGACATTGAGTCCCAACATGGGATCCCATGGGACAGGGCACGCTGGGATTCGCCCCTGCAGCTCCCCAGTGTGTCCAGAGAGACAGCAAGGAGACAGTGACCTGTGTCAGCAGGACCCTCTGAGTGGGACAACCACTGCTGGGGTGGCTGTGCCAGCTCCCCCATGAACCTCCAGCCTTGGGAACCGGGAGCAAGTGGAAACCACAACTTTGCTAATACTGCCTGTGCCGGAAGCAAATGGAAAGAGAACTGGGGTGTGAAAACCCAAGGTTGTTTATTTCCATAAGAACAGCAATGAAAACACAGAACACATTTACTTTTGTAAGAATATTTGTAATAACAACAATTTATAGAATGTATATACCTAAGAACATATCTAACAACAATATTTGAAATGTATTTACAGAAGACAAAACAAAGCCCTAAAACCTATATGCCAAAAACAAGAACAAACTCTAAAAACTATGTACAAAAGGGTGCCATTTCAGTCCAGGATCTCCATCAGTCCGGGAAGAAAAGCAGGTGCCATGGTCACTCCAGTCAGGCACAGAGGGCTCTTCCGTGTGTCCCCAGGCTGGCACAGCGGGACTCTGCTGCCAGAGCTGAGGCTGGCTGGGTCTGGGGGCTGGGCCCCAGGCACTGCCATGGGGCTTGTGTGGCCCAAAGCAAGAACAGGACAGGCTGGGCATGGCCACCAGAACCCAAGGCACTGGGTACCACGTGCCTGAGCAGGGACCACCCAGCCCAATCCCGCCCCAGCCTGGCTGCAGGGAACACACTGTGCCTGTGGGACCACATGCCTGTCCTGCTGCTGGCATCGCTCCTCATCCCAGGATCATGGCCTCCTCTTCATCTTCTTCATCAATGTCCATCTCCTCGGTGTACTCTTCCATTTCCACGTCCATCTCCTCATCCTCATCAACCTCCATCTCTTCCTCTCCAGTCTGTTCTCCATCCACCTCCATCTCCTCCTCCGTATCCATTATTGTGTCCACCTCCATCTCTTCCTCTCCTCTCTTTTCTCCCTCCACTTCCATCGTCTCCTCTCTATCAGTCTGTCTGTCCACCTCCATCTTGTCTTCTCTACCTGCAACAGCCTGCAGAGGTAGCAAAACCTCAGAGTGGGGTCCCTGTCCCACCCCATGCCCCCAGAACTCCAGTCCACACCCAAGCAGCTGGGGGGATCCACCTCCATGGAATGGCACCGTACCTTCCTCAGGACAAATGTGAGCATCCTGCAGGGATGGATGACACAATCCTGGCCTTAGGCAGCTTTTGAGACTGATGAGATGAGGTCTCGGGGGCAGGAACAAGAAGGGTGACAGGAGCAGCAGGAGCAGCGTGCAGCGTGTGCTGAGCCCAGGGCCAACGGCTGTGTTGTGCTGCTTGCTGGCTGCTGGCAGTTCCAGATGGGACATGGATTGTGACATGACCATTGAGCTAGAGAGCCTTTGGTTCCATGCTTAGCAACGTTCCCCCAGACCATGGTGCTCAGAGCCCTGTTCCCAAGGATGGAGCATCCACAGCCTGGGCCAGTGCCTCAGCACCCTCAGTGGAAGAGAGCAGCTTCCTCAGATCCAACTTCAATCAGCCTCCTGCAGATGAAAGCCGTCCCCCCTTGTCCTGTTGCCACAGGCCCTGTGGAACACCCTGTCCCAATCTTTCTTGTGGCACCCTTGCAGTCCTGCAGAGCTGCAGTGAGGCCTCCCCAGGGTCTCCTCTTTCCAGGCTGAGCATCCCCAGCCCCACATGGAAAGCAGGCAGTGTGATCAGGGGGAGTCCAGGCTGGAGTCAAATGGCATCAGGAACTGAGAGACGGCAGCTTTAGGCCCAGGTTTGCCTCTCAAAGTACAAAATTATTAACAGCGGAGGGCAAGATGGTGGGACACTGCTTCTGCTCTAATTGGTGAATATAGTCTCTGTTTTTTTCTTTTTTTCTCTCATGCCGTTGGCGGTTTTGGCTGTTTGAAAGGAAGCTTGGCACAATATCCATTGTCTTCTCCATTTGTGAATCACCGAGCAGAGTCTGGGCAAGCTGATGTTGCAGAGCAAATCCTGCAAATGTACTGGTCATCCTGAGCGTGGAGAATGCAGTTAAAACCAGCCAAAAGTAATTTCTGGAAAGTCAAGCCTGGTGTCCATTCTCTTGACTTTGGCTATGCCAACTTCACCTGAGTCTTATGAAAAAGCAAACAAAAGACTCAAACCAAAACAGACAAAACCTAGAAACAAACGTACCCATGCAAACCAATCAAACAAAGAGACTAAAAAAAACCCAAATAAAACCAAAGGGAATGAAGAGTTAGTATTAGTTTTGAGTTCATCACAGCAGGTAAATGGCTGCTTTCCACAGGATCACCATAAAAAGCCACAGATAACAGCTGCTCCAAAATACACCCAACAGGAGAACCATCAAAGTGATACATAGCAACTCTGGGGGCAGCTCCCCATTAAGGTGAGGGATGAGCACACAGTGCTACAGCTCCAGCCTTCCCCACCCTGCAGGCTGCTCTTTGCTCCTGATGTAAGAGCCTTGCAGGACTGTGGCCCCTCTCGGTGCATTATAAATCATTCCCACAGCTGTCACTTGAGCCACTGGCATGTCCAGAGCGAGATGCAGGCACAATCCTACTGCCCGCTGAGCCTCTCTGGGAGATCCTGAGCATCTTCCTGCCCAGAGCCACAAAAGAGCTCAGGCTCTGCCTGAACTGGGTTTTCAGGGGAGGTTTCCATATCCCTGCGAGATGTGCTCATCCTTCATCAGGCTGTGCCCAGCCTGGATCAGGGCAGGTTGGAGGCCACATGGGATCCCATCCTTTGCCCTGCCATGTGATCCTCCATGCAGTGGGGCTAAAAAGCCCAGCACTGGGGAACCCCAGGTGCTGCAGCAGTGATAGTTTTGGGAGAAACACGGAGCTGTGCATGGCCAGCTTGAAGTCTGCACTGCTGTGAGCACCAGGCCTGCCATGCTGAGCCCAGGGCCACAACCAGTGCTCACCCGGGCTGGGACATTGAGTCCCAACATGGGATCCCATGGGACAGGGCACGCTGGGATTCGCCCCTGCAGCTCCCCAGTGTGTCCAGAGAGACAGCAAGGAGACAGTGACCTGTGTCAGCAGGACCCTCTGAGTGGGACAACCACTGCTGGGGTGGCTGTGCCAGCTCCCCCATGAACCTCCAGCCTTGGGAACCGGGAGCAAGTGGAAACCACAACTTTGCTAATACTGCCTGTGCCGGAAGCAAATGGAAAGAGAACTGGGGTGTGAAAACCCAAGGTTGTTTATTTCCATAAGAACAGCAATGAAAACACAGAACACATTTACTTTTGTAAGAATATTTGTAATAACAACAATTTATAGAATGTATATACCTAAGAACATATCTAACAACAATATTTGAAATGTATTTACAGAAGACAAAACAAAGCCCTAAAACCTATATGCCAAAAACAAGAACAAACTCTAAAAACTATGTACAAAAGGGTGCCATTTCAGTCCAGGATCTCCATCAGTCCGGGAAGAAAAGCAGGTGCCATGGTCACTCCAGTCAGGCACAGAGGGCTCTTCCGTGTGTCCCCAGGCTGGCACAGCGGGACTCTGCTGCCAGAGCTGAGGCTGGCTGGGTCTGGGGGCTGGGCCCCAGGCACTGCCATGGGGCTTGTGTGGCCCAAAGCAAGAACAGGACAGGCTGGGCATGGCCAGCAGAACCCAAGGCACTGGGTACCACGTGCCTGAGCAGGGACCACCCAGCCCAATCCCGCCCCAGCCTGGCTGCAGGGAACCCACTGTGCCTGTGGGACCACATGCCTGTCCTGCTGCTGGCATCGCTCCTCATCCCAGGATCATGGCCTCCTCTTCATCTTCTTCATCAATGTCCATCTCCTCGGTGTACTCTTCCATTTCCACGTCCATCTCCTCATCCTCATCAACCTCCATCTCTTCCTCTCCAGTCTGTTCTCCATCCACCTCCATCTCCTCCTCCGTATCCATTATTGTGTCCACCTCCATCTCTTCCTCTCCTCTCTTTTCTCCCTCCACTTCCATCTCCTCCTCTCTATCAGTCTGTCTGTCCACCTCCATCTTGTCTTCCCTACCTTCAACAGCCTGCAGAGGTAGCAAAACCTCAGAGTGGGGTCCCTGTCCCACCCCATCCCCCCAGAACTCCAGTCCACACCCAAGCAGCTGGGGGGATCCACCTCCATGGAATGGCACCGTACCTTCCTCAGGACAAATGTGAGCATCCTGCAGGGATGGATGACACAATCCAGGCCTTAGGCAGCTTTTAAGACTGATGAGATGAGGTCTCAGGGGCAGGAAGAAGAAGGCTGACAGGAGCAGCAGGAGCAGCGTGCAGCGTGTGCTGAGCCCAGGGCCAACGGCTGTGTTGTGCTGCTTGCTGGCTGCTGGCAGTTCCAGATGGGACATGGATTGTGACATGACCATTGAGCTAGAGAGCCTTTGGTTCCATGCTTAGCAACGTTCCCCCAGACCATGGTGCTCAGAGCCCTGTTCCCAAGGATGGAGCATCCACAGCCTGGGCCAGTGCCTCAGCACCCTCAGTGGAAGAGAGCAGCTTCCTCAGATCCAACTTCAATCAGCCTCCTGCAGATGAAAGCCGTCCCCCCTTGTCCTGTTGCCACAGGCCCTGTGGAACACCCTGTCCCAATCTTTCTTGTGGCACCCTTGCAGTCCTGCAGAGCTGCAGTGAGGCCTCCCCAGGGTCTCCTCTTTCCAGGCTGAGCATCCCCAGCCCCACATGGAAAGCAGGCAGTGTGATCAGGGGGAGTCCAGGCTGGAGTCAAATGGCATCAGGAACTGAGACACAGCAGCTTTAGGCCCAGGTTTGCCTCTCAAAGTACAAAATTATTAACAGTGGAGGGCAAGATGGTGGGACACTGCTTCTGCTCTAATTGGTGAATATAGTCTCTGTTTTTTTCTTTTTTTCTCTCATGCCGTTGGCGGTTTTGGCTGTTTGAAAGGAAGCTTGGCACAATATCCATTGTCTTCTCCATTTGTGAATCACCGAGCAGAGTCTGGGCAAGCTGATGTTGCAGAGCAAATCCTGCAAATGTACTGGTCATCCTGAGCGTGGAGAATGCAGTTAAACCCAGCCAAAAGTAATTTCTGGAAAGTCAAGCCTGGTGTACATGCTTTTGACTTTGGCTATGCCAACTTCACCTGAGTCTTATGAAAAAGCAAACAAAAGACTCGAACCAAAACAGACAAAACCTAGAAACAAACGTACCCATGCAAACCAATCAAACAAAGAGACTAAAAAAACCCCAAATAAAACCAAAGGGAATGAAGAGTTAGTATTAGTTTTGAGTTCATCACAGCAGGTAAATGGCTGCTTTCCACAGGATCACCATAAAAAGCCACAGATAACAGCTGCTCCAAAATACACCCAACAGGAGAACCATCAAAGTGATATATAGCAACTCTGGGGGCAGCTCCCCATGAAGGTGAGGGATGAGCACACAGTGCTACAGCTCCAGCCTTCCCCACCCTGCAGGCTGCTCTTTGCTCCTGATGTAAGAGCCTTGCAGGACTGTGGCCCCTCTCGGTGCATTATAAATCATTCCCACAGCTGTCACTTGAGCCACTGGCATCTCCAGAGCGAGATGCAGGCACAATCCTACTGCCCGCTGAGCCTCTCTGGGAGATCCTGAGCATCTTCCTGCCCAGAGCCACAAAAGAGCTCAGGCTCTGCCTGAACTGGGTTTTCAGGGGAGGTTTCCATATCCCTGCGAGATGTGCTCATCCTTCATCAGGCTGTGCCCAGCCTGGATCAGGGCAGGTTGGAGGCCACATGGGATCCCATCCTTTGCCCTGCCATGTGATCCTCCATGCAGTGGGGCTAAAAAGCCCAGCACTGGGGAACCCCAGGTGCTGCAGCAGTGATAGTTTTGGGAGAAACACGGAGCTGTGCATGGCCAGCTTGAAGTCTGCACTGCTGTGAGCACCAGGCCTGCCATGCTGAGCCCAGGGCCACAACCAGTGCTCACCCTGGCTGGGACATTGAGTCCCAACATGGGATCCCATGGGACAGGGCACGCTGGGATTCGCCCCTGCAGCTCCCCAGTGTGTCCAGAGAGACAGCAAGGAGACAGTGACCTGTGTCAGCAGGACCCTCTGAGTGGGACAACCACTGCTGGGGTGGCTGTGCCAGCTCCCCCATGAACCTCCAGCCTTGGGAACCGGGAGCAAGTGGAAACCACAACTTTGCTAATACTGCCTGTGCCGGAAGCAAATGGAAAGAGAACTGGGGTGTGAAAACCCAAGGTTGTTTATTTCCATAAGAACAGCAATGAAAACACAGAACACATTTACTTTTGTAAGAATATTTGTAATAACAACAATTTATAGAATGTATATACCTAAGAACATATCTAACAACAATATTTGAAATGTATTTACAGAAGACAAAACAAAGCCCTAAAACCTATATGCCAAAAACAAGAACAAACTCTAAAAACTATGTACAAAAGGGTTCCATTTCAGTCCAGGATCTCCATCAGTCCGGGAAGAAAAGCAGGTGCCATGGTCACTCCAGTCAGGCACAGAGGGCTCTTCCGTGTGTCCCCAGGCTGGCACAGCGGGACTCTGCTGCCAGAGCTGAGGCTGGCTGGGTCTGGGGGCTGGGCCCCAGGCACTGCCATGGGGCTTGTGTGGCCCAAAGCAAGAACAGGACAGGCTGGGCATGGCCACCAGAACCCAAGGCACTGGGTACCACGTGCCTGAGCAGGGACCACCCAGCCCAATCCCGCCCCAGCCTGGCTGCAGGGAACACACTGTGCCTGTGGGACCACATGCCTGTCCTGCTGCTGGCATCGCTCCTCATCCCAGGATCATGGCCTCCTCTTCATCTTCTTCATCAATGTCCATCTCCTCGGTGTACTCTTCCATTTCCACGTCCATCTCCTCATCCTCATCAACCTCCATCTCTTCCTCTCCAGTCTGTTCTCCATCCACCTCCATCTCCTCCTCCGTATCCATTATTGTGTCCACCTCCATCTCTTCCTCTCCTCTCTTTTCTCCCTCCACTTCCATCTCCTCCTCTCTATCAGTCTGTCTGTCCACCTCCATCTTGTCTTCCCTACCTTCAACAGCCTGCAGAGGTAGCAAAACCTCAGAGTGGGGTCCCTGTCCCACCCCATCCCCCCAGAACTCCAGTCCACACCCAAGCAGCTGGGGGGATCCACCTCCATGGAATGGCACCGTACCTTCCTCAGGACAAATGTGAGCATCCTGCAGGGATGGATGACACAATCCAGGCCTTAGGCAGCTTTTGAGACTGATGAGATGAGGTCTCAGGGGCAGGAAGAAGAAGGCTGACAGGAGCAGCAGGAGCAGCGTGCAGCGTGTGCTGAGCCCAGGGCCAACGGCTGTGTTGTGCTGCTTGCTGGCTGCTGGCAGTTCCAGATGGGACATGGATTGTGACATGACCATTGAGCTAGAGAGCCTTTGGTTCCATGCTTAGCAACGTTCCCCCAGACCATGGTGCTCAGAGCCCTGTTCCCAAGGATGGAGCATCCACAGCCTGGGCCAGTGCCTCAGCACCCTCAGTGGAAGAGAGCAGCTTCCTCAGATCCAACTTCAATCAGCCTCCTGCAGATGAAAGCCGTCCCCCCTTGTCCTGTTGCCACAGGCCCTGTGGAACACCCTGTCCCAATCTTTCTTGTGGCACCCTTGCAGTCCTGCAGAGCTGCAGTGAGGCCTCCCCAGGGTCTCCTCTTTCCAGGCTGAGCATCCCCAGCCCCACATGGAAAGCAGGCAGTGTGATCAGGGGGAGTCCAGGCTGGAGTCAAATGGCATCAGGAACTGAGACACAGCAGCTTTAGGCCCAGGTTTGCCTCTCAAAGTACAAAATTATTAACAGCGGAGGGCAAGATGGTGGGACACTGCTTCTGCTCTAATTGGTGAATATAGTCTCTGTTTTTTTCTTTTTTTCTCTCATGCCGTTGGCGGTTTTGGCTGTTTGAAAGGAAGCTTGGCACAATATCCATTGTCTTCTCCATTTGTGAATCACCGAGCAGAGTCTGGGCAAGCTGATGTTGCAGAGCAAATCCTGCAAATGTACTGGTCATCCTGAGCGTGGAGAATGCAGTTAAACCCAGCCAAAAGTAATTTCTGGAAAGTCAAGCCTGGTGTACATTCTTTTGACTTTGGCTATGCCAACTTCACCTGAGTCTTATGAAAAAGCAAACAAAAGACTCAAACCAAAACAGACAAAACCTAGAAACAAACGTACCCATGCAAACCAATCAAACAAAGAGACTAAAAAAACCCCAAATAAAACCAAAGGGAATGAAGAGTTAGTATTAGTTTTGAGTTCATCACAGCAGGTAAATGGCTGCTTTCCACAGGATCACCATAAAAAGCCACAGATAACAGCTGCTCCAAAATACACCCAACAGGAGAACCATCAAAGTGATATATAGCAACTCTGGGGGCAGCTCCCCATTAAGGTGAGGGATGAGCACACAGTGCTACAGCTCCAGCCTTCCCCACCCTGCAGGCTGCTCTTTGCTCCTGATGTAAGAGCCTTGCAGGACTGTGGCCCCTCTCGGTGCATTATAAATCATTCCCACAGCTGTCACTTGAGCCACTGGCATGTCCAGAGCGAGATGCAGGCACAATCCTACAGCCCGCTGAGCCTCTCTGGGAGATCCTGAGCATCTTCCTGCCCAGAGCCACAAAAGAGCTCAGGCTCTGCCTGAACTGGGTTTTCAGGGGAGGTTTCCATATCCCTGCGAGATGTGCTCATCCTTCATCAGGCTGTGCCCAGCCTGGATCAGGGCAGGTTGGAGGCCACATGGGATCCCATCCTTTGCCCTGCCATGTGATCCTCCATGCAGTGGGGATAAAAAGCCCAGCACTGGGGAACCCCAGGTGCTGCAGCAGTGATAGTTTTGGGAGAAACACGGAGCTGTGCATGGCCAGCTTGAAGTCTGCACTGCTGTGAGCACCAGGCCTGCCATGCTGAGCCCAGGGCCACAACCAGTGCTCACCCGGGCTGGGACATTGAGTCCCAACATGGGATCCCATGGGACAGGGCACGCTGGGATTCGCCCCTGCAGCTCCCCAGTGTGTCCAGAGAGACTGCAAGGAGACAGTGACCTCTGTCAGCGGAACCCTCTGAGTGGGACAACCACTGCTGGGGTGGCTGTGCCAGCTCCCCCATGAACCTCCAGCCCTGGGAACCGGGAGGAAGTGGAAAACACAACTTGGCCAATACTGCCTGTGCCGGAAGCAAATGGAAAGAGAACTGGGGTGTGAAAACCCAATGGTTGTTTATTTACATAAGAACAGCAATGAAAACACAGAACACATTTAATTTTGAAAGAATATTTGTAATAACAACAATTTATAGAAGGTATATACCTAAGAACATATCTAACAACAATATTTGAAATGTATTTACAAAAGACAAAGCGAAGCCCTAAAACCTATATGCCAAAAACAAGAACAAACTCTAAAAACTATGTACAAAAGCGTGCCATTTCAGTCCAGGATCTCCATCAGTCCGGGAAGAAAAGCAGGTGCCATGGTCACTCCAGCCAGGCACAGAGGGCTCTTCCGTGTGTCCCCAGGCTGGCACACTGGGACTCTGCTGCTAGAGCTGAGGCTGGCTGGGTCTGGGGGCTGGGCCCCAGGCACTGCCATGGGGCTTGTGTGGCCCAAAGCAAGAACAGGACAGGCTGGGCATGGCCAGCAGAAACCAAGGCACTGGGTACCACGTGCCTGAGCAGGGACCACCCAGCCCAGTCCCGCCCCAGCCTTGCTGCAGGGAACCCACTGTGCCTGTGGGGACCACATGCCTGTCCTGCTGCTGGCATCGCTCTTCATCCCAGGACCATGGCCTCCTCTTCATCTTCTTCATCAATGTCCCTCTCCTCGGTGTACTCTTCCATTTCCACGTCCATCTCCTCATTCTCATCAACCTCCATCTCTTCCTCTCCAGTCTGTTCTCCATCCACCTCCATCTCCTCCTCCGTATCCATTATTGTGTCCACCTCCATCTCTTCCTCTCCTCTCTTTTCTCCCTCCACTTCCATCGTCTCCTCTCTATCAGTCTGTCTGTCCACCTCCATCTTGTCTTCTCTACCTGCAACAGCCTGCAGAGGTAGCAAAACCTCAGAGTGGGGTCCCTGTCCCACCCCATGCCCCCAGAACTCCAGTCCACACCCAAGCAGCTGGGGGGATCCACCTCCATGGAATGGCACCGTACCTTCCTCAGGACAAATGTGAGCATCCTGCAGGGATGGATGACACAATCCAGGCCTTAGGCAGCTTTTGAGACTGATGAGATGAGGTCTCTGGGGCAGGAACAAGAAGGGTGACAGGAGCAGCAGGAGCAGCGTGCAGCGTGTGCTGAGCCCAGGGCCAACGGCTGTGTTGTGCTGCTTGCTGGCTGCTGGCAGTTCCAGATGGGACATGGATTGTGACATGACCATTGAGCTAGAGAGCCTTTGGTTCCATGCTTAGCAACGTTCCCCCAGACCATGGTGCTCAGAGCCCTGTTCCCAAGGATGGAGCATCCACAGCCTGGGCCAGTGCCTCAGCACCCTCAGTGGAAGAGAGAAGCTTCCTCAGATCCAACTTCAATCAGCCTCCTGCAGATGAAAGCCGTCCCCCCTTGTCCTGTTGCCACAGGCCCTGTGGAACACCCTGTCCCAATCTTTCTTGTGGCACCCTTGCAGTCCTGCAGAGCTGCAGTGAGGCCTCCCCAGGGTCTCCTCTTTCCAGGCTGAGCATCCCCAGCCCCACATGGAAAGCAGGCAGTGTGATCAGGGGGAGTCCAGGCTGGAGTCAAATGGCATCAGGAACTGAGAGACGGCAGCTTTAGGCCCAGGTTTGCCTCTCAAAGTACAAAATTATTAACAGCGGAGGGCAAGATGGTGGGACACTGCTTCTGCTCTAATTGGTGAATATAGTCTCTGTTTTTTTCTTTTTTTCTCTCATGCCGTTGGCGGTTTTGGCTGTTTGAAAGGAAGCTTGGCACAATATCCATTGTCTTCTCCATTTGTGAATCACCGAGCAGAGTCTGGGCAAGCTGATGTTGCAGAGCAAATCCTGCAAATGTACTGGTCATCCTGAGCGTGGAGAATGCAGTTAAACCCAGCCAAAAGTAATTTCTGGAAAGTCAAGCCTGGTGTCCATTCTCTTGACTTTGGCTATGCCAACTTCACCTGAGTCTTATGAAAAAGCAAACAAAAGACTCAAACCAAAACAGACAAAACCTAGAAACAAACGAACCCATGCAAACCAATCAAACGAAGAGACTAAAAAAAACCCAAATAAAACCAAAGGGAATGAAGTGTTAGTATTAGTTTTGAGTTCATCACAGCAGGTAAATGGCTGCTTTCCACAGGATCACCATAAAAAGCCACAGATAACAGCTGCTCCAAAATACACCCAACAGGAGAACCATCAAAGTGATACATAGCAAGTCTGGGGGCAGCTCCCCATGAAGGTGAGGGATGAGCACAGAGTGCTACAGCTCCAGCCTTCCCCACCCTGCAGGCTGCTCTTTGCTCCTGATGTAAGAGCCTTGCAGGACTGTGGCCCCTCTCGGTGCATTATAAATCATTCCCACAGCTCTCACTTGAGCCACTGGCATGTCCAGAGCGAGATGCAGGCACAATCCTACTGCCCGCTGAGCCTCTCTGGGAGATCCTGAGCATCTTCCTGCCCAGAGCCACAAAAGAGCTCAGGCTCTGCCTGAACTGGGTTTTCAGGGGAGGTTTCCATATCCCTGCGAGATGTGCTCATCCTTCATCAGGCTGTGCCCAGCCTGGATCAGGGCAGGTTGGAGGCCACATGGGATCCCATCCTTTGCCCTGCCATGTGATCCTCCATGCAGTGGGGCTAAAAAGCCCAGCACTGGGGAACCCCAGGTGCTGCAGCAGTGATATTTTTGGGAGAAACACGGAGCTGTGCATGGCCAGCTTGAAGTCTGCACTGCTGTGAGCACCAGGCCTGCCATGCTGAGCCCAGGGCCACAACCAGTGCTCACCCTGGCTGGGACATTGAGTCCCAACATGGGATCCCATGGGACAGGGCAGGCTGGGATTCGCCCCTGCAGCTCCCCAGTGTGTCCAGAGAGACAGCAAGGAGACAGTGACCTCTGTCAGCAGGACCCTCTGAGTGGGACAACCACTGCTGGGGTGGCTGTGCCAGCTCCCCCATGAACCTCCAGCCTTGGGAACCGGGAGCAAGTGGAAACCACAACTTTGCTAATACTGCCTGTGCCGGAAGCAAATGGAAAGAGAACTGGGGTGTGAAAACCCAAGGTTGTTTATTTCCATAAGAACAGCAATGAAAACACAGAACACATTTACTTTTGTAAGAATATTTGTAATAACAACAATTTATAGAATGTATATACCTAAGAACATATCTAACAACAATATTTGAAATGTATTTACAGAAGACAAAACAAAGCCCTAAAACCTATATGCCAAAAACAAGAACAAACTCTAAAAACTATGTACAAAAGGGTGCCATTTCAGTCCAGGATCTCCATCAGTCCGGGAAGAAAAGCAGGTGCCATGGTCACTCCAGTCAGGCACAGAGGGCTCTTCCGTGTGTCCCCAGGCTGGCACAGCGGGACTCTGCTGCCAGAGCTGAGGCTGGCTGGGTCTGGGGGCTGGGCCCCAGGCACTGCCATGGGGCTTGTGTGGCCCAAAGCAAGAACAGGACAGGCTGGGCATGGCCACCAGAACCCAAGGCACTGGGTACCACGTGCCTGAGCAGGGACCACCCAGCCCAATCCCGCCCCAGCCTGGCTGCAGGGAACCCACTGTGCCTGTGGGACCACATGCCTGTCCTGCTGCTGGCATCGCTCCTCATCCCAGAATCATGGCCTCCTCTTCATCTTCTTCATCAATGTCCATCTCCTCGGTGTACTCTTCCATTTCCACGTCCATCTCCTCATCCTCATCAACCTCCATCTCTTCCTCTCCAGTCTGTTCTCCATCCACCTCCATCTCCTCCTCCGTATCCATTATTGTGTCCACCTCCATCTCTTCCTCTCCTCTCTTTTCTCCCTCCACTTCCATCTCCTCCTCTCTATCAGTCTGTCTGTCCACCTCCATCTTGTCTTCCCTACCTTCAACAGCCTGCAGAGGTAGCAAAACCTCAGAGTGGGGTCCCTGTCCCACCCCATCCCCCCAGAACTCCAGTCCACACCCAAGCAGCTGGGGGGATCCACCTCCATGGAATGGCACCGTACCTTCCTCAGGACAAATGTGAGCATCCTGCAGGGATGGATGACACAATCCAGGCCTTAGGCAGCTTTTGAGACTGATGAGATGAGGTCTCAGGGGCAGGAAGAAGAAGGCTGACAGGAGCAGCAGGAGCAGCGTGCAGCGTGTGCTGAGCCCAGGGCCAACGGCTGTGTTGTGCTGCTTGCTGGCTGCTGGCAGTTCCAGATGGGACATGGATTGTGACATGACCATTGAGCTAGAGAGCCTTTGGTTCCATGCTTAGCAACGTTCCCCCAGACCATGGTGCTCAGAGCCCTGTTCCCAAGGATGGAGCATCCACAGCCTGGGCCAGTGCCTCAGCACCCTCAGTGGAAGAGAGCAGCTTCCTCAGATCCAACTTCAATCAGCCTCCTGCAGCTGAAAGCCGTCCCCCCGTTGTCCTGTTGCCACAGGCCCTGTGGAACACCCTGTCCCAATCTTTCTTGTGGCACCCTTGCAGTCCTGCAGAGCTGCAGTGAGGCCTCCCCAGGGTCTCCTCTTTCCAGGCTGAGCATCCCCAGCCCCACATGGAAAGCAGGCAGTGTGATCAGGGGGAGTCCAGGCTGGAGTCAAATGGCATCAGGAACTGAGAGACGGCAGCTTTAGGCCCAGGTTTGCCTCTCAAAGTACAAAATTATTAACAGCGGAGGGCAAGATGGTGGGACACTGCTTCTGCTCTAATTGGTGAATATAGTCTCTGTTTTTTTCTTTTTTTCTCTCATGCCGTTGGCGGTTTTGGCTGTTTGAAAGGAAGCTTGGCACAATATCCATTGTCTTCTCCATTTGTGAATCACCGAGCAGAGTCTGGGCAAGCTGATGTTGCAGAGCAAATCCTGCAAATGTACTGGTCATCCTGAGCGTGGAGAATGCAGTTAAACCCAGCCAAAAGTAATTTCTGGAAAGTCAAGCCTGGTGTACATTCTTTTGACTTTGGCTATGCCAACTTCACCTGAGTCTTATGAAAAAGCAAACAAAAGACTCAAACCAAAACAGACAAAACCTAGAAACAAACGTACCCATGCAAACCAATCAAACAAAGAGACTAAAAAAACCCCAAATAAAACCAAAGGGAATGAAGAGTTAGTATTAGTTTTGAGTTCATCACAGCAGGTAAATGGCTGCTTTCCACAGGATCACCATAAAAAGCCACAGATAACAGCTGCTCCAAAATACACCCAACAGGAGAACCATCAAAGTGATATATAGCAACTCTGGGGGCAGCTCCCCATTAAGGTGAGGGATGAGCACACAGTGCTACAGCTCCAGCCTTCCCCACCCTGCAGGCTGCTCTTTGCTCCTGATGTAAGAGCCTTGCAGGACTGTGGCCCCTCTCGGTGCATTATAAATCATTCCCACAGCTCTCACTTGAGCCACTGGCATGTCCAGAGCGAGATGCAGGCACAATCCTACTGCCCGCTGAGCCTCTCTGGGAGATCCTGAGCATCTTCCTGCCCAGAGCCACAAAAGAGCTCAGGCTCTGCCTGAACTGGGTTTTCAGGGGAGGTTTCCATATCCCTGCGAGATGTGCTCATCCTTCATCAGGCTGTGCCCAGCCTGGATCAGGGCAGGTTGGATGCCACATGGGATCCCATCCTTTGCCCTGCCATGTGATCCTCCATGCAGTGGGGATAAAAAGCCCAGCACTGGGGAACCCCAGGTGCTGCAGCAGTGATAGTTTTGGGAGAAACACGGAGCTGTGCATGGCCAGCTTGAAGTCTGCACTGCTGTGAGCACCAGGCCTGCCATGCTGAGCCCAGGGCCACAACCAGTGCTCACCCGGGCTGGGACATTGAGTCCCAACATGGGATCCCATGGGACAGGGCACGCTGGGATTCGCCCCTGCAGCTCCCCAGTGTGTCCAGAGAGACTGCAAGGAGACAGTGACCTCTGTCAGCGGAACCCTCTGAGTGGGACAACCACTGCTGGGGTGGCTGTGCCAGCTCCCCCATGAACCTCCAGCCCTGGGAACCGGGAGGAAGTGGAAAACACAACTTGGCCAATACTGCCTGTGCCGGAAGCAAATGGAAAGAGAACTGGGGTGTGAAAACCCAATGGTTGTTTATTTACATAAGAACAGCAATGAAAACACAGAACACATTTAATTTTGAAAGAATATTTGTAATAACAACAATTTATAGAAGGTATATACCTAAGAACATATCTAACAACAATATTTGAAATGTATTTACAAAAGACAAAACGAAGCCCTAAAACCTATATGCCAAAAACAAACTCTAAAAACTATGTACAAAAGTGTGCCATTTCAGTCCAGGATCTCCATCAGTCCGGGAAGAAAAGCAGGTGCCATGGTCACTCCAGCCAGGCACAGAGGGCTCTTCCGTGTGTCCCCAGGCTGGCACACTGGGACTCTGCTGCTAGAGCTGAGGCTGGCTGGGTCTGGGGGCTGGGCCCCAGGCACTGCCATGGGGCTTGTGTGGCCCAAAGCAAGAACAGGACAGGCTGGGCATGGCCACCAGAAACCAAGGCACTGGGTACCACGTGCCTGAGCAGGGACCACCCAGCCCAGTCCCGCCCCAGCCTTGCTGCAGGGAACCCACTGTGCCTGTGGGGACCACATGCCTGTCCTGCTGCTGGCATCGCTCTTCATCCCAGGACCATGGCCTCCTCTTCATCTTCTTCATCAATGTCCCTCTCCTCGGTGTACTCTTCCATTTCCACGTCCATCTCCTCATTCTCATCAACCTCCATCTCTTCCTCTCCAGTCTGTTCTCCATCCACCTCCATCTCCTCCTCCGTATCCATTATTGTGTCCACCTCCATCTCTTCCTCTCCTCTCTTTTCTCCCTCCACTTCCATCGTCTCCTCTCTATCAGTCTGTCTGTCCACCTCCATCTTGTCTTCTCTACCTGCAACAGCCTGCAGAGGTAGCAAAACCTCAGAGTGGGGTCCCTGTCCCACCCCATGCCCCCAGAACTCCAGTCCACACCCAAGCAGCTGGGGGGATCCACCTCCATGGAATGGCACCGTACCTTCCTCAGGACAAATGTGAGCATCCTGCAGGGATGGATGACACAATCCAGGCCTTAGGCAGCTTTTGAGACTGATGAGATGAGGTCTCTGGGGCAGGAACAAGAAGGGTGACAGGAGCAGCAGGAGCAGCGTGCAGCGTGTGCTGAGCCCAGGGCCAACGGCTGTGTTGTGCTGCTTGCTGGCTGCTGGCAGTTCCAGATGGGACATGGATTGTGACATGACCATTGAGCTAGAGAGCCTTTGGTTCCATGCTTAGCAACGTTCCCCCAGACCATGGTGCTCAGAGCCCTGTTCCCAAGGATGGAGCATCCACAGCCTGGGCCAGTGCCTCAGCACCCTCAGTGGAAGAGAGAAGCTTCCTCAGATCCAACTTCAATCAGCCTCCTGCAGATGAAAGCCGTCCCCCCTTGTCCTGTTGCCACAGGCCCTGTGGAACACCCTGTCCCAATCTTTCTTGTGGCACCCTTGCAGTCCTGCAGAGCTGCAGTGAGGCCTCCCCAGGGTCTCCTCTTTCCAGGCTGAGCATCCCCAGCCCCACATGGAAAGCAGGCAGTGTGATCAGGGGGAGTCCAGGCTGGAGTCAAATGGCATCAGGAACTGAGAGACGGCAGCTTTAGGCCCAGGTTTGCCTCTCAAAGTACAAAATTATTAACAGCGGAGGGCAAGATGGTGGGACACTGCTTCTGCTCTAATTGGTGAATATAGTCTCTGTTTTTTTCTTTTTTTCTCTCATGCCGTTGGCGGTTTTGGCTGTTTGAAAGGAAGCTTGGCACAATATCCATTGTCTTCTCCATTTGTGAATCACCGAGCAGAGTCTGGGCAAGCTGATGTTGCAGAGCAAATCCTGCAAATGTACTGGTCATCCTGAGCCTGGAGAATGCAGTTAAACCCAGCCAAAAGTAATTTCTGGAAAGTCAAGCCTGGTGTCCATTCTCTTGACTTTGGCTATGCCAACTTCACCTGAGTCTTATGAAAAAGCAAACAAAAGACTCAAACCAAAACAGACAAAACCTAGAAACAAACGAACCCATGCAAACCAATCAAACGAAGAGACTAAAAAAAAACCCAAATAAAACCAAAGGGAATGAAGTGTTAGTATTAGTTTTGAGTTCATCACAGCAGGTAAATGGCTGCTTTCCACAGGATCACCATAAAAAGCCACAGATAACAGCTGCTCCAAAATACACCCAACAGGAGAACCATCAAAGTGATACATAGCAAGTCTGGGGGCAGCTCCCCATGAAGGTGAGGGATGAGCACAGAGTGCTACAGCTCCAGCCTTCCCCACCCTGCAGGCTGCTCTTTGCTCCTGATGTAAGAGCCTTGCAGGACTGTGGCCCCTCTCGGTGCATTATAAATCATTCCCACAGCTCTCACTTGAGCCACTGGCATGTCCAGAGCGAGATGCAGGCACAATCCTACTGCCCGCTGAGCCTCTCTGGGAGATCCTGAGCATCTTCCTGCCCAGAGCCACAAAAGAGCTCAGGCTCTGCCTGAACTGGGTTTTCAGGGGAGGTTTCCATATCCCTGCGAGATGTGCTCATCCTTCATCAGGCTGTGCCCAGCCTGGATCAGGGCAGGTTGGAGGCCACATGGGATCCCATCCTTTGCCCTGCCATGTGATCCTCCATGCAGTGGGGCTAAAAAGCCCAGCACTGGGGAACCCCAGGTGCTGCAGCAGTGATATTTTTGGGAGAAACACGGAGCTGTGCATGGCCAGCTTGAAGTCTGCACTGCTGTGAGCACCAGGCCTGCCATGCTGAGCCCAGGGCCACAACCAGTGCTCACCCTGGCTGGGACATTGAGTCCCAACATGGGATCCCATGGGACAGGGCAGGCTGGGATTCGCCCCTGCAGCTCCCCAGTGTGTCCAGAGAGACAGCAAGGAGACAGTGACCTCTGTCAGCAGGACCCTCTGAGTGGGACAACCACTGCTGGGGTGGCTGTGCCAGCTCCCCCATGAACCTCCAGCCTTGGGAACCGGGAGCAAGTGGAAACCACAACTTTGCTAATACTGCCTGTGCCGGAAGCAAATGGAAAGAGAACTGGGGTGTGAAAACCCAAGGTTGTTTATTTCCATAAGAACAGCAATGAAAACACAGAACACATTTACTTTTGTAAGAATATTTGTAATAACAACAATTTATAGAATGTATATACCTAAGAACATATCTAACAACAATATTTGAAATGTATTTACAGAAGACAAAACAAAGCCCTAAAACCTATATGCCAAAAACAAGAACAAACTCTAAAAACTATGTACAAAAGGGTGCCATTTCAGTCCAGGATCTCCATCAGTCCGGGAAGAAAAGCAGGTGCCATGGTCACTCCAGTCAGGCACAGAGGGCTCTTCCGTGTGTCCCCAGGCTGGCACAGCGGGACTCTGCTGCCAGAGCTGAGGCTGGCTGGGTCTGGGGGCTGGGCCCCAGGCACTGCCATGGGGCTTGTGTGGCCCAAAGCAAGAACAGGACAGGCTGGGCATGGCCAGCAGAACCCAAGGCACTGGGTACCACGTGCCTGAGCAGGGACCACCCAGCCCAATCCCGCCCCAGCCTGGCTGCAGGGAACCCACTGTGCCTGTGGGACCACATGCCTGTCCTGCTGCTGGCATCGCTCCTCATCCCAGGATCATGGCCTCCTCTTCATCTTCTTCATCAATGTCCATCTCCTCGGTGTACTCTTCCATTTCCACGTCCATCTCCTCATCCTCATCAACCTCCATCTCTTCCTCTCCAGTCTGTTCTCCATCCACCTCCATCTCCTCCTCCGTATCCATTATTGTGTCCACCTCCATCTCTTCCTCTCCTCTCTTTTCTCCCTCCACTTCCATCTCCTCCTCTCTATCAGTCTGTCTGTCCACCTCCATCTTGTCTTCCCTACCTTCAACAGCCTGCAGAGGTAGCAAAACCTCAGAGTGGGGTCCCTGTCCCACCCCATCCCCCCAGAACTCCAGTCCACACCCAAGCAGCTGGGGGGATCCACCTCCATGGAATGGCACCGTACCTTCCTCAGGACAAATGTGAGCATCCTGCAGGGATGGATGACACAATCCAGGCCTTAGGCAGCTTTTGAGACTGATGAGATGAGGTCTCAGGGGCAGGAAGAAGAAGGCTGACAGGAGCAGCAGGAGCAGCGTGCAGCGTGTGCTGAGCCCAGGGCCAACGGCTGTGTTGTGCTGCTTGCTGGCTGCTGGCAGTTCCAGATGGGACATGGATTGTGACATGACCATTGAGCTAGAGAGCCTTTGGTTCCATGCTTAGCAACGTTCCCCCAGACCATGGTGCTCAGAGCCCTGTTCCCAAGGATGGAGCATCCACAGCCTGGGCCAGTGCCTCAGCACCCTCAGTGGAAGAGAGCAGCTTCCTCAGATCCAACTTCAATCAGCCTCCTGCAGATGAAAGCCGTCCCCCCTTGTCCTGTTGCCACAGGCCCTGTGGAACACCCTGTCCCAATCTTTCTTGTGGCACCCTTGCAGTCCTGCAGAGCTGCAGTGAGGCCTCCCCAGGGTCTCCTCTTTCCAGGCTGAGCATCCCCAGCCCCACATGGAAAGCAGGCAGTGTGATCAGGGGGAGTCCAGGCTGGAGTCAAATGGCATCAGGAACTGAGACACAGCAGCTTTAGGCCCAGGTTTGCCTCTCAAAGTACAAAATTATTAACAGCGGAGGGCAAGATGGTGGGACACTGCTTCTGCTCTAATTGGTGAATATAGTCTCTGTTTTTTTCTTTTTTTCTCTCATGCCGTTGGCGGTTTTGGCTGTTTGAAAGGAAGCTTGGCACAATATCCATTGTCTTCTCCATTTGTGAATCACCGAGCAGAGTCTGGGCAAGCTGATGTTGCAGAGCAAATCCTGCAAATGTACTGGTCATCCTGAGTGTGGAGAATGCAGTTAAACCCAGCCAAAAGTAATTTCTGGAAAGTCAAGCCTGGTGTACATGCTTTTGACTTTGGCTATGCCAACTTCACCTGAGTCTTATGAAAAAGCAAACAAAAGACTCAAACCAAAACAGACAAAACCTAGAAACAAACGTACCCATGCAAACCAATCAAACAAAGAGACTAAAAAAACCCCAAATAAAACCAAAGGGAATGAAGAGTTAGTATTAGTTTTGAGTTCATCACAGCAGGTAAATGGCTGCTTTCCACAGGATCACCATAAAAAGCCACAGATAACAGCTGCTCCAAAATACACCCAACAGGAGAACCATCAAAGTGATATATAGCAACTCTGGGGGCAGCTCCCCATGAAGGTGAGGGATGAGCACACAGTGCTACAGCTCCAGCCTTCCCCACCCTGCAGGCTGCTCTTTGCTCCTGATGTAAGAGCCTTGCAGGACTGTGGCCCCTCTCGGTGCATTATAAATCATTCCCACAGCTGTCACTTGAGCCACTGGCATCTCCAGAGCGAGATGCAGGCACAATCCTACTGCCCGCTGAGCCTCTCTGGGAGATCCTGAGCATCTTCCTGCCCAGAGCCACAAAAGAGCTCAGGCTCTGCCTGAACTGGGTTTTCAGGGGAGGTTTCCATATCCCTGCGAGATGTGCTCATCCTTCATCAGGCTGTGCCCAGCCTGGATCAGGGCAGGTTGGAGGCCACATGGGATCCCATCCTTTGCCCTGCCATGTGATCCTCCATGCAGTGGGGCTAAAAAGCCCAGCACTGGGGAACCCCAGGTGCTGCAGCAGTGATAGTTTTGGGAGAAACACGGAGCTGTGCATGGCCAGCTTGAAGTCTGCACTGCTGTGAGCACCAGGCCTGCCATGCTGAGCCCAGGGCCACAACCAGTGCTCACCCTGGCTGGGACATTGAGTCCCAACATGGGATCCCATGGGACAGGGCAGGCTGGGATTCGCCCCTGCAGCTCCCCAGTGTGTCCAGAGAGACAGCAAGGAGACAGTGACCTGTGTCAGCAGGACCCTCTGAGTGGGACAACCACTGCTGGGGTGGCTGTGCCAGCTCCCCCATGAACCTCCAGCCTTGGGAACCGGGAGCAAGTGGAAACCACAACTTTGCTAATACTGCCTGTGCCGGAAGCAAATGGAAAGAGAACTGGGGTGTGAAAACCCAAGGTTGTTTATTTCCATAAGAACAGCAATGAAAACACAGAACACATTTACTTTTGTAAGAATATTTGTAATAACAACAATTTATAGAATGTATATACCTAAGAACATATCTAACAACAATATTTGAAATGTATTTACAGAAGACAAAACAAAGCCCTAAAACCTATATGCCAAAAACAAGAACAAACTCTAAAAACTATGTACAAAAGGGTTCCATTTCAGTCCAGGATCTCCATCAGTCCGGGAAGAAAAGCAGGTGCCATGGTCACTCCAGTCAGGCACAGAGGGCTCTTCCGTGTGTCCCCAGGCTGGCACAGCGGGACTCTGCTGCCAGAGCTGAGGCTGGCTGGGTCTGGGGGCTGGGCCCCAGGCACTGCCATGGGGCTTGTGTGGCCCAAAGCAAGAACAGGACAGGCTGGGCATGGCCACCAGAACCCAAGGCACTGGGTACCACGTGCCTGAGCAGGGACCACCCAGCCCAATCCCGCCCCAGCCTGGCTGCAGGGAACACACTGTGCCTGTGGGACCACATGCCTGTCCTGCTGCTGGCATCGCTCCTCATCCCAGGATCATGGCCTCCTCTTCATCTTCTTCATCAATGTCCATCTCCTCGGTGTACTCTTCCATTTCCACGTCCATCTCCTCATCCTCATCAACCTCCATCTCTTCCTCTCCAGTCTGTTCTCCATCCACCTCCATCTCCTCCTCCGTATCCATTATTGTGTCCACCTCCATCTCTTCCTCTCCTCTCTTTTCTCCCTCCACTTCCATCTCCTCCTCTCTATCAGTCTGTCTGTCCACCTCCATCTTGTCTTCCCTACCTTCAACAGCCTGCAGAGGTAGCAAAACCTCAGAGTGGGGTCCCTGTCCCACCCCATCCCCCCAGAACTCCAGTCCACACCCAAGCAGCTGGGGGGATCCACCTCCATGGAATGGCACCGTACCTTCCTCAGGACAAATGTGAGCATCCTGCAGGGATGGATGACACAATCCAGGCCTTAGGCAGCTTTTGAGACTGATGAGATGAAGTCTCAGGGGCAGGAAGAAGAAGGCTGACAGGAGCAGCAGGAGCAGCGTGCAGCGTGTGCTGAGCCCAGGGCCAACGGCTGTGTTGTGCTGCTTGCTGGCTGCTGGCAGTTCCAGATGGGACATGGATTGTGACATGACCATTGAGCTAGAGAGCCTTTGGTTCCATGCTTAGCAACGTTCCCCCAGACCATGGTGCTCAGAGCCCTGTTCCCAAGGATGGAGCATCCACAGCCTGGGCCAGTGCCTCAGCACCCTCAGTGGAAGAGAGCAGCTTCCTCAGATCCAACTTCAATCAGCCTCCTGCAGATGAAAGCCGTCCCCCCTTGTCCTGTTGCCACAGGCCCTGTGGAACACCCTGTCCCAATCTTTCTTGTGGCACCCTTGCAGTCCTGCAGAGCTGCAGTGAGGCCTCCCCAGGGTCTCCTCTTTCCAGGCTGAGCATCCCCAGCCCCACATGGAAAGCAGGCAGTGTGATCAGGGGGAGTCCAGGCTGGAGTCAAATGGCATCAGGAACTGAGACACAGCAGCTTTAGGCCCAGGTTTGCCTCTCAAAGTACAAAATTATTAACAGCGGAGGGCAAGATGGTGGGACACTGCTTCTGCTCTAATTGGTGAATATAGTCTCTGTTTTTTTCTTTTTTTCTCTCATGCCGTTGGCGGTTTTGGCTGTTTGAAAGGAAGCTTGGCACAATATCCATTGTCTTCTCCATTTGTGAATCACCGAGCAGAGTCTGGGCAAGCTGATGTTGCAGAGCAAATCCTGCAAATGTACTGGTCATCCTGAGCGTGGAGAATGCAGTTAAACCCAGCCAAAAGTAATTTCTGGAAAGTCAAGCCTGGTGTACATTCTTTTGACTTTGGCTATGCCAACTTCACCTGAGTCTTATGAAAAAGCAAACAAAAGACTCAAACCAAAACAGACAAAACCTAGAAACAAACGTACCCATGCAAACCAATCAAACAAAGAGACTAAAAAAACCCCAAATAAAACCAAAGGGAATGAAGAGTTAGTATTAGTTTTGAGTTCATCACAGCAGGTAAATGGCTGCTTTCCACAGGATCACCATAAAAAGCCACAGATAACAGCTGCTCCAAAATACACCCAACAGGAGAACCATCAAAGTGATATATAGCAACTCTGGGGGCAGCTCCCCATGAAGGTGAGGGATGAGCACACAGTGCTACAGCTCCAGCCTTCCCCACCCTGCAGGCTGCTCTTTGCTCCTGATGTAAGAGCCTTGCAGGACTGTGGCCCCTCTCGGTGCATTATAAATCATTCCCACAGCTCTCACTTGAGCCACTGGCATGTCCAGAGCGAGATGCAGGCACAATCCTACTGCCCGCTGAGCCTCTCTGGGAGATCCTGAGCATCTTCCTGCCCAGAGCCACAAAAGAGCTCAGGCTCTGCCTGAACTGGGTTTTCAGGGGAGGTTTCCATATCCCTGCGAGATGTGCTCATCCTTCATCAGGCTGTGCCCAGCCTGGATCAGGGCAGGTTGGAGGCCACATGGGATCCCATCCTTTGCCCTGCCATGTGATCCTCCATGCAGTGGGGATAAAAAGCCCAGCACTGGGGAACCCCAGGTGCTGCAGCAGTGATAGTTTTGGGAGAAACACGGAGCTGTGCATGGCCAGCTTGAAGTCTGCACTGCTGTGAGCACCAGGCCTGCCATGCTGAGCCCAGGGCCACAACCAGTGCTCACCCGGGCTGGGACATTGAGTCCCAACATGGGATCCCATGGGACAGGGCACGCTGGGATTCGCCCCTGCAGCTCCCCAGTGTGTCCAGAGAGACTGCAAGGAGACAGTGACCTCTGTCAGCGGAACCCTCTGAGTGGGACAACCACTGCTGGGGTGGCTGTGCCAGCTCCCCCATGAACCTCCAGCCCTGGGAACCGGGAGGAAGTGGAAAACACAACTTGGCCAATACTGCCTGTGCCGGAAGCAAATGGAAAGAGAACTGGGGTGTGAAAACCCAATGGTTGTTTATTTACATAAGAACAGCAATGAAAACACAGAACACATTTAATTTTGAAAGAATATTTGTAATAACAACAATTTATAGAAGGTATATACCTAAGAACATATCTAACAACAATATTTGAAATGTATTTACAAAAGACAAAACGAAGCCTTAAAACCTATATGCCAAAAACAAACTCTAAAAACTATGTACAAAAGTGTGCCATTTCAGTCCAGGATCTCCATCAGTCCGGGAAGAAAAGCAGGTGCCATGGTCACTCCAGCCAGGCACAGAGGGCTCTTCCGTGTGTCCCCAGGCTGGCACACTGGGACTCTGCTGCTAGAGCTGAGGCTGGCTGGGTCTGGGGGCTGGGCCCCAGGCACTGCCATGGGGCTTGTGTGGCCCAAAGCAAGAACAGGACAGGCTGGGCATGGCCAGCAGAAACCAAGGCACTGGGTACCACGTGCCTGAGCAGGGACCACCCAGCCCAGTCCCGCCCCAGCCTTGCTGCAGGGAACCCACTGTGCCTGTGGGGACCACATGCCTGTCCTGCTGCTGGCATCGCTCTTCATCCCAGGACCATGGCCTCCTCTTCATCTTCTTCATCAATGTCCCTCTCCTCGGTGTACTCTTCCATTTCCACGTCCATCTCCTCATTCTCATCAACCTCCATCTCTTCCTCTCCAGTCTGTTCTCCATCCACCTCCATCTCCTCCTCCGTATCCATTATTGTGTCCACCTCCATCTCTTCCTCTCCTCTCTTTTCTCCCTCCACTTCCATCGTCTCCTCTCTATCAGTCTGTCTGTCCACCTCCATCTTGTCTTCTCTACCTGCAACAGCCTGCAGAGGTAGCAAAACCTCAGAGTGGGGTCCCTGTCCCACCCCATGCCCCAAGAACTCCAGTCCACACCCAAGCAGCTGGGGGGATCCACCTCCATGGAATGGCACCGTACCTTCCTCAGGACAAATGTGAGCATCCTGCAGGGATGGATGACACAATCCAGGCCTTAGGCAGCTTTTGAGACTGATGAGATGAGGTCTCTGGGGCAGGAACAAGAAGGGTGACAGGAGCAGCAGGAGCAGCGTGCAGCGTGTGCTGAGCCCAGGGCCAACGGCTGTGTTGTGCTGCTTGCTGGCTGCTGGCAGTTCCAGATGGGACATGGATTGTGACATGACCATTGAGCTAGAGAGCCTTTGGTTCCATGCTTAGCAACGTTCCCCCAGACCATGGTGCTCAGAGCCCTGTTCCCAAGGATGGAGCATCCACAGCCTGGGCCAGTGCCTCAGCACCCTCAGTGGAAGAGAGAAGCTTCCTCAGATCCAACTTCAATCAGCCTCCTGCAGATGAAAGCCGTCCCCCCTTGTCCTGTTGCCACAGGCCCTGTGGAACACCCTGTCCCAATCTTTCTTGTGGCACCCTTGCAGTCCTGCAGAGCTGCAGTGAGGCCTCCCCAGGGTCTCCTCTTTCCAGGCTGAGCATCCCCAGCCCCACATGGAAAGCAGGCAGTGTGATCAGGGGGAGTCCAGGCTGGAGTCAAATGGCATCAGGAACTGAGACACAGCAGCTTTAGGCCCAGGTTTGCCTCTCAAAGTACAAAATTATTAACAGCGGAGGGCAAGATGGTGGGACACTGCTTCTGCTCTAATTGGTGAATATAGTCTCTGTTTTTTTCTTTTTTTCTCTCATGCCGTTGGCGGTTTTGGCTGTTTGAAAGGAAGCTTGGCACAATATCCATTGTCTTCTCCATTTGTGAATCACCGAGCAGAGTCTGGGCAAGCTGATGTTGCAGAGCAAATCCTGCAAATGTACTGGTCATCCTGAGCCTGGAGAATGCAGTTAAACCCAGCCAAAAGTAATTTCTGGAAAGTCAAGCCTGGTGTCCATTCTCTTGACTTTGGCTATGCCAACTTCACCTGAGTCTTATGAAAAAGCAAACAAAAGACTCAAACCAAAACAGACAAAACCTAGAAACAAACGAACCCATGCAAACCAATCAAACGAAGAGACTAAAAAAAACCCAAATAAAACCAAAGGGAATGAAGTGTTAGTATTAGTTTTGAGTTCATCACAGCAGGTAAATGGCTGCTTTCCACAGGATCACCATAAAAAGCCACAGATAACAGCTGCTCCAAAATACACCCAACAGGAGAACCATCAAAGTGATACATAGCAAGTCTGGGGGCAGCTCCCCATGAAGGTGAGGGATGAGCACAGAGTGCTACAGCTCCAGCCTTCCCCACCCTGCAGGCTGCTCTTTGCTCCTGATGTAAGAGCCTTGCAGGACTGTGGCCCCTCTCGGTGCATTATAAATCATTCCCACAGCTGTCACTTGAGCCACTGGCATGTCCAGAGCGAGATGCAGGCACAATCCTACTGCCCGCTGAGCCTCTCTGGGAGATCCTGAGCATCTTCCTGCCCAGAGCCACAAAAGAGCTCAGGCTCTGCCTGAACTGGGTTTTCAGGGGAGGTTTCCATATCCCTGCGAGATGTGCTCATCCTTCATCAGGCTGTGCCCAGCCTGGATCAGGGCAGGTTGGAGGCCACATGGGATCCCATCCTTTGCCCTGCCATGTGATCCTCCATGCAGTGGGGCTAAAAAGCCCAGCACTGGGGAACCCCAGGTGCTGCAGCAGTGATAGTTTTGGGAGAAACACGGAGCTGTGCATGGCCAGCTTGAAGTCTGCACTGCTGTGAGCACCAGGCCTGCCATGCTGAGCCCAGGGCCACAACCAGTGCTCACCCTGGCTGGGACATTGAGTCCCAACATGGGATCCCATGGGACAGGGCAGGCTGGGATTCACCCCTGCAGCTCCCCAGTGTGTCCAGAGAGACAGCAAGGAGACAGTGACCTCTGTCAGCAGGACCCTCTGAGTGGGACAACCACTGCTGGGGTGGCTGTGCCAGCTCCCCCATGAACCTCCAGCCTTGGGAACCGGGAGCAAGTGGAAACCACAACTTTGCTAATACTGCCTGTGCCGGAAGCAAATGGAAAGAGAACTGGGGTGTGAAAACCCAAGGTTGTTTATTTCCATAAGAACAGCAATGAAAACACAGAACACATTTACTTTTGAAAGAATATTTGTAATAACAACAATTTATAGAATGTATATACCTAAGAACATATCTAACAACAATATTTGAAATGTATTTACAGAAGACAAAACAAAGCCCTAAAACCTATATGCCAAAAACAAGAACAAACTCTAAAAACTATGTACAAAAGGGTGCCATTTCAGTCCAGGATCTCCATCAGTCCGGGAAGAAAAGCAGGTGCCATGGTCACTCCAGTCAGGCACAGAGGGCTCTTCCGTGTGTCCCCAGGCTGGCACAGCGGGACTCTGCTGCCAGAGCTGAGGCTGGCTGGGTCTGGGGGCTGGGCCCCAGGCACTGCCATGGGGCTTGTGTGGCCCAAAGCAAGAACAGGACAGGCTGGGCATGGCCACCAGAACCCAAGGCACTGGGTACCACGTGCCTGAGCAGGGACCACCCAGCCCAATCCCGCCCCAGCCTGGCTGCAGGGAACCCACTGTGCCTGTGGGACCACATGCCTGTCCTGCTGCTGGCATCGCTCCTCATCCCAGAATCATGGCCTCCTCTTCATCTTCTTCATCAATGTCCATCTCCTCGGTGTACTCTTCCATTTCCACGTCCATCTCCTCATCCTCATCAACCTCCATCTCTTCCTCTCCAGTCTGTTCTCCATCCACCTCCATCTCCTCCTCCGTATCCATTATTGTGTCCACCTCCATCTCTTCCTCTCCTCTCTTTTCTCCCTCCACTTCCATCTCCTCCTCTCTATCAGTCTGTCTGTCCACCTCCATCTTGTCTTCCCTACCTTCAACAGCCTGCAGAGGTAGCAAAACCTCAGAGTGGGGTCCCTGTCCCACCCCATCCCCCCAGAACTCCAGTCCACACCCAAGCAGCTGGGGGGATCCACCTCCATGGAATGGCACCGTACCTTCCTCAGGACAAATGTGAGCATCCTGCAGGGATGGATGACACAATCCAGGCCTTAGGCAGCTTTTGAGACTGATGAGATGAGGTCTCAGGGGCAGGAAGAAGAAGGCTGACAGGAGCAGCAGGAGCAGCGTGCAGCGTGTGCTGAGCCCAGGGCCAACGGCTGTGTTGTGCTGCTTGCTGGCTGCTGGCAGTTCCAGATGGGACATGGATTGTGACATGACCATTGAGCTAGAGAGCCTTTGGTTCCATGCTTAGCAACGTTCCCCCAGACCATGGTGCTCAGAGCCCTGTTCCCAAGGATGGAGCATCCACAGCCTGGGCCAGTGCCTCAGCACCCTCAGTGGAAGAGAGCAGCTTCCTCAGATCCAACTTCAATCAGCCTCCTGCAGCTGAAAGCCGTCCCCCCGTTGTCCTGTTGCCACAGGCCCTGTGGAACACCCTGTCCCAATCTTTCTTGTGGCACCCTTGCAGTCCTGCAGAGCTGCAGTGAGGCCTCCCCAGGGTCTCCTCTTTCCAGGCTGAGCATCCCCAGCCCCACATGGAAAGCAGGCAGTGTGATCAGGGGGAGTCCAGGCTGGAGTCAAATGGCATCAGGAACTGAGACACAGCAGCTTTAGGCCCAGGTTTGCCTCTCAAAGTACAAAATTATTAACAGCGGAGGGCAAGATGGTGGGACACTGCTTCTGCTCTAATTGGTGAATATAGTCTCTGTTTTTTTCTTTTTTTCTCTCATGCCGTTGGCGGTTTTGGCTGTTTGAAAGGAAGCTTGGCACAATATCCATTGTCTTCTCCATTTGTGAATCACCGAGCAGAGTCTGGGCAAGCTGATGTTGCAGAGCAAATCCTGCAAATGTACTGGTCATCCTGAGCGTGGAGAATGCAGTTAAACCCAGCCAAAAGTAATTTCTGGAAAGTCAAGCCTGGTGTACATTCTCTTGACTTTGGCTATGCCAACTTCACCTGAGTCTTATGAAAAAGCAAACAAAAGACTCAAACCAAAACAGACAAAACCTAGAAACAAATGTACCCATGCAAACCAATCAAACAAAGAGACTAAAAAAACCCCAAATAAAACCAAAGGGAATGAAGAGTTAGTATTAGTTTTGAGTTCATCACAGCAGGTAAATGGCTGCTTTCCACAGGATCACCATAAAAAGCCACAGATAACAGCTGCTCCAAAATACACCCAACAGGAGAACCATCAAAGTGATATATAGCAACTCTGGGGGCAGCTCCCCATTAAGGTGAGGGATGAGCACAGAGTGCTACAGCTCCAGCCTTCCCCACCCTGCAGGCTGCTCTTTGCTCCTGATGTAAGAGCCTTGCAGGACTGTGGCCCCTCTCGGTGCATTATAAATCATTCCCACAGCTGTCACTTGAGCCACTGGCATGTCCAGAGCGAGATGCAGGCACAATCCTACTGCCCGCTGAGCCTCTCTGGGAGATCCTGAGCATCTTCCTGCCCAGAGCCACAAAAGAGCTCAGGCTCTGCCTGAACTGGGTTTTCAGGGGAGGTTTCCATATCCCTGCGAGATGTGCTCATCCTTCATCAGGCTGTGCCCAGCCTGGATCAGGGCAGGTTGGATGCCACATGGGATCCCATCCTTTGCCCTGCCATGTGATCCTCCATGCAGTGGGGATAAAAAGCCCAGCACTGGGGAACCCCAGGTGCTGCAGCAGTGATAGTTTTGGGAGAAACACGGAGCTGTGCATGGCCAGCTTGAAGTCTGCACTGCTGTGAGCACCAGGCCTGCCATGCTGAGCCCAGGGCCACAACCAGTGCTCACCCGGGCTGGGACATTGAGTCCCAACATGGGATCCCATGGGACAGGGCACGCTGGGATTCGCCCCTGCAGCTCCCCAGTGTGTCCAGAGAGACTGCAAGGAGACAGTGACCTCTGTCAGCGGAACCCTCTGAGTGGGACAACCACTGCTGGGGTGGCTGTGCCAGCTCCCCCATGAACCTCCAGCCCTGGGAACCGGGAGGAAGTGGAAAACACAACTTGGCCAATACTGCCTGTGCCGGAAGCAAATGGAAAGAGAACTGGGGTGTGAAAACCCAATGGTTGTTTATTTACATAAGAACAGCAATGAAAACACAGAACACATTTAATTTTGAAAGAATATTTGTAATAACAACAATTTATAGAATGTATATACCTAAGAACATATCTAACAACAATATTTGAAATGTATTTACAAAAGACAAAACGAAGCCCTAAAACCTATATGCCAAAAACAAGAACAAACTCTAAAAACTATGTACAAAAGTGTGCCATTTCAGTCCAGGATCTCCATCAGTCCGGGAAGAAAAGCAGGTGCCATGGTCACTCCAGCCAGGCACAGAGGGCTCTTCCGTGTGTCCCCAGGCTGGCACACTGGGACTCTGCTGCTAGAGCTGAGGCTGGCTGGGTCTGGGGGCTGGGCCCCAGGCACTGCCATGGGGCTTGTGTGGCCCAAAGCAAGAACAGGACAGGCTGGGCATGGCCAGCAGAAACCAAGGCACTGGGTACCACGTGCCTGAGCAGGGACCACCCAGCCCAGTCCCGCCCCAGCCTGGCTGCAGGGAACCCACTGTGCCTGTGGGGACCACATGCCTGTCCTGCTGCTGGCATCGCTCTTCATCCCAGGATCATGGCCTCCTCTTCATCTTCTTCATCAATGTCCATCTCCTCGGTGTACTCTTCCATTTCCACGTCCATCTCCTCATTCTCATCAACCTCCATCTCTTCCTCTCCAGTCTGTTCTCCATCCACCTCCATCTCCTCCTCCGTATCCATTATTGTGTCCACCTCCATCTCTTCCTCTCCTCTCTTTTCTCCCTCCACTTCCATCTTCTCCTCTCTATCAGTCTGTCTGTCCACCTCCATCTTGTCTTCTCTACCTGCAACAGCCTGCAGAGGTAGCAAAACCTCAGAGTGGGGTCCCTGTCCCACCCCATGCCCCCAGAACTCCAGTCCACACCCAAGCAGCTGGGGGGATCCACCTCCATGGAATGGCACCGTACCTTCCTCAGGACAAATGTGAGCATCCTGCAGGGATGGATGACACAATCCAGGCCTTAGGCAGCTTTTGAGACTGATGAGATGAGGTCTCGGGGGCAGGAACAAGAAGGGTGACAGGAGCAGCAGGAGCAGCGTGCAGCGTGTGCTGAGCCCAGGGCCAACGGCTGTGTTGTGCTGCTTGCTGGCTGCTGGCAGTTCCAGATGGGACATGGATTGTGACATGACCATTGAGCTAGAGAGCCTTTGGTTCCATGCTTAGCAACGTTCCCCCAGACCATGGTGCTCAGAGCCCTGTTCCCAAGGATGGAGCATCCACAGCCTGGGCCAGTGCCTCAGCACCCTCAGTGGAAGAGAGCAGCTTCCTCAGATCCAACTTCAATCAGCCTCCTGCAGCTGAAAGCCGTCCCCCCGTTGTCCTGTTGCCACAGGCCCTGTGGAACACCCTGTCCCAATCTTTCTTGTGGCACCCTTGCAGTCCTGCAGAGCTGCAGTGAGGCCTCCCCAGGGTCTCCTCTTTCCAGGCTGAGCATCCCCAGCCCCACATGGAAAGCAGGCAGTGTGATCAGGGGGAGTCCAGGCTGGAGTCAAATGGCATCAGGAACTGAGAGACGGCAGCTTTAGGCCCAGGTTTGCCTCTCAATGTACAAAATTAATAAGAGTGGAGGGCAAGATGGTGGGACACTGCTTCTGCTCTAATTGGTGAATATAGTCTCTGTTTTTTTCTTTTTTTCTCTCATGCCGTTGGCGGTTTTGGCTGTTTGAAAGGAAGCTTGGCACAATATCCATTGTCTTCTCCATTTGTGAATCACCGAGCAGAGTCTGGGCAAGCTGATGTTGCAGAGCAAATCCTGCAAATGTACTGGTCATCCTGAGCCTGGAGAATGCAGTTAAACCCAGCCAAAAGTAATTTCTGGAAAGTCAAGCCTGGTGTCCATTCTCTTGACTTTGGCTATGCCAACTTCACCTGAGTCTTATGAAAAAGCAAACAAAAGACTCAAACCAAAACAGACAAAACCTAGAAACAAACGAACCCATGCAAACCAATCAAACGAAGAGACTAAAAAAAACCCAAATAAAACCAAAGGGAATGAAGTGTTAGTATTAGTTTTGAGTTCATCACAGCAGGTAAATGGCTGCTTTCCACAGGATCACCATAAAAAGCCACAGATAACAGCTGCTCCAAAATACACCCAACAGGAGAACCATCAAAGTGATACATAGCAAGTCTGGGGGCAGCTCCCCATGAAGGTGAGGGATGAGCACACAGTGCTACAGCTCCAGCCTTCCCCACCCTGCAGGCTGCTCTTTGCTCCTGATGTAAGAGCCTTGCAGGACTGTGGCCCCTCTCGGTGCATTATAAATCATTCCCACAGCTGTCACTTGAGCCACTGGCATGTCCAGAGCGAGATGCAGGCACAATCCTACTGCCCGCTGAGCCTCTCTGGGAGATCCTGAGCATCTTCCTGCCCAGAGCCACAAAAGAGCTCAGGCTCTGCCTGAACTGGGTTTTCAGGGGAGGTTTCCATATCCCTGCGAGATGTGCTCATCCTTCATCAGGCTGTGCCCAGCCTGGATCAGGGCAGGTTGGAGGCCACATGGGATCCCATCCTTTGCCCTGCCATGTGATCCTCCATGCAGTGGGGCTAAAAAGCCCAGCACTGGGGAACCCCAGGTGCTGCAGCAGTGATAGTTTTGGGAGAAACACGGAGCTGTGCATGGCCAGCTTGAAGTCTGCACTGCTGTGAGCACCAGGCCTGCCATGCTGAGCCCAGGGCCACAACCAGTGCTCACCCTGGCTGGGACATTGAGTCCCAACATGGGATCCCATGGGACAGGGCAGGCTGGGATTCGCCCCTGCAGCTCCCCAGTGTGTCCAGAGAGACAGCAAGGAGACAGTGACCTCTGTCAGCAGGACCCTCTGAGTGGGACAACCACTGCTGGGGTGGCTGTGCCAGCTCCCCCATGAACCTCCAGCCTTGGGAACCGGGAGCAAGTGGAAACCACAACTTTGCTAATACTGCCTGTGCCGGAAGCAAATGGAAAGAGAACTGGGGTGTGAAAACCCAAGGTTGTTTATTTCCATAAGAACAGCAATGAAAACACAGAACACATTTACTTTTGTAAGAATATTTGTAATAACAACAATTTATAGAATGTATATACCTAAGAACATATCTAACAACAATATTTGAAATGTATTTACAGAAGACAAAACAAAGCCCTAAAACCTATATGCCAAAAACAAGAACAAACTCTAAAAACTATGTACAAAAGGGTGCCATTTCAGTCCAGGATCTCCATCAGTCCGGGAAGAAAAGCAGGTGCCATGGTCACTCCAGTCAGGCACAGAGGGCTCTTCCGTGTGTCCCCAGGCTGGCACAGCGGGACTCTGCTGCCAGAGCTGAGGCTGGCTGGGTCTGGGGGCTGGGCCCCAGGCACTGCCATGGGGCTTGTGTGGCCCAAAGCAAGAACAGGACAGGCTGGGCATGGCCACCAGAACCCAAGGCACTGGGTACCACGTGCCTGAGCAGGGACCACCCAGCCCAATCCCGCCCCAGCCTGGCTGCAGGGAACCCACTGTGCCTGTGGGACCACATGCCTGTCCTGCTGCTGGCATCGCTCCTCATCCCAGAATCATGGCCTCCTCTTCATCTTCTTCATCAATGTCCATCTCCTCGGTGTACTCTTCCATTTCCACGTCCATCTCCTCATCCTCATCAACCTCCATCTCTTCCTCTCCAGTCTGTTCTCCATCCACCTCCATCTCCTCCTCCGTATCCATTATTGTGTCCACCTCCATCTCTTCCTCTCCTCTCTTTTCTCCCTCCACTTCCATCTCCTCCTCTCTATCAGTCTGTCTGTCCACCTCCATCTTGTCTTCCCTACCTTCAACAGCCTGCAGAGGTAGCAAAACCTCAGAGTGGGGTCCCTGTCCCACCGCATCCCCCCAGAACTCCAGTCCACACCCAAGCAGCTGGGGGGATCCACCTCCATGGAATGGCACCGTACCTTCCTCAGGACAAATGTGAGCATCCTGCAGGGATGGATGACACAATCCAGGCCTTAGGCAGCTTTTGAGACTGATGAGATGAGGTCTCAGGGGCAGGAAGAAGAAGGCTGACAGGAGCAGCAGGAGCAGCGTGCAGCGTGTGCTGAGCCCAGGGCCAACGGCTGTGTTGTGCTGCTTGCTGGCTGCTGGCAGTTCCAGATGGGACATGGATTGTGACATGACCATTGAGCTAGAGAGCCTTTGGTTCCATGCTTAGCAACGTTCCCCCAGACCATGGTGCTCAGAGCCCTGTTCCCAAGGATGGAGCATCCACAGCCTGGGCCAGTGCCTCAGCACCCTCAGTGGAAGAGAGCAGCTTCCTCAGATCCAACTTCAATCAGCCTCCTGCAGATGAAAGCCGTCCCCCCTTGTCCTGTTGCCACAGGCCCTGTGGAACACCCTGTCCCAATCTTTCTTGTGGCACCCTTGCAGTCCTGCAGAGCTGCAGTGAGGCCTCCCCAGGGTCTCCTCTTTCCAGGCTGAGCATCCCCAGCCCCACATGGAAAGCAGGCAGTGTGATCAGGGGGAGTCCAGGCTGGAGTCAAATGGCATCAGGAACTGAGACACAGCAGCTTTAGGCCCAGGTTTGCCTCTCAAAGTACAAAATTATTAACAGCGGAGGGCAAGATGGTGGGACACTGCTTCTGCTCTAATTGGTGAATATAGTCTCTGTTTTTTTCTTTTTTTCTCTCATGCCGTTGGCGGTTTTGGCTGTTTGAAAGGAAGCTTGGCACAATATCCATTGTCTTCTCCATTTGTGAATCACCGAGCAGAGTCTGGGCAAGCTGATGTTGCAGAGCAAATCCTGCAAATGTACTGGTCATCCTGAGCGTGGAGAATGCAGTTAAACCCAGCCAAAAGTAATTTCTGGAAAGTCAAGCCTGGTGTACATTCTCTTGACTTTGGCTATGCCAACTTCACCTGAGTCTTATGAAAAAGCAAACAAAAGACTCAAACCAAAACAGACAAAACCTAGAAACAAACGTACCCATGCAAACCAATCAAACAAAGAGACTAAAAAAACCCCAAATAAAACCAAAGGGAATGAAGAGTTAGTATTAGTTTTGAGTTCATCACAGCAGGTAAATGGCTGCTTTCCACAGGATCACCATAAAAAGCCACAGATAACAGCTGCTCCAAAATACACCCAACAGGAGAACCATCAAAGTGATATATAGCAACTCTGGGGGCAGCTCCCCATGAAGGTGAGGGATGAGCACACAGTGCTACAGCTCCAGCCTTCCCCACCCTGCAGGCTGCTCTTTGCTCCTGATGTAAGAGCCTTGCAGGACTGTGGCCCCTCTCGGTGCATTATAAATCATTCCCACAGCTCTCACTTGAGCCACTGGCATGTCCAGAGCGAGATGCAGGCACAATCCTACTGCCCGCTGAGCCTCTCTGGGAGATCCTGAGCATCTTCCTGCCCAGAGCCACAAAAGAGCTCAGGCTCTGCCTGAACTGGGTTTTCAGGGGAGGTTTCCATATCCCTGCGAGATGTGCTCATCCTTCATCAGGCTGTGCCCAGCCTGGATCAGGGCAGGTTGGATGCCACATGGGATCCCATCCTTTGCCCTGCCATGTGATCCTCCATGCAGTGGGGATAAAAAGCCCAGCACTGGGGAACCCCAGGTGCTGCAGCAGTGATAGTTTTGGGAGAAACACGGAGCTGTGCATGGCCAGCTTGAAGTCTGCACTGCTGTGAGCACCAGGCCTGCCATGCTGAGCCCAGGGCCACAACCAGTGCTCACCCGGGCTGGGACATTGAGTCCCAACATGGGATCCCATGGGACAGGGCACGCTGGGATTCACCCCTGCAGCTCCCCAGTGTGTCCAGAGAGACTGCAAGGAGACAGTGACCTCTGTCAGCGGAACCCTCTGAGTGGGACAACCACTGCTGGGGTGGCTGTGCCAGCTCCCCCATGAACCTCCAGCCCTGGGAACCGGGAGGAAGTGGAAAACACAACTTGGCCAATACTGCCTGTGCCGGAAGCAAATGGAAAGAGAACTGGGGTGTGAAAACCCAATGGTTGTTTATTTACATAAGAACAGCAATGAAAACACAGAACACATTTAATTTTGAAAGAATATTTGTAATAACAACAATTTATAGAATGTATATACCTAAGAACATATCTAACAACAATATTTGAAATGTATTTACAAAAGACAAAACGAAGCCCTAAAACCTATATGCCAAAAACAAGAACAAACTCTAAAAACTATGTACAAAAGTGTGCCATTTCAGTCCAGGATCTCCATCAGTCCGGGAAGAAAAGCAGGTGCCATGGTCACTCCAGCCAGGCACAGAGGGCTCTTCCGTGTGTCCCCAGGCTGGCACACTGGGACTCTGCTGCTAGAGCTGAGGCTGGCTGGGTCTGGGGGCTGGGCCCCAGGCACTGCCATGGGGCTTGTGTGGCCCAAAGCAAGAACAGGACAGGCTGGGCATGGCCAGCAGAAACCAAGGCACTGGGTACCACGTGCCTGAGCAGGGACCACCCAGCCCAGTCCCGCCCCAGCCTGGCTGCAGGGAACCCACTGTGCCTGTGGGGACCACATGCCTGTCCTGCTGCTGGCATCGCTCTTCATCCCAGGATCATGGCCTCCTCTTCATCTTCTTCATCAATGTCCATCTCCTCGGTGTACTCTTCCATTTCCACGTCCATCTCCTCATTCTCATCAACCTCCATCTCTTCCTCTCCAGTCTGTTCTCCATCCACCTCCATCTCCTCCTCCGTATCCATTATTGTGTCCACCTCCATCTCTTCCTCTCCTCTCTTTTCTCCCTCCACTTCCATCTTCTCCTCTCTATCAGTCTGTCTGTCCACCTCCATCTTGTCTTCTCTACCTGCAACAGCCTGCAGAGGTAGCAAAACCTCAGAGTGGGGTCCCTGTCCCACCCCATGCCCCCAGAACTCCAGTCCACACCCAAGCAGCTGGGGGGATCCACCTCCATGGAATGGCACCGTACCTTCCTCAGGACAAATGTGAGCATCCTGCAGGGATGGATGACACAATCCAGGCCTTAGGCAGCTTTTGAGACTGATGAGATGAGGTCTCGGGGGCAGGAACAAGAAGGGTGACAGGAGCAGCAGGAGCAGCGTGCAGCGTGTGCTGAGCCCAGGGCCAACGGCTGTGTTGTGCTGCTTGCTGGCTGCTGGCAGTTCCAGATGGGACATGGATTGTGACATGACCATTGAGCTAGAGAGCCTTTGGTTCCATGCTTAGCAACGTTCCCCCAGACCATGGTGCTCAGAGCCCTGTTCCCAAGGATGGAGCATCCACAGCCTGGGCCAGTGCCTCAGCACCCTCAGTGGAAGAGAGCAGCTTCCTCAGATCCAACTTCAATCAGCCTCCTGCAGCTGAAAGCCGTCCCCCCGTTGTCCTGTTGCCACAGGCCCTGTGGAACACCCTGTCCCAATCTTTCTTGTGGCACCCTTGCAGTCCTGCAGAGCTGCAGTGAGGCCTCCCCAGGGTCTCCTCTTTCCAGGCTGAGCATCCCCAGCCCCACATGGAAAGCAGGCAGTGTGATCAGGGGGAGTCCAGGCTGGAGTCAAATGGCATCAGGAACTGAGAGACGGCAGCTTTAGGCCCAGGTTTGCCTCTCAATGTACAAAATTAATAAGAGTGGAGGGCAAGATGGTGGGACACTGCTTCTGCTCTAATTGGTGAATATAGTCTCTGTTTTTTTCTTTTTTTCTCTCATGCCGTTGGCGGTTTTGGCTGTTTGAAAGGAAGCTTGGCACAATATCCATTGTCTTCTCCATTTGTGAATCACCGAGCAGAGTCTGGGCAAGCTGATGTTGCAGAGCAAATCCTGCAAATGTACTGGTCATCCTGAGCCTGGAGAATGCAGTTAAACCCAGCCAAAAGTAATTTCTGGAAAGTCAAGCCTGGTGTCCATTCTCTTGACTTTGGCTATGCCAACTTCACCTGAGTCTTATGAAAAAGCAAACAAAAGACTCAAACCAAAACAGACAAAACCTAGAAACAAACGAACCCATGCAAACCAATCAAACGAAGAGACTAAAAAAAACCCAAATAAAACCAAAGGGAATGAAGTGTTAGTATTAGTTTTGAGTTCATCACAGCAGGTAAATGGCTGCTTTCCACAGGATCACCATAAAAAGCCACAGATAACAGCTGCTCCAAAATACACCCAACAGGAGAACCATCAAAGTGATATATAGCAACTCTGGGGGCAGCTCCCCATGAAGGTGAGGGATGAGCACACAGTGCTACAGCTCCAGCCTTCCCCACCCTGCAGGCTGCTCTTTGCTCCTGATGTAAGAGCCTTGCAGGACTGTGGCCCCTCTCAGTGCATTATAAATCATTCCCACAGCTGTCACTTGAGCCACTGGCATGTCCAGAGCGAGATGCAGGCACAATCCTACTGCCCGCTGAGCCTCTCTGGGAGATCCTGAGCATCTTCCTGCCCAGAGCCACAAAAGAGCTCAGGCTCTGCCTGAACTGGGTTTTCAGGGGAGGTTTCCATATCCCTGCGAGATGTGCTCATCCTTCATCAGGCTGTGCCCAGCCTGGATCAGGGCAGGTTGGAGGCCACATGGGATCCCATCCTTTGCCCTGCCATGTGATCCTCCATGCAGTGGGGCTAAAAAGCCCAGCACTGGGGAACCCCAGGTGCTGCAGCAGTGATAGTTTTGGGAGAAACACGGAGCTGTGCATGGCCAGCTTGAAGTCTGCACTGCTGTGAGCACCAGGCCTGCCATGCTGAGCCCAGGGCCACAACCAGTGCTCACCCTGGCTGGGACATTGAGTCCCAACATGGGATCCCATGGGACAGGGCAGGCTGGGATTCGCCCCTGCAGCTCCCCAGTGTGTCCAGAGAGACAGCAAGGAGACAGTGACCTCTGTCAGCAGGACCCTCTGAGTGGGACAACCACTGCTGGGGTGGCTGTGCCAGCTCCCCCATGAACCTCCAGCCTTGGGAACCGGGAGCAAGTGGAAACCACAACTTTGCTAATACTGCCTGTGCCGGAAGCAAATGGAAAGAGAACTGGGGTGTGAAAACCCAAGGTTGTTTATTTCCATAAGAACAGCAATGAAAACACAGAACACATTTACTTTTGTAAGAATATTTGTAATAACAACAATTTATAGAATGTATATACCTAAGAACATATCTAACAACAATATTTGAAATGTATTTACAGAAGACAAAACAAAGCCCTAAAACCTATATGCCAAAAACAAGAACAAACTCTAAAAACTATGTACAAAAGGGTGCCATTTCAGTCCAGGATCTCCATCAGTCCGGGAAGAAAAGCAGGTGCCATGGTCACTCCAGTCAGGCACAGAGGGCTCTTCCGTGTGTCCCCAGGCTGGCACAGCGGGACTCTGCTGCCAGAGCTGAGGCTGGCTGGGTCTGGGGGCTGGGCCCCAGGCACTGCCATGGGGCTTGTGTGGCCCAAAGCAAGAACAGGACAGGCTGGGCATGGCCACCAGAACCCAAGGCACTGGGTACCACGTGCCTGAGCAGGGACCACCCAGCCCAATCCCGCCCCAGCCTGGCTGCAGGGAACCCACTGTGCCTGTGGGACCACATGCCTGTCCTGCTGCTGGCATCGCTCCTCATCCCAGAATCATGGCCTCCTCTTCATCTTCTTCATCAATGTCCACCTCCTCGGTGTACTCTTCCATTTCCACGTCCATCTCCTCATCCTCATCAACCTCCATCTCTTCCTCTCCAGTCTGTTCTCCATCCACCTCCATCTCCTCCTCCGTATCCATTATTGTGTCCACCTCCATCTCTTCCTCTCCTCTCTTTTCTCCCTCCACTTCCATCTCCTCCTCTCTATCAGTCTGTCTGTCCACCTCCATCTTGTCTTCCCTACCTTCAACAGCCTGCAGAGGTAGCAAAACCTCAGAGTGGGGTCCCTGTCCCACCCCATCCCCCCAGAACTCCAGTCCACACCCAAGCAGCTGGGGGGATCCACCTCCATGGAATGGCACCGTACCTTCCTCAGGACAAATGTGAGCATCCTGCAGGGATGGATGACACAATCCAGGCCTTAGGCAGCTTTTGAGACTGATGAGATGAGGTCTCAGGGGCAGGAAGAAGAAGGCTGACAGGAGCAGCAGGAGCAGCGTGCAGCGTGTGCTGAGCCCAGGGCCAACGGCTGTGTTGTGCTGCTTGCTGGCTGCTGGCAGTTCCAGATGGGACATGGATTGTGACATGACCATTGAGCTAGAGAGCCTTTGGTTCCATGCTTAGCAACGTTCCCCCAGACCATGGTGCTCAGAGCCCTGTTCCCAAGGATGGAGCATCCACAGCCTGGGCCAGTGCCTCAGCACCCTCAGTGGAAGAGAGCAGCTTCCTCAGATCCAACTTCAATCAGCCTCCTGCAGATGAAAGCCGTCCCCCCTTGTCCTGTTGCCACAGGCCCTGTGGAACACCCTGTCCCAATCTTTCTTGTGGCACCCTTGCAGTCCTGCAGAGCTGCAGTGAGGCCTCCCCAGGGTCTCCTCTTTCCAGGCTGAGCATCCCCAGCCCCACATGGAAAGCAGGCAGTGTGATCAGGGGGAGTCCAGGCTGGAGTCAAATGGCATCAGGAACTGAGACACAGCAGCTTTAGGCCCAGGTTTGCCTCTCAAAGTACAAAATTATTAACAGCGGAGGGCAAGATGGTGGGACACTGCTTCTGCTCTAATTGGTGAATATAGTCTCTGTTTTTTTCTTTTTTTCTCTCATGCCGTTGGCGGTTTTGGCTGTTTGAAAGGAAGCTTGGCACAATATCCATTGTCTTCTCCATTTGTGAATCACCGAGCAGAGTCTGGGCAAGCTGATGTTGCAGAGCAAATCCTGCAAATGTACTGGTCATCCTGAGCGTGGAGAATGCAGTTAAACCCAGCCAAAAGTAATTTCTGGAAAGTCAAGCCTGGTGTACATTCTCTTGACTTTGGCTATGCCAACTTCACCTGAGTCTTATGAAAAAGCAAACAAAAGACTCAAACCAAAACAGACAAAACCTAGAAACAAACGTACCCATGCAAACCAATCAAACAAAGAGACTAAAAAAACCCCAAATAAAACCAAAGGGAATGAAGAGTTAGTATTAGTTTTGAGTTCATCACAGCAGGTAAATGGCTGCTTTCCACAGGATCACCATAAAAAGCCACAGATAACAGCTGCTCCAAAATACACCCAACAGGAGAACCATCAAAGTGATATATAGCAACTCTGGGGGCAGCTCCCCATGAAGGTGAGGGATGAGCACACAGTGCTACAGCTCCAGCCTTCCCCACCCTGCAGGCTGCTCTTTGCTCCTGATGTAAGAGCCTTGCAGGACTGTGGCCCCTCTCGGTGCATTATAAATCATTCCCACAGCTCTCACTTGAGCCACTGGCATGTCCAGAGCGAGATGCAGGCACAATCCTACTGCCCGCTGAGCCTCTCTGGGAGATCCTGAGCATCTTCCTGCCCAGAGCCACAAAAGAGCTCAGGCTCTGCCTGAACTGGGTTTTCAGGGGAGGTTTCCATATCCCTGCGAGATGTGCTCATCCTTCATCAGGCTGTGCCCAGCCTGGATCAGGGCAGGTTGGATGCCACATGGGATCCCATCCTTTGCCCTGCCATGTGATCCTCCATGCAGTGGGGATAAAAAGCCCAGCACTGGGGAACCCCAGGTGCTGCAGCAGTGATAGTTTTGGGAGAAACACGGAGCTGTGCATGGCCAGCTTGAAGTCTGCACTGCTGTGAGCACCAGGCCTGCCATGCTGAGCCCAGGGCCACAACCAGTGCTCACCCGGGCTGGGACATTGAGTCCCAACATGGGATCCCATGGGACAGGGCACGCTGGGATTCGCCCCTGCAGCTCCCCAGTGTGTCCAGAGAGACTGCAAGGAGACAGTGACCTCTGTCAGCGGAACCCTCTGAGTGGGACAACCACTGCTGGGGTGGCTGTGCCAGCTCCCCCATGAACCTCCAGCCCTGGGAACCGGGAGGAAGTGGAAAACACAACTTGGCCAATACTGCCTGTGCCGGAAGCAAATGGAAAGAGAACTGGGGTGTGAAAACCCAATGGTTGTTTATTTACATAAGAACAGCAATGAAAACACAGAACACATATAATTTTGAAAGAATATTTGTAATAACAACAATTTATAGAAGGTATATACCTAAGAACATATCTAACAACAATATTTGAAATGTATTTACAAAAGACAAAACGAAGCCCTAAAACCTATATGCCAAAAACAAGAACAAACTCTAAAAACTATGTACAAAAGTGTGCCATTTCAGTCCAGGATCTCCATCAGTCCGGGAAGAAAAGCAGGTGCCATGGTCACTCCAGCCAGGCACAGAGGGCTCTTCCGTGTGTCCCCAGGCTGGCACACTGGGACTCTGCTGCTAGAGCTGAGGCTGGCTGGGTCTGGGGGCTGGGCCCCAGGCACTGCCATGGGGCTTGTGTGGCCCAAAGCAAGAACAGGACAGGCTGGGCATGGCCAGCAGAAACCAAGGCACTGGGTACCACGTGCCTGAGCAGGGACCACCCAGCCCAGTCCCGCCCCAGCCTGGCTGCAGGGAACCCACTGTGCCTGTGGGGACCACATGCCTGTCCTGCTGCTGGCATCGCTCTTCATCCCAGGACCATGGCCTCCTCTTCATCTTCTTCATCAATGTCCATCTCCTCGGTGTACTCTTCCATTTCCACGTCCATCTCCTCATTCTCATCAACCTCCATCTCTTCCTCTCCAGTCTGTTCTCCATCCACCTCCATCTCCTCCTCCGTATCCATTATTGTGTCCACCTCCATCTCTTCCTCTCCTCTCTTTTCTCCCTCCACTTCCATCTTCTCCTCTCTATCAGTCTGTCTGTCCACCTCCATCTTGTCTTCTCTACCTGCAACAGCCTGCAGAGGTAGCAAAACCTCAGAGTGGGGTCCCTGTCCCACCCCATGCCCCCAGAACTCCAGTCCACACCCAAGCAGCTGGGGGGATCCACCTCCATGGAATGGCACAGTACCTTCCTCAGGACAAATGTGAGCATCCTGCAGGGATGGATGACACAATCCAGGCCTTAGGCAGCTTTTGAGACTGATGAGATGAGGTCTCGGGGGCAGGAACAAGAAGGGTGACAGGAGCAGCAGGAGCAGCGTGCAGCGTGTGCTGAGCCCAGGGCCAACGGCTGTGTTGTGCTGCTTGCTGGCTGCTGGCAGTTCCAGATGGGACATGGATTGTGACATGACCATTGAGCTAGAGAGCCTTTGGTTCCATGCTTAGCAACGTTCCCCCAGACCATGGTGCTCAGAGCCCTGTTCCCAAGGATGGAGCATCCACAGCCTGGGCCAGTGCCTCAGCACCCTCAGTGGAAGAGAGCAGCTTCCTCAGATCCAACTTCAATCAGCCTCCTGCAGCTGAAAGCCGTCCCCCCGTTGTCCTGTTGCCACAGGCCCTGTGGAACACCCTGTCCCAATCTTTCTTGTGGCACCCTTGCAGTCCTGCAGAGCTGCAGTGAGGCCTCCCCAGGGTCTCCTCTTTCCAGGCTGAGCATCCCCAGCCCCACATGGAAAGCAGGCAGTGTGATCAGGGGGAGTCCAGGCTGGAGTCAAATGGCATCAGGAACTGAGAGACGGCAGCTTTAGGCCCAGGTTTGCCTCTCAAAGTACAAAATTATTAACAGCGGAGGGCAAGATGGTGGGACACTGCTTCTGCTCTAATTGGTGAATATAGTCTCTGTTTTTTTCTTTTTTTCTCTCATGCCGTTGGCGGTTTTGGCTGTTTGAAAGGAAGCTTGGCACAATATCCATTGTCTTCTCCATTTGTGAATCACCGAGCAGAGTCTGGGCAAGCTGATGTTGCAGAGCAAATCCTGCAAATGGACTGGTCATCCTGAGCCTGGAGAATGCAGTTAAACCCAGCCAAAAGTAATTTCTGGAAAGTCAAGCCTGGTGTCCATTCTCTTGACTTTGGCTATGCCAACTTCACCTGAGTCTTATGAAAAAGCAAACAAAAGACTCAAACCAAAACAGACAAAACCTAGAAACAAACGAACCCATGCAAACCAATCAAACAAAGAGACTAAAAAAACCCCAAATAAAACCAAAGGGAATGAAGAGTTAGTATTAGTTTTGAGTTCATCACAGCAGGTAAATGGCTGCTTTCCACAGGATCACCATAAAAAGCCACAGATAACAGCTGCTCCAAAATACACCCAACAGGAGAACCATCAAAGTGATACATAGCAAGTCTGGGGGCAGCTCCCCATTAAGGTGAGGGATGAGAACTGCGTGGTAGAGCTCCAGCTTTCCCCACCCTGCAGGCTGCTCTTTGCTCCTGATGTAAGAGCCTTGCAGGACTGTGGCCCCTCTCGGTGCATTATAAATCATTCCCACAGCTCTCACTTGAGCCACTGGCATGTCCAGAGCGAGATGCAGGCACAATCCTACTGCCCGCTGAGCCTCTCTGGGAGATCCTGAGCATCTTCCTGCCCAGAGCCACAAAAGAGCTCAGGCTCTGCCTGAACTGGATTTTCAGGGGAGGTTTCCATATCCCTGCGAGATGTGCTCATCCTTCATCAGGCTGTGCCCAGCCTAGATCAGGGCAGGTTGGATGCCACATGGGATCCATCCTTTGCCCTGCCATGTGATCCTCCATGCAGTGGGGATAAAAAGCCCAGCACTGGGGAACCCCAGGTGCTGCAGCAGTGATAGTTTTGGGAGAAACACGGAGCTGTGCATGGCCAGCTTGAAGTCTGCACTGCTGTGAGCACCAGGCCTGCCATGCTGAGCCCAGGGCCACAACCAGTGCTCACCCGGGCTGGGACATTGAGTCCCAACATGGGATCCCATGGGACAGGGCACGCTGGGATTCACCCCTGCAGCTCCCCAGTGTGTCCAGAGAGACTGCAAGGAGACAGTGACCTCTGTCAGCGGAACCCTCTGAGTGGGACAACCACTGCTGGGGTGGCTGTGCCAGCTCCCCCATGAACCTCCAGCCCTGGGAACCGGGAGGAAGTGGAAAACACAACTTGGCCAATACTGCCTGTGCCGGAAGCAAATGGAAAGAGAACGGGGGTGTGAAAACCCAAGGTTTTTTATTTACATAAGAACAGCATTGAAAACACAGAACACATTTACTTTTGTAAGAATATTTGCAATAACAACAATTTATAGAATGTATATACCTAAGAACATATCTAACAACAATATTTGAAATGTATTTACCGAAGACAAAAGGAAGCCCTAAAACCTACACGCCAAAAACTAGAACAAACTCTAAAAACTATGTACAAAAGGGTGCCATTTCAGTCCAGGATCTCCATCAGTCCGGGAAGAAAAGCAGGTGCCATGGTCACTCCAGCCAGGCACAGAGGGCTCTTCCGTGTGTCCCCAGACTGGCACAGCGGGACTCTGCTGCCAGAGCTGAAGCTGGCTGGGTCTGGGGGCTGGGCCCCAGGCACTGCCATGGGGCTTGTGTGGCCCAAAGCAAGAACAGGACAGGCTGGGCATGGCCACAAGAACCCAAGGCACTGGGTACCACGTTCCTGAGCAGGGACCACCCAGCCCAATCCTGCCCCAGCCTGGCTGCAGGGAACCCACTGTGCCTGTGGGGACCACATGCCTGTCCTGCTGCTGGCATCGCTCTTCATCCCAGGACCATGGCCTCCTCTTCATCTTCTTCATCAATGTCCATCTCCTCGGTGTACTCTTCCATTTCCACGTCCATCTCCTCATTCTCATCAACCTCCATCTCTTCCTCTCCAGTCTGTTCTCCATCCACCTCCATCTCCTCCTCCGTATCCATTATTGTGTCCACCTCCATCTCTTCCTCTCCTCTCTTTTCTCCCTCCACTTCCATCTTCTCCTCTCTATCAAGTCTGTCTGTCCACCTCCATCTTGTCTTCTCTACCTGCAACAGCCTGCAGAGGTAGCAAAACCTCAGAGTGGGGTCCCTGTCCCACCCCATCCCCCCAGAACTCCAGTCCACACCCAGGCAGCTGGGGGAATCCACCTCCATGGAATGGCACCGTACCTTCCTCAGGACAAATGTGAGCATCCTGCAGGGATGGATGACACAATCCAGGCCTTAGGCAGCTTTTGAGACTGATGAGATGAGGTCTCAGGGGCAGGAACAAGAAGGGTGACAGGAGCAGCAGGAGCAGCGTGCAGCGTGTGCTGAGCCCAGGGCCAACGGCTGTGTGTTGCTGCTTGCTGGCTGCTGGCAGTTCCAGATGGGACATGGATTGTGACATGACCATTGAGCTAGAGAGCCTTTGATTCCATGCTTAGCAACGTTCCCCCAGACCATGGCGCTCAGAGCCCTGTTCCCAAGGATGGAGCATCCACAGCCTGGGCCAGTGCCTCAGCACCCTCAGTGGATGAGAGCAGCTTCCTCAGATCCAACCTCAATTAGCCACCTGCAGCTGAAAGCCGTCCCCCCTTGTCCTGTTGCACCAGGCCCTGTGGAACACCCTGTCCCGGTCTTTCTTGTGGCACCCTTGCAGTCCTGCAGAGCTGCAGTGAGGCCTCCCCAGGGTCTCCTCTTTCCAGGCTGAGCATCCCCAGCCCCACGTGGAAAGCAGGCAGTGTGATCAGGGGGAGTCCAGGCTGGAGTCAAATGGCATCAGGAACTGAGAGACGGCAGCTTTAGGCCCAGGTTTGCCTCTCAATGTACAAAATTAATAAGAGTGGAGGGCAAGATGGTGGGACACTGCTTCTGCTCTAATTGGTGAATATAGTCTCTGTTTTTTTCTTTTTATCTCTCATGCCGTTGGCGGTTTTGGCTGTTTGAAAGGAAGCTTGGCACAATATCCATTGTCTTCTCCATTTGTGAATCACCGAACAGAGTCTGGGCAAGCTGATGTTGCAGAGCAAATCCTGCAAATGTACTGGTCATCCTGAGCCTGGAGAATGCAGTTAAACCCAGCCAAAAGTAATTTCTGGAAAGTCAAGCCTGGTGTACATTCTCTTGACTTTGGCTATGCCAACTTCACCTGAGTCTTATGAAAAAGCAAACAAAAGACTCAAACCAAAACAGACAAAACCTAGAAACAAACGAACCCATGCAAACCAATCAAACAAAGAGACTAAAAAAACCCCAAATAAAACCAAAGGGAATGAAGAGTTAGTATTAGTTTTGAGTTCATCACAGCAGGTAAATGGCTGCTTTCCACAGGATCACCATAAAAAGCCACAGATAACAGCTGCTCCAAAATACACCCAACAGGAGAACCATCAAAGTGATACATAGCAAGTCTGGGGGCAGCTCCCCATTAAGGTGAGGGATGAGAACTGCGTGGTAGAGCTCCAGCTTTCCCCACCCTGCAGGCTGCTCTTTGCTCCTGATGTAAGAGCCTTGCAGGACTGTGGCCCCTCTCGGTGCATTATAAATCATTCCCACAGCTCTCACTTGAGCCACTGGCATGTCCAGAGCGAGATGCAGGCACAATCCTACTGCCCGCTGAGCCTCTCTGGGAGATCCTGAGCATCTTCCTGCCCAGAGCCACAAAAGAGCTCAGGCTCTGCCTGAACTGGGTTTTCAGGGGAGGTTTCCATATCCCTGCGAGATGTGCTCATCCTTCATCAGGCTGTGCCCAGCCTGGATCAGGGCAGGTTTGATGCCACATGGGATCCATCCTTTGCCCTGCCATGTGATCCTCCATGCAGTGGGGATAAAAAGCCCAGCACTGGGGAACCCCAGGTGCTGCAGCAGTGATAGTTTTGGGAGAAACACGGAGCTGTGCATGGCCAGCTTGAAGTCTGCACTGCTGTGAGCACCAGGCCTGCCATGCTGAGCCCAGGGCCACAACCAGTGCTCACCCGGGCTGGGACATTGAGTCCCAACATGGGATCCCATGGGACAGGGCACGCTGGGATTCGCCCCTGCAGCTCCCCAGTGTGTCCAGAGAGACTGCAAGGAGACAGTGACCTCTGTCAGCGGAACCCTCTGAGTGGGACAACCACTGCTGGGGTGGCTGTGCCAGCTCCCCCATGAACCTCCAGCCCTGGGAACCGGGAGGAAGTGGAAAACACAACTTGGCCAATACTGCCTGTGCCGGAAGCAAATGGAAAGAGAACGGGGGTGTGAAAACCCAAGGTTTTTTATTTACATAAGAACAGCAATGAAAACACAGAACACATTTACTTTTGTAAGAATATTTGCAATAACAACAATTTATAGAATGTATATACCTAAGAACATATCTAACAACAATATTTGAAATGTATTTACCGAAGACAAAAGGAAGCCCTAAAACCTACACGCCAAAAACTAGAACAAACTCTAAAAACTATGTACAAAAGGGTGCCATTTCAGTCCAGGTTCTCCATCAGTCCGGGAAGAAAAGCAGGTGCCATGGTCACTCCAGTCAGGCACAGAGGGCTCTTCCGTGTGTCCCCAGGCTGGCACAGCGGGAATCTGCTGCCAGAGCTGAAGCTGGCTGGGTCTGGGGGCTGGGCCCCAGGCACTGCCATGGGGCTTGTGTGGCCCAAAGCAAGAACAGGACAGGCTGGGCATGGCCACCAGAACCCAAGGCACTGGGTACCACGTTCCTGAGCAGGGACCACCCAGCCCAATCCTGCCCCAGCCTGGCTGCAGGGAACCCACTGTGCCTGTGGGGACCACATGCCTGTCCTGCTGCTGGCATCGCTCTTCATCCCAGGACCATGGCCTCCTCTTCATCCTCTTCATCAATGTCCATCTCCTCGGTGTACTCTTCCATTTCCACGTCCATCTCCTCATTCTCATCAACCTCCATCTCTTCCTCTCCAGTCTGTTCTCCATCCACCTCCATCTCCTCCTCCGTATCCATTATTGTGTCCACCTCCATCTCTTCCTCTCCTCTCTTTTCTCCCTCCACTTCCATCTTCTCCTCTCTATCAGTCTGTCTGTCCACCTCCATCTTGTCTTCTCTACCTGCAACAGCCTGCAGAGGTAGCAAAACCTCAGAGTGGGGTCCCTGTCCCACCCCATGCCCCCAGAACTCCAGTCCACACCCAAGCAGCTGGGGGGATCCACCTCCATGGAATGGCACCGTACCTTCCTCAGGACAAATGTGAGCATCCTGCAGGGATGGATGACACAATCCAGGCCTTAGGCAGCTTTTGAGACTGATGAGATGAGGTCTCGGGGGCAGGAACAAGAAGGGTGACAGGAGCAGCAGGAGCAGCGTGCAGCGTGTGCTGAGCCCAGGGCCAACGGCTGTGTTGTGCTGCTTGTTGGCTGCTGGCAGTTCCAGATGGGACATGGATTGTGACATGACCATTGAGCTAGAGAGCCTTTGGTTCCATGCTTAGCAACGTTCCCCCAGACCATGGTGCTCAGAGCCCTGTTCCCAAGGATGGAGCATCCACAGCCTGGGCCAGTGCCTCAGCACCCTCAGTGGAAGAGAGCAGCTTCCTCAGATCCAACTTCAATCAGCCTCCTGCAGCTGAAAGCCGTCCCCCCGTTGTCCTGTTGCCACAGGCCCTGTGGAACACCCTGTCCCAATCTTTCTTGTGGCACCCTTGCAGTCCTGCAGAGCTGCAGTGAGGCCTCCCCAGGGTCTCCTCTTTCCAGGCTGAGCATCCCCAGCCCCACATGGAAAGCAGGCAGTGTGATCAGGGGGAGTCCAGGCTGGAGTCAAATGGCATCAGGAACTGAGAGACGGCAGCTTTAGGCCCAGGTTTGCCTCTCAAAGTACAAAATTATTAACAGCGGAGGGCAAGATGGTGGGACACTGCTTCTGCTCTAATTGGTGAATATAGTCTCTGTTTTTTTCTTTTTTTCTCTCATGCCGTTGGCGGTTTTGGCTGTTTGAAAGGAAGCTTGGCACAATATCCATTGTCTTCTCCATTTGTGAATCACCGAGCAGAGTCTGGGCAAGCTGATGTTGCAGAGCAAATCCTGCAAATGGACTGGTCATCCTGAGCCTGGAGAATGCAGTTAAACCCAGCCAAAAGTAATTTCTGGAAAGTCAAGCCTGGTGTACATTCTCTTGACTTTGGCTATGCCAACTTCACCTGAGTCTTATGAAAAAGCAAACAAAAGACTCAAACCAAAACAGACAAAACCTAGAAACAAACGAACCCATGCAAACCAATCAAACAAAGAGACTAAAAAAACCCCAAATAAAACCAAAGGGAATGAAGAGTTAGTATTAGTTTTGAGTTCATCACAGCAGGTAAATGGCTGCTTTCCACAGGATCACCATAAAAAGCCACAGATAACAGCTGCTCCAAAATACACCCAACAGGAGAACCATCAAAGTGATACATAGCAACTCTGGGGGCAGCTCCCTATTAAGGTGAGGGATGAGAACAGCGTGGTAGAGCTCCAGCTTTCCCCACCCTGCAGGCTGCTCTTTGCTCCTGATGTAAGAGCCTTGCAGGACTGTGGCCCCTCTCGGTGCATTATAAATCATTCCCACAGCTCTCACTTGAGCCACTGGCATGTCCAGAGCGAGATGCAGGCACAATCCTACTGCCCGCTGAGCCTCTCTGGGAGATCCTGAGCATCTTCCTGCCCAGAGCCACAAAAGAGCTCAGGCTCTGCCTGAACTGGGTTTTCAGGGGAGGTTTCCATATCCCTGCGAGATGTGCTCATCCTTCATCAAGCTGTGCCCAGCCTAGATCAGGGCAGGTTGGATGCCACATGGGATCCATCCTTTGCCCTGCCATGTGATCCTCCATGCAGTGGGGATAAAAAGCCCAGCACTGGGGAACCCCAGGTGCTGCAGCAGTGATAGTTTTGGGAGAAACACGGAGCTGTGCATGGCCAGCTTGAAGTCTGCACTGCTGTGAGCACCAGGCCTGCCATGCTGAGCCCAGGGCCACAACCAGTGCTCACCCGGGCTGGGACATTGAGTCCCAACATGGGATCCCATGGGACAGGGCACGCTGGGATTCGCCCCTGCAGCTCCCCAGTGTGTCCAGAGAGACTGCAAGGAGACAGTGACCTCTGTCAGCGGAACCCTCTGAGTGGGACAACCACTGCTGGGGTGGCTGTGCCAGCTCCCCCATGAACCTCCAGCCCTGGGAACCGGGAGGAAGTGGAAAACACAACTTGGCCAATACTGCCTGTGCCGGAAGCAAATGGAAAGAGAACGGAGGTGTGAAAACCCAAGGTTTTTTATTTACATAAGAACAGCAATGAAAACACAGAACACATTTACTTTTGTAAGAATATTTGCAATAACAACAATTTATAGAATGTATATACCTAAGAACATATCTAACAACAATATTTGAAATGTATTTACCGAAGACAAAAGGAAGCCCTAAAACCTACACGCCAAAAACTAGAACAAACTCTAAAAACTATGTACAAAAGGGTGCCATTTCAGTCCAGGATCTCCATCAGTCCGGGAAGAAAAGCAGGTGCCATGGTCACTCCAGTCAGGCACAGAGGGCTCTTCCGTGTGTCCCCAGACTGGCACAGCGGGAATCTGCTGCCAGAGCTGAAGCTGGCTGGGTCTGGGGGCTGGGCCCCAGGCACTGCCATGGGGCTTGTGTGGCCCAAAGCAAGAACAGGACAGGCTGGGCATGGCCACCAGAACCCAAGGCACTGGGTACCACGTTCCTGAGCAGGGACCACCCAGCCCAATCCTGCCCCAGCCTGGCTGCAGGGAACCCACTGTGCCTGTGGGGACCACATGCCTGTCCTGCTGCTGGCATCGCTCTTCATCCCAGGACCATGGCCTCCTCTTCATCTTCTTCATCAATGTCCATCTCCTCGGTGTACTCTTCCATTTCCACGTCCATCTCCTCATTCTCATCAACCTCCATCTCTTCCTCTCCAGTCTGTTCTCCATCCACCTCCATCTCCTCCTCCATATCCATTATTGTGTCCACCTCCATCTCTTCCTCTCCTCTCTTTTCTCCCTCCACTTCCATCTTCTCCTCTCTATCAGTCTGTCTGTCCACCTCCATCTTGTCTTCTCTACCTGCAACAGCCTGCAGAGGTAGCAAAACCTCAGAGTGGGGTCCCTGTCCCACCCCATCCCCCCAGAACTCCAGTCCACACCCAGGCAGCTGGGGGGATCCACCTCCATGGAATGGCACCGTACCTTCCTCAGGACAAATGTGAGCATCCTGCAGGGATGGATGACACAATCCAGGCCTTAGGCAGCTTTTGAGACTGATGAGATGAGGTCTCAGGGGCAGGAACAAGAAGGGTGACAGGAGCAGCAGGAGCAGCGTGCAGCGTGTGCTGAGCCCAGGGCCAACGGCTGTGTGTTGCTGCTTGCTGGCTGCTGGCAGTTCCAGATGGGACATGGATTGTGACATGACCATTGAGCTAGAGAGCCTTTGATTCCATGCTTAGCAACGTTCCCCCAGACCATGGCGCTCAGAGCCCTGTTCCCAAGGATGGAGCATCCACAGCCTGGGCCAGTGCCTCAGCACCCTCAGTGGATGAGAGCAGCTTCCTCAGATCCAACCTCAATTAGCCACCTGCAGCTGAAAGCCGTCCCCCCTTGTCCTGTTGCACCAGGCCCTGTGGAACACCCTGTCCCGGTCTTTCTTGTGGCACCCTTGCAGTCCTGCAGAGCTGCAGTGAGGCCTCCCCAGGGTCTCCTCTTTCCAGGCTGAGCATCCCCAGCCCCACGTGGAAAGCAGGCAGTGTGATCAGGGGGAGTCCAGGCTGGAGTCAAATGGCATCAGGAACTGAGAGACGGCAGCTTTAGGCCCAGGTTTGCCTCTCAATGTACAAAATTAATAAGAGTGGAGGGCAAGATGGTGGGACACTGCTTCTGCTCTAATTGGTGAATATAGTCTCTGTTTTTTTCTTTTTATCTCTCATGCCATTGCAGTTTTGGCTGTTTGAAAGGAAGCTTGGCACAATATCCATTGTCTTCTCCATTTGTGAATCACCGAGCAGAGTCTGGGCAAGCTGATGTTGCAGAGCAAATCCTGCAAATGGACTGGTCATCCTGAGCCTGGAGAATGCAGTTAAACCCAGCCAAAAGTAATTTCTGGAAAGTCAAGCCTGGTGTACATTCTCTTGACTTTGGCTATGCCAACTTCACCTGAGTCTTATGAAAAAGCAAACAAAAGACTCAAACCAAAACAGACAAAACCTAGAAACAAACGAACCCATGCAAACCAATCAAACAAAGAGACTAAAAAAACCCCAAATAAAACCAAAGGGAATGAAGAGTTAGTATTAGTTTTGAGTTCATCACAGCAGGTAAATGGCTGCTTTCCACAGGATCACCATTAAAAGCCACAGATAACAGCTGCTCCAAAATACACCCAACAGGAGAACCATCAAAGTGATACATAGCAACTCTGGGGGCAGCTCCCTATTAAGGTGAGGGATGAGAACAGCGTGGTAGAGCTCCAGCTTTCCCCACCCTGCAGGCTGCTCTTTGCTCCTGATGTAAGAGCCTTGCAGGACTGTGGCCCCTCTCGGTGCATTATAAATCATTCCCACAGCTCTCACTTGAGCCACTGGCATGTCCAGAGCGAGATGCAGGCACAATCCTACTGCCCGCTGAGCCTCTCTGGGAGATCCTGAGCATCTTCCTGCCCAGAGCCACAAAAGAGCTCAGGCTCTGCCTGAACTGGGTTTTCAGGGGAGGTTTCCATATCCCTGCGAGATGTGCTCATCCTTCATCAAGCTGTGCCCAGCCTAGATCAGGGCAGGTTGGATGCCACATGGGATCCATCCTTTGCCCTGCCATGTGATCCTCCATGCAGTGGGGATAAAAAGCCCAGCACTGGGGAACCCCAGGTGCTGCAGCAGTGATAGTTTTGGGAGAAACACGGAGCTGTGCATGGCCAGCTTGAAGTCTGCACTGCTGTGAGCACCAGGCCTGCCATGCTGAGCCCAGGGCCACAACCAGTGCTCACCCGGGCTGGGACATTGAGTCCCAACATGGGATCCCATGGGACAGGGCACGCTGGGATTCGCCCCTGCAGCTCCCCAGTGTGTCCAGAGAGACTGCAAGGAGACAGTGACCTCTGTCAGCGGAACCCTCTGAGTGGGACAACCACTGCTGGGGTGGCTGTGCCAGCTCCCCCATGAACCTCCAGCCCTGGGAACCGGGAGGAAGTGGAAAACACAACTTGGCCAATACTGCCTGTGCCGGAAGCAAATGGAAAGAGAACGGAGGTGTGAAAACCCAAGGTTTTTTATTTACATAAGAACAGCAATGAAAACACAGAACACATTTACTTTTGTAAGAATATTTGCAATAACAACAATTTATAGAATGTATATACCTAAGAACATATCTAACAACAATATTTGAAATGTATTTACCGAAGACAAAAGGAAGCCCTAAAACCTACACGCCAAAAACTAGAACAAACTCTAAAAACTATGTACAAAAGGGTGCCATTTCAGTCCAGGATCTCCATCAGTCCGGGAAGAAAAGCAGGTGCCATGGTCACTCCAGTCAGGCACAGAGGGCTCTTCCGTGTGTCCCCAGACTGGCACAGCGGGAATCTGCTGCCAGAGCTGAAGCTGGCTGGGTCTGGGGGCTGGGCCCCAGGCACTGCCATGGGGCTTGTGTGGCCCAAAGCAAGAACAGGACAGGCTGGGCATGGCCAGCAGAAACCAAGGCACTGGGTACCACGTGCCTGAGCAGGGACCACCCAGCCCAGTCCCGCCCCAGCCTTGCTGCAGGGAACCCACTGTGCCTGTGGGGACCACATGCCTGTCCTGCTGCTGGCATCGCTCTTCATCCCAGGACCATGGCCTCCTCTTCATCTTCTTCATCAATGTCCATCTCCTCGGTGTACTCTTCCATTTCCACGTCCATCTCCTCATTCTCATCAACCTCCATCTCTTCCTCTCCAGTCTGTTCTCCATCCACCTCCATCTCCTCCTCCATATCCATTATTGTGTCCACCTCCATCTCTTCCTCTCCTCTCTTTTCTCCCTCCACTTCCATCTTCTCCTCTCTATCAGTCTGTCTGTCCACCTCCATCTTGTCTTCTCTACCTGCAACAGCCTGCAGAGGTAGCAAAACCTCAGAGTGGGGTCCCTGTCCCACCCCATCCCCCCAGAACTCCAGTCCACACCCAGGCAGCTGGGGGGATCCACCTCCATGGAATGGCACCGTACCTTCCTCAGGACAAATGTGAGCATCCTGCAGGGATGGATGACACAATCCAGGCCTTAGGCAGCTTTTGAGACTGATGAGATGAGGTCTCAGGGGCAGGAACAAGAAGGGTGACAGGAGCAGCAGGAGCAGCGTGCAGCGTGTGCTGAGCCCAGGGCCAACGGCTGTGTGTTGCTGCTTGCTGGCTGCTGGCAGTTCCAGATGGGACATGGATTGTGACATGACCATTGAGCTAGAGAGCCTTTGATTCCATGCTTAGCAACGTTCCCCCAGACCATGGCGCTCAGAGCCCTGTTCCCAAGGATGGAGCATCCACAGCCTGGGCCAGTGCCTCAGCACCCTCAGTGGATGAGAGCAGCTTCCTCAGATCCAACCTCAATTAGCCACCTGCAGCTGAAAGCCGTCCCCCCTTGTCCTGTTGCACCAGGCCCTGTGGAACACCCTGTCCCGGTCTTTCTTGTGGCACCCTTGCAGTCCTGCAGAGCTGCAGTGAGGCCTCCCCAGGGTCTCCTCTTTCCAGGCTGAGCATCCCCAGCCCCACGTGGAAAGCAGGCAGTGTGATCAGGGGGAGTCCAGGCTGGAGTCAAATGGCATCAGGAACTGAGAGACGGCAGCTTTAGGCCCAGGTTTGCCTCTCAATGTACAAAATTAATAAGAGTGGAGGGCAAGATGGTGGGACACTGCTTCTGCTCTAATTGGTGAATATAGTCTCTGTTTTTTTCTTTTTATCTCTCATGCCATTGCAGTTTTGGCTGTTTGAAAGGAAGCTTGGCACAATATCCATTGTCTTCTCCATTTGTGAATCACCGAACAGAGTCTGGGCAAGCTGATGTTGCAGAGCAAATCCTGCAAATGTACTGGTCATCCTGAGCCTGGAGAATGCAGTTAAACCCAGCCAAAAGTAATTTCTGGAAAGTCAAGCCTGGTGTACATTCTCTTGACTTTGGCTATGCCAACTTCACCTGAGTCTTATGAAAAAGCAAACAAAAGACTCAAACCAAAACAGACAAAACCTAGAAACAAACGAACCCATGCAAACCAATCAAACAAAGAGACTAAAAAAACCCCAAATAAAACCAAAGGGAATGAAGAGTTAGTATTAGTTTTGAGTTCATCACAGCAGGTAAATGGCTGCTTTCCGCAGGATCACCATAAAAAGCCACAGATAACAGCTGCTCCAAAATACACCCAACAGGAGAACCATCAAAGTGATACATAGCAAGTCTGGGGGCAGCTCCCCATTAAGGTGAGGGATGAGAACTGCGTGGTAGAGCTCCAGCTTTCCCCACCCTGCAGGCTGCTCTTTGCTCCTGATGTAAGAGCCTTGCAGGACTGTGGCCCCTCTCGGTGCATTATAAATCATTCCCACAGCTGTCACTTGAGCCACTGGCATGTCCAGAGCGAGATGCAGGCACAATCCTACTGCCCGCTGAGCCTCTCTGGGAGATCCTGAGCATCTTCCTGCCCAGAGCCACAAAAGAGCTCAGGCTCTGCCTGAACTGGGTTTTCAGGGGAGGTTTCCATATCCCTGCGAGATGTGCTCATCCTTCATCAGGCTGTGCCCAGCCTGGATCAGGGCAGGTTGGATGCCACATGGGATCCATCCTTTGCCCTGCCATGTGATCCTCCATGCAGTGGGGATAAAAAGCCCAGCACTGGGGAACCCCAGGTGCTGCAGCAGTGATATTTTTGGGAGAAACACGGAGCTGTGCATGGCCAGCTTGAAGTCTGCACTGCTGTGAGCACCAGGCCTGCCATGCTGAGCCCAGGGCCACAACCAGTGCTCACCCGGGCTGGGACATTGAGTCCCAACATGGGATCCCATGGGACAGGGCACGCTGGGATTCACCCCTGCAGCTCCCCAGTGTGTCCAGAGAGACTGCAAGGAGACAGTGACCTCTGTCAGCGGAACCCTCTGAGTGGGACAACCACTGCTGGGGTGGCTGTGCCAGCTCCCCCATGAACCTCCAGCCCTGGGAACCGGGAGGAAGTGGAAAACACAACTTGGCCAATACTGCCTGTGCCGGAAGCAAATGGAAAGAGAACGGGGGTGTGAAAACCCAAGGTTTTTTATTTACATAAGAACAGCAATGAAAACACAGAACACATTTACTTTTGTAAGAATATTTGCAATAACAACAATTTATAGAATGTATATACCTAAGAACATATCTAACAACAATATTTGAAATGTATTTACCGAAGACAAAAGGAAGCCCTAAAACCTACACGCCAAAAACTAGAACAAACTCTAAAAACTATGTACAAAAGGGTGCCATTTCAGTCCAGGATCTCCATCAGTCCGGGAAGAAAAGCAGGTGCCATGGTCACTCCAGCCAGGCACAGAGGGCTCTTCCGTGTGTCCCCAGACTGGCACAGCGGGACTCTGCTGCCAGAGCTGAAGCTGGCTGGGTCTGGGGGCTGGGCCCCAGGCACTGCCATGGGGCTTGTGTGGCCCAAAGCAAGAACAGGACAGGCTGGGCATGGCCACCAGAACCCAAGGCACTGGGTACCACGTTCCTGAGCAGGGACCACCCAGCCCAATCCTGCCCCAGCCTGGCTGCAGGGAACCCACTGTGCCTGTGGGGACCACATGCCTGTCCTGCTGCTGGCATCGCTCTTCATCCCAGGACCATGGCCTCCTCTTCATCTTCTTCATCAATGTCCATCTCCTCGGTGTACTCTTCCATTTCCACGTCCATCTCCTCATTCTCATCAACCTCCATCTCTTCCTCTCCAGTCTGTTCTCCATCCACCTCCATCTCCTCCTCCGTATCCATTATTGTGTCCACCTCCATCTCTTCCTCTCCTCTCTTTTCTCCCTCCACTTCCATCTTCTCCTCTCTATCAAGTCTGTCTGTCCACCTCCATCTTGTCTTCTCTACCTGCAACAGCCTGCAGAGGTAGCAAAACCTCAGAGTGGGGTCCCTGTCCCACCCCATCCCCCCAGAACTCCAGTCCACACCCAGGCAGCTGGGGGAATCCACCTCCATGGAATGGCACCGTACCTTCCTCAGGACAAATGTGAGCATCCTGCAGGGATGGATGACACAATCCAGGCCTTAGGCAGCTTTTGAGACTGATGAGATGAGGTCTCAGGGGCAGGAACAAGAAGGGTGACAGGAGCAGCAGGAGCAGCGTGCAGCGTGTGCTGAGCCCAGGGCCAACGGCTGTGTGTTGCTGCTTGCTGGCTGCTGGCAGTTCCAGATGGGACATGGATTGTGACATGACCATTGAGCTAGAGAGCCTTTGATTCCATGCTTAGCAACGTTCCCCCAGACCATGGCGCTCAGAGCCCTGTTCCCAAGGATGGAGCATCCACAGCCTGGGCCAGTGCCTCAGCACCCTCAGTGGATGAGAGCAGCTTCCTCAGATCCAACCTCAATTAGCCACCTGCAGCTGAAAGCCGTCCCCCCTTGTCCTGTTGCACCAGGCCCTGTGGAACACCCTGTCCCGGTCTTTCTTGTGGCACCCTTGCAGTCCTGCAGAGCTGCAGTGAGGCCTCCCCAGGGTCTCCTCTTTCCAGGCTGAGCATCCCCAGCCCCACGTGGAAAGCAGGCAGTGTGATCAGGGGGAGTCCAGGCTGGAGTCAAATGGCATCAGGAACTGAGAGACGGCAGCTTTAGGCCCAGGTTTGCCTCTCAATGTACAAAATTAATAAGAGTGGAGGGCAAGATGGTGGGACACTGCTTCTGCTCTAATTGGTGAATATAGTCTCTGTTTTTTTCTTTTTATCTCTCATGCCGTTGGCGGTTTTGGCTGTTTGAAAGGAAGCTTGGCACAATATCCATTGTCTTCTCCATTTGTGAATCACCGAACAGAGTCTGGGCAAGCTGATGTTGCAGAGCAAATCCTGCAAATGTACTGGTCATCCTGAGCCTGGAGAATGCAGTTAAACCCAGCCAAAAGTAATTTCTGGAAAGTCAAGCCTGGTGTACATTCTCTTGACTTTGGCTATGCCAACTTCACCTGAGTCTTATGAAAAAGCAAACAAAAGACTCAAACCAAAACAGACAAAACCTAGAAACAAACGAACCCATGCAAACCAATCAAACAAAGAGACTAAAAAAACCCCAAATAAAACCAAAGGGAATGAAGAGTTAGTATTAGTTTTGAGTTCATCACAGCAGGTAAATGGCTGCTTTCCACAGGATCACCATAAAAAGCCACAGATAACAGCTGCTCCAAAATACACCCAACAGGAGAACCATCAAAGTGATACATAGCAAGTCTGGGGGCAGCTCCCCATTAAGGTGAGGGATGAGAACTGCGTGGTAGAGCTCCAGCTTTCCCCACCCTGCAGGCTGCTCTTTGCTCCTGATGTAAGAGCCTTGCAGGACTGTGGCCCCTCTCGGTGCATTATAAATCATTCCCACAGCTCTCACTTGAGCCACTGGCATGTCCAGAGCGAGATGCAGGCACAATCCTACTGCCCGCTGAGCCTCTCTGGGAGATCCTGAGCATCTTCCTGCCCAGAGCCACAAAAGAGCTCAGGCTCTGCCTGAACTGGGTTTTCAGGGGAGGTTTCCATATCCCTGCGAGATGTGCTCATCCTTCATCAGGCTGTGCCCAGCCTGGATCAGGGCAGGTTGGATGCCACATGGGATCCATCCTTTGCCCTGCCATGTGATCCTCCATGCAGTGGGGATAAAAAGCCCAGCACTGGGGAACCCCAGGTGCTGCAGCAGTGATAGTTTTGGGAGAAACACGGAGCTGTGCATGGCCAGCTTGAAGTCTGCACTGCTGTGAGCACCAGGCCTGCCATGCTGAGCCCAGGGCCACAACCAGTGCTCACCCGGGCTGGGACATTGAGTCCCAACATGGGATCCCATGGGACAGGGCACGCTGGGATTCGCCCCTGCAGCTCCCCAGTGTGTCCAGAGAGACTGCAAGGAGACAGTGACCTCTGTCAGCGGAACCCTCTGAGTGGGACAACCACTGCTGGGGTGGCTGTGCCAGCTCCCCCATGAACCTCCAGCCCTGGGAACCGGGAGGAAGTGGAAAACACAACTTGGCCAATACTGCCTGTGCCGGAAGCAAATGGAAAGAGAACGGGGGTGTGAAAACCCAAGGTTTTTTATTTACATAAGAACAGCAATGAAAACACAGAACACATTTACTTTTGTAAGAATATTTGCAATAACAACAATTTATAGAATGTATATACCTAAGAACATATCTAACAACAATATTTGAAATGTATTTACCGAAGACAAAAGGAAGCCCTAAAACCTACACGCCAAAAACTAGAACAAACTCTAAAAACTATGTACAAAAGGGTGCCATTTCAGTCCAGGTTCTCCATCAGTCCGGGAAGAAAAGCAGGTGCCATGGTCACTCCAGTCAGGCACAGAGGGCTCTTCCGTGTGTCCGCAGGCTGGCACAGCGGGAATCTGCTGCCAGAGCTGAAGCTGGCTGGGTCTGGGGGCTGGGCCCCAGGCACTGCCATGGGGCTTGTGTGGCCCAAAGCAAGAACAGGACAGGCTGGGCATGGCCACCAGAACCCAAGGCACTGGGTACCACGTTCCTGAGCAGGGACCACCCAGCCCAATCCTGCCCCAGCCTGGCTGCAGGGAACCCACTGTGCCTGTGGGGACCACATGCCTGTCCTGCTGCTGGCATCGCTCTTCATCCCAGGACCATGGCCTCCTCTTCATCCTCTTCATCAATGTCCATCTCCTCGGTGTACTCTTCCATTTCCACGTCCATCTCCTCATTCTCATCAACCTCCATCTCTTCCTCTCCAGTCTGTTCTCCATCCACCTCCATCTCCTCCTCCGTATCCATTATTGTGTCCACCTCCATCTCTTCCTCTCCTCTCTTTTCTCCCTCCACTTCCATCTTCTCCTCTCTATCAGTCTGTCTGTCCACCTCCATCTTGTCTTCTCTACCTGCAACAGCCTGCAGAGGTAGCAAAACCTCAGAGTGGGGTCCCTGTCCCACCCCATGCCCCCAGAACTCCAGTCCACACCCAAGCAGCTGGGGGGATCCACCTCCATGGAATGGCACCGTACCTTCCTCAGGACAAATGTGAGCATCCTGCAGGGATGGATGACACAATCCAGGCCTTAGGCAGCTTTTGAGACTGATGAGATGAGGTCTCGGGGGCAGGAACAAGAAGGGTGACAGGAGCAGCAGGAGCAGCGTGCAGCGTGTGCTGAGCCCAGGGCCAACGGCTGTGTTGTGCTGCTTGTTGGCTGCTGGCAGTTCCAGATGGGACATGGATTGTGACATGACCATTGAGCTAGAGAGCCTTTGGTTCCATGCTTAGCAACGTTCCCCCAGACCATGGTGCTCAGAGCCCTGTTCCCAAGGATGGAGCATCCACAGCCTGGGCCAGTGCCTCAGCACCCTCAGTGGAAGAGAGCAGCTTCCTCAGATCCAACTTCAATCAGCCTCCTGCAGCTGAAAGCCGTTCCCCCGTTGTCCTGTTGCCACAGGCCCTGTGGAACACCCTGTCCCAATCTTTCTTGTGGCACCCTTGCAGTCCTGCAGAGCTGCAGTGAGGCCTCCCCAGGGTCTCCTCTTTCCAGGCTGAGCATCCCCAGCCCCACATGGAAAGCAGGCAGTGTGATCAGGGGGAGTCCAGGCTGGAGTCAAATGGCATCAGGAACTGAGAGACGGCAGCTTTAGGCCCAGGTTTGCCTCTCAAAGTACAAAATTATTAACAGCGGAGGGCAAGATGTTGGGACACTGCTTCTGCTCTAATTGGTGAATATAGTCTCTGTTTTTTTCTTTTTATCTCTCATGCCATTGCAGTTTTGGCTGTTTGAAAGGAAGCTTGGCACAATATCCATTGTCTTCTCCATTTGTGAATCACCGAGCAGAGTCTGGGCAAGCTGATGTTGCAGAGCAAATCCTGCAAATGTACTGGTCATCCTGAGTGTGGAGAATGCAGTTAAACCCAGCCAAAAGTAATTTCTGGAAAGTCAAGCCTGGTGTACATTCTCTTGACTTTGGCTATGCCAACTTCACCTGAGTCTTATGAAAAAGCAAACAAAAGACTCAAACCAAAACAGACAAAACCTAGAAACAAACGAACCCATGCAAACCAATCAAACAAAGAGACTAAAAAAACCCCAAATAAAACCAAAGGGAATGAAGAGTTAGTATTACTTTTGAGTTCATCACAGCAGTTAAATGGCAGCTTTCCTCGGGATCACCATAAAAAGCCACAGATAAGAGCTGCTCCAAAATACACCCAACAGGAGAACCATCAAAGTGATACATAGCAACTCTGGGGGCAGCTCCCCATTAAGGTGAGGGATGAGAACTGCGTGGTAGAGCTCCAGCTTTCCCCACCCTGCAGGCTGCTCTTTGCTCCTGATGTAAGAGCCTTGCAGGACTGTGGCCCCTCTCGGTGCATTATAAATCATTCCCACAGCTGTCACTTGAGCCACTGGCATGTCCAGAGCGAGATGCAGGCACAATCCTACTGCCCGCTGAGCCTCTCTGGGAGATCCTGAGCATCTTCCTGCCCAGAGCCACAAAAGAGCTCAGGCTCTGCCTGAACTGGGTTTTCAGGGGAGGTTTCCATATCCCTGCGAGATGTGCTCATCCTTCATCAGGCTGTGCCCAGCCTGGATCAGGGCAGGTTGGATGCCACATGGGATCCATCCTTTGCCCTGCCATGTGATCCTCCATGCAGTGGGGATAAAAAGCCCAGCACTGGGGAACCCCAGGTGCTGCAGCAGTGATAGTTTTGGGAGAAACACGGAGCTGTGCATGGCCAGCTTGAAGTCTGCACTGCTGTGAGCACCAGGCCTGCCATGCTGAGCCCAGGGCCACAACCAGTGCTCACCCGGGCTGGGACATTGAGTCCCAACATGGGATCCCATGGGACAGGGCACGCTGGGATTCGCCCCTGCAGCTCCCCAGTGTGTCCAGAGAGACTGCAAGGAGACAGTGACCACTGTCAGCGGAACCCTCTGAGTGGGACAACCACTGCTGGGGTGGCTGTGCCAGCTCCCCCATGAACCTCCAGCCCTGGGAACCGGGAGGAATTGGAAAACACAACTTGGCCAATACTGCCTGTGCCGGAAGCAAATGGAAAGAGAACGGGGGTGTGAAAACCCAAGGTTGTTTATTTCCATAAGAACAGCAATGAAAACACAGAACACATTTACTTTTGTAAGAATATTTGCAATAACAACAATTTATAGAATGTATATACCTAAGAACATATCTAACAACAATATTTGAAATGTATTTACCGAAGACAAAAGGAAGCCCTAAAACCTACACGCCAAAAACTAGAACAAACTCTAAAAACTATGTACAAAAGGGTGCCATTTCAGTCCAGGATCTCCATCAGTCCGGGAAGAAAAGCAGGTGCCATGGTCACTCCAGTCAGGCACAGAGGGCTCTTCCGTGTGTCCCCAGGCTGGCACAGCGGGACTCTGCTGCCAGAGCTGAAGCTGGCTGGGTCTGGGGGCTGGGCCCCAGGCACTGCCATGGGGCTTGTGTGGCCCAAAGCAAGAACAGGACAGGCTGGGCATGGCCACCAGAACCCAAGGCACTGGGTACCACGTTCCTGAGCAGGGACCACCCAGCCCAATCCTGCCCCAGCCTGGCTGCAGGGAACCCACTGTGCCTGTGGGGACCACATGCCTGTCCTGCTGCTGGCATCGCTCTTCATCCCAGGACCATGGCCTCCTCTTCATCTTCTTCATCAATGTCCATCTCCTCGGTGTACTCTTCCATTTCCACGTCCATCTCCTCATTCTCATCAACCTCCATCTCTTCCTCTCCAGTCTGTTCTCCATCCACCTCCATCTCCTCCTCCGTATCCATTATTGTGTCCACCTCCATCTCTTCCTCTCCTCTCTTTTCGCCCTCCACTTCCATCGTCTCCTCTCTATCAGTCTGTCTGTCCACCTCCATCTTGTCTTCTCTACCTGCAACAGCCTGCAGAGGTAGCAAAACCTCAGAGTGGGGTCCCTGTCCCACCCCATCCCCCCAGAACTCCAGTCCACACCCAGGCAGCTGGGGGAATCCACCTCCATGGAATGGCACCGTACCTTCCTCAGGACAAATGTGAGCATCCTGCAGGGATGGATGACACAATCCAGGCCTTAGGCAGCTTTTGAGACTGATGAGATGAGGTCTCAGGGGCAGGAACAAGAAGGGTGACAGGAGCAGCAGGAGCAGCGTGCAGCGTGTGCTGAGCCCAGGGCCAACGGCTGTGTGTTGCTGCTTGCTGGCTGCTGGCAGTTCCAGATGGGACATGGATTGTGACATGACCATTGAGCTAGAGAGCCTTTGATTCCATGCTTAGCAACGTTCCCCCAGACCATGGCGCTCAGAGCCCTGTTCCCAAGGATGGAGCATCCACAGCCTGGGCCAGTGCCTCAGCACCCTCAGTGGAAGAGAGCAGCTTCCTCAGATCCAACCTCAATTAGCCACCTGCAGCTGAAAGCCGTCCCCCCTTGTCCTGTTGCACCAGGCCCTGTGGAACACCCTGTCCCGGTCTTTCTTGTGGCACCCTTGCAGTCCTGCAGAGCTGCAGTGAGGCCTCCCCAGGGTCTCCTCTTTCCAGGCTGAGCATCCCCAGCCCCACGTGGAAAGCAGGCAGTGTGATCAGGGGGAGTCCAGGCTGGAGTCAAATGGCATCAGGAACTGAGAGACGGCAGCTTTAGGCCCAGGTTTGCCTCTCAATGTACAAAATTAATAAGACTGGAGGGTAAGATGGTGGGACACTGCTTCTGCTCTAATTGGTGAATATAGTCTCTGTTTTTTTCTTTTTATCTCTCATGCCATTGCAGTTTTGGCTGTTTGAAAGGAAGCTTGGCACAATATCCATTGTCTTCTCCATTTGTGAATCATCGAACAGAGTCTGGGCAAGCTGATGTTGCAGAGCAAATCCTGCAAATGTACTGGTCATCCTGAGCCTGGAGAATGCAGTTAAACCCAGCCAAAAGTAATTTCTGGAAAGTCAAGCCTGGTGTACATTCTCTTGACTTTGGCTATGCCAACTTCACCTGAGTCTTATGAAAAAGCAAACAAAAGACTCAAACCAAAACAGACAAAACCTAGAAACAAACGAACCCATGCAAACCAATCAAACAAAGAGACTAAAAAAACCCCAAATAAAACCAAAGGGAATGAAGAGTTAGTATTAGTTTTGAGTTCATCACAGCAGGTAAATGGCTGCTTTCCACAGGATCACCATAAAAAGCCACAGATAACAGCTGCTCCAAAATACACCCAACAGGAGAACCATCAAAGTGATATATAGCAAGTCTGGGGGCAGCTCCCCATTAAGGTGAGGGATGAGCACACAGTGCTACAGCTCCAGCCTTCCCCACCCTGCAGGCTGCTCTTTGCTCCTGATGTAAGAGCCTTGCAGGACTGTGGCCCCTCTCGGTGCATTATAAATCATTCCCACAGCTGTCACTTGAGCCACTGGCATGTCCAGAGCGAGATGCAGGCACAATCCTACTGCCCGCTGAGCCTCTCTGGGAGATCCTGAGCATCTTCCTGCCCAGAGCCACAAAAGAGCTCAGGCTCTGCCTGAACTGGGTTTTCAGGGGAGGTTTCCATATCCCTGCGAGATGTGCTCATCCTTCATCAGGCTGTGCCCAGCCTGGATCAGGGCAGGTTGGATGCCACATGGGATCCATCCTTTGCCCTGCCATGTGATCCTCCATGCAGTGGGGATAAAAAGCCCAGCACTGGGGAACCCCAGGTGCTGCAGCAGTGATATTTTTGGGAGAAACACGGAGCTGTGCATGGCCAGCTTGAAGTCTGCACTGCTGTGAGCACCAGGCCTGCCATGCTGAGCCCAGGGCCACAACCAGTGCTCACCCAGGCTGGGACATTGAGTCCCAACATGGGATCCCATGGGACAGGGCACGCTGGGATTCGCCCCTGCAGCTCCCCAGTGTGTCCAGAGAGACTGCAAGGAGACAGTGACCACTGTCAGCGGAACCCTCTGAGTGGGACAACCACTGCTGGGGTGGCTGTGCCAGCTCCCCCATGAACCTCCAGCCCTGGGAACCGGGAGGAATTGGAAAACACAACTTGGCCAATACTGCCTGTGCCGGAAGCAAATGGAAAGAGAACTGGGGTGCGAAAACCCAATGGTTGTTTATTTACATAAGAACAGCCATGAAAACACAGAACACATTTACTTTTGTAAGAATATTTGTAATAACAACAATTTATAGAATGTATATACCTAAGAACATATCTAACAACAATATTTGAAATGTATTTACAGAAGACAAAACGAAGCCCTAAAACCTATATGCCAAAAACAAGAACAAACTCTAAAAACTATGTACAAAAGGGTGCCATTTCAGTCCAGGTTCTCCATCAGTCCGGGAAGAAAAGCAGGTGCCATGGTCACTCCAGCCAGGCACAGAGGGCTCTTCCGTGTGGCCCCAGGCTGGCAGAGCGGGACTCTGCTGCCAGAGCTGAGGCTGGCTGGGTCTGGGGGCTGGGCCCCAGGCACTGCCATGGGGCTTGTGTGGCCCAAAGCAAGAACAGGACAGGCTGGGCATGGCCAGCAGAAACCAAGGCACTGGGTACCACGTGCCTGAGCAGGGACCACCCAGCCCAGTCCCGCCCCAGCCTTGCTGCAGGGAACCCACTGTGCCTGTGGGGACCACATGCCTGTCCTGCTGCTGGCATCGCTCTTCATCCCAGGACCATGGCCTCCTCTTCATCTTCTTCATCAATGTCCATCTCCTCGGTGTACTCTTCCATTTCCACGTCCATCTCCTCATTCTCATCAACCTCCATCTCTTCCTCTCCAGTCTGTTCTCCATCCACCTCCATCTCCTCCTCCGTATCCATTATTGTGTCCACCTCCATCTCTTCCTCTCCTCTCTTTTCTCCCTCCACTTCCATCGTCTCCTCTCTATCAGTCTGTCTGTCCACCTCCATCTTGTCTTCTCTACCTGCAACAGCCTGCAGAGGTAGCAAAACCTCAGAGTGGGGTCCCTGTCCCACCCCATGCCCCCAGAACTCCAGTCCACACCCAAGCAGCTGGGGGGATCCACCTCCATGGAATGGCACCGTACCTTCCTCAGGACAAATGTGAGCATCCTGCAGGGATGGATGACACAATCCAGGCCTTAGGCTGCTTTTGAGACTGATGAGATGAGGTCTCTGGGGCAGGAACAAGAAGGGTGACAGGAGCAGCAGGAGCAGCGTGCAGCATGTGCTGAGCCCAGGGCCAACGGCTGTGTTGTGCTGCTTGCTGGCTGCTGGCAGTTCCAGATGGGACATGGATTGTGACATGACCATTGAGCTAGAGAGCCTTTGGTTCCATGCTTAGCAACGTTCCCCCAGACCATGGTGCTCAGAGCCCTGTTCCCAAGGATGGAGCATCCACAGCCTGGGCCAGTGCCTCAGCACCCTCAGTGGAAGAGAGAAGCTTCCTCAGATCCAACTTCAATCAGCCTCCTGCAGATGAAAGCCGTCCCCCCTTGTCCTGTTGCCACAGGCCCTGTGGAACACCCTGTCCCAATCTTTCTTGTGGCACCCTTGCAGTCCTGCAGAGCTGCAGTGAGGCCTCCCCAGGGTCTCCTCTTTCCAGGCTGAGCATCCCCAGCCCCACATGGAAAGCAGGCAGTGTGATCAGGGGGAGTCCAGGCTGGAGTCAAATGGCATCAGGAACTGAGAGACGGCAGCTTTAGGCCCAGGTTTGCCTCTCAAAGTACAAAATTATTAACAGCGGAGGGCAAGATGGTGGGACACTGCTTCTGCTCTAATTGGTGAATATAGTCTCTGTTTTTTTCTTTTTTTCTCTCATGCCGTTGGCGGTTTTGGCTGTTTGAAAGGAAGCTTGGCACAATATCCATTGTCTTCTCCATTTGTGAATCACCGAGCAGAGTCTGGGCAAGCTGATGTTGCAGAGCAAATCCTGCAAATGTACTGGTCATCCTGAGCGTGGAGAATGCAGTTAAACCCAGCCAAAAGTAATTTCTGGAAAGTCAAGCCTGGTGTACATTCTCTTGACTTTGGCTATGCCAACTTCACCTGAGTCTTATGAAAAAGCAAACAAAAGACTCAAACCAAAACAGACAAAACCTAGAAACAAACGAACCCATGCAAACCAATCAAACGAAGAGACTAAAAAAAACCCAAATAAAACCAAAGGGAATGAAGAGTTAGTATTAGTTTTGAGTTCATCACAGCAGGTAAATGGCTGCTTTCCACAGGATCACCATAAAAAGCCACAGATAACAGCTGCTCCAAAATACACCCAACAGGAGAACCATCAAAGTGATACATAGCAAGTCTGGGGGCAGCTCCCCATGAAGGTGAGGGATGAGCACAGAGTGCTACAGCTCCAGCCTTCCCCACCCTGCAGGCTGCTCTTTGCTCCTGATGTAAGAGCCTTGCAGGACTGTGGCCCCTCTCGGTGCATTATAAATCATTCCCACAGCTGTCACTTGAGCCACTGGCATGTCCAGAGCGAGATGCAGGCACAATCCTACTGCCCGCTGAGCCTCTCTGGGAGATCCTGAGCATCTTCCTGCCCAGAGCCACAAAAGAGCTCAGGCTCTGCCTGAACTGGGTTTTCAGGGGAGGTTTCCATATCCCTGCGAGATTGCTCATCCTTCATCAGGCTGTGCCCAGCCTGGATCAGGGCAGGTTGGAGGCCACATGGGATCCCATCCTTTGCCCTGCCATGTGATCCTCCATGCAGTGGGGCTAAAAAGCCCAGCACTGGGGAACCCCAGGTGCTGCAGCAGTGATATTTTTGGGAGAAACACGGAGCTGTGCATGGCCAGCTTGAAGTCTGCACTGCTGTGAGCACCAGGCCTGCCATGCTGAGCCCAGGGCCACAACCAGTGCTCACCCTGGCTGGGACATTGAGTCCCAACATGGGATCCCATGGGACAGGGCAGGCTGGGATTCGCCCCTGCAGCTCCCCAGTGTGTCCAGAGAGACAGCAAGGAGACAGTGACCTCTGTCAGCAGGACCCTCTGAGTGGGACAACCACTGCTGGGGTGGCTGTGCCAGCTCCCCCATGAACCTCCAGCCTTGGGAACCGGGAGCAAGTGGAAACCACAACTTTGCTAATACTGCCTGTGCCGGAAGCAAATGGAAAGAGAACTGGGGTGTGAAAACCCAAGGTTGTTTATTTCCATAAGAACAGCAATGAAAACACAGAACACATTTACTTTTGTAAGAATATTTGTAATAACAACAATTTATAGAATGTATATACCTAAGAACATATCTAACAACAATATTTGAAATGTATTTACAGAAGACAAAACAAAGCCCTAAAACCTACATGCCAAAAACAAGAACAAACTCTAAAAACTATGTACAAAAGGGTGCCATTTCAGTCCAGGATCTCCATCAGTCCGGGAAGAAAAGCAGGTGCCATGGTCACTCCAGTCAGGCACAGAGGGCTCTTCCGTGTGTCCCCAGGCTGGCACAGCGGGACTCTGCTGCCAGAGCTGAGGCTGGCTGGGTCTGGGGGCTGGGCCCCAGGCACTGCCATGGGGCTTGTGTGGCCCAAAGCAAGAACAGGACAGGCTGGGCATGGCCACCAGAACCCAAGGCACTGGGTACCACGTTCCTGAGCAGGGACCACCCAGCCCAATCCCGCCCCAGCCTGGCTGCAGGGAACCCACTGTGCCTGTGGGACCACATGCCTGTCCTGCTGCTGGCATCGCTCCTCATCCCAGGACCATGGCCTCCTCTTCATCTTCTTCATCAATGTCCATCTCCTCGGTGTACTCTTCCATTTCCACGTCCATCTCCTCATCCTCATCAACCTCCATCTCTTCCTCTCCAGTCTGTTCTCCATCCACCTCCATCTCCTCCTCCGTATCCATTATTGTGTCCACCTCCATCTCTTCCTCTCCTCTCTTTTCTCCCTCCACTTCCATCTCCTCCTCTCTATCAGTCTGTCTGTCCACCTCCATCTTGTCTTCCCTACCTTCAACAGCCTGCAGAGGTAGCAAAACCTCAGAGTGGGGTCCCTGTCCCACCCCATCCCCCCAGAACTCCAGTCCACACCCAAGCAGCTGGGGGGATCCACCTCCATGGAATGGCACCGTACCTTCCTCAGGACAAATGTGAGCATCCTGCAGGGATGGATGACACAATCCAGGCCTTAGGCAGCTTTTGAGACTGATGAGATGAGGTCTCAGGGGCAGGAAGAAGAAGGCTGACAGGAGCAGCAGGAGCAGCGTGCAGCGTGTGCTGAGCCCAGGGCCAACGGCTGTGTTGTGCTGCTTGCTGGCTGCTGGCAGTTCCAGATGGGACATGGATTGTGACATGACCATTGAGCTAGAGAGCCTTTGGTTCCATGCTTAGCAACGTTCCCCCAGACCATGGTGCTCAGAGCCCTGTTCCCAAGGATGGAGCATCCACAGCCTGGGCCAGTGCCTCAGCACCCTCAGTGGAAGAGAGCAGCTTCCTCAGATCCAACTTCAATCAGCCTCCTGCAGCTGAAAGCCGTCCCCCCGTTGTCCTGTTGCCACAGGCCCTGTGGAACACCCTGTCCCAATCTTTCTTGTGGCACCCTTGCAGTCCTGCAGAGCTGCAGTGAGGCCTCCCCAGGGTCTCCTCTTTCCAGGCTGAGCATCCCCAGCCCCACATGGAAAGCAGGCAGTGTGATCAGGGGGAGTCCAGGCTGGAGTCAAATGGCATCAGGAACTGAGAGACGGCAGCTTTAGGCCCAGGTTTGCCTCTCAAAGTACAAAATTATTAACAGCGGAGGGCAAGATGGTGGGACACTGCTTCTGCTCTAATTGGTGAATATAGTCTCTGTTTTTTTCTTTTTTTCTCTCATGCCGTTGGCGGTTTTGGCTGTTTGAAAGGAAGCTTGGCACAATATCCATTGTCTTCTCCATTTGTGAATCACCGAGCAGAGTCTGGGCAAGCTGATGTTGCAGAGCAAATCCTGCAAATGTACTGGTCATCCTGAGCGTGGAGAATGCAGTTAAACCCAGCCAAAAGTAATTTCTGGAAAGTCAAGCCTGGTGTACATTCTTTTGACTTTGGCTATGCCAACTTCACCTGAGTCTTATGAAAAAGCAAACAAAAGACTCAAACCAAAACAGACAAAACCTAGAAACAAACGTACCCATGCAAACCAATCAAACAAAGAGACTAAAAAAACCCCAAATAAAACCAAAGGGAATGAAGAGTTAGTATTAGTTTTGAGTTCATCACAGCAGGTAAATGGCTGCTTTCCACAGGATCACCATAAAAAGCCACAGATAACAGCTGCTCCAAAATACACCCAACAGGAGAACCATCAAAGTGATATATAGCAACTCTGGGGGCAGCTCCCCATTAAGGTGAGGGATGAGCACACAGTGCTACAGCTCCAGCCTTCCCCACCCTGCAGGCTGCTCTTTGCTCCTGATGTAAGAGCCTTGCAGGACTGTGGCCCCTCTCGGTGCATTATAAATCATTCCCACAGCTGTCACTTGAGCCACTGGCATGTCCAGAGCGAGATGCAGGCACAATCCTACTGCCCGCTGAGCCTCTCTGGGAGATCCTGAGCATCTTCCTGCCCAGAGCCACAAAAGAGCTCAGGCTCTGCCTGAACTGGGTTTTCAGGGGAGGTTTCCATATCCCTGCGAGATGTGCTCATCCTTCATCAGGCTGTGCCCAGCCTGGATCAGGGCAGGTTGGATGCCACATGGGATCCCATCCTTTGCCCTGCCATGTGATCCTCCATGCAGTGGGGATAAAAAGCCCAGCACTGGGGAACCCCAGGTGCTGCAGCAGTGATATTTTTGGGAGAAACACGGAGCTGTGCATGGCCAGCTTGAAGTCTGCACTGCTGTGAGCACCAGGCCTGCCATGCTGAGCCCAGGGCCACAACCAGTGCTCACCCGGGCTGGGACATTGAGTCCCAACATGGGATCCCATGGGACAGGGCACGCTGGGATTCGCCCCTGCAGCTCCCCAGTGTGTCCAGAGAGACTGCAAGGAGACAGTGACCTCTGTCAGCGGAACCCTCTGAGTGGGACAACCACTGCTGGGGTGGCTGTGCCAGCTCCCCCATGAACCTCCAGCCCTGGGAACCGGGAGGAAGTGGAAAACACAACTTGGCCAATACTGCCTGTGCCGGAAGCAAATGGAAAGAGAACGGGGGTGTGAAAACCCAAGGTTGTTTATTTACATAAGAACAGCAATGAAAACACAGAACACATTTAATTTTGAAAGAATATTTGTAATAACAACAATTTATAGAAGGTATATACCTAAGAACATATCTAACAACAATATTTGAAATGTATTTACAAAAGACAAAACGAAGCCCTAAAACCTATATGCCAAAAACAAGAACAATCTCTAAAAACTATGTACAAAAGTGTGCCATTTCAGTCCAGGATCTCCATCAGTCCGGGAAGAAAAGCAGGTGCCATGGTCACTCCAGCCAGGCACAGAGGGCTCTTCCGTGTGTCCCCAGGCTGGCACACTGGGACTCTGCTGCTAGAGCTGAGGCTGGCTGGGTCTGGGGGCTGGGCCCCAGGCACTGCCATGGGGCTTGTGTGGCCCAAAGCAAGAACAGGACAGGCTGGGCATGGCCAGCAGAAACCAAGGCACTGGGTACCACGTGCCTGAGCAGGGACCACCCAGCCCAGTCCCGCCCCAGCCTGGCTGCAGGGAACCCACTGTGCCTGTGGGGACCACATGCCTGTCCTGCTGCTGGCATCGCTCTTCATCCCAGGACCATGGCCTCCTCTTCATCTTCTTCATCAATGTCCATCTCCTCGGTGTACTCTTCCATTTCCACGTCCATCTCCTCATTCTCATCAACCTCCATCTCTTCCTCTCCAGTCTGTTCTCCATCCACCTCCATCTCCTCCTCCGTATCCATTATTGTGTCCACCTCCATCTCTTCCTCTCCTCTCTTTTCTCCCTCCACTTCCATCTTCTCCTCTCTATCAGTCTGTCTGTCCACCTCCATCTTGTCTTCTCTACCTGCAACAGCCTGCAGAGGTAGCAAAACCTCAGAGTGGGGTCCCTGTCCCACCCCATGCCCCCAGAACTCCAGTCCACACCCAAGCAGCTGGGGGGATCCACCTCCATGGAATGGCACCGTACCTTCCTCAGGACAAATGTGAGCATCCTGCAGGGATGGATGACACAATCCAGGCCTTAGGCAGCTTTTGAGACTGATGAGATGAGGTCTCGGGGGCAGGAACAAGAAGGGTGACAGGAGCAGCAGGAGCAGCGTGCAGCGTGTGCTGAGCCCAGGGCCAACGGCTGTGTTGTGCTGCTTGCTGGCTGCTGGCAGTTCCAGATGGGACATGGATTGTGACATGACCATTGAGCTAGAGAGCCTTTGGTTCCATGCTTAGCAACGTTCCCCCAGACCATGGTGCTCAGAGCCCTGTTCCCAAGGATGGAGCATCCACAGCCTGGGCCAGTGCCTCAGCACCCTCAGTGGAAGAGAGCAGCTTCCTCAGATCCAACTTCAATCAGCCTCCTGCAGCTGAAAGCCGTCCCCCCGTTGTCCTGTTGCCACAGGCCCTGTGGAACACCCTGTCCCAATCTTTCTTGTGGCACCCTTGCAGTCCTGCAGAGCTGCAGTGAGGCCTCCCCAGGGTCTCCTCTTTCCAGGCTGAGCATCCCCAGCCCCACATGGAAAGCAGGCAGTGTGATCAGGGGGAGTCCAGGCTGGAGTCAAATGGCATCAGGAACTGAGAGACGGCAGCTTTAGGCCCAGGTTTGCCTCTCAAAGTACAAAATTATTAACAGCGGAGGGCAAGATGGTGGGACACTGCTTCTGCTCTAATTGGTGAATATAGTCTCTGTTTTTTTCTTTTTTTCTCTCATGCCGTTGGCGGTTTTGGCTGTTTGAAAGGAAGCTTGGCACAATATCCATTGTCTTCTCCATTTGTGAATCACCGAGCAGAGTCTGGGCAAGCTGATGTTGCAGAGCAAATCCTGCAAATGTAGTGGTCATCCTGAGCCTGGAGAATGCAGTTAAACCCAGCCAAAAGTAATTTCTGGAAAGTCAAGCCTGATGTACATTCTCTTGACTTTGGCTATGCCAACTTCACCTGAGTCTTATGAAAAAGCAAACAAAAGACTCAAACCAAAACAGACAAAACCTAGAAACAAACGAACCCATGCAAACCAATCAAACAAAGAGACTAAAAAAACCCCAAATAAAACCAAAGGGAATGAAGAGTTAGTATTAGTTTTGAGTTCATCACAGCAGGTAAATGGCTGCTTTCCACAGGATCACCATAAAAAGCCACAGATAACAGCTGCTCCAAAATACACCCAACAGGAGAACCATCAAAGTGATACATAGCAACTCTGGGGGCAGCTCCCCATTAAGGTGAGGGATGAGAACTGCGTGGTAGAGCTCCAGCTTTCCCCACCCTGCAGGCTGCTCTTTGCTCCTGATGTAAGAGCCTTGCAGGACTGTGGCCCCTCTCGGTGCATTATAAATCATTCCCACAGCTCTCACTTGAGCCACTGGCATGTCCAGAGCGAGATGCAGGCACAATCCTACTGCCCGCTGAGCCTCTCTGGGAGATCCTGAGCATCTTCCTGCCCAGAGCCACAAAAGAGCTCAGGCTCTGCCTGAACTGGATTTTCAGGGGAGGTTTCCATATCCCTGCGAGATGTGCTCATCCTTCATCAGGCTGTGCCCAGCCTAGATCAGGGCAGGTTGGATGCCACATGGGATCCATCCTTTGCCCTGCCATGTGATCCTCCATGCAGTGGGGATAAAAAGCCCAGCACTGGGGAACCCCAGGTGCTGCAGCAGTGATAGTTTTGGGAGAAACACGGAGCTGTGCATGGCCAGCTTGAAGTCTGCACTGCTGTGAGCACCAGGCCTGCCATGCTGAGCCCAGGGCCACAACCAGTGCTCACCCGGGCTGGGACATTGAGTCCCAACATGGGATCCCATGGGACAGGGCACGCTGGGATTCGCCCCTGCAGCTCCCCAGTGTGTCCAGAGAGACTGCAAGGAGACAGTGACCTCTGTCAGCGGAACCCTCTGAGTGGGACAACCACTGCTGGGGTGGCTGTGCCAGCTCCCCCATGAACCTCCAGCCCTGGGAACCGGGAGGAAGTGGAAAACACAACTTGGCCAATACTGCCTGTGCCGGAAGCAAATGGAAAGAGAACGGGGGTGTGAAAACCCAAGGTTTTTTATTTACATAAGAACAGCAATGAAAACACAGAACACATTTACTTTTGTAAGAATATTTGCAATAACAACAATTTATAGAATGTATATACCTAAGAACATATCTAACAACAATATTTGAAATGTATTTACCGAAGACAAAAGGAAGCCCTAAAACCTACACGCCAAAAACTAGAACAAACTCTAAAAACTATGTACAAAAGGGTGCCATTTCAGTCCAGGATCTCCATCAGTCCGGGAAGAAAAGCAGGTGCCATGGTCACTCCAGCCAGGCACAGAGGGCTCTTCCGTGTGTCCCCAGACTGGCACAGCGGGACTCTGCTGCCAGAGCTGAAGCTGGCTGGGTCTGGGGGCTGGGCCCCAGGCACTGCCATGGGGCTTGTGTGGCCCAAAGCAAGAACAGGACAGGCTGGGCATGGCCACCAGAACCCAAGGCACTGGGTACCACGTTCCTGAGCAGGGACCACCCAGCCCAATCCTGCCCCAGCCTGGCTGCAGGGAACCCACTGTGCCTGTGGGGACCACATGCCTGTCCTGCTGCTGGCATCGCTCTTCATCCCAGGACCATGGCCTCCTCTTCATCTTCTTCATCAATGTCCATCTCCTCGGTGTACTCTTCCATTTCCACGTCCATCTCCTCATTCTCATCAACCTCCATCTCTTCCTCTCCAGTCTGTTCTCCATCCACCTCCATCTCCTCCTCTGTATCCATTATTGTGTCCACCTCCATCTCTTCCTCTCCTCTCTTTTCTCCCTCCACTTCCATCTTCTCCTCTCTATCAAGTCTGTCTGTCCACCTCCATCTTGTCTTCTCTACCTGCAACAGCCTGCAGAGGTAGCAAAACCTCAGAGTGGGGTCCCTGTCCCACCCCATCCCCCCAGAACTCCAGTCCACACCCAGGCAGCTGGGGGAATCCACCTCCATGGAATGGCACCGTACCTTCCTCAGGACAAATGTGAGCATCCTGCAGGGATGGATGACACAATCCAGGCCTTAGGCAGCTTTTGAGACTGATGAGATGAGGTCTCAGGGGCAGGAACAAGAAGGGTGACAGGAGCAGCAGGAGCAGCGTGCAGCGTGTGCTGAGCCCAGGGCCAACGGCTGTGTGTTGCTGCTTGCTGGCTGCTGGCAGTTCCAGATGGGACATGGATTGTGACATGACCATTGAGCTAGAGAGCCTTTGGTTCCATGCTTAGCAACGTTCCCCCAGACCATGGCGCTCAGAGCCCTGTTCCCAAGGATGGAGCATCCAAAGCCTGGGCCAGTGCCTCAGCACCCTCAGTGGATGAGAGCAGCTTCCTCAGATCCAACCTCAATTAGCCACCTGCAGCTGAAAGCCGTCCCCCCTTGTCCTGTTGCACCAGGCCCTGTGGAACACCCTGTCCCGGTCTTTCTTGTGGCACCCTTGCAGTCCTGCAGAGCTGCAGTGAGGCCTCCCCAGGGTCTCCTCTTTCCAGGCTGAGCATCCCCAGCCCCACGTGGAAAGCAGGCAGTGTGATCAGGGGGAGTCCAGGCTGGAGTCAAATGGCATCAGGAACTGAGAGACGGCAGCTTTAGGCCCAGGTTTGCCTCTCAATGTACAAAATTAATAAGAGTGGAGGGCAAGATGGTGGGACACTGCTTCTGCTCTAATTGGTGAATATAGTCTCTGTTTTTTTCTTTTTTTCTCTCATGCCGTTGGCGGTTTTGGCTGTTTGAAAGGAAGCTTGGCACAATATCCATTGTCTTCTCCATTTGTGAATCACCGAACAGAGTCTGGGCAAGCTGATGTTGCAGAGCAAATCCTGCAAATGTACTGGTCATCCTGAGCCTGGAGAATGCAGTTAAACCCAGCCAAAAGTAATTTCTGGAAAGTCAAGCCTGGTGTACATTCTCTTGACTTTGGCTATGCCAACTTCACCTGAGTCTTATGAAAAAGCAAACAAAAGACTCAAACCAAAACAGACAAAACCTAGAAACAAACGAACCCATGCAAACCAATCAAACAAAGAGACTAAAAAAACCCCAAATAAAACCAAAGGGAATGAAGAGTTAGTATTAGTTTTGAGTTCATCACAGCAGGTAAATGGCTGCTTTCCACAGGATCACCATAAAAAGCCACAGATAACAGCTGCTCCAAAATACACCCAACAGGAGAACCATCAAAGTGATACATAGCAAGTCTGGGGGCAGCTCCCCATTAAGGTGAGGGATGAGCACAGAGTGGTAGAGCTCCAGCTTTCCCCACCCTGCAGGCTGCTCTTTGCTCCTGATGTAAGAGCCTTGCAGGACTGTGGCCCCTCTCGGTGCATTATAAATCATTCCCACAGCTCTCACTTGAGCCACTGGCATGTCCAGAGCGAGATGCAGGCACAATCCTACTGCCCGCTGAGCCTCTCTGGGAGATCCTGAGCATCTTCCTGCCCAGAGCCACAAAAGAGCTCAGGCTCTGCCTGAACTGGGTTTTCAGGGGAGGTTTCCATATCCCTGCGAGATGTGCTCATCCTTCATCAGGCTGTGCCCAGCCTGGATCAGGGCAGGTTGGATGCCACATGGGATCTGTTGAGGCGCGGCATGCGCTCCTCGCCGCGGCACCCTGAGCGGTGCCAGGCTGGGCGGTGAGGGAAGAGAACGGGCGGCCGCTTTCCCCCGCAAGCTCTGCAGTTTCAGTTCGTGGCGCGCGGGGACAGACGAAGGCGACACGGGACTTGGGGGGGGAACGAGATGGTTTTATTCCATGAGCCCCAAGACCCCGACGGGCGGGGGGGCAAAGGTTTTATACAGAACTCAGGAGGACGGGTGTAGGAACAGTAACCAATGAGGGAATAGCAGGGGAGGAGTTTAGGGCAGAACTAACATCTGGAAGCTGAGGAGGGGGCTAGAATGAATGACAGGGAAGGTTCTAGGGAAAGGGGCAGGGAAAGGGGGGTTGGGGGGGGGAAACAGATATTAAACAAATATCAAATGAAAGAAAAACACACCACCGCATTTCCCTCTTTTTCTTTACAAAAAGAAGGAGAATTTTGTGGTTTAAGCAAATTAATAAAACATGTAAATAATATAAAATCATATGATAACATTGTAAATTACTTAAAGGACATGAAAGACACATTATTGCATTTATAGGGCAGGAAGAGTAGTAACACCCTAAATTAGACACAAGACTGCACAAAACTTGCTGTTTTGCTGCTCTGAGTAACAATCTAAAATAATGTAAATAATGTAAATAATTGAAATAGAATGAAATAATTGACAGAAATTAAACTAAAAAATTTAATTAGAATGATTAAAATTACAACTATCTAATTTGAATAAAATAATTAAATGGAATTATTGGAATTAAATATAATAAAAGATCAACTAAATATAACTAATAAATTTTTAAATTTCGCAGCAATGCAGCAAGCCTGAAGCGATATAGTAGCTGAGTGATTCCTGTAGCAATAATGGTTAAACACAGCCTTTAAGTTAAAAAATATTAGAAAAGACTGAATTAATTATAATTACAACAAAACAACTTAATATAAAATCAAATTGTAACATTACATATTATTAAAAAAACATAAATTGAAAGACATTAAAAAATGATAAACTAATTGTGATTATAACATATGAAACATATAAAAATTTCATCTGGAATATATAAAATTGTCCTAAATGAGAGTCCAAATTAAGGGTACAAAGCACAGCAGGATTTGTGACTTCATCTGATTTAGAATTTGCTGCGTCGCGGCGTTTGCGATGTTCAGCTTCTTAAATTCTTAAAGCAGAGTCAGCGGATAACGGCGCTTGTTTTAAAGCAGAGTCAGCGGACAGCGATGTGGTTTGTTCAATTTGAATGTTTGTTTGCGAGGTGGGCATAATATCTTAAGTATTAATTAACTGGGATGATCTTTTTTTCTATAAAATATAACTCAACAAACAGATTATTCAAAAATAATCAAAAGCAAAAAGAGGAATTTGTAGTTAAATAAAAAGGAATATTGGGTAGGGTACATTAAGGAATAGGATAGGGGAATCAGACAATCACTTAATTAGTGATTGCCATGATTAACAGGGGGTATCGGTAAGGGGTGGACCGAGGCGCCGCCATTTCAGGGGGAAGACAAAATGACGGATCCTCAGTCCCGGGTTTCGGCTCCATTTCCTCGGGAGAAGATCCCTCCCGACCCTCCCCCCGGAGGATGAGCTCGAAGAAGGATGGGGGAATATCTAACCCCGCCTCCCCACAATAGGGACTAGCCTCGTGCAGGGACGGTGCAGGGCTATTGGGAGAGAAATGGGACTGGCGGGAAGCCAGGGGCGGAAAAGAAGGGTCAAGGCGGGAAAGCGGGTTCCAAGTGGCGTGGCCAGCGCCATCTTGGGAGGGGTGCCAGATACACTGCACTTGGCCTGAGCAGTGTCCGGCAGGGCACTTGGGGCGGCTCGGCCACAGCAATCCCCAAGGGAGGATAGGAAAGGGTTTTAGGAAAGTCCGAGGGGATGGGGATATAGGGAGCTTCACAGAAGCAAAAAGGGGAAATTTATAGGAGGGGGGGGGGGGGGCCGCCCGACGCAGCTGGATGTCGGCGCAATGCGTGGGTGTAAAGGGCCCCTTTTAACAACTCTCCTATAGCTAACGTGTCGTCTTCTTAGCTGATCCCTACTGGTGTCTTTTCTACCCCCTCCGTCCAGCCCAGAATGGGGAGGGGAGGATAGAGAAGACAACTTTTTCGAGGAGAAGAAAAAGCGATCTAATCTAGGTCCCCACAGAAGACTAGGCGAAGGATAGCACTCAGTGCTAGCTTCTCCCAGAAAAAGAAAACCCACCCGCTTGCCAGGGACATGCACGGCTACAGCCCCAGTCTGGGCGCAGACGGGGGTTAAAACGCGAGAAAAAAAAAGTGACAGACCCAGCCGCCCGTCGGGGCGATCCCCACCCCGTGTAGCCCACCTTACCTTGCAGGCTCGGACGGAGATGGCTTGAATCTTCTCCTCGACTCGATGGAAAAGTCGCGCTAAAAACTGGGGATGTTCCTTCTCTTTCGGTTTGGCCCTTCCGGAAGCCTGGGTGTTCCCGTTAAACCAAGACTCGTCCCCGAAGCCTTGGTTTCGGCCACTATCAGCCTCCGGTGGTCTCGCTGCAGATGCTGACCGAGGAATGAACCTCTTCTCGGTCAGCCCCTCTTCAGGCTCCCCCGAGCCGCTGCCAAAACCGCCCTCTGTGTTCTCGGGTAAGTCTGCCCGCCAAAAAGCTCTGCAGCCCGGCTGCCCGTGCAGCGCGGCTGCTCCCGGGCGGGAAGATGGCGAGAACAAAGAGGTCCCGGAGCCTCAATCTTTTTCGCTCGGCGCTCAGCTCCTCATAGCATCAGGCAGAGCTTTTACGGCCGTAGATGTTCCTCTTCCCTCCTTCTTCTTCTGTGAGGCGGGCGCCCCCACAAATTTGCCCGTTTTTTTTACAAGACGAAGGAGGGAACCATCCTCTGGCTACCATATGTTGAGGCGCGGCATGCGCTCCTCGCCGCGGCACCCCGAGCGGTGCCAGGCTGGGCGGTGAGGGAAGAGAACGGGCGGCCGCTTTCCCCCGCAAGCTCTGCAGTTTCAGTTCGTGGCGCGCGGGGACAGACGAAGGCGACACGGGACTTGGGGGGGGAACGAGATGGTTTTATTCCATGAGCCCCAAGACCCCGACGGGCGGGGGGGCAAAGGTTTTATACAGAACTCAGGAGGACGGGTGTAGGAACAGTAACCAATGAGGGAATAGCAGGGGAGGAGTTTAGGGCAGAACTAACATCTGGAAGCTGAGGAGGGGGCTAGAATGAATGACAGGGAAGGTTCTAGGGAAAGGGGCAGGGAAAGGGGGGTTGGGGGGGGAAACAGATATTAAACAAATATCAAATGAAAGAAAAACACACCACCGCAGGGATCCATCCTTTGCCCTGCCATGTGATCCTCCATGCAGTGGGGATAAAAAGCCCAGCACTGGGGAACCCCAGGTGCTGCAGCAGTGATAGTTTTGGGAGAAACACGGAGCTGTGCATGGCCAGCTTGAAGTCTGCACTGCTGTGAGCACCAGGCCTGCCATGCTGAGCCCAGGGCCACAACCAGTGCTCACCCGGGCTGGGACATTGAGTCCCAACATGGGATCCCATGGGACAGGGCACGCTGGGATTCGCCCCTGCAGCTCCCCAGTGTGTCCAGAGAGACTGCAAGGAGACAGTGACCTCTGTCAGCGGAACCCTCTGAGTGGGACAACCACTGCTGGGGTGGCTGTGCCAGCTCCCCCATGAACCTCCAGCCCTGGGAACCGGGAGGAAGTGGAAAACACAACTTGGCCAATACTGCCTGTGCCGGAAGCAAATGGAAAGAGAACGGGGGTGTGAAAACCCAAGGTTTTTTATTTACATAAGAACAGCAATGAAAACACAGAACACATTTACTTTTGTAAGAATATTTGCAATAACAACAATTTATAGAATGTATATACCTAAGAACATATCTAACAACAATATTTGAAATGTATTTACCGAAGACAAAAGGAAGCCCTAAAACCTACATGCCAAAAACTAGAACAAACTCTAAAAACTATGTACAAAAGGGTGCCATTTCAGTCCAGGTTCTCCATCAGTCCGGGAAGAAAAGCAGGTGCCATGGTCACTCCAGTCAGGCACAGAGGGCTCTTCCGTGTGTCCCCAGGCTGGCACAGCGGGAATCTGCTGCCAGAGCTGAAGCTGGCTGGGTCTGGGGGCTAGGCCCCAGGCACTGCCATGGGGCTTGTGTGGCCCAAAGCAAGAACAGGACAGGCTGGGCATGGCCACCAGAACCCAAGGCACTGGGTACCACGTTCCTGAGCAGGGACCACCCAGCCCAATCCTGCCCCAGCCTGGCTGCAGGGAACCCACTGTGCCTGTGGGGACCACATGCCTGTCCTGCTGCTGGCATCGCTCTTCATCCCAGGACCATGGCCTCCTCTTCATCCTCTTCATCAATGTCCATCTCCTCGGTGTACTCTTCCATTTCCACGTCCATCTCCTCATTCTCATCAACCTCCATCTCTTCCTCTCCAGTCTGTTCTCCATCCACCTCCATCTCCTCCTCCGTATCCATTATTGTGTCCACCTCCATCTCTTCCTCTCCTCTCTTTTCTCCCTCCACTTCCATCTTCTCCTCTCTATCAGTCTGTCTGTCCACCTCCATCTTGTCTTCTCTACCTGCAACAGCCTGCAGAGGTAGCAAAACCTCAGAGTGGGGTCCCTGTCCCACCCCATGCCCCCAGAACTCCAGTCCACACCCAAGCAGCTGGGGGGATCCACCTCCATGGAATGGCACCGTACCTTCCTCAGGACAAATGTGAGCATCCTGCAGGGATGGATGACACAATCCAGGCCTTAGGCAGCTTTTGAGACTGATGAGATGAGGTCTCGGGGGCAGGAACAAGAAGGGTGACAGGAGCAGCAGGAGCAGCGTGCAGCGTGTGCTGAGCCCAGGGCCAACGGCTGTGTTGTGCTGCTTGCTGGCTGCTGGCAGTTCCAGATGGGACATGGATTGTGACATGACCATTGAGCTAGAGAGCCTTTGGTTCCATGCTTAGCAACGTTCCCCCAGACCATGGTGCTCAGAGCCCTGTTCCCAAGGATGGAGCATCCACAGCCTGGGCCAGTGCCTCAGCACCCTCAGTGGAAGAGAGCAGCTTCCTCAGATCCAACTTCAATCAGCCTCCTGCAGCTGAAAGCCGTCCCCCCGTTGTCCTGTTGCCACAGGCCCTGTGGAACACCCTGTCCCAATCTTTCTTGTGGCACCCTTGCAGTCCTGCAGAGCTGCAGTGAGGCCTCCCCAGGGTCTCCTCTTTCCAGGCTGAGCATCCCCAGCCCCACATGGAAAGCAGGCAGTGTGATCAGGGGGAGTCCAGGCTGGAGTCAAATGGCATCAGGAACTGAGAGACGGCAGCTTTAGGCCCAGGTTTGCCTCTCAAAGTACAAAATTATTAACAGCGGAGGGCAAGATGGTGGGACACTGCTTCTGCTCTAATTGGTGAATATAGTCTCTGTTTTTTTCTTTTTTTCTCTCATGCCGTTGGCGGTTTTGGCTGTTTGAAAGGAAGCTTGGCACAATATCCATTGTCTTCTCCATTTGTGAATCACCGAGCAGAGTCTGGGCAAGCTGATGTTGCAGAGCAAATCCTGCAAATGGACTGGTCATCCTGAGCCTGGAGAATGCAGTTAAACCCAGCCAAAAGTAATTTCTGGAAAGTCAAGCCTGGTGTACATTCTCTTGACTTTGGCTATGCCAACTTCACCTGAGTCTTATGAAAAAGCAAACAAAAGACTCAAACCAAAACAGACAAAACCTAGAAACAAACGAACCCATGCAAACCAATCAAACAAAGAGACTAAAAAAACCCCAAATAAAACCAAAGGGAATGAAGAGTTAGTATTAGTTTTGAGTTCATCACAGCAGGTAAATGGCTGCTTTCCACAGGATCACCATAAAAAGCCACAGATAACAGCTGCTCCAAAATACACCCAACAGGAGAACCATCAAAGTGATACATAGCAAGTCTGGGGGCAGCTCCCCATTAAGGTGAGGGATGAGCACAGAGTGGTAGAGCTCCAGCTTTCCCCACCCTGCAGGCTGCTCTTTGCTCCTGATGTAAGAGCCTTGCAGGACTGTGGCCCCTCTCGGTGCATTATAAATCATTCCCACAGCTCTCACTTGAGCCACTGGCATGTCCAGAGCGAGATGCAGGCACAATCCTACTGCCCGCTGAGCCTCTCTGGGAGATCCTGAGCATCTTCCTGCCCAGAGCCACAAAAGAGCTCAGGCTCTGCCTGAACTGGGTTTTCAGGGGAGGTTTCCATATCCCTGCGAGATGTGCTCATCCTTCATCAGGCTGTGCCCAGCCTAGATCAGGGCAGGTTGGATGCCACATGGGATCCATCCTTTGCCCTGCCATGTGATCCTCCATGCAGTGGGGATAAAAAGCCCAGCACTGGGGAACCCCAGGTGCTGCAGCAGTGATAGTTTTGGGAGAAACACGGAGCTGTGCATGGCCAGCTTGAAGTCTGCACTGCTGTGAGCACCAGGCCTGCCATGCTGAGCCCAGGGCCACAACCAGTGCTCACCCGGGCTGGGACATTGAGTCCCAACATGGGATCCCATGGGACAGGGCACGCTGGGATTCGCCCCTGCAGCTCCCCAGTGTGTCCAGAGAGACTGCAAGGAGACAGTGACCTCTGTCAGCGGAACCCTCTGAGTGGGACAACCACTGCTGGGGTGGCTGTGCCAGCTCCCCCATGAACCTCCAGCCCTGGGAACCGGGAGGAAGTGGAAAACACAACTTGGCCAATACTGCCTGTGCCGGAAGCAAATGGAAAGAGAACGGGGGTGTGAAAACCCAAGGTTTTTTATTTACATAAAAACAGCAATGAAAACACAGAACACATTTACTTTTGTAAGAATATTTGCAATAACAACAATTTATAGAATGTATATACCTAAGAACATATCTAACAACAATATTTGAAATGTATTTACCGAAGACAAAAGGAAGCCCTAAAACCTACATGCCAAAAACTAGAACAAACTCTAAAAACTATGTACAAAAGGGTGCCATTTCAGTCCAGGTTCTCCATCAGTCCGGGAAGAAAAGCAGGTGCCATGGTCACTCCAGTCAGGCACAGAGGGCTCTTCCGTGTGTCCCCAGGCTGGCACAGCGGGAATCTGCTGCCAGAGCTGAAGCTGGCTGGGTCTGGGGGCTAGGCCCCAGGCACTGCCATGGGGCTTGTGTGGCCCAAAGCAAGAACAGGACAGGCTGGGCATGGCCACCAGAACCCAAGGCACTGGGTACCACGTTCCTGAGCAGGGACCACCCAGCCCAATCCTGCCCCAGCCTGGCTGCAGGGAACCCACTGTGCCTGTGGGGACCACATGCCTGTCCTGCTGCTGGCATCGCTCTTCATCCCAGGACCATGGCCTCCTCTTCATCCTCTTCATCAATGTCCATCTCCTCGGTGTACTCTTCCATTTCCACGTCCATCTCCTCATTCTCATCAACCTCCATCTCTTCCTCTCCAGTCTGTTCTCCATCCACCTCCATCTCCTCCTCCGTATCCATTATTGTGTCCACCTCCATCTCTTCCTCTCCTCTCTTTTCTCCCTCCACTTCCATCTTCTCCTCTCTATCAGTCTGTCTGTCCACCTCCATCTTGTCTTCTCTACCTGCAACAGCCTGCAGAGGTAGCAAAACCTCAGAGTGGGGTCCCTGTCCCACCCCATGCCCCCAGAACTCCAGTCCACACCCAAGCAGCTGGGGGGATCCACCTCCATGGAATGGCACCGTACCTTCCTCAGGACAAATGTGAGCATCCTGCAGGGATGGATGACACAATCCAGGCCTTAGGCAGCTTTTGAGACTGATGAGATGAGGTCTCGGGGGCAGGAACAAGAAGGGTGACAGGAGCAGCAGGAGCAGCGTGCAGCGTGTGCTGAGCCCAGGGCCAACGGCTGTGTTGTGCTGCTTGCTGGCTGCTGGCAGTTCCAGATGGGACATGGATTGTGACATGACCATTGAGCTAGAGAGCCTTTGGTTCCATGCTTAGCAACGTTCCCCCAGACCATGGTGCTCAGAGCCCTGTTCCCAAGGATGGAGCATCCACAGCCTGGGCCAGTGCCTCAGCACCCTCAGTGGAAGAGAGCAGCTTCCTCAGATCCAACTTCAATCAGCCTCCTGCAGCTGAAAGCCGTCCCCCCGTTGTCCTGTTGCCACAGGCCCTGTGGAACACCCTGTCCCAATCTTTCTTGTGGCACCCTTGCAGTCCTGCAGAGCTGCAGTGAGGCCTCCCCAGGGTCTCCTCTTTCCAGGCTGAGCATCCCCAGCCCCACATGGAAAGCAGGCAGTGTGATCAGGGGGAGTCCAGGCTGGAGTCAAATGGCATCAGGAACTGAGAGACGGCAGCTTTAGGCCCAGGTTTGCCTCTCAAAGTACAAAATTATTAACAGCGGAGGGCAAGATGGTGGGACACTGCTTCTGCTCTAATTGGTGAATATAGTCTCTGTTTTTTTCTTTTTTTCTCTCATGCCGTTGGCGGTTTTGGCTGTTTGAAAGGAAGCTTGGCACAATATCCATTGTCTTCTCCATTTGTGAATCACCGAGCAGAGTCTGGGCAAGCTGATGTTGCAGAGCAAATCCTGCAAATGGACTGGTCATCCTGAGCCTGGAGAATGCAGTTAAACCCAGCCAAAAGTAATTTCTGGAAAGTCAAGCCTGGTGTACATTCTCTTGACTTTGGCTATGCCAACTTCACCTGAGTCTTATGAAAAAGCAAACAAAAGACTCAAACCAAAACAGACAAAACCTAGAAACAAACGAACCCATGCAAACCAATCAAACAAAGAGACTAAAAAAACCCCAAATAAAACCAAAGGGAATGAAGAGTTAGTATTAGTTTTGAGTTCATCACAGCAGGTAAATGGCTGCTTTCCACAGGATCACCATAAAAAGCCACAGATAACAGCTGCTCCAAAATACACCCAACAGGAGAACCATCAAAGTGATACATAGCAAGTCTGGGGGCAGCTCCCCATTAAGGTGAGGGATGAGCACAGAGTGGTAGAGCTCCAGCTTTCCCCACCCTGCAGGCTGCTCTTTGCTCCTGATGTAAGAGCCTTGCAGGACTGTGGCCCCTCTCGGTGCATTATAAATCATTCCCACAGCTCTCACTTGAGCCACTGGCATGTCCAGAGCGAGATGCAGGCACAATCCTACTGCCCGCTGAGCCTCTCTGGGAGATCCTGAGCATCTTCCTGCCCAGAGCCACAAAAGAGCTCAGGCTCTGCCTGAACTGGGTTTTCAGGGGAGGTTTCCATATCCCTGCGAGATGTGCTCATCCTTCATCAGGCTGTGCCCAGCCTGGATCAGGGCAGGTTGGATGCCACATGGGATCCATCCTTTGCCCTGCCATGTGATCCTCCATGCAGTGGGGATAAAAAGCCCAGCACTGGGGAACCCCAGGTGCTGCAGCAGTGATAGTTTTGGGAGAAACACGGAGCTGTGCATGGCCAGCTTGAAGTCTGCACTGCTGTGAGCACCAGGCCTGCCATGCTGAGCCCAGGGCCACAACCAGTGCTCACCCGGGCTGGGACATTGAGTCCCAACATGGGATCCCATGGGACAGGGCACGCTGGGATTCGCCCCTGCAGCTCCCCAGTGTGTCCAGAGAGACTGCAAGGAGACAGTGACCTCTGTCAGCGGAACCCTCTGAGTGGGACAACCACTGCTGGGGTGGCTGTGCCAGCTCCCCCATGAACCTCCAGCCCTGGGAACCGGGAGGAAGTGGAAAACACAACTTGGCCAATACTGCCTGTGCCGGAAGCAAATGGAAAGAGAACGGGGGTGTGAAAACCCAAGGTTTTTTATTTACATAAGAACAGCAATGAAAACACAGAACACATTTACTTTTGTAAGAATATTTGCAATAACAACAATTTATAGAATGTATATACCTAAGAACATATCTAACAACAATATTTGAAATGTATTTACCGAAGACAAAAGGAAGCCCTAAAACCTACATGCCAAAAACTAGAACAAACTCTAAAAACTATGTACAAAAGGGTGCCATTTCAGTCCAGGTTCTCCATCAGTCCGGGAAGAAAAGCAGGTGCCATGGTCACTCCAGTCAGGCACAGAGGGCTCTTCCGTGTGTCCCCAGGCTGGCACAGCGGGAATCTGCTGCCAGAGCTGAAGCTGGCTGGGTCTGGGGGCTAGGCCCCAGGCACTGCCATGGGGCTTGTGTGGCCCAAAGCAAGAACAGGACAGGCTGGGCATGGCCACCAGAACCCAAGGCACTGGGTACCACGTTCCTGAGCAGGGACCACCCAGCCCAATCCTGCCCCAGCCTGGCTGCAGGGAACCCACTGTGCCTGTGGGGACCACATGCCTGTCCTGCTGCTGGCATCGCTCTTCATCCCAGGACCATGGCCTCCTCTTCATCCTCTTCATCAATGTCCATCTCCTCGGTGTACTCTTCCATTTCCACGTCCATCTCCTCATTCTCATCAACCTCCATCTCTTCCTCTCCAGTCTGTTCTCCATCCACCTCCATCTCCTCCTCTGTATCCATTATTGTGTCCACCTCCATCTCTTCCTCTCCTCTCTTTTCTCCCTCCACTTCCATCTTCTCCTCTCTATCAGTCTGTCTGTCCACCTCCATCTTGTCTTCTCTACCTGCAACAGCCTGCAGAGGTAGCAAAACCTCAGAGTGGGGTCCCTGTCCCACCCCATGCCCCCAGAACTCCAGTCCACACCCAAGCAGCTGGGGGGATCCACCTCCATGGAATGGCACCGTACCTTCCTCAGGACAAATGTGAGCATCCTGCAGGGATGGATGACACAATCCAGGCCTTAGGCAGCTTTTGAGACTGATGAGATGAGGTCTCAGGGGCAGGAACAAGAAGGGTGACAGGAGCAGCAGGAGCAGCGTGCAGCGTGTGCTGAGCCCAGGGCCAACGGCTGTGTTGTGCTGCTTGCTGGCTGCTGGCAGTTCCAGATGGGACATGGATTGTGACATGACCATTGAGCTAGAGAGCCTTTGGTTCCATGCTTAGCAACGTTCCCCCAGACCATGGTGCTCAGAGCCCTGTTCCCAAGGATGGAGCATCCACAGCCTGGGCCAGTGCCTCAGCACCCTCAGTGGAAGAGAGCAGCTTCCTCAGATCCAACTTCAATCAGCCTCCTGCAGCTGAAAGCCGTCCCCCCGTTGTCCTGTTGCCACAGGCCCTGTGGAACACCCTGTCCCAATCTTTCTTGTGGCACCCTTGCAGTCCTGCAGAGCTGCAGTGAGGCCTCCCCAGGGTCTCCTCTTTCCAGGCTGAGCATCCCCAGCCCCACATGGAAAGCAGGCAGTGTGATCAGGGGGAGTCCAGGCTGGAGTCAAATGGCATCAGGAACTGAGAGACGGCAGCTTTAGGCCCAGGTTTGCCTCTCAAAGTACAAAATTATTAACAGCGGAGGGCAAGATGGTGGGACACTGCTTCTGCTCTAATTGGTGAATATAGTCTCTGTTTTTTTCTTTTTTTCTCTCATGCCGTTGGCGGTTTTGGCTGTTTGAAAGGAAGCTTGGCACAATATCCATTGTCTTCTCCATTTGTGAATCACCGAGCAGAGTCTGGGCAAGCTGATGTTGCAGAGCAAATCCTGCAAATGGACTGGTCATCCTGAGCCTGGAGAATGCAGTTAAACCCAGCCAAAAGTAATTTCTGGAAAGTCAAGCCTGGTGTACATTCTCTTGACTTTGGCTATGCCAACTTCACCTGAGTCTTATGAAAAAGCAAACAAAAGACTCAAACCAAAACAGACAAAACCTAGAAACAAACGAACCCATGCAAACCAATCAAACAAAGAGACTAAAAAAACCCCAAATAAAACCAAAGGGAATGAAGAGTTAGTATTAGTTTTGAGTTCATCACAGCAGGTAAATGGCTGCTTTCCACAGGATCACCATAAAAAGCCACAGATAACAGCTGCTCCAAAATACACCCAACAGGAGAACCATCAAAGTGATACATAGCAAGTCTGGGGGCAGCTCCCCATTAAGGTGAGGGATGAGCACAGAGTGGTAGAGCTCCAGCTTTCCCCACCCTGCAGGCTGCTCTTTGCTCCTGATGTAAGAGCCTTGCAGGACTGTGGCCCCTCTCGGTGCATTATAAATCATTCCCACAGCTGTCACTTGAGCCACTGGCATGTCCAGAGCGAGATGCAGGCACAATCCTACTGCCCGCTGAGCCTCTCTGGGAGATCCTGAGCATCTTCCTGCCCAGAGCCACAAAAGAGCTCAGGCTCTGCCTGAACTGGGTTTTCAGGGGAGGTTTCCATATCCCTGCGAGATGTGCTCATCCTTCATCAGGCTGTGCCCAGCCTGGATCAGGGCAGGTTGGATGCCACATGGGATCCATCCTTTGCCCTGCCATGTGATCCTCCATGCAGTGGGGATAAAAAGCCCAGCACTGGGGAACCCCAGGTGCTGCAGCAGTGATATTTTTGGGAGAAACACGGAGCTGTGCATGGCCAGCTTGAAGTCTGCACTGCTGTGAGCACCAGGCCTGCCATGCTGAGCCCAGGGCCACAACCAGTGCTCACCCGGGCTGGGACATTGAGTCCCAACATGGGATCCCATGGGACAGGGCACGCTGGGATTCGCCCCTGCAGCTCCCCAGTGTGTCCAGAGAGACTGCAAGGAGACAGTGACCTCTGTCAGCGGAACCCTCTGAGTGGGACAACCACTGCTGGGGTGGCTGTGCCAGCTCCCCCATGAACCTCCAGCCCTGGGAACCGGGAGGAAGTGGAAAACACAACTTGGCCAATACTGCCTGTGCCGGAAGCAAATGGAAAGAGAACGGGGGTGTGAAAACCCAAGGTTTTTTATTTACATAAAAACAGCAATGAAAACACAGAACACATTTACTTTTGTAAGAATATTTGCAATAACAACAATTTATAGAATGTATATACCTAAGAACATATCTAACAACAATATTTGAAATGTATTTACCGAAGACAAAAGGAAGCCCTAAAACCTACATGCCAAAAACTAGAACAAACTCTAAAAACTATGTACAAAAGGGTGCCATTTCAGTCCAGGTTCTCCATCAGTCCGGGAAGAAAAGCAGGTGCCATGGTCACTCCAGTCAGGCACAGAGGGCTCTTCCGTGTGTCCCCAGGCTGGCACAGCGGGAATCTGCTGCCAGAGCTGAAGCTGGCTGGGTCTGGGGGCTAGGCCCCAGGCACTGCCATGGGGCTTGTGTGGCCCAAAGCAAGAACAGGACAGGCTGGGCATGGCCACCAGAACCCAAGGCACTGGGTACCACGTTCCTGAGCAGGGACCACCCAGCCCAATCCTGCCCCAGCCTGGCTGCAGGGAACCCACTGTGCCTGTGGGGACCACATGCCTGTCCTGCTGCTGGCATCGCTCTTCATCCCAGGACCATGGCCTCCTCTTCATCCTCTTCATCAATGTCCATCTCCTCGGTGTACTCTTCCATTTCCACGTCCATCTCCTCATTCTCATCAACCTCCATCTCTTCCTCTCCAGTCTGTTCTCCATCCACCTCCATCTCCTCCTCCGTATCCATTATTGTGTCCACCTCCATCTCTTCCTCTCCTCTCTTTTCTCCCTCCACTTCCATCTTCTCCTCTCTATCAGTCTGTCTGTCCACCTCCATCTTGTCTTCTCTACCTGCAACAGCCTGCAGAGGTAGCAAAACCTCAGAGTGGGGTCCCTGTCCCACCCCATGCCCCCAGAACTCCAGTCCACACCCAAGCAGCTGGGGGGATCCACCTCCATGGAATGGCACCGTACCTTCCTCAGGACAAATGTGAGCATGCTGCAGGGATGGATGACACAATCCAGGCCTTAGGCAGCTTTTGAGACTGATGAGATGAGGTCTCGGGGGCAGGAACAAGAAGGGTGACAGGAGCAGCAGGAGCAGCGTGCAGCGTGTGCTGAGCCCAGGGCCAACGGCTGTGTTGTGCTGCTTGCTGGCTGCTGGCAGTTCCAGATGGGACATGGATTGTGACATGACCATTGAGCTAGAGAGCCTTTGGTTCCATGCTTAGCAACGTTCCCCCAGACCATGGTGCTCAGAGCCCTGTTCCCAAGGATGGAGCATCCACAGCCTGGGCCAGTGCCTCAGCACCCTCAGTGGAAGAGAGCAGCTTCCTCAGATCCAACTTCAATCAGCCTCCTGCAGCTGAAAGCCGTCCCCCCGTTGTCCTGTTGCCACAGGCCCTGTGGAACACCCTGTCCCAATCTTTCTTGTGGCACCCTTGCAGTCCTGCAGAGCTGCAGTGAGGCCTCCCCAGGGTCTCCTCTTTCCAGGCTGAGCATCCCCAGCCCCACATGGAAAGCAGGCAGTGTGATCAGGGGGAGTCCAGGCTGGAGTCAAATGGCATCAGGAACTGAGAGACGGCAGCTTTAGGCCCAGGTTTGCCTCTCAAAGTACAAAATTATTAACAGCGGAGGGCAAGATGGTGGGACACTGCTTCTGCTCTAATTGGTGAATATAGTCTCTGTTTTTTTCTTTTTTTCTCTCATGCCGTTGGCGGTTTTGGCTGTTTGAAAGGAAGCTTGGCACAATATCCATTGTCTTCTCCATTTGTGAATCACCGAGCAGAGTCTGGGCAAGCTGATGTTGCAGAGCAAATCCTGCAAATGGACTGGTCATCCTGAGCCTGGAGAATGCAGTTAAACCCAGCCAAAAGTAATTTCTGGAAAGTCAAGCCTGGTGTACATTCTCTTGACTTTGGCTATGCCAACTTCACCTGAGTCTTATGAAAAAGCAAACAAAAGACTCAAACCAAAACAGACAAAACCTAGAAACAAACGAACCCATGCAAACCAATCAAACAAAGAGACTAAAAAAACCCCAAATAAAACCAAAGGGAATGAAGAGTTAGTATTAGTTTTGAGTTCATCACAGCAGGTAAATGGCTGCTTTCCACAGGATCACCATAAAAAGCCACAGATAACAGCTGCTCCAAAATACACCCAACAGGAGAACCATCAAAGTGATACATAGCAAGTCTGGGGGCAGCTCCCCATTAAGGTGAGGGATGAGCACAGAGTGGTAGAGCTCCAGCTTTCCCCACCCTGCAGGCTGCTCTTTGCTCCTGATGTAAGAGCCTTGCAGGACTGTGGCCCCTCTCGGTGCATTATAAATCATTCCCACAGCTCTCACTTGAGCCACTGGCATGTCCAGAGCGAGATGCAGGCACAATCCTACTGCCCGCTGAGCCTCTCTGGGAGATCCTGAGCATCTTCCTGCCCAGAGCCACAAAAGAGCTCAGGCTCTGCCTGAACTGGGTTTTCAGGGGAGGTTTCCATATCCCTGCGAGATGTGCTCATCCTTCATCAGGCTGTGCCCAGCCTAGATCAGGGCAGGTTGGATGCCACATGGGATCCATCCTTTGCCCTGCCATGTGATCCTCCATGCAGTGGGGATAAAAAGCCCAGCACTGGGGAACCCCAGGTGCTGCAGCAGTGATAGTTTTGGGAGAAACACGGAGCTGTGCATGGCCAGCTTGAAGTCTGCACTGCTGTGAGCACCAGGCCTGCCATGCTGAGCCCAGGGCCACAACCAGTGCTCACCCGGGCTGGGACATTGAGTCCCAACATGGGATCCCATGGGACAGGGCACGCTGGGATTCGCCCCTGCAGCTCCCCAGTGTGTCCAGAGAGACTGCAAGGAGACAGTGACCTCTGTCAGCGGAACCCTCTGAGTGGGACAACCACTGCTGGGGTGGCTGTGCCAGCTCCCCCATGAACCTCCAGCCCTGGGAACCGGGAGGAAGTGGAAAACACAACTTGGCCAATACTGCCTGTGCCGGAAGCAAATGGAAAGAGAACGGGGGTGTGAAAACCCAAGGTTTTTTATTTACATAAAAACAGCAATGAAAACACAGAACACATTTACTTTTGTAAGAATATTTGCAATAACAACAATTTATAGAATGTATATACCTAAGAACATATCTAACAACAATATTTGAAATGTATTTACCGAAGACAAAAGGAAGCCCTAAAACCTACATGCCAAAAACTAGAACAAACTCTAAAAACTATGTACAAAAGGGTGCCATTTCAGTCCAGGTTCTCCATCAGTCCGGGAAGAAAAGCAGGTGCCATGGTCACTCCAGTCAGGCACAGAGGGCTCTTCCGTGTGTCCCCAGGCTGGCACAGCGGGAATCTGCTGCCAGAGCTGAAGCTGGCTGGGTCTGGGGGCTAGGCCCCAGGCACTGCCATGGGGCTTGTGTGGCCCAAAGCAAGAACAGGACAGGCTGGGCATGGCCACCAGAACCCAAGGCACTGGGTACCACGTTCCTGAGCAGGGACCACCCAGCCCAATCCTGCCCCAGCCTGGCTGCAGGGAACCCACTGTGCCTGTGGGGACCACATGCCTGTCCTGCTGCTGGCATCGCTCTTCATCCCAGGACCATGGCCTCCTCTTCATCCTCTTCATCAATGTCCATCTCCTCGGTGTACTCTTCCATTTCCACGTCCATCTCCTCATTCTCATCAACCTCCATCTCTTCCTCTCCAGTCTGTTCTCCATCCACCTCCATCTCCTCCTCCGTATCCATTATTGTGTCCACCTCCATCTCTTCCTCTCCTCTCTTTTCTCCCTCCACTTCCATCTTCTCCTCTCTATCAGTCTGTCTGTCCACCTCCATCTTGTCTTCTCTACCTGCAACAGCCTGCAGAGGTAGCAAAACCTCAGAGTGGGGTCCCTGTCCCACCCCATGCCCCCAGAACTCCAGTCCACACCCAAGCAGCTGGGGGGATCCACCTCCATGGAATGGCACCGTACCTTCCTCAGGACAAATGTGAGCATCCTGCAGGGATGGATGACACAATCCAGGCCTTAGGCAGCTTTTGAGACTGATGAGATGAGGTCTCGGGGGCAGGAACAAGAAGGGTGACAGGAGCAGCAGGAGCAGCGTGCAGCGTGTGCTGAGCCCAGGGCCAACGGCTGTGTTGTGCTGCTTGCTGGCTGCTGGCAGTTCCAGATGGGACATGGATTGTGACATGACCATTGAGCTAGAGAGCCTTTGGTTCCATGCTTAGCAACGTTCCCCCAGACCATGGTGCTCAGAGCCCTGTTCCCAAGGATGGAGCATCCACAGCCTGGGCCAGTGCCTCAGCACCCTCAGTGGAAGAGAGCAGCTTCCTCAGATCCAACTTCAATCAGCCTCCTGCAGCTGAAAGCCGTCCCCCCGTTGTCCTGTTGCCACAGGCCCTGTGGAACACCCTGTCCCAATCTTTCTTGTGGCACCCTTGCAGTCCTGCAGAGCTGCAGTGAGGCCTCCCCAGGGTCTCCTCTTTCCAGGCTGAGCATCCCCAGCCCCACATGGAAAGCAGGCAGTGTGATCAGGGGGAGTCCAGGCTGGAGTCAAATGGCATCAGGAACTGAGAGACGGCAGCTTTAGGCCCAGGTTTGCCTCTCAAAGTACAAAATTATTAACAGCGGAGGGCAAGATGGTGGGACACTGCTTCTGCTCTAATTGGTGAATATAGTCTCTGTTTTTTTCTTTTTTTCTCTCATGCCGTTGGCGGTTTTGGCTGTTTGAAAGGAAGCTTGGCACAATATCCATTGTCTTCTCCATTTGTGAATCACCGAGCAGAGTCTGGGCAAGCTGATGTTGCAGAGCAAATCCTGCAAATGGACTGGTCATCCTGAGCCTGGAGAATGCAGTTAAACCCAGCCAAAAGTAATTTCTGGAAAGTCAAGCCTGGTGTACATTCTCTTGACTTTGGCTATGCCAACTTCACCTGAGTCTTATGAAAAAGCAAACAAAAGACTCAAACCAAAACAGACAAAACCTAGAAACAAACGAACCCATGCAAACCAATCAAACAAAGAGACTAAAAAAACCCCAAATAAAACCAAAGGGAATGAAGAGTTAGTATTAGTTTTGAGTTCATCACAGCAGGTAAATGGCTGCTTTCCACAGGATCACCATAAAAAGCCACAGATAACAGCTGCTCCAAAATACACCCAACAGGAGAACCATCAAAGTGATACATAGCAAGTCTGGGGGCAGCTCCCCATTAAGGTGAGGGATGAGCACAGAGTGGTAGAGCTCCAGCTTTCCCCACCCTGCAGGCTGCTCTTTGCTCCTGATGTAAGAGCCTTGCAGGACTGTGGCCCCTCTCGGTGCATTATAAATCATTCCCACAGCTCTCACTTGAGCCACTGGCATGTCCAGAGCGAGATGCAGGCACAATCCTACTGCCCGCTGAGCCTCTCTGGGAGATCCTGAGCATCTTCCTGCCCAGAGCCACAAAAGAGCTCAGGCTCTGCCTGAACTGGGTTTTCAGGGGAGGTTTCCATATCCCTGCGAGATGTGCTCATCCTTCATCAGGCTGTGCCCAGCCTAGATCAGGGCAGGTTGGATGCCACATGGGATCCATCCTT